>NC_052068.1:44610723-45236973 GCF_015852505.1 Tachyglossus aculeatus
TTTTTTAGAATAGTTAATTTTGTTTTCAGTCTTGCTTTCTATTGCCCGCCACTTTATTTGCCCTTTTGACTTCTGCCATTCACTGGACCAATGCCCCAAGAGAACAGTCAACAGTGACTCCAAGGCCACTTTCCTGAGATGTGAGAGTGAAGAATGAAGTAGAGTGGGGAGAGACAGGAAGCAGAGAGATCAGCAAGGAGGCTGACACATTAATCAAAGCGAGATAGGATTAATTTTTGGATTAAGGTAATAGCGGTTTGGACTGACAGGAAAGGGCAGATATTACCAATGTTGTGGAGGTTGAACTGACAGGACTTAGTGATAGACTGAATATGTGGGTTGAATGAGAGGAGTCAAGGATAATACCCAGATTATGGTCCTGGGAGACAGGAAGGTTGGTGGCTAAGCGAGTGGAAGACAATCTGCTACAAGTAAAAACTCGCCTTTGCAGGGCAGCAGTGGCATGAGAGAGAGTCGAGACTGGAGACTCAAATTTACTGCACAGAGGGAGGCACAGGTAAAACATTTCCATATTTTTACCAAGAAAACGCTATGGATACACTACCAGAACAATTGCAGTTGGAGGTGGGGCACTCTGGGAAAGATGGGCCCAAGATGTTCTGGGAGAGATGCATCCAAGTGACAGCATAAGACAAGACAGTTCCGTAGACTGAAAGCTCCTTTTTTAAGGTATTTGTTAAGCATTTACTATTTGTTAAACGCTAGTCTAAGCTCTGGGTAGATACAAGTTAATTAGGTTGGACACCGCCCCTGTCCCCTATAATAGTGACAATAATAATGATAATAATAATTATGGTATTTGTTAAGTGCTTACTCTGTGCCAGGCACTGTACCAAGTGCTGGGATGGATACAAGCAAATCAGGTTGGACTGTGTTGCCCTGTTCCACACGGGCCTCACAGTCTCAATTCCCATTTTACAGTTGAGGGAACTGAAGCCCAGAGAAGTGAAGCAACTTGCCCAAGGCCACACAGCAGACAAATGGTAGAGCTGGGATTAGAACCCATGACCTTCTGAGTCCCAGGCCTGTGCTGTATCTACTATGCCATGCTACTTCTCTGATAGGGCTCACTGTCTAAGTAGCAGGGAGAAAAATAGGCAGGGATCATGTCTACCAACTCGATTGCATTGTTCCTTCCCAAGCACTTAGTACAGTGCTCTGCATCCAGTAGGCACTCAATAAATACCTTTCATTTGTTGATTCGGAGTAAGAGGAAAACATAGCTCGAACAAGCAACAATAATTAGATCATGGAGCCTCTTTCGTAGAGACTTTAAAGATAAATTAGACAACCACCAGTCCCAGAATCTTGGGTGAACCATATGTCCACTGAAGTCCCTTACAGCTAGCTCTAGGATTATTTGAAAGAGATGGGTATGTGATACAGGTGCAAATGATCTAAGGTATATTTGATTGTATTATTTCCATCTCTGGTTACCCCTATGTAATGAAAACAATAATTGCAGTATTTGTTAAATGCTTACTAGTATTTTTAGGGCACTGCACTAAGCCCTAGTTTGGATACAAGTGAATCAGGTAGGACAGAGTCCCTGGCCCATATGGGTTTCACAGTCTTAATCCCCATTTTCCAAATGAGGTAATTAAAACCCCTGAGAAGTTAAGTGACTTTCCCAAGGTCTCACAGCAGACAGGTGACAGAGGAGGAATTAGTACCCAGGTCTTTCTGAATCCCAGGGCCATCTGACTGTCAGGGCCATTCCCCTCATCCCCCTCTCCATTCCCCCCGTCTTACCTCCTTCCCTTCCCCACAGCACCTGTATATATGTATATATGTTTGTACATATTTATTACTGTATTTATTTATTTATTTATTTTACTTGTACATATCTATTCTTTTTATTTTATTTTGTTAATATGTTGGGTTTTGTTCTCTGTCTCCCCGTTCTAGACTGTGAGCCCATTGTTGGGTAGGGACTGTCTCTATATGTTGCCAACTTGTACTTCCCAAGCACTTAGCACAGTGCTCTGCACACAGTAAGCACTCAATAAATATGATTGATTGATTGATTGATTGATTGATTGACTGCCCTCTGACCAGTTGAAGCGGTTGATTTATGACACACATGTCTTCTGATTGGTTCCTATAGACAGGATCTGATTGATTGGAAGATCTGCCAATCTTCTGACCCAGTGAAATCATAATGGGACACAGACTGAGAAAGAAAAGAGGGATTGGTTCTGAAAAATCAAAATTAATATCCCTCCCCATCCTCAGTTCTGGTGCATCACAACACTCATCTGCTCCTGGCCTCATAATGCCACATCCCAGCTCCTGGTTGGGGAGTGGGGGGGGCATTTCTGTCTACTGCTGCTGCCATTGCCACCCCCACCATCTCCATGAACTTCACAATTATGCGTCCTGCTTCCTCAGGGATTCCCTGCCTATTTGAGCCTCAAAACACTGCATTTCAGCTGCTCGGAGTGGGAGAAAAAAACAAAAATGGTTCTGTCCCAGTTCCTCAGGAGGGGCCATAATCTCTAGGGGCATTCCCCTTCATAACCCACTGCCCCAAGGGCTGTGCCTCTCCAGGGAGCTGAAAGGAGTGTGTGTATGGGAGGGGGGGCCTCCGGATGGGTGGTATTGGTGAAGGAGAAAGAGTGAAGGCTGCAGGACCAGTAGAAGCTGTGGTCGCCAGAAAACCCGCACCCCTCTCCTTCCTGGCTCTGTCCTCTTATCACTAGGGTGATGACTAACATAGTTTAATCCATTTAGACAATGGATGAGGCAATGAGATATTGAGGCAATTTATCTGCTCAGCTTGGAGGACTTTTCCAGATAAATGAGTCATAGTTCAAAATGGTGATAATCCTCTGTGAAACTGAGGGGGATCGCTGGATGAATTGCCATAAGCTACCTGGTGTTCAGGAGAATTCTCTAGTGAGTTTTAGTGGAGGAGGAACCTGACTTGACAATTAAGACCAGCTAGATTGTTTGTAAAAAAAATTAACTCATAAGTAAGATCATTTACAATCAGCTACTCATTTAAATACAGACTAAATATGTCCTAAAGTTTTACCTATCAAAGCAAATACTCCATGGAAGAACATGGAAGGCACTATATATTTTGTATTTTCCACACACTGTCAGGAGGTGAATATAACACTTCCTTATAACCCTTCCTAGGACATTTTTCGGGACTTATCCAATAAATTGAAAATGCAATCATAGATGACCAAGTTTTAACAGAAACCCCAGAAATAATAATCTCCACCGAGCTCTCCTTCTGAGTACTAGCAGAATTCTCAGTTCATTATTGTGCAGTGGAGAAAGACATAATCAACATGGTTACCCAGGCTGCACAGAAAAAAAGGGCATTTCTTAAGGAACTTCTCAAACTCACCTGAAGCAGTGACAGGAGTTTCTAATACTGCTAGTTCCTGAGCCCTGCAGGAAGCCCAGCAATTACCCAGACTACTGTCACTTTGTGCCCTCAAAAAATGAAAATCTAAAACAATATGTACTCCATACGATGTGCTTCTGAAAATCATCCTGTTAGCTAAAGGCCAGGACAGCTAGAACACTCTTTTCTAGCCATGGGAATTGTTAATCAGTCCCAGCAATCAAATAGATGATCCTATACAACATACAATGTTTCTGACCTGTCACTCTAGTCTGCTGTATTGTCACTTGCCCCACAGGCAGAGATAAAAGTAAAGGCAGACAATGGTGCAGTTACACCAAGGCAGAAATACAGCCTCTCAATTGCCCATTTCATTCCCATTTCTCAAAAAAAAAAACCAACCCACACCACCTATTTCCCTGAAATTCAAACCTCGTAAGCAATCAAAATCCATATCTATCTTTTTTCCTTCATAATATCACCAGATACCAAGTTCTGCCCTTTCCCTGCTGTTATTCTGATCACAACCTATTGTAATTGTCTTCAGTGGGTATCAGCCTTCCTGTCTGGAAAGGCATTCAGTCCAAGGGCATTTTATAGCATGTCGACTGCTTCTGAGCAAACATTACGGATTATTGAATGTGATTTGCGTGTTATTTCAAAAGGTAAGTCTTTCTATGTGAAACTATTCCAATTAAGAACTCAAAAATAATTCAGCACAGAAAATACTACTTGGATGACTCTTGGCTTTTAGAAAGTGGACAGACTTTTTGTAGTTCTCTAGACCACGTTTCTTTCCTTAGTAATTTTAAAAATTAACCTGGATAAATCACAAAGCAGCTACTCTAAATCAAATAAGCTATTCAGGGACATTGTTGATATTTTTCCTTTAGGGAAAAAAGAGAAATTTCAGAAGAGTGAAGAAAATAGAATCCTACATAATCATCCAAACAGTCTTTGCTTTAGGAACTCTGGTTGAAATGAAATGTTTAAAATGTTATTTGTGTTCCAAAGAATGACAGATTACCAGGGGATACAATAGGACCAGAGAAAAAACACTGCAGCATAATATTTAGTAAACAGTAGAGACATGGAGCCCAGACAGAAGTAGTTCACATCACTGATTTCTATAGACAGGAGAATTTGAAGAAAAGCCTGCGCTACTTCAGTCCAAGAAGAAAGGATCATCCAGGCAGCCAATTACGAGCATACATTGTTTGAGAATCTGTGGGTTCGTAAGCCCGTGCCATGAAATGCTCTTGATATTTCTTAGGGTAAAGATTTGTTTATCACTGAGGGAAAGAATAATGTAAGCTGATTTACTTAAGTTAGAGCCAAGACAAATGCTCAGCCACTGTAGTAGCAGCTATGGCCATGGTCCTGTGGAGGATCAATCAATCAATCAACTGTATTTATTGAGCACTTACTGTGTGCAGAGCACTGTACTAAGTGCTTGGGAAGTACAAGTTGGCAACATATAGAGACGGTCCCTACCCAACAGTGGGCTCACAGTCTATGAGGTGTAGCCAACACCTGCATTGTTGCCTAGTGGAAAGACTACAGGCCTGACAGGCAAGGGTCCTGTGTTCTAAACCCAGCCCTCCTTCTGGCCTGCTGTGTGTCTTTGGACAAGTCACTTGTCTTTTCTCTGCCTGTTTAGAGCAATTTTGGAATGACTGTCTTCAGTACTTCGTATGATGCTTGAAGTCAACTGAGCATCATCCAGAGATGCAGACACATATCCTAAAATCTGCATCTGGGTCTTTCACTCGTTCATTCAATTGTATTTATTGAGCACTTACTGTGTGCAGATCACTGAGCTAAGCGCTTGGAAAGTACAATTCGGCAACAGAGACAATCCCTACCCAACAACGGGCTCACAGTGTAGAAGGACTTTGCTGCATCTTCCAGCATGACTGCATAGAATAATTTGAACAGGATCGGTCCCACTAAACATCCCTACTTTATTCCATTTGCAATAGGGAATACATCAGAGGGGGCCCGGCCTGCAGTGCCATCATGGAAGTATTCTCAGGGAACATACCAAAGAGGTATCAATTGACTTAAATTCATTTGATTGGACTATGGGTGAGCTTGGGCGCCCTATCTGAGCATCCCCACCCAGTTGAAGGTGATGATTTACAACCTGCTAATAAACAATGTCCCCTGATTAGTTTCTGCAGACCATATGTCCTATATTTGGAACATTTGCCAATCGTATGTCACGATCTGACACAGATGGGGAAAAAGGGGATCTTCATAGCTTCCAGGAGCCTCCTACCCTGCCCCCTATGAACCCCAGCTCCCATAAGCCTCACCTATCCCCATGAGGATGTTCCTGAATTGTAATAACAATAATAATAATAATAATAATGGCATTTGTTAAGCACTTACTATGTGCGAAGTACTGTTCTAAGCGCTGGGGGGATACAAGGTGATCAGGTTGTCCCACGTGGGGCGCACAGTCTTAATCCCCATTTTACAGATGAGGTCACTGAGGCTCAGAGAAGTGAAGTGACCTGCCCAAGATCACATGGCAGACATGTGGCAGAGTCATTCAATCATATTTGTTGAGCGCTTATTGTGTACAGAGCACTGTACTAAGTGCTTGGGAAGTACAAGTTGGCAACATATAAAGACAGTCCCTACCCAACAAAGGGCTCACAGTCTAGAAGGGGGAGATTAGAACCAATGACCTCTGACTCCCAGGGCCGTGCTCTTTCCACTGAGCCACACTGCTTCTCTGAATGAACATTAAACACTTGGAAAGGACGACTGGGCAGCAATCGTGTCTGGGGTGGGGGTGCCCGGGTCCATGTGGATGGTTGCGGGGGGCGGAGACCCAGGGTGATCAGGTTGTCCCAAGGGGGGTTCCCGTCTTCATCCCCATTTTATAGATGAGGTAACTGAGGCACAGAGAATAATAATTCATTCATTCATTCAATCGTATTTATTGAGTGCTTACTGTGTGTAGAGCACTGTACTAAGCACTTGGGAAGTACAAGTTGGCAACATATAGTGATGGTCCCTACCCAACAACGGGCTCACAGTGTAGAAGGGGGAGACAGACAACAAAACAAAACATGTGGACAGGTGTACTTGTTAGGCGCTTACTATGTGCCAAGCACTGTTCTAAGTACTGGGGGAGATCCAAGGTGATCAGGTTGTCCCACGGGGGGCTCCCAGTCTTCATCTCTATTTTAAGCACTTAGTCCAGTGCTCTGCACACAGTAATAATAATAATAATAATAATAATAATAGCATTTATTAAGAGCGTACTACATGCAAAGCACTGTTCTAAGCGCTGGGGGGATACAAAGTGATCAGGTTGTCCCACAGGGGGCTCACAGTCAATCCCCATTTTACAGATGAGGGAACTGAGGCCCAGAGAAGTGAAGTGACTTGCCCAAAGTTACACAGCTGACAGTTGGCAGAGCCAGGATTTGAACCCATGACCACTGACTCCAAAGCCCGGCTCTTTTCCACTGAGCCATGCTGCTTCTCATAAATAATACTCATTCATTGAGTAAGCGCTCACTAAATAGAGATGAATGAATGACTGAATTCATTCATTCAATCGTATTTATTGAGTGCTTACTGTGTGCAGAGCACTGTATTAAATGCTTGGGAAGTACAAGTTGGCAACATACAGAGATGGTCCCTACCCAACAGCAGGCTCACAGTCTAGAAGGGGGAGACAGACAATAAAATATATTAACAAAATAAAATAAATAGAATAAATATGTGCAAATAAAATAAATAAATGGAGTAATAAGTGCGTACAAACATATATACATATATACAGGTGCTATGGGGAGGGGAAGGAGGTAAGGCTGGGAGGATGGGGAGGGGGAGTAGGGAAGTGAAGTGACTTGCCCAACGTCACCCAGCTGACAGTTGGCAGAGCCGGGATTTGAAGCCATGACCACTGACTCCAAAGCCCGGGCTCTTTTCCACTGAGCCACACTGCTTCTCATAAATAATACTCATTCATTGAGTAAGCACTCACTAAATAGAACCGAATGAATGACTGAATTCATTCATTCATTCATATTTATTGAGTGCTTACTGTGTGCAGAGCACTGTATTAAGTGCTTGGGAAGTACAAATTGGCAATATATAGAGACGGTCCCTACCCAACAGCGGGCTCACAGTCTAGGAGGGGGAGACAGACAACAAAACAAAACATATCGATAAAATAAAATAAATAGAATAAATACATACAAATAAAATAAATAAATGGAGTAATAAATACGTACAAACATATATACATATATACAGGTGCTGTGGGGAGGGGGGGGGAGGGAAGTGAAGTGACTTGCCCAAAGTCACACAACTGACAGTTGGCAGAGCTGGGATTTGAAGCCATGACCACTGACTCCAAAGACCGGGCTCTTCTCCATTGAACCACGCTGCTTCTCATAAATAATACTCGTTCATTGAGTAAGCGCTCACTAAAAAGAACCGAATGAATAACTGAATGAACACTAAACGGTTAGAAATGTCGACTGGGCAGCGATCGTGTCTTGAGTGGGGCTGCCCGGGTCCACATGGATCGTTGCTGGGGCAGGGGAGGGCCAGGGTGAGGTTGGCAAAAACTCCTCACCCTGGGCTTCAAGGCTGTCCATCACCTCATCCCCTCCCACCTCACCTTCCTTCTTTCCTTCTCCAGCGCAGCCCGCACCCTCCACTCCTCTGCCGCTAATCTCTTCACCGGGCCTCGTTCTCGCCTGTCCCGCTGTCGACCCTCGGCCCACGTCCTCCCCCTGGCCTGCAATGGTCTCCCTCTGCCCATCCGCCAAGCTAGCTCTCTTCCTCCCTTCAAGGCCCTACTGAGAGCTCACCTCCTCCAAGAGGCCTTCCCACACTGAGCCCCCTCTTTCCTCTCCCCCTCCTCCCCCTCCCCATCCCCCCGCCCTACCTCCTTCCCCTCCCCACAGCACCTGTATACATGTATATATGTTTGTACGTATTTATTACTCTATTTTATTTGTACATATTTATTCTATTTATTTTATTTTGTTAATATGTTTGGTTTTGTTCTCTGTCTCCCCCTTCTAGACTGTGGGCCCGCTGTTGGGTAGGGACTGTCTCTATATGTTGCCAGCTTGTACTTCCCAAGCACTTAGTACACTGCTCTGCAAACAGTAAGTGCTCAATAATCATGATTGATTGATTGATTGTCCTTCCCAAGCGCTTAGTACAGTGCTCTGCACACAGTAAGCGCTCAATAAATACGATTGAATGAATTGATTGAATGATTGCTCACCTGCCCAGGCCCCTCAGCTGGTCCATGGTGAGGGTGAGGCTAGTGACCGGTGAGCAGGGCACGGCGGGGGGCAGAGCCTTGACCAAGGTGGTCGGGGGACTGCAGGCCTCCTAGGGGGACCCCCCCCCCCATTGGGGAGCACCGTAGGGAGGGCAAGGCCAGCCCCAGGATTAAACCGAGAAGCAGTGTGGCTCAGTGGAAAGAGCCCGGGCTCTGGAGTCAGAGGTCGTGGGTTCAAATCCTGACTCCGCCACCCATCTGCTGTGTGACCCTGGGCAAGTCATTTAACTTCTCTGAGCCTCAGTTACCTCATCTGTAAAATGGGGATGAAGATTGTGAGCCCCACGTGGGACAACTTGATCACCTTGTATCCCCCCAGCACTTAGAACAGTGCTTTGCACACAGTAAGCACTTAACAAATGCCATTATTATTAAACCCAAACTACCCTGGGGTGGTGGGGGGGAAGGGGCCTCGTTTGTACTTCCCAAGCGCTTAGTATTCATTCGTTCAATCGTATTTATTGAGCGCTTACTGTGGGCAGAGCACTGGACTAAGTGCTTGGGAAGTACAAGTCGGCAACACATAGAGACAGTCCCTACCGAACAGCGGGCTCACAGTCTAGAAGTGGGAGACAGACAACTAAACAAAACATGTGGACAGGTGTCATATCATCAGAATAAATAGAAGTAAAGCTAGATGCACAACATTAACAAAATAAATAGAATAGTAAATATGTACAAGTAAAATAGAGTAATAAATCTGTACAAACATATATACAGGTGATGTGGGGAGGGGAAGGAGGTAGGGCGGGGGGGATGGGGAGGAGGAAAGGAAAAATGGGGCTTATTCTGGGAAGGCCTCCTGGAGGAGGTGAGCTCTCAGTAGGGCTTTGAAGGGAGGAAGAGAGCTAGCTTGATAGATGTGCGGAGGGAGGGCATTCCAGGCCAGGGGGTCGATGCAGGACAGGCGAGAACAAGGTACAGTGAGGAGGTTAGTACAGTGCTCTGCACACAGTAAACCCTCTATAAATACGATTGAATGAATGAATTCAATCTTCAAACCTACCCCCAAGCTTCAAACACCCCTAGGAGCTTCACTCATCCCTGTGAACCTCAAGCCCCCACTACAAACCTCACACATTTCTGCAAGCCACATACACCTCTGCAAGCCTCCCCTTACCCCATCCCAAGCCCGCGAGCCTCACATACTCCTATCAACCAATCAATCAATCAATCGTATTTATTGAGCGCTTACTGTGTGCAGGGCACTGTACTAAGCGCTTGGGAAGTACAAGTTGGTAACGTATAGAGACTGTCCCTACCCAACAGTGGGCTCACAGTCTAGAAGTTTATGGGACTTACAACATTGAATCCCAGCTCCTCACCTACTGGGAAAGGAAGTTTCTCCCTGCAAGACTCAGTAGGGTGGGGTCGTGTCTGCTGCCTTAATCCCCAACCCCTGAGGCCCCTCTCCAGAGGACACATAGGACATGCAGGAGGGCTCCCAAGGGTATCGGACTGCTGTCATTGCTACTTTTTTGGAAGACAGAGAGACACTGATCCACTGCGCCATGTCCTACCTTCCCTCTTTCCTGATTCTGACCTCTTGTTGCTAGGATGACGATTACAAAGTTTGAGTAATAATAATAATGGCATTTATTAAGCTCTTACTATGTGCAAAGCACTGTTCTAAGAGCTGGGGGGGTGGGTTATAAGGTGATCAGATTGTCCCTCGTGGGGCTCACAGTCTTAATCCCCATTTTACAGATGAGGGAACTGAGGCACAGAGAAGTTAAGTGACTTGCCCAAAGTCACACAGCTGACAATTGGCAGAGCCGGGATTTGAACCCACGACCTCTGACTCCAAAGCCCGTGCTCTTTCCACTGAGCCACACTGGAGATAAGGTTAATATTTAAACAGTTATCTTGAAGAGCTTGGCCTTATAAATGGATGGTAGCTCAAAGTGGTGCTTTCCTTTGTGAAAATTTATCAGGATCTTGATAAACTTTTCAGGATAGCCAAATTTACATAGTAATTTCCAGATCCCAGATTACTGAATGTATCAAATACCTTCTAAGGTTTTCAACAACTGCTGAAAGGTCTTTGTACTACTCCCTGCAGTTTTCCTGCATCAGATGCACAGCAAAGATCAGGTCCATTGTGCCCTGTTGTGGTCTGAAGTCGCCCAATTCCCAGCAGAAGAAATTCAAGAAGGATGTGGGAAATTTAAAAAAGCTTCTCTCATCAGTCTGCATTGCCTACACTTTATCTGATACTTCTCAGCAGTCCATTAGCACAGCTTTAGGAAACAATGTGCAATAGTTTAAAGTTGCAATTGGCTCCCAGGCTAATCCTCATGAGTTGATGCCAGATTTGCAGAACATTCCTTGGAATTTGATTAAAACACACTTTTGAGACAAGCATTATTGTAGAGCTGCATTGGGCTATTACCAATTTACTTTATACCTCTATCTTTCCAGTGCTTTTTATCGAAAGCTTGCTGGGAAGTGTGTGCTTTGGCAGGAATGCTAGTACATCTTTGAGGCTCTGGTTTCTTAATGCATTTATTACTAGTGCCCCTCCCACAGTGGGAAAATAATGTAGTAGCGTCCAACCACTTCTTGCTCTGGGCGACAATATTGAAACTTACTCTACTTTCAGCAACTGAGAAGCAGTCTTGGCTGTCCCTCCAAATTAGAATTCACTTCAAAATGGAGAGCTCCAACTGTGCCAATCTCTCATTGTGGGCACATGTTGAATCATCCCCTCTCTTCTTCTCTCTAATTCTCCAGCCTCCGTGCTGTGCTGATTCCTCTGAAGGAGGCTTTGCTTCCCTTCTTGGGTGTTCATTCACTTCTGTGGCTCAGCTAAATGCAGACAGCAGCTCATGAGTACTGCTTCAAGGATGTTTGCGGGAGCTTGCAGTCTACTGAAGTGGAAAAGCCGCATGGAGGATCAGAAATGTATCTAAATATTAGCATTGAGGTTTCCTGTTGCACTGTCAAGCATGGCTGCATAAAACAGACTGAATAAAACTGACAATAAATGTCTTTATAGATCTATAGTGGTTTTCTCATTTATTAATAAGCTTTTAACCACCAACATTTCCAGTTCTGTCTTAGAAAAAATGCAATCATGGCTTCTAAACTAATCAGAACTCCAGAGAGCACAAACTACCACCACTTCACAAGCATTTGTATTCATGATTTTTTCTTTTTTCCTCTCTCTTCCATTCTATTTCTCTTTTGGTTCTTCCTCTTCAATTTCATTTCTATGAGCAAAATTCATTGCCTGCCAAATAATAATTCCTGGTTCTACAGTGGGGTTGTCCCTCCCAGTAGTATGCTTTTTCAACTTTCACCATTTCTATTGATCAAACTCCACAGTGAACATAACTATATACCCGCTGTTGGGTAGGGACCATCTCTATATGTTGCCAACTTGTACTTCCAGAGTGCTTAGTACAGTGCTCTGCACACAGTAAGCACTCAATAAATACGATTGAATGAATGTATATATATACATATATATATTATATTGATCAAACTCCACAGTGAACATAACTATATAATATATATACATATAGATCTGAGTATACATATATAGTTGTATACATATATAGAACTACATATGTATAGTTCTATATAATCAATCAACAATACTTATTATCAATCAGCCATATTTATCGAGCTCTTACTGTATGTACAGCACTGTTCTAAGCATTTGGGAGGGTATAACAGAGTTGGTAGGCATGTTTCCTGCTCACAGTGAGCTTACAGTCTAGAACGGGAGACAGACATCAATATGAATGAATGAATTGTGGATGTGTATATAAGTTCTGTGGGCTGTGGGAGAGAAGAATAAAGGGAGCAAATCCAAGTGCAAGGGTGAAGCAGAAGGCGGTGGGAGAAGAGGAATTGAAGGCTTACATGGAATGCCTCTTGAAGGAGAGTAAGCACTTAACAAATATCACAATTATTATTATTACTACTAAGCATGAGGGAGAGTACATTAGAATAAGGAGACACAACCCCTGACCTTAAGGAATTGACCTTCTAGTGGAAAGCCATTTACATAGAAATGTATATTTAGAAATAAAAGGTAGTTAACAAAATGGGAGAAAGAGAAAGATACATAGAAAAGAGAAAGCTACACAGAGTAGGGATGATAAAACAGAATGGGCATGCCCAGCCTTTGTTTTGAAGGTAGGGCAATATGGCTTAGTGGAAAGAGCATAGGCTTGGGAGCCAGAGGTCGTGGCTAATCAGCTGTATGACTTTGGGCAAGTCACTTTACTTCTCTGTGCCTCAGTTACCTCATCTGTAAAATGGTGACTAAAACTGTGAGATCCATGTGGAATAACCTGATTACCTTGTATCTATCCCAGTGATTAGAACAGTGCTTGGCACATAGTAAACACTTAACAAATAGCATCATTATTTTTCAATAAGTCTTTGAAGGGAATAGATTAATCAATTATTAATTAATTATCACAGTTATCAATTAATTGACATTCACAAATCATTAATACTTAATGATTTATGCAGATATGCTATAGCCTGGCATGGAACTTCAGATTGTCCATGTAGAATTTATGATATGATGCTGTGATTCTTATCTTAAGCTATATCTGGTATGAGTTAATTTCCAAATAAAACTATTCGGTATCACAAAGAACTATAATTGATTAAGTGTGTCTTCTTGAAATATTCTCCACTTTAAACCTGTGGCCCTTAATTTCACAGTGCTTTCACCATTTTAAAGGTATAAGCTTTGCCTATTTCATATAACAAAACTTCTGTACACTGTAAGCGCTTAATGAATACGATTGATTGAATGAATGACTGTAATGGACCTTCAGAATCTCCTCTAGAAATGAAGAGAGTCATTTCAAGCTTTTAGTAATCAATGTAACTCATGCTCAATTTTTGTTCTTTTTAAATAGCCTATTTCACCTCTATGGTCTTTAGTGACACAATCTGAATATCACTGCAATTATTTATAGTAAGTATCCTTTATGTCCTTCAATATCGATATGATTTCTCTCACACCGGACAAATCTTATTGTCGGAAGAAATTTAAACTTTTCCTACTGCCCAACCTATCTCTCTGCATCACTAGTGGTCTGAATGATCTCAGACAGTCCCAGAAGCCAGAAAGGCTTGGTGGCTAGTGACTACTGGAAATGAAGAGTGCAGGGTCACTAGCACCCTTAGGCAGCAGCAGTCAATCTGGATGATAACTGGGACAAGGAGGAATCACACCCTAGGACTTAAAGCCCTGTCTGTTTGGATCCAACATGCTGGATTGTGTCAAAATCCACAAGAAATAAATTTTCTTAGACCTACCAGATAAACAGTAAGCTTTAGAATATTTAAGATCCCTTTGAACTCTGTGAATTTTTTTCCACTTTCCATCAGGCTCATCCCACAAAGAACTGCAAACCTTTCATTCTCCTTTTTCGTGATGCAACAATTTCCAACTTCGCATGAAATCACCAACACATTCTGGGGATTTGTTTTTCCATTATGACACTGACTTCCTGCTCATCTGAGCATGAACAGCTGGATTACTGAAGTGGTTCATAATTGGGTAGACATGGTCTTCACAGTGTGGAGGAAATAATTAGGCAACATAACATATAGAAATGGGGGGATGAAGAAGGGATGGAGGAAATTTGCCCCACCCTCCTTAGATCGCCACAGATGTTGAGAATACCTGTATTAATTCTTAATAAGATTAAAATAAAGTTTGATCAAGAAAATGTCAAGATAATAACTATTAATTCTAGAATTCCATTTGAAACCAGCAAATTCTTGATCTGAGTAAACAATTCCCACTGGTGCAACACCTTCTCAACATATATGCGCTAGATTGTGTGTTCCTTCATAGGTACTTACTATACTGTTATCTCCCAAACACTTGCAGTGTTCTGCACAACATAAGCACTCAACTGATACCACTGCCTGATTGATTGATTTTTTAACCCATGATCAGAAGAGGTCAGAGGCAAGCAAGAAAGGGGGGACTAACCTCACAGCAAATTCACTGGTGTGAGTCCTACCTCTGAGAATGCTCACAAGAAGAACTAGGCACCAACACAGAGACAAAATGTATCCCTTGCAAGGAGCTAAGGAGACAATAAATTCTCAAATCAAGCTCTTTTGGGGTCCCCCTAGTCATCAGAGCCAAACTGGGGAGAGGCCAACTTTCCATAGGTGGGCATCTTGCCCAACCCCCCTGCCATTCCTCCTCAAAGCTCCCCAAGGCCAGCTCCCTCTCTTCCCAAAAATTGTGGCCCTCCTCTGGGAGAGCAATACACAACATAGAAGGGATATCAGTTGATTGTTAGAAGCATCTGTGCATTAAAGATGCATATATAGTAGTTTCTGATGAACAACCAGCATCCTTTATGTGTTGTTAGAGAAGATTATGTTCCATTCCCTCAACCTAAAAATTTTCTCCCAGTGGTCCTTTTTGTTAATTGCAATTGAAAAAAAAAAAATCCCTTTGAATCTACATCTCTGCATATTACAGCTTTAGCTAATGTGTTTTTCTTTTTAATAGCCGTGTGTTTTCAACATCATGTCACCAAAAGGATCCCACGGTGGAAAATCCAATCAAGCTGCAGTGGAGCAATCAGGTTCTATTGCTATATTGCAGGTTTCAACATGGTCCCAGGTGAATGAGCACTAAAGCAGACAAGCAAAACCTCTGGGAAAACCAAACATTTGGATTCAGCCTGAGCCGGAGAAGGGATATTTTGAGAGGACAACTGAAAAAGACCATATGGACTGTGAAGGACATCCCTTGTTAAATGTCTCACAAAAGACTTTCAGATGATAACCTCCACTGGTGAGTTTCAATTTCCTGAATGCCTGCCTGAGAAATCAACCTGAAGTACTTCAGATTAATTTGGGCTTGGATTTTCATTCCCTTTAAATAAAAGATTGGTATCATTTGGGGAAAAGCCTCTGCAAAACATTTTAGCATATATTTCAGAGCCAATTCAGCTTTGATAAATATACAATATGTCCTGAGCCTGAAGTTGAGAATTTTTCTTTCTTCTCTCTTTCATTAACTACTGAGAAGCATCATGGCTTAGTGGAAAGAGCACAGGAGTCAGGGGACCTGAGTTTCAATCCCAGCACTGCCACTTGCTTTCTGGGGCCACTTGGACAATTTATCTGGAACTCAGTTTCCTCATCTGTAAAATAGGGATGAAATACCTGTTTTCCCTCCTGTGGAGACAGTGAGCCATATATGAGGCAGAGACTGACTGACCTAATTATCTTTTATCTATCCCAGTGCTTAGTACAAAATTTGGCCCATATTAAGTGACTAACAAATATCAATGTTTTTATTATAATTACTTCAGGGTTTGAGAATGCAGGACAGCCACCATAAACTGAATTGAGTTGCCAAATTCTATAACCAAATTATTAGCATTTGAACTGGAAGAGGCTTTTAAGAGAATAAACTGATCCAATCTCCTGCCATCAGACATGTGAATAACAAAACTACCTCAAAGAAATGGTTATCTCTTAATTTTTTAAATATTTCCTGATATTGAGTCTCCACAAGCACCTTTCCTAGCCCACTTCAGGGTTGATCACCTTGATTGTCAAAATATTCTAAACTGGGCCAAATTAAAATCCTTTGACTCTAAGGATAATTCTTATTTTTTGCTTTCCAGTGGGCAGGGAGAAAAACTAGTCAACTTCCTTCTCATAAAACCTTTCAAATCTTTGAAAAGGTACTGTCAGTCTGACTCTTTTCTGGGCTGAATATTCTCAGTTTTTACAACCTTCCTTCTTAGGGCCTATACTCCACACCTTTAATCATTTTTGTCACTCGTCTCTAGACCTTATTCAGCTTCATTTTTTATTTTTGAAATCTGGCACCCCAAACCAGACCCAATATTCTTGATAATATTCAGACTGTTCTAGTGTACATTGGAAGTAATAAAGCTCAGATCTCCCGTGGCATGTGATTACTTCATTCCATATTTGCTTTTTTGCTTACTCATACTCAGCCTCCAGCCAGCTCTGAACTACAGAACTTCTAATGCTATAATAATAATAATAATAATAATAATGTTGGTATTTGTTAAGCGCTTACTATGTGCAAATCACTGTTCTAATCAATCAATCAATCAATCAATCATATTTATTGAGCGCTTACTGTGTGCAGAGCACTGTACTAAGCGCTTGGGAAGTACAAGTTGGCAACATATAAGTACAAGTTGGCAACAGTGCTCTAAGCACTGGGGTGGGGGAAATACAAGGTGATCAGGTTGTCCTACGTGGGGCTCACAGGCTTAATCTCCATTTTACAGATGAGGTAACTGAGGCACAGAGAAATGACGTGACTTTCCCAAGGTCACACAGCAGACAAGTGGCAGAGCCAGGATTAGAACCCATGACTTCTGACTCTCAAGCCCGGGCTCCTTCCACTGAGCCATGCTGCTTCATGACTGGCCTGTTTTTCCTCATCTAAAATTATGGTGTTTGTCCCTATTGTATTTCCTTCAACATATCCAGTGGAATTGTGTCCTATTTCAGTAATTGGTATTTCCAATTTGACTAATTCACTTGGAACTTTATTGTTGACTCTCCAAACACAGGAGGCAGTTCAGGAGGCAGTGTGACGGGTGGTACGGAAGGAAGTGAGGGAAGTTGTGCAGTAGGAGTGAGGGAGTAGAGAACATGTATGGGAGGTGGTGCAGGAAGCTGTGTGGGCGACTTTGCGGGAAATAATGCTATTTAGAGGATATAGCTCAGCATGGGACTCAGAGACCCAGGTTCTAGCCCTGTCTATGCCACTTACCAGCTGAATGACCTTGGAAATGCCACTGAACTTCATTATGGCTCAGTTTGTGGGACTGGGAGTCAAAGGACCTGGGTTCTAATCCAGCCACTTGTCTGCTTTGTGATCTTAGGCAAATCACTTAATTTCTCTGTGCCTCAGTTACCTCATCTGTAAAATGGGGATTGATACTGTGTGCCCCATGTGGGACAGGAACTGTGTCCAACCCAATTTGCTTGTATCTAACAAGTTCTTAGTACAGTGCTTGGCACATAGTAAGCACTTAACAAATGCCACAATTATTATTATTATTATTCTCTGTACCTCAGTTACCTCATCTGTAAAATGGGAATTAAGACTATAAGCCTCATGTGAAATAGGGGCTTTATCCAATCTTATCTTGTATATCTGATTACAAGAATTGATTATCTGCATCTGCCCTTGGGCTTCGCACAGTGGTTGGCAACAGTAGGTGTTTAAACACTACTATTATTATTATAATATGTACGCCCATTGCTTAGCAACAGTAGTTGGTACATAGTAAGCACTTGACAAATATCAACATTATCAGTATCCTCATGCAATTTAATTGCAGTTAAACATCTGAGAAACCTTGTGGTCTAGGGGTAAGAGTGTGGATCTGGCGATTCACAGTACTTGGGTTCTAATCCTGGTTCTGCTATTTGCCTGTGGCGAACTTTAGCAAGTCCCTCAACTTTTTGTGCCTGGTTTCCTGATCCGTCATATTTTGACTGTGAGTCCTAAGTGGGACAGGTAAGTATCTGACCTACTTGTCATATCTACTCCAGCTCTTAGAACAGTGCTTTACAAATAGAGAATGCTTACCAAATTCCTAAAATTAGTATTATTTTCTGATGACCTTTTTCCAACAAAGAAATTATGAAGATGTTTTCCCAGGGCTGATACTTGATATTTCCCTCAAGCTATCAATGCTCACTTAATGAGTGAGAGCTTGGAACCAACCTTGCATCCACAAATATGAGTCAGTCAGTCAGTTGATTGTATTTATTGAGCACTTTACTAAGTTCTTGACAGAGTACAATATGACAATATAACAGACACGTTTCCTGCCCACAGTGAGTTTACAGTGTAGATGAACAGTCTGGAAAAGATTGTACAGTTCCAGCTCATCAGTGTAAGTCAAAATAAAAGGCATTGCTAAATTGTCCTAGGCATATCAATTGTATGCTTGTTTCTTCTCCCTTATTCCACTAGATTTTAAGATCCTTGAGAGGAGTGGTTATGTCCACTAGCAATATTGCACTCTCCCACGTATTGAGTACAGTGTTCTGCACAAAGTAAACTAAATAAATGCTACTGATTAAGTCTGTGTGTCTTTCCTAGAAGGTGGTTCAATTTTTCTGGCATAATATATATTTCAAAAACAATATCATCCCAGAATAGTGTACATTGCTAGATGGTTATAAATGTGTTGTTTAGTTATTCTAGAATTTCTTCCTGTGGTTGGTGTTTGTTAACTTTTCTGCAGGATCTTCTCCTTTCTTAGAGATACATATAACACTTGACCTCTGCTAAGTCTTCTTTCAACATCCGTGAATACTCAAATAACAGCTCATGCCTCTGAAATAACAACAAATAATTATTTATATATTGCACAGTAAATAGCACCAGGCTCAGCTAATTTAAATACATCCATATTGTTGTGAAATACTCTTCAGCTGTTTCTTTCATGATTTTAGTTTAGCTTTCCAATCTTCAATCCCAAGTGAGATTTATTTTGGTTAGCTGTTCATTTTGAATCTTCCTTTTAAAGAGCATACTGAAAAAAATATGAAATACCTCTGACTTTGTACAGTCATCTGGAGCTCTGGAGCTTAACATCCTGTCTTCCTGTCCCTGGTCCTCCTTTGTTGCCAAATGTAGTTGAAGACTTTTTTAGGCTATAGCTATATTCCATGCTATTCACACATCTATTTATTTTATTTTGTTAGTATGTTTGGTTTTGTTCTCTGTATCACCCTTTTAGACTGTGAGCCCACTGTTGGGTAGGAACTGTCTCTATATGTTGCCAATTTGTACTTTCCAAGCGCTTAGTACAGTGCTCTGCACATAGTAAGCGCTCAATAAATACGATTGATGATGATGATGATGATGATCTTTCCGAATTTCAATTTTCTAATATGTTTCCTACATAATTATTGTGTCACTTTGCACCCTTCTTTAATGCTCTGGCTCAATTTTCATTTCTGTACATTTCCCATTCCCCTCATGTTTCACAAGGGTTCTTGATTCAGCTAACTTTGCACTGTATTACCCTTTATGGCTTTCCACTGCATTGCATAATTTGCTTTTGTATCTGCAAAACTGCCTTTTGGAAAAAAAAAAAAACAGTCAATTTTCTTGGACTCCTTTGTCCTTATCCTTCTTAAACACTTTTGTGCATCATTGGGCATAGCATTTCTCTTCTCAGTGCTTACTTAGTGCCCTTATTTGAAAACATAAGGTGCTGAGGAAATTTAAGAGAAAATCTTACTTTTTGATTTAAATATTTGTACATATATAATGCATGCATACATATACGCACATATGCATTTATAAACAACTAGTCAGATACAGGTTTATTTACAATTCTGGGGCAATAAGCTTCCTGAATTTACTATTGCTGCAATTTCATCATCTTCAATATTTACCAGGTATCTACCATATGCACTGTATTCTAGGTACTTAGAAACATACAACAGGAGAAAACAAATGGGATTTCTGCCCTCAAGGGGTTTATAATTTAATGAAGAAAATATTATAGAATTATATATTTGCTTTATCCATCGAAATGTACAGTAATGTGAATCAGAGAATTAAAACCAAATGCACCATTGTGAAACTTGCGAATTGCCAGGGGGAAAAACTTTCTTTCTATATCAATATTAGTTGGGTAAATGAGCTCAGTGGGCCAAAATTTCAATGTGTCTTTGATCCTTAATGGCCTCACAACTCCTAGAAAAGAAATTGCACTTCAAAAATACACCTTCTCTGCCATTACTGGGCAGAAGTTCCAAGAGGCAATGGATCCCAATAAAAATGTATATGCCAGCCTCATTTCTAGTGAAATGACAATGACATCTCCAGATTTCTGATAGCTGAAGCTTCATCTCACTTTTTCTTATTCTGATATGTTGCTGTGTTTAAATTATCAATTACTGAAATACAAAGATATGACATGGATAACTACTTAACACTGAACACCCACATCGAGGCAGCAGAGTGAAGTATGCGTTGGACTGAGGAGAGACAGGAGCCTGGGAGGTCAGCAAGGAGGCTGATGTAGTAATCAGGGTGTAATAAGCTAAGTGACTGGATTAAAATGATAAAAGTTTGGAAGGAGAGTAAAGAGCAGATTTTAGTGATGTTATGAAGGTGGGACTGAAAGAATTAAGTGATAGACTGAATATGTGGGTTGAGTGAGCGAGAGGAGTCAAGGACAACTCCAAGGTTACGGGCTTGTGAGACAGGAAAGACGGGGGTGCCAACTACAGTGATGGGAAAATTCAATTAAGCTATCATTTCCCCTACCTTCCCTTCTGTCTGCATCACCTAGGTATTCAGATCTGTTCCCTTTAAGCAATCAATCAATCAACCATACTACACTGAGCACTTGGAAGAGTACCATATAACAGAATGGGTAGACAGGTTCTCTGCCCACAGTGAGCTTATAGGCTAGAGGGGGACTTGAACACTTAATATTCATCCCACTCTCAGCCCCACAACACATATGTAATGTTAATAATAAGTATTTGTTAAGCACTTACTATGTGCCAAGCACTGTTCTAAGCACTGGGGTAGATACAAGGTAATCATGTTGTCCCACATGGCACTCACAGTTTTAATCCCCATTTTATAGATGAAGGAACTGTGGCCCAGTCTCCCCCTTTTAGACTGTGAGCCCACTGTTGGGTAGGGACTGTCTCTATATGTTGCCAATTTGTACTTCCCAAGCGCTTAGTACAGTGCTCTGCACATAGTAAGCGCTCAATAAATACGATTGATGATGATGATGATGATGAAGTGACTTGTCCAAAGTCACACAGCTGACAAGTAGCAGAACCGGGATTAAAACCCATGAACTCTGACGCCCAAGTCCAAGCTCCCCGACTAAGCCATACTGCTTCTCTGTACATCATATCTGTACATATCTCCATATCTGTACATATCCTCCTTATACCCTGCCATTTCCCCAAACTGTAATTTATTTTAATGTCTCTCTCCTCTTCTAGACTGTAAGTTTCTTATCTGCAGGGAACAGGTCTACCAATTCTGTTATATTGTACTCTCCCAAACACTCAGTACAGTGGTCTGCACTCAGTAAGCGCTCAATAAATGTAACTGATTGATACCAAAATTTCCTCTTCCTTCCCTGAAATTCATCAGCCCATTGGAGAAGTCAGCTATGACATCAAGGAGTTCCAATTATTTTTACCTGACCCCCATTGAGAGGTCAGGTCTGGAGTCCTTAGGAAATCTCATAGTTACTGCGGCAGCAGCAAAGTGGAGGGAGGAAGGCCGCAGTTCAGGCCCTCTGCCGCCCCTGTTCAGTGCAAAGTGATCGCAGCCCTGGGAAAGACAGGAAGCTGCACATCTGCTCATTCTCCACCTTGGCTCGTTAGATGAATGAAGTCATGCAAAGACACCAATCCCTCCACACTGCATCTACTGCATCTGCATCTACACTGCATCTTCCCCCAGCCAATCAGAGGGGAAGTCAGGACTCTCAGGCTTTAATTCCATGACATTTAGTGAGCCCAGGTAGGAGTCATCCTGCTCTGTGCTTCAGTCTCCACCATGCTCTGTGCTTCAGGATCCCTTCCCTTCCCCTCTTCACTATGGCTGAGAGAAGCAACTGGTATCTGCCATCTTTCCTTCTGTCGCCAAGGGCCCTTGCTTCTGACATGCTCTTCGCATCCTTGTCCATGGGAATATGAGCTGAAGTTGTTTGTTCTCAGGGTATCTCCTCCTCAGGACAGCCAACCACACTGTGTCCCTGGGAATGAATACTGACTCTCGCCCCTACAATCAGGAAGACAATATCCCATCCTGTTTTCCACGATGGGAAAGAGAATAACACCTAAAACATGAGGCCATCACAAAAGCTCAGGAAGATTAATGGCTGCTGCAAGGGTTGATGTGTCCACAGGTGTGCCTTGGACTCTGAGCCATGAAGAACCTGAAATTCTGCTTCCCTAGCCCCAGTGCCTTGCTGATTTTCACTTTATTCTGTCCTTGTCTTTCGATATTGCTTTAGTGCTTTGGGCATAGGGAATGCGCCTACCAACTCTGTTATATTGTACTCTCTGAAGGACTTAATACAGTGCTCTGCACACAGTAAGAGCTCAGTAAATACCATTTATTAATTGATTGATTGATTGTCTCACCACTCCTTATGTGTCAGTCTCCAGTCCTCTCTTCACCTTCATATTTTTCGATTGCAAACCCCCTGAGGGACAGGTGCCCTGTCTAATTACCAGCACTTAGTTCAGTGCTCTCCAAAGAGTAAGCATTTAATAAATTCTATTTTTACTACTACTTCTACTACTGAACATAATATATATATAATCAAATGAGGTACTTCATATAGATCCTATGAATTCTTTGTGTCTTTTCTTTATATAAAGGGCTCATTTGTAGTTTGCCAAATGACTTTGGATGGTAGTACATTCCTTTACCACTGCCTTTTTATTATCACTTCCTTTTCATTAATTCTGTTATGGTTACTTTAATGGGGAAGAACATGGGGTTAATAAAGGAAAGAGAAAGCTTAGTTTTGGTGGTTCTGGTTTATTATGTTGAACTTGATTATTATGCTGAGGGAGCCCAACATCATCAAAAGCCTAAAGATTTTGGGGGGGAACATAAAATTGGAGGTTAAAGGGCTCATTGGAGATAATTGCCTTTTGAAAAACAAAAAATGTTATTTGAACTTACCATTCCATTCATTTAAGACCTTTATGAAGTTGATATTACATGTAGGTTAAAAATCAGCAATGAATCAAACTTCTCATTTAATCCATGCACACGGAGCCATCTTTTTAAAAAATAAAATCACTTTGTCATGTTCAGCACTTTAGATGCCATATTTTGGTGACTTCAAATCCCAATCCAATGGAAAACATTTCTATTTACAATCTGCCACTTCAGAAGCTGGGAGGTGATTGGTTAAAGCTAGAAATGAAAGACTGGAAAAAAGATTGGGAAAATAAAGCTCGGGCATGACTGGCATCATTGACCCTGCATTCTGGGGAAACTACGGAAGGCATTTTTTGAAAAATAACTGTTGCAGCCTTAAATATTTATTTTAAAATGTTTCCCCCCCACCATAAATACTTTCATCTGATGTGACTATTTCAGGTTCAGTCTTTGGGGTGCAGGCTGACAACCCAGTTTGCAAGATTGTGCCCCATTCAGCACTGGAAATACACAGAAACACACACACACACACACAAACACACACACTATTTTGTTCCTCCTGAGCCTCTACACCTATCACTTATGTGGGTAAGATGACCATGTGTCCCTTATTGATGGGAAAGTCACATAGTCAATCAATCAACTAATCAATTATATTTATTGAGCACTTACTGTGTACAGATCACTATACTAAGCATTTGGGAGAGTACAGTACAACAACATAACACATTCTCTAGCCACAAAAAGCTTGTAGTCTAGAGGGGGAGACAGACATTAAGGTAAATAAATAAAATTACAGATATATACATAAGTTCTGTGGGGCTGGGAAGGCGGATGGATAATGGGAGCAAGTCCGGGTGATACATAAGGGAGTGGAAGAAAAGGACATGTACCTTCAGTAACACATTTCAGGGTCGCAACTAACGACTTTCCAGTACTTTGCCAGTCTCGACTATGGGAGGGAGGGTCAAGCAGAGGTATATCTGTTACATTCCTAGTTTGGGCAGTGGCTAGAGAGTGGAAGACAATCTGCTACAAGTCAAAACTCACCTGTGCTGGGCAGCAGTGGCATCGGAGAGAATTGAGGGCAGAGACTCAGGTTTACTGCGCGGAAGGACGCAATACCACTTTCGTATTTTCACCAAGAAATCTTTATGGATACACTACCAGAACAATCGCAGGTGGAAGTGGGGTGTTCTGGGAGAGATGTGTCCATGGGGTCGCTATGGGTTGGACACGACTACAGCATAAGACAACAGCAAACCTTCAATAAGGCTTTGAAAGGGGGAGAGTAATGTCTGTCAGTTAAGAAGGATGGCATTCCAGGCCAGGGGTAGGATGTAGGTGAGAGGTCAGTGGTGAGACAGATGAGACTCAAGAACAGTGAAAAGTTTAGCAATAGCGAAGGCAAGTGTGTGGGCTGGATTGTAGTAGGAGAATAGCCAGATGAGATAGGAGGGGGCAAGGTGATTGAGTGTTTTAAAGCCAAGGGTAAGGAGTTTCTGCTTGGTGTAGAGGTGGATGAGCAACCACTGGCACTTCTTGAGGAGTAGGGAAACATGGTTTGAATGTTTTTGTAGAGAAATGATCTGGACAGCAGAGTGAAACGAGTCGGAAGAGGTAGGAGGCAGGGAAGCCAGCAAGAAGGCTGACAGACTAATCAAGGAGGGGTAGGATAAGTGATGGATTAATGAGGTAGCGGTTTGGATGGAGAGGAAAGGGGGGATTTTAGCTATGTTATGAAGACTGAACCACCAGGATTTAGTGATGGATTGAATATGTGGGTTGAATGAGAGAGAGGAGTCAAGGATAAAGCCAAGGATAAAGCCAAGGATAAATCCGAGGTTAGGGGCTTGTGAAACAGGAAGGATTGTGGTGCTGTCCACACTGAAGGGAAAGTCAGGTGACATGCAGGGTTTGGGTGGGAACATAAGGAGCTCTGTTTTAGACCCATTAAGTTTAAGATGACGGGAGGGCATCCAAGTAGATTGTCTCTCTTTCTTGCTGAATTATATTTTCTAAGAGTTTGGTACAGTGCTCTGCACACAGTAAGTGCTCAATAAATACTATTGAATGAATGAATGAATGAATGAATGAATGAAGTAGAAGTGTCTTGAAGGCAGGAGGAAATATGACACTGCAGAAAGGGAGAGAGATCAGGGCTGGAGATGTAGAATTGGGAATCAACCTCTTAGAGGTGGTTGTGAAAGTCAAGGAAGTTTCCCCCCACTTCAAAGCCTTATTGAAGGCACATCTCCCCCTTCCCTGACTAAGTCACCATCCCTGACTAAGCTCCCTTTTCTCTTCTCCCACTCCCTTCTGTGTCACTCTGACTTGCTCCCTCTGTTCATCCCCCCTCCCAGCCCCACAGCCCTTACATAGATATCTGTAGTTTATTTATATTGTCCATTTCTCCCCAACTCTAGACTTTAAGCTCATTGTGGGCAGGGAATGTATCTGTTTATTGTTGTATTGTACTCTCCCAAGTGCTTGGTACAGTGCTCTGTATGCGGTAAACACTTAATAAATATGATTGAATGAATGAATGAATGAATGAATGAAATGAGTTCTCTAAGGGAGTGGGTGTAGAATGGAGAATAGAAGCAGACCCAGAACTGAACACCCATAAACATCCATTCTTAGGGGTTGGGAGGCAGAGGAGGAGCCTGCAAAAGAGACTGAAAAGAAGTGGTCAGAGACATTGGAGGAAAACCTGAAGAGGACAGTGTCATTGAAGCCGAGGTTGAATAAAGTTTCCAAGAGAAAGGGATTGTCAACAATGTTGAAGGCAGCTGAGAGGTCGAATAGGAGTAGAGGCCATTGGATTTGCAAGAAGGAGATCTTTGAGAGGGCATTTTCTGTGTTGTGAATGGGGAAAA
Source organism: Tachyglossus aculeatus (assembly GCF_015852505.1). Lineage (NCBI taxonomy): Eukaryota > Metazoa > Chordata > Mammalia > Monotremata > Tachyglossidae > Tachyglossus > Tachyglossus aculeatus. Next base: position 44,637,003 of record NC_052068.1, read on the forward strand.
AGCCAGATTGGTGAATTGGAAGAGAGGAACTTGAGACAGTGAGTGTAAACAACTTGCTCAAGGAGTTTGTAGACAAATGATAGGAGGGAGATAGGGTGATAACTGGAGGGAGCTGTAGGGTCAAGGGAGAGTTTTTTTAGCATAGAGAAGACATGCACATGTTTGAAAGCTACGGGGAAGAAGCCATTGGAAAGTGAACAGTTGGCGATGGTTGTTAGGGAGAAAAGAAGGGAAAGGGCAAGTGTTTTGATAAGGTGTGAAGGGATAGGGTTGGATGCGCAGGTGGAGGGGGTGGATTTTGAGAGAAGGCAGGAAATCTTGAGATACTGCTGGGAAAGATGGGAGACTTAAGAAGGGGCAGGAAAGGGGAGGAAATTGACATTAGAGGAGCAAAGTGTGTGGGCTGAGTTATAGTTAGAAATCAGAGAGGTAACGTAGGAGGGGGCAAGGCGATTAAGTGTTTTAAAGCAGATGGTAAGGAGTTTCAGTTCAATGCGTAGCTGCATGGGCAGCCACTGGAGGTTCTTGAGGAGTGGGGAGACATGGACTGAACTGTTTTTTAGGAAAATGATCTGTGCAGCATACTGAAATATGGACTGAAGTAGAGAGAGACAGGAGGCAGGGAAGACTGCAAGGAGGCTGATAAAGTAATCAAGGTAGGATAGGATAACTGCTTGTATTAACGAAGTAGCAGTTTGGATGGAAAAGAAAGAGCAGATTTTAGTGGTGTTGAGAATGTTGAATGGACAGGATTTGGTGACAGACTGTGTGTATTGAATGAACGAGATGAATTGAGGATAGTGACAAGTTTATGGGTTTTTGAAACAGGAATTATGGTGGTGCCATCCACAGTGATGGAAAAGTCAGGGGGATGACAGGGTTTGGATGGGATGACAAGTTCTCTTTTGGACATGTTAATTGTAATATTACTTTGGACGTATTACAAAATGTCATTTCATCATCCTCCAGCAAGCATTGAACAGGCAGAGTCAGAATTTAGGGGAGCCAGAAGCAGTTGTTTGGGGAGCCAAACAACAGTAGCAGAAGGTGAACTGCCACCAGCTTCAGACTGTTACTGGTTTAGTACCAAGTAGGTAGCCTGTGAATTACTAAGACTCAGGAATATTTTGCCTTTACCTGACAGACTCTCCAGGGTTACAGATGGGCTAGTGTGGGGCTATTGTGGCTGCAGAAAGCCCATATATATTGATCCCTCTGTACCCTAGGAAAGAAAAACAATCACTGCAATCTCAGGGGCAATGAGAAGGCCAGAATAAGAAATGCTATTTGTAGAGAAGCAGCGTGGCTCAGTGAAAAAGAGCATGGGCTTTGGAGTCAGAGATCATGGGTTCAAATCCCGGCTCCGCCAATTGTCAGCTGTATGACTTTGGGCAAAGTCACTTAACTTCTCTGTGCCTCAGTTACCTCATCTGTAAAACGGGGATTAAGAATGTGTGTCCCCTGTGGGACAACCTGATCACCTTGTAACCTCTCCAGCATTTAGAATCATGCTTTGCACATAGTAAGCGCTTAATAAATGCCATGATTAAATGTTACTACTCCAGGTAGGCCAACTGAAACAGCAGGTTTAATGAGTAAGCATGGTACTAGGAGTCAGAGAACTACAGTTCTAATCCCAGCATCATTATTTGTCTGCTGTGTGACCTTGGACAAGGCACTTAACTTCTCTGTGCCTCAGGTTCCTCAACTATGAAATGAAGATTAAGACAGTGAGCCCCATATAGGACATAGACTGTGACCAACCTGATTAGCTGCTCTATACCCCAGCACTTAGCACAGTGTCTGGCACATTGTAAGTGATTAACAAATACCATGAAAGTTTAAATAAACTGGCATTTAAGGCTATGATTTTACTAAACGTTGCCACAATCTAATCAACCCTCCACAAACACTATAGCCTTAGAGGAGCAAATATTTTTGTTACTAAAATCTGACAACAATCACAAAATGCTTTTTATTGTAATGAAAATAACTCTTTTGATTAGCTAATTCTCGAAACAGCCCTGACACTATCATCCGCATTTTGTTTCTATTCTCATTTGGAATCATCTGATTTTTGCAATATCAGAGTGTTTGGGCAGTTGGGATAAGTATCTAAATACGTAGGAGTTTATCTGAGTTCGGACTATTGATGCCTAGTTTAGAAGTAGGAAACCCTCTGTAATTGTTTCTAGGAGGACAGTGCATGGGAAATAGTTGCTGCTTTTCTGATTGATTATACTGTATTTCTATACTGTTCCTATGAGGTATTAATTTTCTAAATCTCACATCCTCAACAAGCCTTTATTTTCATGCAGGAGAGCAATGGCTGTATCCATTACCAAATCAATGACTGCACTACAAAGATAAGTACTAATCTAAAGTGAGATCTTATTTTTCTCTTAGTGCCTCTTTAGCAAAGTAAATGTTCTTGGCCACCCATCACTTTTCTTTTCACAACAATTAGCGGAGTTCTGCTCAGAAATGTATAGGGCATGTTTTGTGGCTATTAATATTAATTTCTTATCAATTCAGCATTTTAAGAAAGCCCTTAGTTGTTAATTTAATAAATTCCAGAAAAGATTAAATGACTGAAATCAAATGACAAGTTAATTTTAGTCCGATTTTTTTAAAAAAATAGGCTTTTATGGTATTTGTTAAGTGCGCACTATGTACAGGCACAAAAAGCATAGTAAAATAGTAGCTTAGTGATGGTTTTATCTTATTTCTTTTTAATGGTTTTTATTAAGTATTTATGTGCCATGTACTGTACTAAGCAGTGGGGTAGATAGAAGATAATCAAATTGTCCATGTCCCACATGGGACTCAGAGTCTCAATCCTCATTTTCCAGGTGAGGTAACTGAGACAAAGAGAAGTTACATGACTTGCTCAAGGTCACACATCAGCTGGGTTTAGAACTCAGGTCCTGGTTTTTTTCCACTGGCCCACACTGCTTATACTTTTTCTGGATTGCTGTACGTGCATTTCTGCTAACCTCAGCAGAATGTATGAATTCACAATGGGAATACATTGGCGTCTCCTCTGTCCTTGACATCAGACCAGTTTTGATTTCATTCTTTTCTGGGCTTGATCATTTGTCATCTATTCATCCCCAGTTGGCTCAGGGCCAAGACCAATTATGAAGCATGCTCTCCAGCCAAGATTTGGTTCAGAAATTGCCTCTTGACTGTGAATCTCCACATTAGAAAGTGATGGAGGAACCAAAAAGGTGAAATCGGGAAAGGTACATTAAAACATGTAACACTTACTAGCACTTACTAGCAGTTGAGGGACAGACAAAATAAAATGGCAAAATGAAAAAGGAAGGAAGAATAAAACTATGGAAAATACAGTTTTCCAGATGAGGAAAAACTCTACCAGTACCTTCATTTTTGTCTTTCTAACATACCTAAGGCTACACAGCCTGCACAGTGGAGATAGAAAACTAAATATCAACAACTTTTTTCACTCTGACTTACTACTGTCTACAGGCACAAGATTAGGTGGCAAATCAAAGGATCCTTGTTCATTTAGTGACTTTCTTTCAGCATAAAGATGCTTCCTGACAAACCGTACCTAAGTTCCACAATGAGGACTAATTTTATTTCTAAAAAATATTTCAGAATGATTAACCTGCAAAAAATGTTGGGTACCTTGTGGGTTTTTTATCATTACTATTATCCAAAAAGTAAAAGAGAGTTTTATTTTGTCATTAGTTTTTGAAGGGGACAAAGTTCCTTCCAAAGATTGTTGGAATGAATGTCAGTTCACAGACAAATTGCTGTGCACAGAACTGCAACTGGTACCTTACTGCCTATGCATGGTAGTAAATGTGGGAAGAGTTAGGGGAAGAGGGAAAGACAAACCTTTACAGATTCTTGTCATATTTTTGTAAATTTATAGTTGCTTAGAAATTGTGATTAAAATGTTCCTTGGACAAAAGTTATTTAGAGGAAATTAATTTATATTAAAATTATTCAAAAATGTACTCCATATATCCTTAACAGAAGAGTGTACTAGTTGAAACTGGAAGCAATACAGAGCAGAGGGAAGGATCAGAACAATAAAGATTGAAACAGTCAACTTGTACATACTTTCATTTTCTCCAACAGAAGTTCTTTACTCTTAAAACTTGCAGAAATGTAATTACTTCTTAATTAAAAACACTTAACACCCTCCTCCTTCCACATCTACCCCATGTTTGCTGCCATCCATAGGTAACAGAATGCAGCCAGCTTTCTGAAGAAATCACTGTTACTGTCCCAATTAGAAAGCGAAATTCCCTTCTCCTTAATGGAGACTCCTGCTGAAAATGACAGATGAGCTTCATCCCTTTGCAGACATAAGGACCGAGGACCTGCACAAAGGAATTGATTATAGTGATGGTGGGTTGCACTTTGCAAACATCCCCATCTCTTGTTCCCTAGAATTAATCCATCTGAAGACAAAGTCACGGGAACGTATATCGAGGGCAGCTTCACATTACACCTTTCTTCTAATCCATAAATCTTTCCTTGACTGGAACAATCTTTCAACTAAAAGTTCTGAGGACAGGCTTTTCCTTGGCTCTGCCTTTACCCCATGTTAGTTTACCTCAGCCAAGCAAATGGACCGTGAAAAAGAAGAGAGGGAAAAGGATTGAAAGATAAAGGGCAAGGATGGGAAAAAGGAAAGGGGAGAGAGTGAACCAGAGGAAAAGGAAGAGAAATGGGAGACAATTACTGAGAGCTACTGCCCACCAACCAAGCTGCCCAGGCCTTTCATCTGGGTGGTGGCAATGGCATATCATTGTGTTATGGGTAACAAAGGCTCTTCCTCATTGGTCCCGTGGAGACAGTCCTGCTGCTGGGATCCAGAAATTTGGTCTCAAGTTCACAGTTCTAGATGCCTTGTTGTTGCAGTCTGGGCAATAAGAGGCCCTTAACCTTGTTCTGGAGCTAAAGCCCCTGTCCCCCCAGAAGGGTAGCAGTTTAACACTGACCAACAGCAGTCTTGGGCCATGGAAGGGGTTCCCAGAACATAGTTTCAGAGCCACTGTGGTTGCCAAGTCAGATCAGGCCCCCAGGGAGATTGGACCACCTGAGCCCTGGGCTTGGAACAGCCTCCCTCCCCAAATCTGACAAACCACAGTCCTCCCCATATTCAAAGTCATCTCCTGAAATGCAGCTTCCTCCAGATGCCTTCTTCAGTTAATTTTCTCCATCCCAAGTCATATGAAAGGCTGAAGGTGGCCGGCTGGCTTATATCAGTTAATCAGTCATATTTACCGAGCACTTACTGTGTGAAGAGCATTGTACCAAGTGCTTAGAGTACAATAAAATAGAGTTGGTAGACACATTCCCTGTCCACAAGAAGCTTCCAGAGGGAGTCCAGATTAATATATATATAAATAAATGAAGTATGGATCCGTACATAAGGGTGGTGTGTCTGAGGATGGGATGAATGAAGAGGACAAATCCAAGTGCAAAGGTGATGCAGAAGGTGATGGGAGAGGAGGAAATGAGGACTTAAGACAGGGAAGGCCATTTGGAGTAGATGTGCTTTTAATAAGGCTTTGATGGGGAGAAGAGTGATCATCTGCCGGATATGAAGGGATAGGGAGTTCCAGGCCAGAGGGATGACATAGATGAGGAGTCAGTGGCAAGATAGATGAGACTGAGGAACAATACGTAGGTTGGCATTAGAAATTAAAGTGTGCTGGCTGGGTTGTAGTACGAAATCAGAGAGGTAACATAGGAGGGGAAAGGTGATTGAGTGCTTTAAAGCCACTGGTAAGGAGTTTCTGTTTAATGTGGAGGTGGATGGGCAATCACTGGACATTCTTGAGGAATGGGGATAGGTGAACCAAATGATTCTGTAGAAGAATGATCTGACCAACAGAGTGTATGGAGGCAAGGAGGTCAATAAGGAGTTAATGCAGTAATCAATGCAAGATAAGATAAATGCTTGGATTAATGAGGTAGCCATTTGGATGAAGAGGAAATGGTAGATTTTAGAGATGTTCTGAAGGTTGACTGAACAGGATTTTGTGACATATTGAGTGTGTGGGTTGAATTAGAGAGCTGAGTTGAGGATAAGGCCAAGTTTACAGAAATGGGAAGAACATAGGGAGGACAGGATTTGCGTGGGAATATAAGGAGTCCTGTTTTGGACATGTTAAGTTTGAGGTGTTGGCAGGGCATCCAAGTAGAGATGTCCTGAAGGAAAGAGGAAATGTGAAACTGCAGAAAGGGAGAGAGATCAGGACTGGAGATGTAGATTTGGAATTCATCCACATAAAGATGGTAGTCACAAACCATAGAAGAAAATGAGTTCTCCAAGGGATTAGGTGTAGCTAGAGAATAGAAGGGGATCCAGAACTTAGCCTTGAGCCACTTCTATGGCTAGGGGGTGGGAGGCAGAGGAGGAGCCCATGAAGCAGCCTGAGAAGGAACAATCAGAGAGATAGGAAGAGAACCAGGACACGACAGAGTCAGTAAAGCCAAGGTTGAGTAATGCTTCCAGGAGAAGGGGGTGGCTGAAGGTCAAGAATAGTTAGGATGGAGTAGAGGCTGTTAGATTTGGCAAGAAGAAGATCTTCGGTGACTTTTGCCAGGGATGTTATGGTGTAATGAAGGGGGCAGAAGCCAGATTGGAAGGGCTCAATAATAAAAATAATTGTATTTGTTAAGAGCTTACTATGTATCAAACACTGTACTAAATGATGATGTAGATACAAGATAATCCAGTCCCATGTGGGGCCTAAGACAGAGAACAGATATTGAATCCTCATTTTGAAAATGGGGGAACTTAGGCACATAGACTTTAAGTGACTTGTCCAAGGTCACACAGCAGACAAGGAGAGAATTTGAGTACAGGGATTGGAGACAGCAGATATAGGTAACTCACTCATGGAGTTTGGAGAGTAAAGATAGGAGGGAAATGGGATGATGATGATGGCATTTATTAAGCGCTTACTATGTGCAAAGCATTATTCTAAGCACTGGGGAGGTTACAAGGTGATGGAGTTGTCCCACGTGGGGCTCACAGTCTTAATCCCCATTTCACAGATGAGTTAACTGAGGCACAGAGAAGTGAAGTGACTGCCCAAAGTCACACAGCTGACAATTGGCGGAGCTGGGATTTGAACCCATGACCTCTGACTCCAAAGCCCAGGCTCTTTCCACTGAGCCACGCTGGGATAATAACTGGAGGGATTCATGAGGTCAAGGGAGGTTTTTTTAGGGTAGGTAATACCTAAGCATGTCTGGAAACAGTGGGGAAGAAGTCTCTGAAGAATTAACGTTTAAAGATGTCACTGATAAGCCCTGACATTCTGGGACTATCAAACCAAAACCCAGGTCTAAACAGGACTAAAAAACAATAATTAATGTGGACTTAAAAACAATCAGTTTATATGATCAATCTGTTAATGTCTTAATAGAACTTTCATTTTTGAAGGTGGTAAAACCTCACCAAGCACCAGTTTTCTTGATTCAACTATAGCTCTGTTGTAACAGCCTTCATTGAATTACTTTCTGAAATTGCAGCATCATGTTTTTTTTTATTTAAAACTGCTGAAATGTATGTTTTCCACATAGATTTCTTTGCACAGCATTAGGCCTCGCAAAGCTAGTTCTTTCTATACAGGATTTGTTTTTGAAACATCTGCTTCTGACTTACCTCATGGATTTGGAAAGTTTGCTCACATTTCTGAGCCTCACTTTATAATGCTTACATCTTAATCAATACTATTTATTGGGTACAGAACACTGTAATCAATGCTTAGGAGAGTACGATAAAGTAAATGGAATCTACTCCCTACCACTCCCTGTCTCACAGAATTTGTGACGATAAAATGAAATGATGTAAAAGTGCTTTGGGAAAATAAAACTGGTATACAAATACAAGGTGTTTTTGTTTAAATTTCAGTGAGACTAAAGGGGTAGGTGTCCATAATAGGGACTGAGAGCTTGAGGACATGAAGGAGGCCCAACTCCTTTCTGTGACAGAAGACACAGGTTGGAGAGGAAGGGCAGAATAGAGGAAAAAAGAAGTAGCATGGCCTAGTGAAAGAAGCACGCACCTGGGTTCTTATCTTGACTCCACCACTTGTATGCTGTGTGACCTTGGGTAAATCACTTAACTGCTCCGTGCCAAAATTCCCTCATTGGCAAAATGGGAAATCAATAGCTGTTCTCCCTCTTACTTAGATTGTGAGCCCCGCATAGGACCTGGTTCCCCTGTATCTTCTCCAGCACTTAGTACAGTGCTTGGCATATAGTAAGCACTTAACAAATACCATTATTATAATTAATTTTCTTCTTTCCCTCTCATTCTGTGTCTCTTTCCCTCTCATTCTGTGTCTCTTTCCATCTCTCCCCCTGCACGCACACACATACACCCCTTCCCTTCCCTGTATCTCTCTTGGTCCACTCCTCTCCATGTCTCTCTCTTCTTGCACACACAAATTCACAGTTCCTATTTTGCCTCTTCTAATCAACAGACAGCAGGGAAGTTTGACGCCAGGAGTTCCCAAAATCTAATCAATCTAATGAATCCAAGCAGAGTTTCAGCCAATAAGACAAATATCTCTCCTCCTCCCCCTATTTTCCCAGCCTTCACAGCTGCCTCTTGCTCCTGTCTCACATGCGATTAAGTTTCAGATAATTTCAGTCACAAGAACATCAGCATTAGCCAAGGAAGCTGTATTTGTAGCAAAATTCACCCCATTCCTAGCCAACCAGAACTTATGTACGTATCTGTAAATTATTTATTTGCATTATTAGTTATTTATAGTAATGGCTGTTTCCCCCTCTAGTCTGCAAGCGAGTGTGGGAAGGGAATGTATCTACCAACTCTATTGTATTGTACTTTCCCAAGCACTTAGTACTGTGCTAAGCCCTCAGTAAATACCACTGATGAAAAATGACTAGTGTCTCATGGCTAATATGTTGGGCTGAATGAGGAGTAAGGCAATAGCTAAGGTTTCATCTTAAGTAGGTTACTACAGTTCATTCATTTACACTATAAAGACTTGTTCCTTTCTGGTAAGGTTTTCTTTCCATATTAGTGGTTTACTTGTCCTCTCTCATCTCCTGATCTACATTTTTCTTTGGTTATAGACAAGTTGATTTCTCTCTTCCATCATTGTAAACAACTTCATTAAAAATGTCTTGTCCTATTTCCTCTAAATTTTTGGCAGTGGCCTGAATGCAATTACCTTAATCATATTGATCTGAGATATTTCCATACACCATTCATTAACATGCATGTTTCCTTAAATGTTTGTCTTTCTCACCATTTGGGGAACAATTAGAGTTTATTGGCTGGTATTAACACCTTTATTATAATAATTACTATAGAATATACAGATGATAACTCCTCTCTCTAGGGGACTCACATAGCATCTCAGTCATCCTTAAAATATCCTCATGAGAGGTGATAGATTTTCATAATATTTGTATTATAAAGGAGGACATTAGGGCACAAAGAGGTGAAATGAGTTAGTTTCAGATCACACAGGGGACAAGAAGAGCTGAAAGAGAAGCCAGGTTCTGATGCCCAAACCAATGTTCTCTCCACTAGACTTCCTTGGAGTTGATGGAAGACATTTTATATTTTCCATCAACTTAATAAAGAAATGTATGAAAATCCCATTGAATGTGCTTCTTTCAATGTGGAACATGAGTGAATAGCAGGCAAAGAGATGATGAAAATCAGAGGAGAATTAGCACTTTATGAGTAAATTCTAGCTTTTTCTTTGTTTCAGTTTTGTCCCCCTGAAATAGGATGTCATCAATGGGTTCGGCTCCAAACTGGCTTATTAATTGCATCTCCTACTTAACTATGGGGGGAAAAATCTCTTATTTGCAGCTGGAGCGGCAGGGGAGAGAAATTAAAATAAACTAGTTAACTCCATCTACATATTGCAATGCTTTGTCTCTTAGGCAAAAGCCTGTTACCACGGTAACACAACAACCTAAAGTGTGTATATGGTTTTGCCCCTTTGCACTTAAAATATCTCAAGGTGAAATGTAGCATTAAAATTGACAAACCAAAACTATTACAATCCTTCCTGATATCCCAGCTATGTCAAATATATGAACTGTACAGTATAGTTTTCTCTACCAATCCTTCTTGAAGCTATATCAAATATATCAACTGTACAGTATAGTTTTCTCTACAAATCCTTCCTCTGTCTAGAAAAGGCAGAAAGTAGTTTCCCTTAAGACACTTCAAAGGAGGTACTGTCTATAACTAATCTGTTGATGACATGTAGTGCACGCTTACTGCATGCAGCGCACTATACTAGGCATTCAGGAGATTATGGTAGAATTGGTAAACATGTCCTTTAAGGTGCTTACAATCTAGTGCAGTTCCAAGTGCTTAATACAATGCTCTGCACACAGTAAACGTTCAATAAATACTGATGATGGATTGGTGGTACAAACAAAATTAGTAGATCCCAGGCAAAATTCAAACTTGTATTTTTGAGAATTATTACCTTTTTCAACTTCATATCATTCATTCAATCGTATTTGTTGAGCGCTTACTGTGTGAAGAGCACTGTACTAAGCGCTTAGCACTGTACTACTTAGCATGTCATCAATGCCATGGTTCTCCAATCTCAAAGGAAAAACAGCCTACATACACTGCTTTTTCTTTTACAAAAAGCAACTGGATTCTGTTACATCAAGCAGGAACATAAAACCATATCTGGTCTGGGCTACGTTTGTTGTTTCTTTTCTGGCTATGCCAGTTGGAGGTAGGGAGGATCCAGGAATCGAAGCAGATGCAGGCTAGATTCACAATGATATCATAGTGCCAATAGTATACAATAATCATGTCTCAGTGGATTTGAACCCTGAGGTCCTGGGTTTGAACCCTGCTGCTCCAGGCCCTTTGTGGTGCTGTCGTTGCCCGAGCAGATGTGGAGCAAGTGAGGGAGATCTGGGAAGACACAGGAGGGCAAATGAGCTGGGATCCAAGAGAAGAGACAGTGGTAGTAGGGAATGCATAAATGGCCACACACACTCAGAAACCATGGCAGGAACAAACTGAGCCACAGCTTGAGGCCAGTGTGCCATCCAGGATGGTTGGCCTGGGTCTCTCTGGCACACCTATTGAAATTGCCCAGTGTCTGGACTAGATTGTGGAAGCCCAAAAGAACAATTACAGAGAGTGGACAGACCCAACTCTAGAGTAGACTGATCCAAATGGCTAGAAAGAGTTCATTCATTCATTCATTCATTCATATTTATTGAGCGCTTACTGTGTGCAGAGCACTGTACTAAGCACTTGGGAAGTACAAGTTGGCAACATATAGAGACAGTCCCTACCCAACAGTGGGCTCACAGTCTAGAAGGGGGAGACAGACAAGAAGACAAAACATATTAACAAGATAAAATAAATAGAATAAATATGTACAAATAAAATCAATCAATAGAGTAATAAATATGTACAAACATGATTTTCCAGAATCAATCAACTAATTATATTTATTAAGCCTTTACAGTGTTCAGAGCACTGGATTAAGAGGTTGGCAGAGTTGACAGACATAATAACAATCCCGACTCCACCAATTGTCAGCTGTGTGACTTTGGCAAGTCACTTAACTTCTCTGTGCCTTAGTTCCCTCATCTGTAAAATGGGGATTAAGACTGTGAGTCCCACGTGGGACAACCTGATCACCTTTTATCCACCCCAGCGCTTAGAACAGTACATTGCACATAGTAAGCGCTTAACAAATGCCATTATTATTATTATTATGATGTTCCTTGCCCACAAGAAGCTTACAGTTTAGAGGAGAAGCTTACAAGCTAAGGCTTGAAACAATGGAAACTCTAAGTGTTGTTGAGTTTTTGACTGACTAGTTAGTAACTTTTTCAACCGAGCAGGTCTAGCCTAATACTGTTTTCTTCACTTTGCTTGTTCTTCATTATCAAATGGCTCTCAGTGTGATTATTCATGTGGCACTCGCACATGGTTGACATTTCAGACAATAACTAAAAGTGGAAAGAGCATCCTTAAGGTTAGTGCCCAGAAGATGATTGTCAATGTTTTGGCTCCACAACTGCTTAAGCATAGGACCTTGGGCAAGTTAATAAACTGCATGATGTCCCCAGTGTTGCAGAAGCATGAGAATGATTGAGAAAAGAAACTGCTGGAACACTCTTGATTTTAGAGGTACGCAATTGAGGCATGCCAATCGTGATCAATCAGAAATGTAAAAAATGTGGTAATAATACTGTACGATAAAAGTCTTTTTATGTAATTATAAGGTGCATTCATTATGCTTACTTTCCTCTGGAAGAGGTAGTACAAAGAGGCTGTCTAATCTCCCATCAATCTTTCCAAGATCAGCATGCCTTTCGGTTGTTTCTAACAACATCTCTTGCATGACATGGATTTAGAGGAAAGAGCAGGGACCTAGTACTCAGAAGACCAGGGTTCAATCATTCATTCATTCATTCATTCATTCATATTTATTGAGTGCTTACTGTGTGCAGTGCACTGTACTAAGTGCTTGGGAAGTAGAAGTTGGTAACATATAGAGACGGTCCCTACCCAATAGAGAGCTCACAGTCTAGAAGGGGGAGACAGACAACAAAACAACATATATTAACAAAATAAAATAAATAGAATAGTAAATACATACAAGTAAAATAGAGTAATAAATATGTACAAACATATATACAGGTGCTATGGGGAGGGGAAGGGTGTAGGGCGGGGGATAGGGGAGGGGGGAGGGGGAGAGGAAGGAGGGGGCTCAGTCTGGGAAGGCCTCCTGGAGGAGGTGAGCTCTCAGTAGGGCTTTGAAGGGAGGAAGAGAGCTAGCTTGGCAGATGTGCAGACGAAGGGCATTCCAGGCCATGGGGAGGACGTGGGCTGGGGGTCAATGGCGGGACAGGTGAGAACGAGGCACGGTGAGGAGATTAGCAGCAGAGGAGCCGAGGGTGTGGGCTGGGCTGTAGAAGGAGAGAAGGGAGATGAGGTAGGAGGGGGCGAGGTGATGGACAGCCTTGAAGCTGAGAGTGAGGAGTTTTTGCCTTATGTGTAGGTTGATTGGTAGCCACTGGAGATTTTTGAGGAGGGGAGTATCACGCCCAGAGCGTTTCTGGACAAAGACAATCCAGGCAGCAGCATGAAGTATGGATTGAAGTAGGGAGAGACACGAGGATGGGAGATCAGAGAGAAGGCTAGTGCAGTAGTCCAGACGGGATAGGATGAGAGCTTGAACCAGCAGGGTAGCGGTTTGGATGGAGAGGAAAGGGCGGATCTTGGCAATGTTGCGGAGCTGAGACCGGCAGGTTTTGGTGACGGCTTGGATGTGAGGGGTGAATGAGAGAGCAGAGTCGAGGATGACACCAAGGTTGTGGGCTTGTGAGATGGAAGGATGGTAGTGCCGTCAACAGAGATGGGAAAGTCCGGGAGAGGGCAGGGTTTGGGAGGGAAGATAAGGAGTTCAGTCTTGGACATATTGACTTTTAGATATCGGGCAGACATCCAGATGGAGATGTCTTGAAGTCAGGAGAAGACACGAACCTGAAAGGAGGGAGAGAGAGCAGGGACAATTCTGGGTCACCATATACCTGCTGTGTGACTCTGGGTGCATCAGTTAACTTCTCCATGCCTCAGTTCCCTCATATGACAATTGTGAATTATGATTGTTAACACCACGTGGGTCAGGGACTATGTAGTATCTAGTCATCTTTTATCTACCCCAGGGCTTAGAAGAGTACTTTGCATAAGCTAAGTACTTATAAGCACCGTAATCATTATAATTATCATTTATTCAGCCCTCCCTCAGTCACACAGCACTTATGTACATATCTGTAATGTATTTGCTTATATTAATGTCTGTCTCCCCCTCTACAGTGTAGGTTCATTGTGGTCAGGGAATGTGTCTACCAACTCTATTACAGCATACCTGCCCAAGTGCTGAATACAGTACTTTGCACTCAATAAGCACCTGTCTATCTGTTTTGTTTTGTTGTCTGTTTCCTCCTTCTAGACTGTGAGCCCATTGTTGGGTAGGGACTGTCTCTCTATGTTGCCAACTTGCATTTCCCAAGTGCTTAGTACAGTGCTCTGCACACAGTAAGCACTCAATAAATGCAATTGAATGAATGAATGATTTATTGATTGGTGACCTTGCAGCCACACCTTATATATTCAGCTCAAGCTATGCTGGGCTGGGTTAGCTTAGTACAGGTACAGAAATTGTGTAGGTGGTTTGGGACCTAGGGGACACAGAGGGTGGGGCTGATGCCCTGGGACAAGAATTCTGTTGTCTAATAGCCTTGGATATGTGTAGCTTCTGGAGGAGAAGGAGAGGAGGGAGTGGGGAAACAACATAGAGAAGCAGCATGGCTCAGTGGAAAGAACATGGGCTTTGGAGTCAGAGGTCATGGGTTCAAATCTCGGCTCCACCAATTGTCAGCTGTGTGACTTTGGGCAAGTCACTTCTCTTCTCTGTGCCTCAGTTACCTCGTCTGTGAAATGGGGATTAAGACTTTGAGCCCCCCATGGGACAACCTGATCACCTTGTAACCTCCCCAGCGCTTAGAACAGTGCTTTGCACATAGTAAGCACTTAATAAATGCCATTACTATTATTATCATTATTAATAAAGCCAGCATCCTGGCTGGAAAATAGAAGGCAGACAAGAACTGGCTTCTAGCTTCTCTGTGGACCCTGTGAGCAATATGAGATTAGATTCCTCCTCAGTCTGCAGTTTAGCCTTCTGCCTATTCCACAGGGGCCTGCAACTTTCCAGCAGACAGGGTCCTAGCCCAGCAGAAGGGCACCAAAGCATAGACTGGGCCCAGCTTCATTGCTGAGGGTCAGAGTTACCTGGCAATCCATAGCCTAATAACTGAGGATAATAAAGGGAAGGTAGACGGGACAAGGGGAAAGATTAATTGGGAACAAAAATAGAATGCTAGCAGCAATACCCACCATCGTTAAATCAATGATAACCTTGATGACTGTTGGTTCTAGTGTCCTGGTTTCGCTCTCTGCTAATTGGTACTTGACCCTGGGGTAGGGTCTATTTAGGATCTTTGGATTTGTGACATGGCATTGTTTTTACTGGAAAACATTTACCACTACTTCACACAGATTAAAAAGAAGTAGAACTTTTCAAACATCTCTTTGTCCCTTTTCCTTTCCTCTCCTACATTATCTCTTTGTCAATTTCCCCATCTCCCTCTGCCATTCTCCTACTTGACCCCTATAGGCCTGCACTCTGATGTGGGTCTAAGTTTCTTTCATCCAACTGACTTAATTGTTCAGCTATCTGTCAGAGATCTCTTACCCCTCTATTTTCTGAATGTCTTTTCTCCTTTTTACATCTCTCTTCATTTCCCCTTGTCTTTCTCATTTTCACCTGCCATTCAATTTTCCTCTGGCTTTCCCTGATCCTCTCATCTTTTATTTTTCTGTAGGTCCCTTTCCCCTTGTGACCTTTCTGACTACCTCCCATTTGGCTGGTCACTTTTCCACTGCCAAGAAAGGGTAGGTAACTTAAGGCAATGGAAGTAACCACAAAACATCAATGCCACTATTTAAGCAAGATGGAGCAAGTGAGGCATACACCAAGTCATCATTGTCCCCTCACACTCTTTCCTGTTCTTTCCCTTCCATTAAAAGAAATGTGTGATCCAGAATAGAAAATACAGGTGATCAAATACGAGCTCTGCCTGGCTAGCAATCAAAGTAAAAAGGGACACCAATGGAAAACTAAACAGCTTTCAATAAACAGAAGCTCACCTAAGTGAGCAAGGTGAGTAGCATGATAGAAGTAAATAGAATCAGTGGGTCAAAACTAGAAGGAGCACCAAGAAGAGGCCATCAAGAGAAAAAGATTGAATTATTATTAAATATTTATCTAATTTTTGTGACTATTTTCAAGCTGTGACCTCCTCAAAAATTTTCAGGTGGCCAGCAGGAGAAGCAGCATGGCTCAGTATATAGAGCACGGGCCTGGGAATCAAAAGGTCATGAGTTCTAATACTGACTCTGCCACTTGTACGATGTGTGCCCTTCAGCAAGTCACTTGACTTTCATTCATTCAATCGTATTTATTGAGCACTGACTGTGTGCAGAGCTGTACTGAGAGATGTGTGCAGAGCTGTGCTAAGTGCTTGGGAAGTACAAATCAGCAAAATATAAAGCCAGTCCGTGTCCAAAAACGGGCTTACAGTCTAGAAGGGGGGAGACAGAAAACAAAACAAAAACAAGTGACAGGTGACAATATCATCAGAATAAATAGAATTATAGCTATATACACATCATTAATAAAATTCATTCATTCATTCACTCAATCATATTTATTGAGCGCTTACTATGTGCAGAGCACTGGACTAAGCACTTGGGAAGCACAAGCTGGCAACATATAGAGATGGTCCCTATTCATTCATTCACTCAATCGTATTTATTGAGCACTTACTGTGGGCAGAGCACTGTACTAAGTGCTTGGGAAGTACAAGTTGGCAACATATAGAGACAGTCCCTACCCAACAGTGGATTAACAGTCTAGAAGGGGGAGACAGACAACAAAACAGATTAACAAAATAAAATAAATAGAATAAATATGTACAAGTAGAATAGAGTAATTATAATTGGAATTATAACTTTTCAAAGGAATTAAAAATAGCTAGCATAATTATATGCTTATGAACTATTATTGTTAAATAAAAATGAAGCCAGAAAGTGATGCTGGTATGCATTGCATTTTAACTGAATGGAGCAGGTCCTCATCATGATATTCACATAGTAAATAAATAAAATAGTAACAAAGTGTTTTTTTAAGTAATGGTGTGTTTTTATACTTACAAAAAATTAAAAAAAAACCTTTATTACATAAGGAGTTTTTCAACAGCTTTTCCTTTATAAAATTTCCAAAATGAGAAGCTTGTCCCAGCCAAAATTAACACTTGACAAAAACACTTCAGCATAAACACTTTTTAAAAAATAGTGATGGTAGCCTAAAACTTAATATTTTTATAACAACACTGAAATCCCTAATTGTTTTGTGGATAGAGTTGAAAATAAAAGTGTGGTGAGCCCAGTACAAGCTGCTTTATTAGTGATGGTTTGTGGTCCCGCGAACAACAACAGGGAAGAGACTCTCGAAGACACTGAGGGACTCTACTTGAGGACAGGTGATTGCTGGCCTGTGGGGGTGGAGCATGGTGGGAGGCATAACCTTCTCTCCCTGTTCTACCCGACAACAGGCCTACACCAATCAATTTCTGCCCCTGAGAGCCGCAGCTGCGATGCCTAAGACAGATAAAGGTGCTCCTTTTGAATAGCAAGGGGACAAGAGGCTCACAGAAAGCATGCTGATGTATGCAGAGGAAAGCACCTGAAGCAAAATTACTCAGAGGAGAGCAGCAAAAGGCAGCAGCACTTAGAAGCTGAAAGAAGAAGCATCCGCAGAATGGGCTCCCTTGACCAGCAGACTCGTACTGGACCCTTGGTGGAGTGGAGTGAGTGAGTGAGTGTGTGTATGTGTCATTCCCTGGCATGTTGGTAAAACTATGTGAAAAACTTTCCACAAAACGTTGGTGGTCGGTAGTATGGTTTAACTCTACTACATGTCACCGAGGCTCCCCCGGTCCAGGAAGGTCCTGATTGATACGAGCTGCGGTGGGGCTTGTGACAAAAAGTTATCCTTGAGTTGAGTTACGCCTGCTCATCTTTTTGGTAGCTCTTCAAAATCACTTTCTCACATTAGCCTGTCTAAAGGAATAAAATAGTCTCAAACAAAGAGATCATCCAGGCTTGCTACTGGTGCTTTTCCTTTTTTACATTTCCTTGTGCAGGGCTCTTTTACATAGCATCTGAAATGGGCTGAGGAAAATGGGCCCACTACCTACTCACCAACTCACTGCAGCCTGTCACCTCACAGCATTCACTGCCATAAAGCCGAGTTTAATAATAATAATAGTAAGCTCCTCGAAGGCAGGGACTGTGTGTGCCAACTCTATTATTTTGTACTCTCCCAAGCACTTAGTACTGTGTTCTGCACACAATAAGCACTCAATAAATTCCATTGATTTCATTGATTCCATTCCATTGATAGAGACAAAGCTGTCTATGCTAGAGACAGAGGGATAAATAGAGAAAGGACACAAGCAGGGATAAAGATTAATAGATGAGCAATGAAATGTCATACTAAGTATGACAAATGGCCATCCAATCTAGTTTTCTGTGACAGTGACAGCAAAGTGCACTTGGAGGAAAAGTGTAATCATCACTACCCTTCAAGTGCCACTGGGTGCAACTTTTTCCTTTAGTTTGTTTAAATTTAACACCTTCAAGCTTCACTGAGTGACCCTTAGTCCTAGTATTGTGGGATATTATGTGGGATGTCATATTTTGCTCACCTTGCCTGCTTCTTCTGTGATTTTGTAAACTTCAATTATGCCCCTATCACCTTTTCTATATTGCAGTCATGGTGATTCAGTCTATGCTTAAATGAAAGTTGGTCTATCTTCCTGTCTTAGTAGCCCTTCCATTCCCAACTTTATTGTGTCCTTTTTAAGGTGCATGAAGTATTCTGGGTATTAGTGTACTACTCTCAGGTCTCCTGAAATATGCAGGTTGGATTGCTGATAAACTCCTTTTTAGAAGAACTTGTGGTATAGAAAGTACGCTGTGATAAGTACCACACATGCATACAATAATTTATTCCATTAACCAATCATATTTATTGAGTGTATACTCATCACAGCATTTGAAAGAGTACAATACTGTTACCAAACACACTCCCTCTGTCCTCCAGGATTTTAGAACCTAGCAGGGAAGGCAGACACTAAAATCAATTCTAAGTAGGGGAAAGCAACAAAATTTAAAGGCATAGACATGTGAGAGAAGTAGCGTGGCTCAGTGGAAAAAACACGGGCTTTGGAGTCAGAGGTCATGGGTTCAAATCCAGGCTCTGCCAATTGTCAGCTGTGTGACTTTGGGCAAGTCACTTCACTTCTTTGTGCCTCAGTTCCCTCATCTGTAAAATGGGGATTAAGACTGTGAGCCCCATGTGGGACAACCTGATCACCTTGTAACCTCCCCAGTGCTTAGAACAGTGCTTTGCACATAGTAAGTGCTTAATAAATGCCATTATTATTATTATTATTATTATTATTATTATTATTATTTGAGCTGCTAAGATGTTGGGGAGAGAAAACTTGTGCTTAGATGACATAAAAGCGCTGGGAAATGGAGTGGGACAATGAGAGGTTAACCAGGGAAGACTCTCTGGTGGAGATTTAATTTCACAAAGGTTTTGAAGAAGAGCAGTGATCTGCAAGATGTGGAGGGAGGATATTCTAGGCAAAACAGAGGTCATATTCAAGAGAATCGCATTAGAAGAGGTGAGAATGAGGTTGGCTTGAGAGTAGTGAAGTGTAAAAGTTGGGTTATAGTGGGAGACTGAGGGTAAGTACTGGGGAGAGAACTGATTGAATGGTTGGGAGTTTCTACATGATGAAGAGAGGAATTGGCAACCTCTGGCAGTTTTTGAGGAGTTGGGAGACTTAAATTTGTCTCATTCAGCAGTGAGTATAGACAACTTTTTCTTGAATTTGTTCTATCCAGAGAGATGCATATTGTGGAAGAAAGCTACCTAATTTCCTACAAGCAGTCTATCTAAAATACATAATAAAAACACCTATTATGAAAGAACTGACTGAACCATAACTTTATTATGGCAGAGTTTTGCTCTTTCTTTTGATTGCTAAACCATTCTAATGGTGCCCAACATATTCTTGGTCTTTTTGACTACAAGCTTGTGATTTAGAAGATGAAGATCTTCTTCCTGAATAACAATGATAATGATAATGTTTATTAAACACTTACCATGAGTCAAACTGCTAAATTCTGGGATCGACACAAGACAATCAGATTGGATTCAGCCTGTACACTGGTTTTACAAATGAAGAACTGAGGCACAGAGAAGGTAAATGACTTGTCTTGATTGCACAGCAGGCAAGTGGTAGAGCTGGGACTAGAACTCAGCTATCCTGATTCCCAGTCCCATGCTTTTTCTACTAGGCCATGCTGCCTTCCATCATCTATAATTTCTAGAATCACCTCTAAAATTCTTCCTATAGATGATGCTTACATTGATGATCCTCCAGTTCTCTGTTTAACAATCTGAATAGTTCCATAATTCCCCAATTCAGTCCTTTAAAAACTTTCAGATGACATGTTTTGTTAGAAGTTTCTGTTGCACTTATCATAGTTTGATCCAAGTCTTCTAACATATTACAAACAGCATTTGTGATTAGAAACCTAAGATCTTCCACAGTAAAGACTGACCTAATAATTAATTCAATGCATAGGTGATCTCCTTTTCACCTCTGAGTGGACCTTCAAGGGGTTCATTGATTCTCTAGACAGCTTCTTGTTTTGATATATTTGCCTTCTATATCCTCTCTTTTCTCCTCAAATTCCTTTTTGACCCACATGTTTGCCCTTTTTCTGACACTCTTTATGATCTTTGGCCACTTTACGAAGGTGAACTTTCTATTTTTAAAGGATAACATTTTGCCCTTGATCACATTGTCTGCTTTGCCAGTTAGCCATTCATAATTCCTGTTTGATTGTCTCTTTTCATTCTGGGGCACACAGAATGAATACAGTATTTTTTTTTAAAGTTGTTGGTTTTGTTGTTCTTTTTGTATAGCTATTCTTTTCAGGGTTTTCTTGCAAAATTTGCAAGAAATTATGTGCATTTGCACATAATTACTGTTTCTTTAAGAAAGGATGTAATCATGTTGTGATCATAATTGCAGAGTGACTCTCCACAATCACCTCCTGCCTTCAATTCTACCCACTACTCAGAATTTAATCCCTTACATTAGCTTTTTCCGTGGAGATCAGAACTGGTTGTTCCAGAAAGCAGTCATTTATCTTATTTGAAATGCTTACTTTACAGCCTAATCTTTATGAATCATTCAGCTATTACATATGAGAATAATTGAAATCTTCCACAGTTAATTACCTATCTAGCTTTGCAATTTCTCCAATGTCAGTTAACAATTTACCCCTTTTACTCATCCTCACTGTGTGATCTACAATGGTCTTGAATGATTGCAATAGACCTTTATGAAAGTCTATTCCTGAATTTGGTCTGAATCATAATTCCTCCTGATGAAATTCACAATATATCACAGCTGTTGAGAGAAAAACATAAACAACTGCCCTCTTGACAACAAGTGATTTATTTGGGTGAAGCTGATTCAAAGTGACCAAGGAGAATCTACAACTGTTGACTTCAAGAGAAAATAAATATGATTCATTTTAGGAAAGTAATGTGCTATTTGTTTCAGCTCCAATTGGCAGTGAAATGTTATATTAGAGATGTTCCACTAGCTTGAGATATCATCTCAGATTGGTGTGTGTGTGTGTGTGTGTGTGTGTGTGTGTGTGTGTGTGAAAGGTACTAGCCCCTTAGCAGCCAACATGTTTGTGATTATATTTCACACCCTTATGCCTTCTGAAAATTCCTTCAACCATGGTGAAGCCTGAAAATGTATTCCTCAGTAGACCCTGTGCTTGGATTTTGTATTGTTGCATTTTTGATATTCCTTTAAAACATCCTGGAAAAAACTACCTTGCCTACCCGTGCAGGGGAATGCCAATTTTTGCCAAGTAGATAGAAATTCATTCAGTTGTATTTATTGAGCGCTTACTGTTTTGCAGAGCACTTCACTGTGCTTGGGAGAGTACAGTACAACAATAAACAGACACATTTCCTGATCACAATGAGCTTACGATTTCATTCATTTCATGCATGTACACCTTAACAATTGAAATGAAAGAAATCAATAAAAGATATAGTTGTCTGCCTGAGGGAGGGACTGGAGAGAAGCTCTGGGTGATGGGGAGACAAATAGACTGGGGAACCTGTAGGCACAGCAGCGAGCCCTTTCTCAGCAAGCTTCCTGCAGCCACTTCTGGAATGGTCCCCAAGAATCTCCGTGTCTCTAGGGGAAACCCTGCATTTCATCCATAGAGACGTGGCAAGTACTTTCCCAAGCACTTAGCACGGTGCTCTGCACACAATAAGTGCTCAATAAGTACGACTGAATGAATGAGATGGGTACTGGGACTTGGTGGCACAGTGAGCGAGGCAACCGAAAATCTAAGTTAAAAGAACAGGAGAACTAGAGGTCTTTGGGACACAGTGGAAGCTAGAGGAACCTTTAAAAGAGACTCCGGGTGCTCTTTTGGCCTGGATTTAAGGGTGAAATTAGACCGTATCTGCTAAGAAGAAGAACGCACATTAGGTAAATGGGCAGGTAACTACAGGGCCACCTCACCCATATCATTTTATTGTATTCTCAGTAGAAGCAAAGTAGCACTTTGCTCAAGTACTTTTCCAGTGATGTGAAAATCACTAAGAAAATTTAATGCGCCACTAGAATTTTCCGTAATAGCCATCCATAGTTAGGTTATAAAACAAATTACTTTCAACTAGAATATCTTCTAAGGTAGCAGATTTTTTCTTCTAAAAGTATTATGTGATTTCTGATTTAGTAATGTCATCTGACTATGTTCTATAATAAAAACTGTACTAAGGTAGTGTATGTATAAAATGGAGGAAATATCAGGTCTACACCTTCAAAATGCAAACCAAATTGTAGCTGTGTCAAAAATAATTTTAAACAATTATTGTTAATGACCAACATTAATGTATTTATAGATCTATGCCCACTATGCTGGAGACTTGTGTAGCACAAATTCTAGAGTATTATAATTTGTTCTTTTTAGAGTTTGTTTCTAAATCTTTAGATCTCTAGGTTTCTCAATCTATGGTCTCTTTTTCTGACGGTCCCTTCTTTAGGTTAGCATCAACTTGGAAAGAGTGAATCTGAACTTGGATGTTTTTTTAACAGAGCAGAAAAATGGAAATTGCTTTCCCTTTCCAACAACTGCATTTGGTTGGGAAAAACATCATGTGTCCCTTTGGTTCAAAATGAAGACTATTTATCTTGCTTCCAAAGTCATAGTTACTCTTCCATTCCTGTCTAGTAACATGTGAATCTTACCCACTGTTATACAGTCTTAACTGTGGCTCCTATTATGTTCTAGGAACTTAAAAGATATAATTAAATTATCACTAACACTGTTCCATACTTAGACCTAAAAATAGAGAGTGCTATAAACTTCTGATATACTCAGTTTTCTCATCTGTAAAATGGGGATTCAATATCAATTTACCCCTCAGACTGTGAGCCCTATGTGGGACAGGGACTGTCTGACCTGCTTTATAGTGTATCAACCCCAGTGCTTAGCAGAGTACTTGGCACAAGGAAGTGCTTAACAAATACCATCATCATTATTATCATGAAGTTTTTATAACATCCACAGCCATTTCAATGCATTCTTTCAACAGTCAAAAGTAGCGTGAACTAATGGGAAGACCATGGGCCTGGGATTCAGAGGACCTAAATTTAGAATTCCAGTTCCTCCATGTGCCTGCCGTGGGCAAGACACTTAGCCTCTCTGTGCCTCAGTTCCCCCATCTGTAAAATGAAGATTCAATACAAGTTCTCCCTCCTATTTAGACTGAGCCCCATGTGAGATCTAATTATCTTGATTCTACCCCAGCAGTTAGTACAGTGCTTGGTTAAGCTCACTGTGGGCAGGGAATGTGTCTGCTTATTAGTGTATTGTACACACAATAAGTGCTCAATAAATACGATTGAATGAATGAATGAAATGAACCTAGTAAGTGCTTAACAAATACCATAATTGTTACCAAATACCATAATTGTTATCACTATTATCATTTAAAGTTAAAAATTTTTTTCTGAAAATGCAATATATCCCAAAATACATATATAAATCATTAGTAGAAATGATATCAATAAGTTCTACCTAGTAAACAGTAGGATTTGGAGTATCCTCACTAAATGCTACAGTCATCAGTGCTTTTCAGCTTGAAAATGCTGAGCTCAATTATGAGAGAGTAAAGAAGCTCTCACTGGAGAAAGAGTAATTGCATACTGTACCATATAGTACCGACATCCTGGAAGTTAAAATTATGGGGCAACAGCTGTCATCTCCATTTTTATTTCTCACTTGGTGAAACAGTGGACATTAATAGTTCAAAACTGCTAAATACTGCAAAATGTAGATCAGGCCTGTCTGTAAATACATTGCATGTGAGGGTTTTTAGCAGTTCTCTTGAGACACTTATATCACTTCCTTACATACCTTGCCCTCCTCGGAAAATAATATTTTTACAATATTTTAATTCTGGAAATAGAGAAATATTGGGTTGCTGAGAAAAATGTCCACAGTGGGGCAAGGGGGAGAAATGAGTGCTAATAAATCTCTGCAGTTGTTTCCCCACAAAAATTATCATCATGCAAAATGATGCTTCAAAAATGATACCATTTTCCCTCCTACTTTTCCATATCATTCACCTACATTTCTCACCAGTAAATGAAATAGTGTTGAAACTCGAGTCAGCAGACATCAGAACCCATTCCAATCTTGTTCCCCTTCCCTTTCCTTTTTGGCAACTGGTCTGCCACAGAGCATTCTTGGTCACCCAGTCTACAAATCACAAGAATCCGGCAGTCCAAAATCTGGGACACTGAAATATTTTTATAAAAATTGCCTTGATCAGCTTAGAACAATCAAAGACTGCCTTGACTACTTCAGGACATATAGTCAGCCGAGTTCTGCACTCAGTGATAACACCTTGGCTGACTGCATTTGCCTGGATAACTCCATGATAGTCACGAGACAAGCACAGACCTGAACTATCTGTAGCAGTGGTTGATCAATTAGAAACACCTTCGTGGGGTGTAGCCTTCCTGCTTCCAAGCCCACCTCAGGGATTCTGGCATAGACCTGACTTCTGGATTGTCAGAGAGTGTTCATTTTATGAGCATTTTTAAGAGACTTTATTTCTATCTCCTCCTCACCCCTGTCCACAGGTATGATCAATCAGACAACCAATCAATTGTATCTATGGAGTGCTTACTGCGTGCAGGGCATTGTACTAAGCACTTGGGAAAATTCTTAGACTGTAAGCCTGATTTGATTGTGTGTATCTTCTCCAGTGCTTAATACTGTGCTTGGCACATAGCAAGGGCTTAACAAGTGTCATAATGATCATGATGCTGTTCTTGGTGCCATAGTGCCCTGAGGGAAAGATTCAGAGCCCAGGAAGGCTGGACTAGGAGAAAGAAGAAAGGGATTAGGGTCATCAGTATTCCTTCTCCCCCTGTAGTGTGTAAGCGCCTTGTTAACAGGGATTGGGCCTAACTACTCTGTTGTATGTACTTTTCCCAAGCACTTAATACAGTGTTCTGCACACAGAGTTCAGTAAATGCCATTTATGAAATAATTGATTCCTTCAACAAGCACCAGGTCCTGTCCTCCCCACCCAACCTGACAATGTCTAGGAAACCATGCTGGATTGCAAGAAAAAAAGCATGAATTATGCATTCCTTTTGATTTGATTGGAAAGATGTTGGGACTACCCCTGAAGTGAATCAGTTACTGCCCTGTTCACTCTCCTGTTCCTCAGTGGACCTAATGCTGAACAAAGAAAGAGCCCTGAAGTGACTCTCTTCTCTGTTTCAGACAATGCATATCAAAAGAAAAACAATACCTCACACTCAGTGTGAAAAAGAGGACAAAACTGAAATTCACCTCAAAATATCCATACTAAGTTTAAACATTAATAGGAAACATTTAATAAAATGTTTGTCAAAATGAGAAACATTTAAGCAGTTCAAGATATTTGCTGAACAAGCCAGCTCTCTCCTGGGGTGATCACAGGAAATTCGTGACTTGCTAGCTTTGCCATCTAATTTTCTCTTAAATAATGAAACCTGTTCATTCCCATCTCTGGCCTTTTCCATATGGATGCCTACATCTAAGATGTTCCGTGCCTCTTTTCCCTTGAGAAATATATTTTTTCAGAAATTGAATCTAATCTACTACATTAGTAGCATCTTCTGAAGAATTAAAATTTTCTATTTAAAATATAACAATAAAGTTGGATGAATTCTGATTTTAAATCTAACAGCAGGAATTTGAGATTTGTAATGATTTCTCTAGGTCCCTTCACAGAAGCATCCAACTCAGTTATCTGGAGGTAAAGAATCGATGATTAATAAACTGATCAATCAATCAATGAAGCACTTAGTGTGTGTAGAACACTGTACTAAGTGCTTGGGAGTGCACTGTAGAGTTGGTAGACATGATCCCTGCCCTCAAGGAGCTTACAAACTAACAAAACAGAAGTGCTGTAATTTCATCTAGTTCATTTGTAAATTTAAAGTTAATTGTAAGGCATTTTCCCCAGGAGATTATTGGATTTTCACCATGAGGTAGGAGTTACACAGGGAAACCCCTCAATAATTCACTATAGATAGAAATAGACTTTCTATTTTGGAAAGTCTGACTCCCAATCCCATTGAGTGGCCACCAGTGAATGAGGGAAAAAGGGTTCACTCCCTTGAGATGTGCCAGGAATCCACCCCTGAGTATTTTGCCATTCTCGAACAGCCAGTTTCCCACATCCTCTCTTAACCTTGTAGACAGTGAATTCTTCCCTCCTCCCTAATCATTTGCCTTTGTCTGTGAGAATGATCGATTCAAGGTTTCTCACCATTCTTTACTGTCACAGTATACTTAGCCTACTTTGGAAGATGACTTATCAGAACCTTCGGGTAACCTGTGTCATCCCGTTTCTTGATTAATCAGGATTGCCCCTCCTCCTTGCTGTTGCAATTCATGCCATTATTTTCTCAAGCTCTACATGTCTGAAAAGTACATTTCCCAAGACTGGAAATGTCAAATTTACATTTAAAAGAAATTCATTTTGTTAAGGTGGGGGGGAAAGCAGCTTCATTCTGACTATAAATTTAGAGCAACTGAATTGTGTGTACCTCAAAAAAAATGAACTATTGAAATTAAATGTAATGCTTTCTTGCATATGCTAATGGTGAGCTATTACCTCTAATATATGATTTACCCAACAAAACCAGATTAGTGTTCTTGAAATGTCTTAATGCCACCCATCAGAACAAAATACATCCCACCAAGAAAGCCTGAATTTCATAGAAAGCATAGAACATGCTGAAGTATGGAGTTTGCAGAGTACAATAAATCTTTTGGCTATTACTGTTGCAAATGTACTTATTATAATTCCAGTTTTGTATTCAAATAAAGTATTTGAAAACAATAAAGCTTATAAATGAAAATGTAATTAACCTGTTTCCAAATCCATGTTAAAATTCACCATATGGAAACTTAAAGATTTTTCATTTGTTTTAAAATGGGAGGGTCAGAGAGAACAAATATGAACATAAGCTTTCTATGTGAAACATCTCTTGGCTCAATCTTATCATGATGGTGAAAATAAAGTAAATAATGGTATTGGTTAAGTGTTTACTATGTGCCAAGCACTGTTCTAACCACTGGGGTAGATACAGGGTAATCAGGTTGTCCCATGTGGGGCTCACAGTCTTAATCCCCATTTTACAGATGAGGGAAGTGAGGCACAGAGAAATTAAGTGATTTGCCCAAAGTCACACAGCTGACGAGTGGCGGAGCCGGAATTAGAACCCACGACCTGGCTTCCGTCCCCTACTTTCAACGGAAACCTCTCAAAGGTCACCAATGACCTCCTACTTGCCAAATCCAATGGCTCATACTCTATCCTAATCTACACCCAAATCTACATCTCTGCCCCTGCTCTCTCTCCCTCCCTCCAGGCTCACATCTCCTCCTGTCTTCAGGACATCTCCATCTGGATGTCTGCCCACCACCTAAAACTCAACATGTCCAAGATTGGACTCCTTGTCTTCCCTCCCAAATCCTGCCCTCTCCCTGACTTTCCCTTCACTGTTGACGGCACTACCATCCTTCCCGTCTCACAAGCCCACAACCTTGGTGTCATCCTCAACTCTGCTTTCTCGTTCACCCCTCACATCCAAGCTGTCACCAAAACCTGTCGGTCTCATCTCCACAACATTGCCTTGATCCACCCTTTCCTCTCCATCCAAACTGCTACCCTGCTCGTTCAAGCTCTGATCCTATCCCGTCTGGACTACTGTATCAGCCTCCTCTCCGATCTCCCATCCTCCTATCTCTCCCCACTTTAATCCATACTTCATGCTGCTGCCCAGATTGTCTTTGTCCAGAAACGCTCTGGGCATGTTACTCCCCTCCTCGAAAATCTCCAGTAGCTACCAATCAACCTACGCATCAGGCAAAAACTCCTCTCCTTCGGCTTCAAGGCTGTCCATCACCTCTCCCCCTCCTACCTCACCTCCCTTCTCTCCTTCTGCAGCCCAGCCTGCACCCCCCACTCCTCTGCCGCTAATCTCCTCACCGTGCCTCATTCTTACCTGTCCCACCATCGATCCCCAGCCCACGTCCTCCCCCTGGCCTGGAATGCCCTCCCTCCACACATCAGCCAAGCTAACTCTCTTCCTCCCTTCAAGGCCCTACAGAGAGCTCACCTCCTCCAGGAGGCCTTCCCAGACTGAGTCCCCTCCTTCATCTCCCCCTCCTTACCCTCCCCACCCCACCACCTTACCTCCTTCCCCTCCCCACAGCACCTGTATATATGTATATTTGTTTGTATGTATTTATTACTCTATTTATTTATTGTATTTGTACATATTTATTCTATTTATTTTATTTTGTTAATACGTTTTGTTTTGTTCTCTGTCTCCCCCTTCTAGACTGTGAGCCCACTGTTGGGTAGAGACCGTCTCTATATATTGCCAGCTTGTACTTCCCAAGCGCTTAGTACAGTGCTCTGCACACAGTAAGTGCTCAATAAATATGATTGAATGAAAAAGAATAAATGACCTCTGATTCCCAAGCCCATGCTCTTTCCATTTAGCCATGCTGGTAAAAGTGCTCAAACTTGCAGCAGTAAAAATGAGTTCATTACATTAAGAATGGAGAATGGAAATGTTGGAAATTGGTGACAGAGTGTTATTCTCTCACTCCTACAAGTTCAGAAATTCAGAATAACCATAAAATCAATATATTATAGAACTAAGAGATTATCAGAACAAGAGCCCACACTATACCACATTTTTTGAGACACACAATGTCCTTAAAATGTTTATTCTACCTTCCTGCTCACATACGTCCCATTTCTTTAAGGACATGGTAAAATTAAGCCTCAGACCACCCTTCAGCCCAGCTGAAAACTAGGTGTCAATTTCTAAAGGTAATAATAATAATTAATAATAATAGTATTGGTTAATTGATTACTATGTGCCAGGCACTGTACTAACCACTGGGGTGGATACACGTAAATCGGGTTGGATATAGTCTCTGTACCAAGTGGGGCTCAGAGTCTCAATCCTCATTTTACAGATGAGGGGTTGAGGTACAGAGAAGTGAAGTAACTTGCCTATGGTCACACTGCAAAGTGGCAGAGCCACAATTAGAACCCATGGCCTTTTGACTTCAAGGTCTGTGCTGTATCCACTACAACATGCTACTTCTCAGCAGGGTAGACTTGCATTCTCTCTTAGTAAAACCTTCCCAAGGAAATCGAGACAAGGAGACAAAAGAGAAATCAGATCCAGACATAACGATCGTTAAATACAAAAACCCATTAAGGGACACCATTTGTGTTTTTGTGTTTCCAATGTGGCCAGTACTGTGGAACCCACATTGTCCTTTTCAGACACAAGAATTCATAGGTGACCAATACAATCAGTGGTGTTTTCTTTGAATACAATGGATAAGTAAAAATATATATACCTTGTTTCGTTAATTATAAAGCAAGTGTTAGGGAGTTCATTCATTCATTCATTCAGTCATATTTATTGAGTGCCTACTGTGCGCAGAGCACTGTACTAAGCGCTTGGGAAGTACAAGTCGGCAATATATAGAGATGGTCTCTACCCAACAGGCTCACAGTCTAGAAGAGGGAGACAGACAACAAAACAAAACATGTAGACAGGGGTCAATATCATCAGAACAAACAGAATTAAAACTAGATGCACATCATTAACAAAATAAATAGAATAGCAAATATGTACAAGTAAAATAGAGTAATAAGTCTGTACAAATTTATACTAGTGCTGGGGGATGGAAAGGAGGTAGGGCAGGGGGATGGGGAAGAGGAGAGGGAAAAGCAGGTCCAGTTTGGGAAGGCCACCTGGAGGAGGTGAGCTCTCAGTAGGGCTTTGAAGGGAGGAAGAGAGCTAGCTTGGCGGATGTGTGGAGGGAGGGCATTCCAGGCCGGGGGGGGGACGTGGGCCGGGGGTTGGCGGCGGGACAGGTGAGAATGAGGCACGGTGGCAGAGGAGCGGAGGGTGCAGGCTGGGCTGGAGAAGGAGAGAAGGGAGGTGAGGTAAGAGGGGGCGTGGTGATGGACAGCCTTGAAGCCCAGGGTGAGGAGTTTCTGCCTGATGTGCAGATTGACTGGTAGCCACTGGAGATTTTTGAGGAGGGGAGTAACATGCCCAGAGCGTTTCTGTACAAGCAGAGTGAAGTACAGACTGAAGTAGGGAGAAACAGGAGGATGGGAGATCAGAGAGGAGGCTGATGTAGTAATCCAGTCATGATAGGATAAGAGATTGAACCAGCGAGGTAGCAGTTTGGATGGAGAGGAAAGGGCAGATCTTGGCGATGTTGTGGAGGTGAGACCGGCAGGTTTTGGTGATAGATTGGATGTGTGGGGTGAACGGGAGAGCGGAGTCGAGGATGACACTAAGGTTGCGGGCTTGTGAGATGGGTAGGATGGTAGTGCCATCTACAGTGATGGGAAAGTCAGGGAGAGGACAGGGTTGGGAGGGAAGATAAGGAGTTCAGTCTTGGACATATTGAGTTCTGTTCTCAATCATCCTCTTCACTTGACCCATCTAATGAATCTGTGTTGTGATGAGAAGTATATCACTGCTGGTAAGTTGACTGTTTTCCAGGACCCATTGTGTGAAATCTTGCCTTCATTTAGTCAATCAACAGTATATATTGAGCATTGAATATGTGCAAAGCACTATTATTTAGTGTTTGGGAGAGAACGATACAATAGAGTTGGGAGATACAATTACTGCTCTTAAGGAGTTTATAATCTCACAATCTTATAATGCCTTGCCATTTGATGGTGTGGAACTGCTTATAATGATATTTGTTCAAAATATGTCCAATCAAAAACGTTAGGTTGTCTATTGGACTGGAAGCAGATCTCATGTCTATGGGAAGCAACAGGCCTAGTGGAAAGAGCATGGGCTCGAATCCTGCCTCTAACACTTACCTGCTGCATGACCTTGGGTAAGTCACTTAACTGCTCTGTGCTTCAGTTCCCTCATATGTAAAATGGGGATTCAATACCTTCTCTCCCTCCTACTGTGAGCCCCATGTGGAACTAGATTATCTTGAATCTACCCCAGTGTTTTATTCAGTGCTTGGCATATAGGAAGTGCTTAACAAATACCACTATTAGAAGCAGCATGGCGTAGTGGCAAGAGCTCAGGCCTGGGAGCTAGAAGATCTTGGGTTCTAATCCCTGCTCCACCACTCATCTGCTGTGTGACCTTGGGCAAGTCACTTCACTTCTCTGTGCCTCATTTACCTCATCTGTAAAATGGCGATTAAGACTGTGAGCCCTATGTGGGACAGGGACTGTGTCCAACTCGATTTGCTTGTATAATAATGATGGCATTTGTTAAGAGCTTACTACATGCCAAGCACTGTTTAAAGCGCTGGGGTAGATACACGGTAATCAGGTTGTCCCACGTGGGGCTTATAGTAGGAGGGAGCTGTATCCACCCCAGTGCTTAATACAGTGCCTGACACATAGTAAGCACTTAACAAATAGCATTATTCTTATCATTTTTATTATCACTGTACAGTACTCAGCACATAGTAAATGCTTTAAAAACACTATCACGATTATTATTACTCCTATTATTAATACAAAAAATGATCAGAGGCAGCTTCCAGTCAAGAGTTTTCGGTAACCACAGGCTTAGCTCCTCATTTCACTTTGGCTGTTCCACAAGGTACACTTGAAAGAATATGCCACGGGGTGAAGGCTAGGAATTCAGAACAGCAACCAGACTGCTCTGATGGGCTACAATCCATTTACCTCCAGATATTGAACCATGATATGTGTTCATTTTTCATTTTTGTAATTAACATTTCTTTCTCCCAAATGAATGAAAAAACCTGGAAATACTATTTTGAGAATTCTTTCCCTTTCTTTTCCAGTGGTATTTGTTAAGTATGTACTATGTGCCAGACACTTTACTAAGCGATGAGCTACACACAAGAAAATTGGATTGGACACAGTACCTGTTCCACATAGGACTCAGTCTCAATCCCCATTTTACAGAAGAGGTAACTGAGGCACAGAGAAGTTAACTGACTTGTCCAAGGTCACACAGCAGACCAGTTTCTCTCTAGAATGGCGGTACAGTATGGAAATGCAGTAAACCTGGTCAACATGGCAGGCAAAATTTCAGTTGCAACATCAACCTCTTAATGAATGAAGAATGAATGAAGAATTATGAATGTGTGGGTGAACATTAATGTTTGAAGACATAACACTTAAACAGCAGGTATTGCAGTGTGTGAATTGTGCTCACAAAGGCTGAATGAGGTTTCAGCCAGTGTCATCTTGCGTTGGGTGGGACATAGCGTGACCAAAGAGAAAGGCCATATCTGAAGGAGCTGATCGGCCCAACCTGGTCACTGGAGTGGACTGGTAAAAACTACTATGCTGGGGTCACTCTGGAGAGAAGCAGTTTGAGAAAGAGCCTGAGGAGAAGCAAGAGAAAGAAGAGGCAGAAACAGAACTGTGGCTTCCTGCAAATTCAGTCTTTTTTCCATTTGCTACCCTGAAAGAAAGGACAGCTCTCGATTCCCCAGGAGCCAAGTGGAGCATTTTAGCTCATGGTTTTGTTTGTGGGCACCTTAAATTCACAGCATGTAGATTAACCCAAACAATGGTTGCAGGTGAACAAAGGTAATTGGTGTTTGTTCAGGTAATATTCCTTCAGCTACCAAACTATAATCATAACCATTTCCCTCTATGAATAATTCTGAGGCTTAGCAGTAAAATAGATGAGTGATAAGAGATTACTGAGAGAGTATAATGTCCATTGAGTGCTGAAAAGCATTTAGGGGCTGCTTGGCTCTTTGGTATTTTGAAAAGAGGATCATAAGCAGCAGTAGTAGTGGGAGTACTAGTGGGAATAATGTAGTAGTAGTAGTAGTAGTAGTAGTAGTAGTGGTAGTAGTAGCATTCATTGATCATCGACTTCATGTAGTGCACTGTAGTAGGCACTTCCCTTATTGACAACCATGCCCATCAACCTCGTCAGCTGTTCCAGACATTAAACTCCCTCTTCGGGTCCCCTGTTCCTCCCCTTCTCCCAACCCTCACCCTCAATGATCTGGCCAGCTACTTCATTAGGAAAATGATCACCAACAGGTCAGAGCTCCCTAACATCACCCCTCCCCCTCGTCCATCCCCTCCTCCTCTTGACCCCCTTTTCTACTTTCCCATCCTTCCCAGCAGTATCTTCAGAGGAGATAGCCTCCCTCCTCTCAAGTGCCACCCCCTCCACAAGTGCTTCAGATCCCATTCCCTCCCACGTTATAAAAATTCTCACCCCTTCCCTCCTCCCCTCCTTAATTTCCATCTTCAACCACTCACTCTCCAACGGCTTCTTCCCCTCTGCCTTCAAACACGCCCCCATTTCACCCATCCTAAAATAGCCCTTCCTTGACCCTACAGCCCCCTCCAGTTATTGCCCCAGCTCCCTCCTACCCTTCTTTTCTAAACTCCTGGAGCGAGTAGTCTGCACTCCTGCTGCGACTTCCTCTCCTCCAACTCTCTCTTAACCCCTTCCAATCTGACTTCTATCCCCTCCACTCCGCTGAAACTGCCCCCTCAAAGGTCACCAATGACCTCCTTCTTGCCAAATCCAATGTCTCCTAATCCATCCTAATCCTCCTCGACCTCTCAGCTGCCTTAAACACTGTCGACCATCTCCTTCTCCTCAACATGTTATCCAACCTTGGATTCACTGACTCTGTCCAATCCAGGCTCTCCTCATCTCTCTGGCCATTCATTCTCTGTCTCCTTCACGGGCTCCTCCTCCCCCCTCCCATCCTCTAAATGTAGGGGTTTCTCAAGGGTCAGCTCTTGGACCCCTACTATTCTCCATCCATACTCAGTCCCTTGGTGAACTCATTCGGTCCCACCACTTCAACTACCATCTCTATGTGGATGACACCAAAATCTACATCTCTTTCCCTGTTCTCTCTCCCTCCCTCCAGACTCACATCTCCTCCTGCCTTCAGGACACGTCTACTTGGAAGTCCTCCTGCCACCTAAAACTCAATATGTCCAAGACACAGCTCCTTATCCTCCCTCCCAAACCCTGTCCTCTCCCTGACAGCTGTGGACAGCAGTACCGTCCTTCCCATCTCACAAGCCCACAACCTTAGTGTCATCTTTGACTCTGCACTCGCATTCACCCCACATATCCAGTTCATCACCAAAACCTGCCAGTCTCACCTTCACACATCACCAAGATCTGCCCTTTCCTCTCCATCCAAACTGCTACCACGTCAGTACAATCCCTCATCCTATCCTGACTGGATTACTGCATCAGCATACTTTCTGACCTCCCAACCTCCTGTCTCTCCCCACTTCACTCTGATGCCCGGATAATCTTTCTACAGACACATTCTGGACAAGTCACCCTACTCCTCAAAAATCTCTAGTGGTTGCCTATCAACCTCCATGTCAAGCAAAAACTCTCCACTATTGGCTTCAAAGCTCTCCATCACCTTGCCCCCTCCTACCTCAACTCCCTTCTCTCCTTCTACATCCCAGTCCACACACTGTGCTGCTCTGGTGCTAAACTTCTCATTGGGCCTTGTTCTCACCTATCCCGCCATAGACCCCTGGCCCATGTCCTACCGCTGGCCTGTAATGCCCTCCCTCCTCAAATCTGCCAAATTAGCACACTTCCCCCTTCAAACCCTACTTAAGGCTCACCACCTTCAGGAGCCTTCCCAGACTAAGCCCCCCTTTTCCTCAGCTCCCCCTCTCCCCTTCACCCCAACTTGCTCCCTTTGCTTTACCCCGCCACACCACAATGCTTGTGTATATACGTATATAACTATAATCCTATTTATTTACATTAATGTCTGTTTACTTGCTTTGATGTGCATATATCTATAATTCCATTTATTTATATTGATGCTATTGATGCCCGTTTACTTGTTTTGATGTCTGTCTTCCCCATTATAGACTGCGAGCCCATTGTGGGCAGGGATTATCTCTCTTTATTGCCAAATTGTACTTTCCAAATGCTTAGTACAGTGCTCTGTGTACAGTAAGTGCTCAATAAATATGATTGAATGAATGAATGAACAAGTGAAGTGACAGGATTCCTTTCCACAAGGAGCTTATGCTTTAATGGGGGAAATAGACATGAAAATATTTACAGCTAAAGTGGTCAAAATGAACAACTAAAAAAAGTATGTGTATACGTTTTTTAAAATGGTATTTAAGTGCTTACTCTGTGCCAGGCACTGTACTAGGTACCGGGGTGGATACAAGTGAAATGAGTTGGACACAGTCCCTGTGCCTCACGGGGTTCACAGCTTTAATCCCCATTTTGCAGATGTGGTAGCTGGAAAGGTGAAGTATCTTGCCCAGGGTCACATAGTGGACAGATGGCAGAGCCAGGATTGGAGCTCGGGTCCTTCTGACTTCCAAGCCCATAATGTGGTCACACAGCCAATGGGTGGCAGGACTGGGAGTTTAGCCAGGTCCTTCTGAATGCCAGGCCCATGTTTTATCTATTGGGCAAAGCTGCTTCACACACACATATGTATTTATACAGGCATATGTGTGTGTAGCCCCTTGACCTAATGGATAGAGCATAGGCTCTCTCCCCACACACAAACACACGCACACACGCACGCACGCACACCCTCTGTCTTAAGGAAGGCGTAAAAAAGTTCCTAAGTGTTAGAAAAGGCTGAAAGGAGGACATGGCTCAGAATGCTGGGAAATTAACCAGGTAAAGTTTTTTTCATTTTTCGACAAAAACGTTCAGTCCATGTTTCTCCACTCCTCAAGAACCTCCAGTGGTTGCCCATCCACCTCTGCATCAAACAGAAACTGCTTACCATTGGCTTAAAAACACTTAATCACCTTGCCTGCTCCTACCTCATCTTGCTACTCTCCTACTACAACCCAAACTTTGCACCCTGTCCTCTCCTGGTTCTCCTCCTATCTCTCTGGCCACTCATTCTCAGTCTCTTTCATAGGCTCCTCCTCTGCCTCCCATCCTGTAATGGTGGGTGTCCCTCAAGGTTCAATTCCAAGTCACCTTCTTTTCTCCATCTACACCTACTCCCTTGGAAAACTCAATTGCTCACATGACTTCAACTATCACCTTTATGCTGATGACACCCAAATCTAGGTCTTAAGCCCTGATCTCTCTCCCTCTTTGCAGTTTTCCAGTTCTTCCTGCCTTGAAGACGTCTCTACTTGGAAGTCCTCCCATCACCCCAAACTTGATATGGCTAAAACTGAATTTCCTATCTTCCCACCGAAACCCTGTCCTCCCATTCACTTGCCCATCACTGTTGACGGCACCACCATTCTTCCTGTCTCACAAGCCCGTAACCTTGGCATTATCCTTGACTCCTCTCTCTCGTTCCACTCACATATTCAAGCCATCACTAACTAAATCCTATCAGTGCTACCTTCATAAATCATCAAAATCTGCCCCTTCCTCTCCATCCAAACTGCTACCATATTAATGCAGGCACTTATCCTATCCTGCCTTGATTACTGTATCAGCTACCTTGCTGTCCTCTCTGCCTCTTGTCTCTCCCCACTCCAGTCCATAACCCAATCTGCTGCCTGAATCACTTTCCTTCAAAAAAGTTCAAATCATGTCTCCCCACTTCTCAAGAAACTCCAGTGGTTGCCCATCCACCTCCACATCAAAAAAAAAAAAAACTCCTCATCATTGACTTTATAGCACTTATCAAACAGATTAATTGCTCTCTCCCTTTTCAAAACCTTATTAAAAGCACATCTCCTCCAAGAAGCCTTCCATGACTAAGCTCTCCTCTCCTCTTCTCCCACTCCCTTCTGTGCCACTGTTACTTGCTCCTTCATTCATCCTCCCACCCATTCCCACAGCACAAATGTATATATTTGTAATGTATCTATTCATTTATTTAATTATATTAATATCTGTCTCCCCCTCTAGACTGTGAACCCATTGAGGCCAGGAATGTTTCTGTTTGTCATTTTATTGAACTATCCCAAGTGCTTAGTACAGGGCTTTGCAAACAGTAAGCACTCAATAAATAAAATTGAATGAATGAATGAATACTGCAAACTTACAAAACTGCAGGTTGTAACAGTTTACATGTCAGCTTCAAAATCATATATCACAACCTCCTCATGGGCAAAGACTGTTTCTTTACTTTCATTGCCCTCTCCCAAGTAACTAATACAATGCTCTTAATACAGGAGATCCATTCATTCATTCATTCATTCATATTTGTTGAACTCTATGTGCAGAGCACTGTACTAAGCACTTGGGAGAGTTCAATACAACAGAGCTGGCAGACCGTACTGTTGAATAGATGGATCACTTGAGAAGATGTAATCAATAAACAAATAAAGAACCTGAAGGTAGATAGATGTATGCTGCAGAAATAAAAGGCTGAAATTTGTACCATGAAGGAAAGTCACTACATAACAGATCCATAAATATTTATTTCTATGTTCTAGGAGGAATAAGTTGTTACTGCTGTCACAAAATGATTTCCTTTAAGAAGGAAATTGCACCCTCCTATTTTAGATTGTTATCTGCACAGGGCTTCAAATGTGAAACAGTTTGCATTGAGTCAAACCTATTCCATAGCAGAAAAAGTTGAATTCTATTTGTTGGGTAGAATGGAGAAAAGTCTAATGAGGGGGACATTTAGAAAAATCTAATGATGGAGACCAGATCATTTATTTTCCAAAACATCTGAGCTTGAAGTGTTTGTCCAAATTGTGAAGACCTGAAAGGGGACCAACGTCCATGCTCTTTTGTATGATTTGCTTTCAGACTGATAGAGAAGCTTCTCTGTCAAACTGTCCTTAAAACAAAGCACATCCCTAGGTCAAGCGAAGGAAAATAGACTTTTTGTTGAAATTTGAGGAGTCAT
This sequence comes from Tachyglossus aculeatus, assembly GCF_015852505.1. Taxonomy (NCBI): domain Eukaryota; kingdom Metazoa; phylum Chordata; class Mammalia; order Monotremata; family Tachyglossidae; genus Tachyglossus; species Tachyglossus aculeatus. The sequence goes on from NC_052068.1 coordinate 44,675,209, forward strand.
TCAAAACTCAACTTTCTCTACATCTTTTCCTAGGCACCAAACTCACATTAAATTGATAAATGGGTCTTATTACTTGGCTTGTTCCTAGGAAATGCTAAGGAACAATGCAAGATGAAGCAAATCCAAATAACTTAGCTAAAGGTTTTGCTTCCCAACTGATCAATATTTCCTAAGCTTCAACTGAAACTGCCCCTAATGAAAATGTACATGTGTTCATCAACTTCAGATCAATACAATAAATAAAATCTGAAGCCTTAATGCTGCATCCTTTCCACATCCTTTATAGATCTAATTCCACACCTAGTAAAGTCGCCACTTCAGTGAGGTTCATTACAGGACAAGAAAAGGAACAGCATGGGTTTTTTTTAATTAAAGCAAGGTTCGGCAGGGAAACTCTTGGAAAAGTGTTGTGTTAGACCTTTATTGGAGCATCAGCTAGTAGAAGCCCCTTGTCTGTGAGTCTGGTAGGTTGACAGTGGGATACACCAGTCTGAGGGGCTGAGGTTGCATTGGAACGTGAGGTAACGACACCAAACCAGCCATGAACCATTCCTTAACCTTGCATTATATTGACTCTATTGTAACCTGAACATAAATGCAATCCCAGTTGTAAATAATCAGGCCAGCTGAGAAAGAGGATTTGATACACAATTCAACATTTTATGGCTTTTAAAAACCTTATTCTAGTCCCTAGATCAGACTGGGAAGTTTTGTTCTTATTTCCAAGCCATTACCACCATAGGAAACCAGTGGGTTCATAAAATATCTTCAAATAAAAAATATGAAGCCCAAATCAAGCTGTGTTTGAATACAAGGTAAGAATATAACTTCTGAATTACTTAAATTAAAGAAAATTTTAATTTTAAACCCTAAATAAGAATCACAAAATTATCATTATACTTTAATTCTTCTTACATATTTAATGTGTTTGATTTGTATTAAGGCAATAAAAAAACCCAAGGAATACTAAAGTTGGAGAGGAATTCAGGAGTTTGCCTGGTCCCAGCTATGCCAACAGCATAACCATTATGTGGATAGAATGTAGCTCAATCATTTTGTGCATAGAATGTTTCCTTTTCAGGCAGGTACTATGTGGGCCTGTCTTAATAGGCCTAATACAGTTTATCTGCTCAAATAACACAGAACAAGATTTTAAAATAAGATGGGTATGCGCTAAGAATGGATTTGTTTTCAATAAAGAAATGAAAAAGTGTTTACTTTGTTATGAAATTTGTCAAGTTCTTGCAATATAATAATGATAATAATAATAATAATGGTATTTGTTAGGTGCTTACCATGTGCCAAGCACTGTTCTAAGCGCTGGGTTAGATACAAGGTAATCAGGTTGTCCCAAGTGGGGCTCACAGTTTTATTCCCCATTTTACAGATGAGGGAACTGAGGCACAGAGAAGTTACGTGACTTGCTCAAGGTCACACAGCAGACAAGTGGCAGAGCCGGAATTAGACCCCTATATGCCAGGCACTGTACTAAGCACTGGGGTAGATACAAGCTAATCAGGTTGGACACAGTCCATGTCCCACATGAGGCTCACAGTCTTAATCTCCACATTAGTACAATACTCATCCTATCCCAACTGGATTACTGGATCAGGTTCCTTTCTGACCTCCCAACTTCCTGCCTCTCCCCACTTCAGTCCATACTTCACTCCGCTGCGTGGATTATTCTTCTACCGAAACATTCAGGACATGTCACCCCTCTCCTCAAAATTCTCCTGTGGTTGCCTATCAACCTCCATACCAAACAAAAACTCCTCAATATTGGCTTCAAAGCTCTCCATCACCTTGCCCCCTCCTATCTCACCTCCTTTCTCTCCTTTTACATCCCAGCCCATGCACTCTGTTCCTCTGGTGCTAACCTTCTCACTGTTGCCTGTCTCACTGACAAACCCTGGCCCACCTCCTACCTACCTCTGTCCAGGAAAGCCCTCCCACCTCAAATCGACCAAACAATCACTCTTCCCCTTTTCAAAGCCCTAGTGAAGGTGTACCTCCTCCAAGAAGCCTTTCCAGGCTAGACTCCCTTTTCCTCAGGTCCCCCACCCTTCCGCATCACCTCTACATGCTCCCTTTGCTCTTCCCCCCTCTTCCCACCTCATAGCACTTGTGTATTTATGTATATATCTATAATTCTATTTATTTGCATTGATGCCTGTTTACTTGTTTTGTTTGCTGTCTCCCCTGCTCTAGACTGTAAGACTGTTATGGGCAGGGATTTTCTGTCTTTATTCTCATACTGTACTTTCCAAGCGCTTAGTACAGTGCTCTGCACAGAGTAAGCGCTAAATAAATACAATTGAATAAATGAATGAATGAGTAAATCTCCATTTTAAAGATGCGGTCACTGAGGCATAGAGAAGCTAAATGAGTTGCCCAAAGTCACACAGTAGGTAAGTGGCAGAGCCAGAATTAGAACCCAGGTCCTTTTGAGTCCCAGACCCGTGTTCTATTCACAAGGCCATGCACTTCCCCAAAGTTACTCATTCATTCATTCAATCGTATTTATTGAGTGCTGACTGTGTGCAGAGCACTGTACTAAATGCTTGGGAAGTACAAGTTGGCAACATATAGAGACGGTCCTTAACCAACAACGGGCTCACAGTCTAGAAGGGGGAAGGTCAAGGTCACCCAGCAGGCAAAGTAGCAGAGCCACAATTAGCACCCACATCCTTTTCCACTGATCCATGTTGCTTCTCTCCTCCTGAGTCCTACTAAGATTCCCGCTGTCCATGTCCCGCAACTTCCTCACCACTGTCAGTGTCTCCTGAAACTGCCGCTGGCTGTTGGGATGCCTGAATGCTGAACATTCTCAAGCTGGTGGTCTGTGCCTTGTGGCAGAGCTGCGTGAAGCAGGAGCTTATCATCAACAATCGTATTTATTGAGCACTTACTATGTGCTGAGCACTGTACTAAGCGCTTGGGAAGTACAAATTGGCAACATATAGAGACGAGCTTAGGCTGGTCATCTTGCATAGTAAGATGCATGGTCATCTTGCATGGTCATCTTGCATAGTACAGTGCTCTGCACACAGTAAGCGCTCAATAAATACGATTGATTGATTGACTGATTGATTGATTGATCTTCTGGCGGCCCTCATAGGTGATGTCCACGTGGTCGGGGTCCATTTCACCCAGCAGCAGGTCCACGTCCATGAGGGCCTTGTCAAACTCCTTCTCCAGGACCTTCAGCCAGTGGAACATGGACAGCCCCCAAGGGGGGCCGCCCCGGGACCCGACGACGACAACGATGACGACATGGTGCCCCGGATCTGAGGGACGCTGGTCCCCGGCGACAGCCTCAGGCGAGCCTTGGGCAGGCTGCGGTCACTGCGCTGGCCCGTCGGGACATGTAAAGTTACCATTGTATGTCATATTCAAACCCAAATTTCATTCGGATGTGAAGAACTAGATAACTATCAATAAGCGAGCTGAATTTGAAGTTATTCATTGTGGTAAATTAGGGCTAACCTAATGACAGGTGGGACATTTTTCACAGCATTTTTATATGCTTAACTAGTTAATGGTGTGGGATTTTCTTCCAGCATGTTGGAAGGGCAGAAATCAATGGTTATGCTTATTCCAGTGGCATATTTATTCCATGGATTGTGTCTTCATGTGAGCCTCCTGGGTTTGCAGGGGCTGGGGGGTGATTTGCATAATTGGCATTTGGTTGGTTGACTATTATGTCAGGGTGTCCTAGCCAATCTACCAAACCTTATTAGAAGGGCTTGAGCAATAATAATAATTATGGAATTTACTAAGTGCTTACTATTATGTGCCAGCCACTGTACTAAGTGCTGGGGAAGATACAAGCAGATCAGGTTGGACACGGTCCCTGTCATTCACTCAGTTGTATTTATTAAGCACTTAATGTGTGCAGAGCACTGTATTACGCACTTGGGAAAGTACACTAAAACAAATAAAGAGTGGCAATCCCTGCCCACAGCAGGCTCACAGTCTTGGGGTGGGGGGGGGGTGGGGGAGGTAACATGGGGCTCACAGTCTCAATCCCCATTTTACAGATGAGGTAACTGAGGCATAGAGAAGTGAAGTGACTTGCCTAAGGTCACACAGCAGACAAGTGATAGAGCTGGGATTAGAATCCACGAACTATGACACAAAGTGATGCTTCCTCCCCTGCCAGTCATATAACACAATCTGATGCCAGCCTGGTGCCCAGCCCCTGTATATGTCCCCCTTGGTCCCGACAATCGCTGTAGCACTTCCCAGTCCAGGGAGTCGCTCCTGACCCGAGGATTTACTTTTCATTGTTTTTTGCAATAAAAAGAGCCTTCTTGCTTCATCTCTTCCTCCCACCCCAGAGCCGAGGCCAGAGGGTATGAGGTCAGGTTAGAAACCACAGGTGTTTTCCTGCTTTCCCTGATCCTGGCTGACAAGTAGGGAGATGGACCGCAGGGTCCACAAACCCTCCCGAGGATCTGGGAGAGCCCAAGCTGAGACGGCCCAGACTGACCTCCCCCTTGCTCCTGCCATTGGGGTCAATCTGGGTTCATCCTCACACACACTTCAGTTTCGGAGGAAAGCATGTGTGATCGATTATGTTCCTGGTCCATTTCCCATACAAGGAATCTTGGGTGCGACAGTGGTGGTGGCAGTTGCAGTGGCAGCAGCATCAACAGTGGCAGCTCTCAGTGCCTGGCTGTGAGAGCACCGGCTGCAGTGGCCCAGATTGGAGTCCCTCTGCCCAATGATCTGCAGGAGAATATATACCAGCCTCTAAATAATGGTAATGGTAATGGTAATAATGGTAATCAATCAATCAATCCATCAATCATATTTATTGAGCACTTACTGTGTGCAGAGCACTGTACGAAGTGCTTGGGAAGTACAAGTTGGCAACATATAGAGACAGTCCCTACCCAACCATGGGCTCACAGTCTAAAAAAATTCCCTTCTAGACTGTGAGCCCATTGTTGGGTAGGGACCGTCTCTATATGTTGCCGATTTATGCTTCCCAAGTGCTTAGTACAATGCTCTGTGCATAGTAAGTGCTCAATAAATATGATTGAATGAATGAATAATGATAATCATAATAATATTTGTTAAATGCTTACTATGTGCTAAGCACTGAGGTAGATGAGATATAATTAGATGAAATACAGTCCCTGTCCCACATGATGATGATGATGGTATTTGTTAAGTGCTTACTATGTGTCAAGCACTGTTCTAAGCGCTGAGGGAGATACAAGGTAAACAGGTTGTCCCATGTGGGGCTCACAGTCTTTAATCCCCATTTTACAGATGAGGTAACTGAGGCACTGAGAAGTTAAGTGACTTGCCCAAAGTCACAGAGCTGACAAGTGGCAGAGCTGGGATTAGAACCCATGACCTCTGACTCCTAAACCCGTGCTCTTTTCACTGAGCCACGCTGCTTCTCTCACATGGAGCTCACAGTAGACGAGGGAGGGAAAACAGGAATTGAATCCCCATTTTAAAGATGAGAAAATTAAGACACAGAGAAGTTAAGTGACTTGCCCAAAGTCACCCAGCAGTCAAGTGGCAGAGCAAGGATTAAAACCAGGTCCTCTGACTCCCAGTTCTCCATTCTATCCACCAGGACATGCTGCTTCTGTAAATGCTTTAGTGATGTCTTTCAGTCAATCAGAGGATGGGATTGAAGAAACTCTGGGGCAAAGGTAAGAGATGATAAAATGTGTTATCAGATGGACACCATTCACATACTAAAGAAAAAGGAAAATTCTGGATCATAACTTCTAGATTATCATTTATTATTAATAGCATTATTATTATTTCGTTGTTGTTATTACCGTTTGTTATCTCAGAGCCTAAAGGAAATCAGACTCTAGGCTATGTGGAATTGGTAAGGAATGCTGGGAATGATGATAGGAATAAGAGTAAATCTTAGTACTTCTGGAATTAACTGATGCTGACTTCCATTAGGTGTATAGTAAGTGTAAAAAAAGTATTGAAATTTTTGCTGATAAAGTCAAGTAACGACTTCTCTTACAGTTTTTACAGTCCTTTGGGAAAAACCGTTACCTAATCAGACCAGCAAAACTTTTGTCTTCCTGATAGTGGAAGGGAGCAGTATTAAAGGAAGAGATTTAGATTAGATAGGGATCGAATCTTCACAAATCTCTGGAAATATGTGCTTTTTGGAGAAGCAGAAAAAGGGCCAGCCAGAGTACAAAGTGGGAGATAGAAGTGGCTTTCAGGAGTTCTGAGTGTGGTGAGAAACGATTAAGTTCAATACTTGCTGAAATTGCTTTCTATCATGTGCACGAAAAGCAATAGAAAGGAAACTCAGAGTTTTAAGTGAAAAATCTTGCGTTTAAAGCAGGCCCTAGCTTGACAGACTCAATAAAATAACAATTGTTGTTCCAAAGAAAGAAAAAAGGGCAGAGTCAAAAAAAAAAACAAAAACACATAATAGCAAGGACTTAGTACAGTACTTGGCACACAGTAAGCATTCAAAAAATATCAGGAGAAGCAGCATGGCTTAGTGGAAAGAGCCCGGGCTTTGGAGTCAGAGGTCATGGGTTTGAATCCCAGCCCCACCATTTGTCAGCTATGTGACTTCTCTGTGCCTCAGTTACCTCATCTGTAAAATGGGGACTAAGACTGTGACCTTGTATCTATCCCAGTGCTTAGAACAGTGTTTTGCACATAGTAAGTGCTTAACAAATACCATTATCATTATTATTAGTATTATTAGTATTATTATTATTATCATTGATTCATACTACAGCTGCTATTCTAAACCCCAAACAATGCCATTTCAAAGAGATCATAAGAGAAGAGCTAAGGCTTAGTGGAAGTTTGGGGAGGTCTTACTGATGCTGGGTTTCCTGATCTATGGCCATGACCTCACTTCTAAGTCCAGTTTCAACTATCATCTCTATGCAGATGATACCCAAGTCTACATTTCCTCCCCTAATCTCTCTTCTTCTCTCCAGGCTGGCATCTCCTCTTGGCTTTAACACATCTCTACTTAAATATCTTCCTGTCCCCTCAAACTTAACATGTCCAAAACAGAGCTCCTTATCTTCTCACCCAAACCATGTCCTCTCCTGGACTTTCCCATCACTGTACAAAGTACCACCAACCTTTCCATCTCACAAGCCTGTAACTCTGGCATTACCCTTGACTCCGCTCTCTTGTCCTACCCACATAGTCAATCCGTCACCAAATACTGTCAGTATCACCTTCACAACATCGCTAAAATCTACCCTTTCCTCTCCATCCAAACTGCTACCAAGTTAATACAATTACTCATCCTATCCCGCTTATATCACTGCATCAGCCTCCTTTCTGACCTCCCCACCTCCTGCCTCTCCCCACTTCAGTCCATACTTCACTCCGCTGCCAAATCATCTTTCTAAGGAAACATTCAGGAGGTTACCCCCCTTCTCAAAAATCTCCTTTGTTTGCCTATCCACTGCCATATCAAACAAAAACTCCTTACCATTGACTTTAAAGCACTCCATCATCTCGCCCCCTCCTACCTCACCTCACTTCTCTCCTTCTACAACCCAACACACACACTTCACTCTTCTGCTGCTAACCTTCTCACTGTGCCTTGATCTCACTTGTCTCACCGTCGACCCCTTGCCCACCCCTCCTACCTCCGGCCTGGAATGCTCTCACTTCTCAAATCCACCAGGCAGTTTTCCCCACCTTCAAAGCTTTCCTGAAGGCACATCTCCTCCAAGAGGCCTTCCCGGACTAAGCCCCATTTTTCCTCAAGTCCCACTCCTTTCTGCGTCACTCTGAACTTGCTCCCTTTGCTCTTCCCTCCACCACAGCACTTATGTATATACCTATAATTCTATTTATTTATATTGGTGCTTCTTTATTGATATTGATATCTGTCTCTCCCCCGAGACTGAGCTCACTATGGGCAAGGACTGTCATTCTTTATTGCTGTATTGTACTTTTCCAAGGACTTAGCACAGTGCTCTGTACACAGTAAGTGCTCAATAAATACGATTGAATGAATGAATGATCTAGTGAATTTTTAACCTTATAACAGATCAAGGAATCAGGTCCTGACTCATCTGTTGAAGCAATGCAATGAATTTGAAAGCTTTGGCTGTCCATGGTGGAGAAATGGTCTGAGGGATGTCCATGGTGGGAGGTTAGTGTTTGGGCAAGTGACCTCAGCTTCCCAGGACAGGCAAACCTTCTTGCCAGTCAGGTGGTAGTTTTCCCCTACTGGACTCAATCAATCAATCAATCAGTGGTATTTATTGAGTTTCTACTTTGCTCAGACACTCCTCCGCATCACTCCAGCATTACAGAGGTGCAGGGTGGCCTACTAGAGGAACATTGTGGCCTAGTGGAAAAAGTATGAGCCTGGGTTCTAATCCCAGCTCCACCACATGCCTGCTGTGTGAACTTGGACAAGTCAATTAATTTCTCTAGACCTCAATTGCATCACTTTTAAAATGGGGATTCAATACCAGTTCTCCCTCCCTAGATTGTGAGCCCTGTGTGGAAGAGGGACTGTGTCTGACCTGATTATCTTATATATTCTCCAGAGCATAGAACAGTGCTTGACACATATTAAGCACTTAGGAAATACTAGTATTATTATCATTATTATTAACATTATTATGATTGTCCTACTGCCTCCATCATTCCACAACTGCAACTGAACAGGTCTAGCCCGGATGGATCTTATCTGCCCACGAAAAGCATATTCAGCTTAAAGACTTTAGGTCTTTTTCCCACAACTCCTCATTCCCAGGAACACAGTCACTGAGGAATTCTCAACAATATGGGGACCAAACTGTCTTCATACCCCAAGCATTCACTGAGGCATTCATCACTACTCCCACTTAATAGAGACCATCTCAAGCTTTCTGCCCCACCATCAAAGGCCAGGCTGATCAGTTGGCAGTAAAAAGGGATCTGAGCAACCAATCTCTCCAGGGGTGAGCCAAGTGGCCCATGAGTCAGATGTTCATGGGTTCTAATCCCAGCTCTGCCACTTGTCTGCTGTGTGATCTTGGGTAAGTCACTTCACTTCTCTAGGCCTCAGTTGCCTCAACTGTAAAATCGAGATGAGACTGTGAGCTCCACATGAGACAGACCCTGCGCCCAACCCCATTTGCTTGTATCCACCCTGGCACCTAATACAGTGCCAGGCACGTAGTAAGCACTTAACAAATCTCATAATTAATAAAAATCATAATAGTTATTACTTGTGAAGGGCACCAAGCTGTCAAATAAGCTAATAAGCTGTCGAATATGTGTGGGCAAGACTGGTGTCAGTGGGAATAATAATAAAAACAATAATGATAATAATAATTATGGTATTTGTTAAACACTTACTATGTGCCAAGCACTGTTCTAAGTGATGGTTACTGTTCTAAGGGCTGAATGACAATAATGATGGTATTTGTTACTATGTGCCAGGCATTGTACTGGGGTGGATACCAGCAAACAGAGTTGGACACAGTCCCTGTCCCAAATGGGACTCACAGCCTCAATCCCCATTTAGGTAACTGAGGCCTGGAAACTGGTTGTTCCCTGCATAATCCTCATCCCAGGGTGGGGTCAAATAGAGCCTAGCACAAAGGCTGATTGAGGGTCAGTACGTCCCTGAATACACCTAGATTCGAACATTCAAAGAACTGCATCAGCTGTCAATCATGCAGACTCAAGTCAATCAAGTAGCATATGAGAAAAAAGAAGAAAGCAATTATTCAAGCTGCCTGTTATGTCTAAAGGGGAACCCATAGGAATATTCTGACTACAAACCTGCCAAATTAGAATAACAAAATCCATTTTAAAAATGACACCAATGATCAGGTACAGGGCATAGAGGTTGAAGAAGAGACAATGAACCAATGCCTCCAAGAAGGATAGGTTTTTTTTTCTTTTTTTTTTATATTGTGCAATGCAAAGACCAAATTTATTAAACTGTATATCCTCCCCAGTATTTAGCACATAGTAAGGACTTAATATATATTATTATTATTTTTAGCAATAATAATAATTTAGACACCACATGAGACTGGCCAGGACAAGCTAAACCTAGATTTGAATCCTTGAAACAGCTTTCATCCTTGCTAGTCTCTCACAGTCTCTCCAGTAAGCTAATCCCTTCCACAGTCCCCCAGATGGTTCAGCACTGCCCTGGAAACCATTCTTTAAACCAATTGCACATACATCTATGGATGGGTTAATTTGAAAGATAATAGAAAGTGAGGGAAATTGATTTTTTGTCCAATTACAAGAAGGAGATAAAATATGTTCTTCAGATTTTTTTTTCCTGCTGTTCGAGCAAATTACGTGACGATAGATGAAAATCAAAACATCCAAGGAGAAATTGCAACCCCCAAAAACTACTGACCCCACTAGCTTATATGCCATAGAGAACTCTTGAAAGGGAGAAACAGCTGCATCTGGGATGATCTCTGCCTGTGGTTTGACCCTGCTCCCCTATCCCCTATACCATTTTCATCATAGTACCTCAGCATAGGTAGTCCTAGAAATGGGTGGACATAGGATTGGCAATCTATACCAATGTCATTCTCTTTCCCAACTTTCAGATGAGGGGCCCAGGTAAATGAGGCAATGGGAAACTGGATTTCTTCGGTCTCATATGCACTTCTAACCCAAACATTTTTGCTACCCATCAGTGATGGGGAGGGAGCAGGGGAAGTCAATCAATCAATCACAGTTATTGAGCACCTACTATACTAAGTGCTTGGGAGAATACAATACAATATAGTTGGCAGACGTGATCCAATTCATCCAAGCCCAATTTACCATTTGGAGGTTTCAGGAAACTCTTAAAATAGTTGCTGGGTTTTTTTTATGGTAGATATGAGGTAATCAGGTTGGACACAGTCCCAGTTTTAGGTGGGGCTCATAGTCTTAGAGAAGAGGAGTGGCTCTAGATCAGTAAGTAGTAGTTGAAGTTCCAATGAGGTCACAACAGAACATAGCTCAAATTGAGACTGTATCTGAGGGAATGTTTTCAGTGCTTAGCACACAGTAAGCACTTAACAAATACCATAATAATTATTATTATATAAGAAAGTATATATTTACTCAGTGTTTAAATAATAATAATAATAATGATCACTGTGGTATTTGTTAAGGGCTTACTGTATGCCAAGCACTATAATAAGTGCTGGGGTAGATGGGGGAGAACAGTACTGAATCCCCATTTTGCAGATGCGGGAACTGAGGCACAGAAAAGCTAAGTGACTTGCCCAGGATCATATAGCAGGTGTGACAGAGTCAGGATTAGAACTCAAAGTGTTTGACTCCCAGCCTGTGCTCTTACTACTAGGCCTATCCCTATCCGATTTGGGGATCACACTCCAAGAGGTATGGAAAGCAAGCATTCAATACCCATTTTTTACGCAGAAAATAGACCCAGAGAGATTAAGTGACTTTCTCAAAGTCACCCAAACGTCCAGTGGCAGAGATTTAACTAGAACCCAAGTCTCCTACATCCCAGAGCAGGCCGGGGCTCTTTCTTCCAATGACGGTTCCTGAAGTTGCAATCTGCAGCTGCTTTAGTCTCATATTACATCGTAAGAACTTTGAGAGTAGGAACATGTTCCCCAGTGCCTAGTACAAAGCTTGGCTGATGTAGATGCCCAGTGAATACTGATGACTGCCTGAATGCAAGTTGGAATACTCTGCAATTGCTGTTTGGGAGAAGTTTGGAAAAGTTTTCTCATCAAGTCCAACTGAAATCAGTTAGTTTCCTGTCAGCATAACTACTCAGTCCCCTTGGTAACTGACACGGGTGTCCTTCATAGGGTTATTGTTCAAAGCACAGTTCTTGACTCTATTATGTTCAATTTATAAAACTCAAAATGCTATTCCCTTTGACCTCTACATCACTGACCAGAAAAAAAAATGTTTGGTCCTGTTGTATAGTACTTTGGCAAACATTAAATCCTGGAGAGCAAATGCTCCCAGTCCAATCACAGAATATCCAAGACAAGAAATATTCACTCCCACAAGCGGGGAAGATGAGCACAAAATTTTTCATGGGGCCACGGGGTAATTCAATTAACACAGCTGTCTGCTGTGACATTAAGACTTAAATGTCCCTGTAGTCCCATATTTAGACAGATACATTTGAAAGAAGTTGTAAAGCAGAATTTAAAAGCATCCAGGTGACCTATATGATTATCATACAGAATGTGATTCACACTGAACAACTTAATGAAATTTTTAAGACAGAAAGAAAGTCTAGAAAATATTATAGATCTGAAATGGCAAGTTCAATTTAACTGATAGCCATGAACTGTAATCCAATTTGTCCATCTTTGAATATGTTCATGATAAATTGAAATTTTTGAAGTAAAATCTACTCCAATGAGCCACTTAGTGTGACGAGATAATATCCTTCAATCTTGGTGCAAATATGGACTTGAGGAAGGTATTTATTTTTTGACATAAAAGTGTACCCAAAAGTTTTTTTGTCATAAAATTATGATGGATTACCACTTGAAAATGAAAGATAAGGAGAGTGAAAGCATTTTACTGCTTGATATTAAGTTGCTTAAATTATTCTCTCATCAACCATGGTTTGCAAGGGCAGTTTCTGCCTGCTTTGGTTCAGTAAGTGCAGATGAATGGGCAAAGTAGAAATCTATCTAGATATAAATTTCTGCAAGTGCTGGTGTGGTATCTTTTAGTAATTTTTCCCACTTTTATGTATAGTTTAGAGTAAAATTCTCTTTTCTATCTGGTGCCTCATCTAGAGCAGTACTATTGCTGCAAAAGCACTTGATATTTATACAGAGAGTAATAACTGATGATCATATTGTAAATACAAGGTTGTAATTAATTTCAGAGTTTTCTGCTGACTTGATAAATCATGAGGACATTATCCGAGTGCTTTATTACTGGTTTCAAGACCCTGTGGATAAATTTAGCACTGTATAGTGTTTACTCAATGGTCACCTGTTTACTACTCTTAACAAGTGTAGTCAAGCGAGGCTTAGTGGAAAGAGCCCGGGCTTGGGAATCAGAGGTCGTGGGTTCTATTCCCAGCTCTGCGCTTGTCAACTGTGTGACTTTGGGCAAGCCACTTAACTTTTCCATGCCTCAGTTACCTCATCTGTAAAATGGGGATTAAGACTGTGAGCCCCATGTGGGGCAATGTGATTACCTTGCATCTACCCCAGGGCTTAGAACGGTGCCTAGCTCATAGTAAGCACTTAACAAATGCCATTATTATTATTAAGTGCTTAGTATAGTGCTGTGCACATAGTAGGCACTCAATAAATAAGACTGAAGGAATGAAAATAGGTAGAACTTTATTATATAAAAGATGTCCTTCAATTTTTCAGATTTCTACCAGCATGGGCAAGGGGATTTGAGAACAGAGGCTCTTTTTTAATAAAGTTCTGAGTACTAGTGGCAGTTATAATAGTATTTAAGCACTTTCATGCAAAGCATGTATGCAAAGCACTGTACAAAACTCTGGAAGATAATTCGAAGGTGGGAATTAGACATGATCCCTATCCTTCAGGGTCCACACAGTCTAAGACGACTGATATAATTTTCCAGATTCAGCAGTATGGTTCTGAGGAAGTGAGCCTAGGTGGAGTGAAATGTTCAAGTGTCCCGCATACTTGGGTAATGTTTCTAGGATATCAATTATTGCCCTGCTATAGATCATTTTCCAGATGGTATCCTAGCATTCTGAAGAAGCCTATCAGTTTCACCTTCACAGCACCTTTAGAGTATACCTCTTCCTTTCCACCCAAACTGCTAACATGCTGATCCAAACACTTTTCATAAATTACATTGACCAGCCTCCTTGCTGACCTCCCTGCCACTTGTCTATCCCCACCCCAATCCACACTTCATGCTGCTATTTATTTTTCTGGAAAAGCATTGAGTCACATTTCTTCAATCCTCAAAAAACTTCCAATGATTACCATCCATCTCTGTATCCTCCTACTTTACCTCACTAAACTCCTACTACAGCCCAGGCTACCCACTTCGCTATGCTAACACCAACTTACTCACTATACCTTGATCTCATCTTTTTCGCTGACAACCCCTTGTTTATGTCCTTCTTGTTACTCCTTTTTCTTTAATATCTGACAGACCACTAGTCTCCTCACCTTAACGGCCCTATTAAATCATATCTCATCTCATCTCTTAGTCAGGCTTTCCCTGACTAAGCCCTCATTTTCCCACACTATTCATCTTTCCTTCTATGTGACCTATGTTCAACTTTAAGCATTTCATAGTCACCCCACCCTCACAGAACCTATATACGTAACCTTATTCATTCATTCAATCATATTTATTGAGCACTTACTGTGTGCAGTGCACTGTACTAAGCGCTTATGTTCTGTCATTTCCCATATCTACAGTTACCTTACCATCTGTCTTTCTGACTAAACTTTAAGTTCCCTAAAAGCCGGGATTGTGTCTATAATTCAGTCAGTCAGTCGATTGTATTTATTGAGTGCAGAACACTGTACTAGAGTGCTTGGGAGAGTACAACAGACACATTCCCTGCCCACAATTGGTTAACAGTCTAGAGGGTATGTATTTATTCTATTGCTGTACTCTCCCAAACAGCTAGTACAGTGTTTTGCACATGTGGCTTAGTGGAAAGAGCACAGGCTTGGGAGTCAGAGGATATGGATTCTAATCCCTGTTCTGCCACATGTCTGCTGTGTGACCTTGGACAAGCCACTTAACATCTCTGTGCCTCAGTTACCTCATCTGTAAAATGGGGATTAAGACTGTGAGCCCCACGTGGTACAATCTGATTACCTTGCATCTACCCCAGCACTCAGAACAGTACTTGGCACATAGTAAGCACTTAATAAATAAAATAATAATAATTATTATTAAGTGCTCAATAACACCATTAATTGATTGACATTATGGTAGCATAAACATTCAGCTACTGCCTTTTCCTTTTTTCTTTTTTCCCCCAAAATATTGATTTTCAAACAACACATTTGAGTCAAACTAAACTGTGAGTCATGTTTCTGTAGGCTAATTAGTCTCACAATATTTAATGTGTCCCTATGACATTTAACCCCATGTTGTTGAACTCTTGGAATCAGTTCAAAGTGAGAAGCATGTCAACATCAGAAAAGAGCCACAAGAGATTGCCTATGCACTGTACCCTTTAAGCACTTGATATTCACCCCACTCTCAGCTCCATTGTACCTATATGTATATCCATAATTTATTTTAATATCTGTCTCCCTCTGTACATTGTAAGCTCCTGGTGGTCAGGGAAAACATCTTCCAACTCTGTTGCGTTGAACTCCCCTATGTGCTTAGTACAGGGCTTTATTAATAATAATAATAATTGATCATAATTGTGGTATTTGTCAAGCACTTACTATATGCCAGACACTGTACTAAGTGCTGGGGTAGATACAAGATAACTGGGTTGGACACAGTCCCTGTCCCACATAGAGCTCGTAGCCTTAATCCCCATATTCCAGATGAGGTAACTGAGGCCCAGGGAACTGAAGTGACTTGCCCAAGGACACACAGCAGACATGTGGCAGAGCCAGGATTAGAACCCTGGTCCTTCTGACTTCAAGGCCTGTGGTCTATCCACTAAGCCACTCCACTTCTTTATAATATAAATACCACTGACTGACTGATTGTTTTACAGCAGGTAGGAGAGTTATTCTTTATAATAACTATTTGAATTAAAAACATTTCCAATTGTGAGTCTGGGAAGGCTAAGAAGAGCAGCAGAACTTGGAAAAAACTCACCTGTAACTCTAGGGAGTGACTTCCTGCCTTACTCTTTCACTGAGTAAATCAGAAGTTAGAGGGATTGCATCTTTTAGAGCAGGGGTGTGTCTAAAAGTTACCTGCACTGCAGAGAAAATCCAGTCATCACTGGCATCTATAGAGAGAGTTGGCATATTGTTCAAGATGGCTGCTTTCTGCAATGGCCTAAAATTAGAGTAAACAATGCAATAATTTGATGAGATGGCAGAATCTCATGAGTTCTTAAACTCTATGAAAGAAGTTTGAGTATAAATTGTTTCCTTCTTTTTCACATTGCCTCTGAGATAGCTATTTCTGTATTCTTGATTCCTTCTATAGATAGAAAAAAACAATCGACTCTAGAGTGTGTTGAATTAAATAGAAAGAAAATCAAACAAAAAGCGAAAGAGAATTTGCCTTAGAAGTGCAGGAGAAAAAAATTATCTGAAGAAAAAAAATCAGAAAAATACCTACTTCTTTCCACATTCAATTATTTAAATCATAAGGGGTTTGAAGTAAAAAATGTAAGTTGTATTGAAAAATTGAAAGGTACCAAATAGGGTCAAAAGCACTTAAACATAAAACAAAAACACTTGCAGTTGCTGAGAATGAAAGAACAGGACAAGAATCAGAAGAGATTTAATTGCAGATGTGTGGTTTAGTTTCCTTTGGTCTGCAACAAATTCAGTACAGTTTTCACAGTATGTTTTCAGAAAAAAGAGAAGTCTACTCATAGAACAATTTCATGAATATGAATGGAAAAATCTCATGATTTTTGTTGGAGCATTTAACTCGAGTCAAAAATGAGATGCCAAAGAGCAATGGCAATTAGTAAATGTTAGTGAAAACACATAAGTTTTCAACTGGGATATTTCCCTCTTCAAGGAATACAATTTCATGTAGGTGAAAGGAAGGAAGGAATTCCCATTGAATTTTTCATGACTCTGAAAGCAATTCTTTTAGGTAGAAACAACTTTAATCAATTGTATTTATTGAGTGCTTACTGTGTGCAGAGCACTGTACTAAGCGCTTGGGAAGTACAAGTTGGCAACATATAGAGCCGGTCCCTACCCATCTAAAACTCAACATGTACCAGAGTGAGCTCCTTATCTTCCCTCCCAAACCCTGCCTTCTCCCTGATTTTCCCATCACTGTAGATGGCACTACCATCCTTCCAGTCTCACAAGCCTGCAACCTTGGTGTCATCCTTGGCTCTGCTCTCTCATTCACCCCACACATCCAACCCATCACCAAAACCTGCCAGTCTAACCTCCACAACATTGCCAAGATCGCCCTATCCTCTCCATCCAAACTGCTACTTTGCTGGTTCAATCTCTCGTCCTATCCCGAATGGATTACTGCATCAGCGTCCTTTCTGATCTCCCATCCTCCTGTCTCTCCCTGCTTCAGTCTATACTTCACTCTGCTGCTTGGTTTATCTTTGTACAGAAACGCTTGGGACATCTCACTCCCTTCCTCAAAAATCTCCAGTGGTTGCCTATCAACCTTCGCATGAGGCAAAAATACCTCACTCTCGGCTTCAAGGCTCTCCATCACCTCACCCCTTCCTACCTCACCTCCCTTCTGTCCTTCTATAGCCCAGCCTGCACACTGTGCTCCTCTGACACTAACCTCCTCACCGTGCCTCATTCCCGACTGTCCCGCCTTCCACCTCTGGCCCATGTCCTACCTCTGGCCTGGAATGTCCTCCTTCCACACATCTGCGAAGTTAGCTCTCTTCCTCCCTTCAAAGCCCTACTGAGAGCTCACCTCCTCCAGGAGGCCTTCCCAGACTGAGCCCTCCCTTTATTCCTCTCCTCCTCCTCCTTCCCTCATTTCCACCCTCCCTCCCTCTACCCTACTCTGCTCCTTTCCCCACAGCACTTGTGTATATTTGTACGTATTTATTACTCTATTTACTTTATTAATGATGTGTTTATAGCTATAATTCTATTTATTCTGATGGTATCGACACCTGTCTACTTGTTTTGTGTTGTTGCCTGTCTCCCCTTTTAGACTGTAAGCCCGTTGTTGGGTAGGGACCGTCTCTCTATGTTGCCAATTTGTACTTCCCAAGCACTTAGTACAGTGCTCTGCACACAGTAAGTGCTCAATAAATACGATTGAATGAATGAATGAATAAATGAGTGAATGAATGAATGAATGACCTTTACCACCAAAAGTACCTTGCTACTCACCTCTTCCCCACCCCTATAACACTTATGCACATATTCTTATTTTGGGTTGCTTTCCTTAAGTGTAATTTATTTTAAAATCTGCCTTCCCCACTAGATTTTAAGCTCCTTAAAGACAGGCACTATGCCTAACAATGCTACTGTACTCTCTCAAGTGCTTAGTTCTTTGCTCTGCACATGATACTGTGTGACTTTGGGCAAGTCACTTAACTTCTCTGTGCCTCGGTTAGCTCATCTGTAAAATGGGGATGAAGACTGTGAGCCCCACGTGGGACAACCTGATTGCCTTGTATCTACCCCAGTGCTTAGAACAGTGCTTGGCTCATAGCACTTAACAAATACCATCATTATTATTATAAGCACTCAATAAATACAACTGATTGACTATTGATTGAAGTAATCTATTTGACCATACATCCAGCAGGTGTGAAGCATAAAGGGTTTTTTTTTTTCTAAACAATTATTTTCAATGCAAAGCAAATGCTCTCCCTAAATGATGGGAACGATGATGAGCACAGACTGTTCGTAGCTGCTGGCAACAATCCTGGCCCTCTGCCCTGCCAGGCAAACATCAATTACATGGTCTCTTGTCATACAGAGAATAGCTTTCTGAGCTTATATAGTAATCTGGGGCCTTCTCTGACAAAGCTCTCATTCCCCCTTCTCCCACACCCATCTGAACTGCCCTTGCACTTGGATTAGCTTACTTTATTCAGCCCTCCCTCAGCCTCACAGCACTTGTGTACATGTCTGTAATTTATTCATTTATATTAATGTCTGTCTCTCCCACTAGACTGTAAACTCATTCTGGGCAGGGAACCTGTCTACCACCATATGATTGATGATACCACCTGTGTTATATTGTAGTCTCCCTAAAGCTTATAACAGTGCTCTGCACACAGTGAGCACTCAATAAATATGATTGACTGAAGCAGCATGGCTCAGTGGAAAGAGCATGGGCTTTGGAGTCAGAGGTCATGGGTTCGAATCCCAGCTCTGCCAATTGTCAGCTGCGTGACCTTGGGCAAGTCACTTTACTTCTCTGTGCCTCAGTTACCTCATCTGTGAAATGGGGATGAAGACTGTGAGACCCCCGGGAGACAATCCGATCACCTTGTAACCTCCCCAGCGCTTAGAAAAGTGCTTTGCACATAGTAAGCGCTTAATAAATGTCATTATTAATTATTAATTAATTAATTAGAGGCAAGAGCACGGGCTTGGGAGTCATAGGTGGTGGGTTCTAATCCCGACTCCATCACTTGTCAGTTATGTGACTAGAGGCAAGTCACTTCACTTCTCTGGACCTCGGTTAACTCATCTGTAAAATGGGGATTAAGATTGTGAGCCCCACATGGGACAATCTGATAACCTTGTATCTAACCCAGCTCTTAGAACAGTGCCCATCACAGAGTAAGCACTTAAACAATACCATCATTACTATTACTATTATTATTATTATTGTTATTATGATCATTATTATTATCTAATCTTCACTGTAAAATGAGGAAATCGAGACACAGAGCCAGCCTTTCTAGCCTGTATAGCCATTATCAAGCCTCAAATCAAACTCCAAAGGGTTTGTTACCCAAATGAGGGAAAAAAAGTTGTACATTTGAAAAGCGTTGAAGTTCAGCACCTGAGAATTTCTTTCAAAAGGGGAATGTTTTGCGAACCCCCCCAAAAACCCTCGCAGGTTTTCTGCTGCCCTCAGTCGCCATTTGTGATAATTCCACTATAGATTTCTCTGGAGGATCCCATATCTCTAAATTCTAGCCCTTTGTTTTATGGTATTTGTTAAAAGTTTACAATTAGCCAGGCACTAAACTAAGTGCTGGAGTAGATACAAGTTAATTAGGTTGGACAGAGTCCCTATCCCACCTGGGGCTCACAGCCTCTATCCCCATTTTCCCGTGAGCCCGTTGTTAGACTGTGAGGCCGTTTTGGGGTAGGGAACGTCTCTTTATGTTGACGATTTGTACTTCCCAAGTGCTTAGTACAGTGCTCTGCATACAGTAAGCGCTCAATAAATACGATTGAATAAATGAATGAATGAATGAATTTTCCAGGTGAGTTAGCTGAGGCACAGAGAAGTGAAATGACCTGCCCAAGGTCGCACAGCAGAAAAGTGGCAGAGCCACTTAGAACCTAGGTTCTTCTTATTCCCAGCCCTGTGCACCTCATTTCATGGTTCTGAAACATTCCCATATCTACATATCAGTGTTATGTGAATTGATCCCACTGAGGGACCCCACATGTGATGATACCAGGTGTTCTCAATTTTCCCCAAATCCTACCCTAAATCATGCCCAAAAGACCTTCTAAAGTCACTTTAGGGACACTCAGATCCCAGATTGTCTCCACTTGCCCATAAAGCCCTCAGTTTTGATTCTTCTCACATAGTTTTTTGGGTTCATCTTCACTGCTCCACAAATCCCTGCATTCCTCTGTCTGTTTCCCCCTCTAGACTGTAAGCTCCTTGTGGTCAGGGAATGTGTCTGTTCATGGTTGTATGTAACTCTCCCAAGCACTTAATACGGTGTTTTGCACCCAGTAAGCACACAGTAAATTTGATTGACTGATTGACTCTATGGCTGAAGCCCAGATATCTCCCCAAAGACATAGAGGCCACTGGGAACTCACCTATCACCCCATCCCAGAGTTGGCTGCAGAAAGCTCATGAACAAAGTGCTCCCTCCCAGGCCTACAACAGGTCTATGTTGCCAATTTGTACTTCCCAAGCTCTTAGTACAGTGCTCTGCACACAGTAAGCACTCAATAAATACAATTGAATGAATGAATGAATACAACTCCCAAGGCCCACACATATCCCCAGCATCCACAGATCCTTCCCTAGTCCCTATTTCAGGCAGACACCAAGGTCTGAAATCTCAACAATGTTTTCTTCACAAGGTAATGGTGAAAACAAATAGGGCTCAAACCACCTTTCCCTGAATCTAATACTTTTCCCCCCTCCAAGACCTTCTTTACTTTCAGAAGGCATCCTGAAATTCACACTCCTCTTTCCCCTCTTCTCTCAGGGTATTCCTGGTACAAGTCTCATCTTCTATAAATCAGTAATTCTCAGGGTGTCGTTTCTCCTCCTTTTGGGCAGGAGCCTCACTCTTCTGAGTCCTAGCCAAAGCTCCTGGATCCTAATCCTAATTCAGTTTCCTCTCTGTCCTTCTCTGTACCCTGTGTCCATCCACAGTCACCATCTGTCTTCACTGGTGTCCTGCTCTTCCAGGCACATAGCTCACTGTCTCCTGGCCTCAAGATGGTCGAGGCGCTTCTTACCCTTATACCTGGACCCCCTGTTACTCTCCAATCCTTGTCTCTAATTGGTTTGTCTAAATCTTTGCACTTCCCTCAGGGAGAAACACCACAGAGTGACTCTCCTGGCTCTTCCTTCTCCTGAGTGTAGGGACCAGTGGAACTGGTCATCACAACCTTAAAATATTTTTAAAGTCCTTATTTAGAGGGAAGAGCTGAGACCTGCTGCGGCCCACTAGGCATCTAATCCAAGCAATAAATCACCTTGGGAAGGTCTGCGTGGTTGGAGTAATCCAACCCGTCGTGGCTTATCCCAGAGATGCCTGCAATTTACAATGCTGACCTAGACCTCTGTGACTTGGAGGCTGTGGATGACTGCTCATTCCAGTTGCACAACCGAAGGGCATGCCCGGATCACACCCAAAAATCAGCATTCCTCCTCAGAAAACAGGCTTGAGTCAGATATAGGCCTGATACCCACACAGCACAGGAGAAAGAAGACAGCAAGCCTGCGTGCCAGGCTAACTGTTCCCGCAGCACTTCTTCCTTCTGACTTTCCCATCCTCCCACTCAAAGAATCAGGCTACATAAGGTCTTAATTGCAAGAAGGGCTTTCACATTAGCAACCATGTAATAACTTATAGACTGAGAGAATGTGGTCTGGATTAGTTAATAAATATAGATTGCTCTGAAATAGCCAAGTACCCAAAGTCTACATTAGAAAGCAAGCATCAGTATTTTACAGTAATGTTCTATTGTTAGCCATCATCCATTAAAGAAATTGTATCATGAATAGAAGGAAAGTAATGCCCCGGAACTGGAGTATTTGGCTTCCACTTCTCCAGCCCTGAGAGCATACCTTACATCTCCACATTCTTTTAAGTGTCACTTGCAAATGACAAGATTCCTAGGTATTAGAAAATACTCTATCAAATTTCCCACAAATCCTATGTGACAGAGTACTCATTAGAATTGGTAAAAAACTGTTCTCAGCTGGACTCTCCACTGTACTACCAACAACTATCCATTCTTCCTTTAGGCTAGCAAATTCTGTCTTTTACCTCCTAATGATGCTTTATATGCTCCATATTACCTAGGTTCCTCCTTCCATTTTCCGAGAAAGCTCTTGTTTTAACCATCATTTCAAATGGTAGGATGGTCAAACAAGGACTCATTTGTTATTGCCTAAGTCCTTTGGCTAGCGACCTGTAAGTAAATGTGAAATAGGAGGGTCAAGTGAATAAAAATATGGAAATTTTACAGCAAAGATAAAAAGAACTGTGAACAACTATAAATGCTGAATAAATGAATAGCAAATGTAAATCTGAAATGGAGAATTCCTAGAGAATGAATTTACCCCGTACCTACTGAGACTGATCATTTCCAATTATTCTATATCTTTTACCACATAAATTTATGTATGATAAATCAATGTATTGATGTAATTAAATATTTGTGTGATTTTTTTTCATTGTTCTATCTTTCCTGCTAGAGTGCAGATTTTTTGAGGACAGGGACCATTACATTTTCTTGCAATTCTCTTTGTCATGTAGTTCAGTGACATGGACTTGATTTTAATAATTTTGTCCATTGATGGAAACCTGGACTCCATCTTAAAATCTTTCATCCTTATCATAACCCACCTAACCAAGTCAAGTCCTGTTTTTGGAGGGTTGACAGGGGAGGCCTACACTTAATTCCTCCCTATTTATACTAAAAAGGAGGCTCCCTGCTGGTCCAGGTAACTTAATTGTTGCTCCAGTTTTAACTTTTCTAAGGAACAACCAACCAGTGGCAAAATTCTGCCCTGGCCATTCTTCGAAGGAACAAAGATGCCAAGTTGATTTCTTGTTTTTCAGTTGAATACATATGTAAAAATGGCTTGCCCAAGTCCAGCTCCTCTTGAAGGGACTGCACATCTTGGAAATGCATGGTGAAAATGTTCCACAAGTTATTTCTCTACTTTTAGAGACTTCTCCCTAATGGTATAGCTTCTAACACCTTAGTGCTCCCATCCCAAATACCACAGATCATGGCTTTCCCAAGAGATTATTTTCTAGTCAAGGAATCAAAAAGATTTTCCTTCAGTGTACTGTCAGGGTGATTGCTTTCTTCATTTATTCACTCCTGATTATCATTATTGCCTAATAACACATTTTTTTTCTAAAATTGGGAGCAATTTGTCTGAACTAAACCCAGCTAAAATTCTCAAGCTTTTGATTATTCTGGGTGCTCGTCTGTAAATTTCCTCTGTTTTCTTTTCCTAGCTCATCCTGCCAGGGCGCCAGTTGTAACATCATGCTTCAAATCCAGCTACATCTTCCATGTAGAGAGAGCCTTTCATCAGGTCGCATTTCATCCTGACCATTAAAAGAGAAGCCAAGAGATTGGAAACTCTGCCACTTTCACTCTTTGAAAGTTAAAGAGGAGAAAACAAGATGGGGTCAGATTCTGGGGTTGTCTCTCTCCTTTCTTTTTCCCAACTCCCTTTGCTTTCTGTTCATTCAGGCCTTTCTGGATTGCCAGCTAATTATGCTCCACCTCTGCCCTTGCCTTGTCCTTCTAGCTTTTCCTCTAAGCCTCTTTTTGCCAAGATATCTTCTTGCTTCTACTATTCTATTACTTTTGAAAGCCGCAGTGTTTCTAAACCCTGCACAGGATTTTGTTTTGTTGCTCTTCTGTAAAGGTCAGCAGCTCAAACCTTCCTTTTTCTTATAATCCAGACTAAGTATTCTTGCCTCAGAAGATGGATTTTAGAGTCAGAACTCCATGGGACTAGAAGAAATTCCTGGTAATGAATCAGAGAATGGGATAGAGGCAGAGGCAGAAAGAGAAGTTAATTGGGGGAAATTATCTTAATTTCTGTGTGGGTCTAGACTATAAACTCCTTGTGGGCAGGGAATGTGTCTGTTATATTGTACTCTGCCAAGCACTTAGTAAAGTACTATGTACACAGTAAGTGCTCAAGAATATGACTGATTGACAGAGAATGCTTCCTCAGCCCAGAGCAGAATTAACTCTGCATGTCCACAGGAATGGAACTGGGGGTGGGGGTGGGGGGCAAACTGGAGAGTGGTTGCAAAGTTTGGAAGCCACTTTAAGCAGCATGGCTCAGTGGAAAGAACACGGGCTTTGGAGTCAGAGGTCATGGGTTCAAATCCCATCTCTGCCAATTGTCAGCTGTGTGACTTTGGGCAAGTCACTTAACTTCTCTGTGCCTCAGTTACCTCATCTGTAAAATGAGGATTAAGACTGTGAGCCCCCTGTGGGACAACCTGAACACCTTGTAACCTCCCCAGCACTTAGAACAGTGCCTTGCACAAAGTGTTTAATAAATGCCATCATCATTATTATCATTATTACCTCTCCTTTCCGCCTAACAACTAGTTTGGCTTAAGCCACCACTGATTGCATCTAAAACCCCTCCATCAGTGTCCTCCTGGTACCTACTATCCCTTCATCAAAGCTCTCAGGGCTCTGCTCCTGGTACACCCTGTGCACTGTGGGCTGCCCAGGTGGACTTAAGCCCTGTGATCGCACTTTTAAACACCTTCATCAGCATCCTCGCAGTTTCTGTGCCCCACCCTTCCAAACCCATCTAAACGCTCAATGTCTAAATGTCACCGTTTATTGTTGTACCATACTTTCCCAAGCGCTTAGTAAAGTGCTGTGCACACAGTAAGCACTTAATAAATACTATTAAATAAATACTATTAATTAATCTCAGGGTTCTCCTGACCATCTGACCATCAAGTTACCTCCCAGGAATTCTGCACAGGCTCTCCTTCGCATGCTCAGAGTATCTTCATCCTGATCCACCCTCCACCACCACAGATGGACAGAGAAAAGCAGCTCCAGCCGGGTGCTGCCTGCACAAAGCAGCATGCTTTGTGGAAAGAGCCCAGGTTTGGGAGTCAGAGGTCTTGGGTTCTAATCCCAGCTCCACCACTTGTCTGCTGTGTGACCTTGGGCAAGTCACTTAAGTTCTCTCTCCCTCAGTTTTCTCATTTGTAAAATGGGGATTAAGACTGTGAGCCCCACATGGGACAACCTGGTTACCTTGTATCTACCCCAGCACTTAGAACAGTGCTTGGCACATAGTAAGCGCTTAACAAATACCATCATTATTACTATTATTATTGGGAAGACTGGGGCGGCTGCTGCTGTAGGAGTCACCATGACCACAGTGGTGACTGTGGTTTTTGAGCCATGAGGAGCCTGAAATTCTGCTGCTCCTGGCACAGTATCTTGGTGATCTTTCTTTCTGTCCTCATGTTGTTTTTCTGTTTTCTTTCATCTCTCCTCATTTGTCTGTCACCAAACCCCTCTCTGCCTATTTATTTTTAGATTGTGATCCTTCCAAGGGACAGAGACCATGTCTAATGCCCACCTATGTATTCTTTCCCAGCACTTCTATTAATGTCTGTGTCCCCCTCTTGACTGTGGGAGTTGTGAACAGGGAAGGGTCTACCTACTCTGTTTATTGCACTCTCCCAAGCACTCTGCACAGTGCTCTGCACACAGTAAATGCTCAAGAAATACTATTGATGATGCATCATAAAGTGCTTTCTATGTAGTAAATACTTAACAAATATCATTACTACTACTACTAATACTGCTAGTACTACCTGGTCAATGGAGATTCTGTTCTGCACCCAGGACCTCATCATTTACACAGCCAACATCACCTCATTCGATGTGGACAAGTGGGCTCCTTGGATGACTTTTCAAGTAACATTTACAGCTGTAAAACTATGGTACAAATATTCCCATCCATTCAAACTACCACCACTAATATCAGTTCAAACAAAATGATTCTGAAATTTAAAATCTACTAAAGCTCATCAAAAAGTGCACCATCAACACCTTGTAGCTCCACAACAAGGCAAGGTCTCATGTAATAATAATAATCATGGTATTTGGTAAACATTTACTTTGTGCTGGAGCATATAGAAGATAATCAGTTTATACATATTTTCTGTAACAACATACATGGCTAAGGTGGGTTCTAGGGCTGGTGAGATCCAGGGCTATAAAGAACCACAACTAAACCAAAGACTTCATTCAGCTCATTGTGGGCAGGGAACGTGTCACCAATTCTATTATACTGTACTCTCCTAAGCACTTAGTACAGTGCACTGCACACAGAAGTGCTCAGTAAATATGACTGATTGATTAATTGATTGAGACCACACAAAGACTGAAGAACTAGCTAAAATGTCATCCTCATCTTCAGAGGAAATCACTTCCACAATCAAAACCAAGAAAATAATAATAATAATAATAATAATAATGGTATTTGTTAAGTGCTTACTATGTGCCAAGCACTTTGCTAAGCGCTGGGATAGATACAAAGTAATCAGGTTGTCCCGTGTGGGACTCACAGTCTTCATCCCCGTTTTACAGATGAGGGAACTGAGGCACAGAGAAGTGAAGTGACATGCCCAAATCTGGATCTGATGGCATTTCTGAAGAAATCAACAAGTGAGTAGGGGACTTAATACTTACCTACATGCTTGCAGAGACGTTTTCTCAACATATGGAACGCCAAAATATTATCAAAGGAATTCAGAGACTATACCATAATTAACAACTTCTAAAAGAAAGGTAAAATATGACTGTGGAATTCGTCCAATACCTGACTGTTCTTCATTCCCCCTGTGTGCAGAGCACTGAACTAAGTATTTGGGTGAGTACAATACAACAGACACATTCCCTGCCCATCATTATTAATAAGCTTGCAGTCTAGAGGAGGAGACAGTCATTAATATAAATAACATATATGTACCTAAG
This sequence comes from Tachyglossus aculeatus, assembly GCF_015852505.1. Taxonomy (NCBI): domain Eukaryota; kingdom Metazoa; phylum Chordata; class Mammalia; order Monotremata; family Tachyglossidae; genus Tachyglossus; species Tachyglossus aculeatus. Next base: position 44,702,214 of record NC_052068.1, read on the forward strand.
TGCTGTGGGGCTATCATCTCTACGCTGATGACACCCAGATCTCCATCTCTGCCCCTGCTCTCTCCCCCTCCCTCCAGGCTCGCATCTCCTCCTGCCTTCAGGACATCTCCATCTGGATGTCCGCCCGCCACCTAAAGCTCAACATGTCGAAGACTGAGCTCCTTGTCTTCCCTCCCAAACCTTGTCCTCTCCCTGACTTTCCCATCTCTGTTGACGGCACTACCATCCTTCCCGTCTCACAAGCCCGCAACCTTGGTGTCATCCTCGACTCCGCTCTCTCATTCACCCCTCACATCCAAGCCGTCACCAAAACCTGCCGGTCTCAGCTCCACAACATTGCCAAGATCCGCCCTTTCCTCTCCATCCAAACCGCTACCCTGCTCATTCAAGCTCTCATCCTATCCCGTCTGGACTACTGCACTAGCCTTCTCTCTGATCTCCCATCCTCGTGTCTCTCTCCACTTCAATCCATACTTCATGCTGCTGCCCGGATTATCTTTGTCCAGAAACGCTCTGGGCATATTACTCCCCTCCTCAAAAATCTCCAGTGGCTACCAATCAATCTGCGCATCAGGTAGAAACTCCTCACCCTGGGCTTCAAGGCTGTCCATCCCCTCGCCCCCTCCTACCTCACCTCCCTTCTCTCCTTCTACTGCCCAGCCCGCAACCTCCGCTCCTCTACCACTAATCTCCTCACCGTACCTCGTTCTCGCCTGTCCCGCCGTCGACCCCCGGCCCACGTCATCTCCCGGGCCCAGAATGCCCTCCCTCTGCCCCTCCGCCAAGCTAGCTCTCTTCCTCCCTTCAAGGCCCTGCTGAGAGCTCACCTCCTCCAGGAGGCCTTCCCAGACTGAGCCCCTTCCTTCCTCTCCCCCTCGTCCCCCTCACCATCCCCCCATCTTACCTCCTTCCCTTCCCCACAGCACCTGTATATATGTATATATGGTTGTACATATTTATTACTCTATTTATTTATTTATTTATTTTACTTGTACATTTCTATCCTATTTATTTTATTTTGTTGGTATGTTTGGTTCTGTTCTCTGTCTCCCCCTTTTAGACTGTGAGCCCACTGTTGGGTAGGGACTGTCTCTATGTGTTGCCAATTTGTACTTCCCAAGCGCTTAGTACAGTGCTCTGCACATAGTAAGCGCTCAATAAATACGATTGATTGATTGATTGATTGATTGGAGAGGGGATGAATAAAGTGAAGTGAAGTGACTTGCTCAATGTCACACATCAGGAAAGTGGCAGAGAGCAGGGATTAGACTACAGGTCCCCTGACTCCTAGGCGTGTGCTCTTTCTGCTATGCCATGCTGCTTCCATCCTTGCTCTCTTTATTCCTGCTTTGCTGGCACCTTCTAGAACCCCATGCTTTCCTCCCTTTCTCAGTTATTATTATTATTATCATTATTATTATTATTTACAAGCTTGGTTGAACACAGTCTGTTTTCCCCGTGGGGATCACAATCTAGAGGATAGGAAGTACAGGTAGTAAATCCCCATTTTACAGATGAGATAACTGAGGCACAGAGAAGCTCTTTCCACTAAACTTTCCTCCCTTTCTCAGTTATTATTATTATTATCATTATTATTATTATTTACAAGCTTGGTTGAAAACAGTCTGTGTTCCCCATGGGGATCACAATCTAGATGATAGGAAGTACAGTATTTATTTATTTATTTATTTATTTATTTTACTTGTACATTTCTATCCTATTTATTCTATTTTGTTGGTATGTTTGGTTCTGTTCTCTGTCTCCCCCTTTTAGACTGTGAGCCCACTGTTGGGTAGGGACTGTCTCTATGTGTTGCCAATTTGTACTTCCCAAGCGCTTAGTACAGTGCTCTGCACATAGTAAGCGCTCAATAAATACGATTGACTGATTGATTGATTACAGGTAGTAAATCCCCATTTTACAGATGAGATAACTGAGGCACAGAGCAGCTCTTTCCACTAGACTATACTGATTCTCTGTGTCTTCGCTCAATCAATCAGTCTTTCAATCAATGGTATTTACTGAGCCTTTACACAAGAGAACTAGCCATTAGCATCCATTTGGTGCCACCAGGCACCACATTGACTGTCTGTCAGTACCCCTAGACAAGGCGTATCACCTAGAACATTTTTAGTGTGGGATTTTAAAATTTCACACTAACCATTCACATTTTAATCACTGTAAATGTTCTACTTTCATTCTCAAAAACCTGCTGATTTCTGCAACAGTTTCAACTACTGCATCTTAGTTTACAACTCTGCCCAAAGTTAACACTCAACAAATACTGATCTCGACTATGATGATGTCAGGTACCAAGAGGGAGCTCAAGAGAAGCAGATCTGAACATTTTATCACCTACGTTTTCAACAGTTTTTTTTATCTGTACTTCCCTACCCAGAATACGTTTGTTTGTTTTTTTCAAATAACTAGTTTACAAGATCAAGAACAAGTTAATAGCTACCTGGAAAAACACGAAGCACTCCAAATTTATGATGCTGGACTTAGTAATTTTAATGAAAGCATTTACCATAGTAATAGAACAAAATTATCACTGCTTTAATGCATTTGCTCTCATGAGCATCATACAAAAACACATCTTTCTCCAGAGAAAATTTAAATTCTGCAATTAGGGAGGAATATGCTAAAAGTGTTACTTTTTATTTATTCATTCATTCATTCAATCATATTTATTGAGCGCTTACTGTGTGCAGAGCACTGTACTAAGTGCTTGGGAAGTACAAGTTGGCAACGTATAGAGACGGTCCCTACCCAACAGCGGGCTCACAGTCTAGAAGGGGGAGACAGACAACAAAACAAAACATATTAACAAAATAAAATAAATAGAATAAATATGTACAAATAGAGTAATAAATATATACAAACATATATACATATATACAGATGCTGTGGGGAGGGGAAGGAGGTAAGGCGGGGGGATGGGGAGGGGGAGGAGGGGAGGAGGAAGGAGGGAGCTCAGTCTGGGAAGGTTTTTTCCTTTATAAAGCACACTATTAAGACTTGGCATATATATTGCCCAGTATATACACTTACTCTTTTCATTTAGGGTAGTTAAAGGATTGAGATCATTTTACCTAGAGAAGAGAGGGCTAGAAGATGGCTGTGTGACAATCTTCCAAACCTCTGATTTTAGACAAATATGGAGATACAGTGTTCATTCTCCCTGAGTACAGTAGGAAAGGCAATGGAATTGTCTGGCAGCTTGAGGGATTTTCCAGTATATTAGGAATTAGTAATGTAAAGATGGAGAGCTAACCTCTTTTCTTTCCCTGGAAAAGTATAGCATATTATGTACCCTGCTTGAAGGCAGGGAAGTAGACAGAATGATCTTCTAATGAGAATTTGCCCTTGCTTCAAACCCATAAATAGAAGCTCACAGAAACCAGGATTTGGATCTGGGAGGGGCATTGGCCAGTGTCAGTGAATTTTTCACAGATTGCATACAGTGGCACAAACCCATGCTCCTGCAGCACTGTGAATTTCAGTCTTGGGTGTTGTGGAATGTGAGCCTAAACTGTTTATAGACTGCTTTGTTTGATACCATTTTTGGTCCTTTTTGGATTTTTTGTTTGTTTGTTATGGTTTTGCATGCATGTGTGTATATGTGTGTGTGCGTGTACGTGTGTGTGAGTGCATGCTGTTTTTTCCTAGTCCTTGTTCCCACTTCCAACTTTATGGAACAATATTTTAGGAAAAGTGGATTTTAAAAGAAGGAGAAAAGAACTGAAATTCCTTGCTCACTTCAAATACATGGACTGGATTTTTATCTTTTTTAATGCAACAGCAACCTTTCCTAAAAGAATTTGTCTTACTCATAACTGGGTGTGTTTCAGTTAATGGAATAAGTTGGGTTTTTTTTAACTTTGCACATGTTTCAAGGGCTTGTCAGAGACTCAGGATTTGATGAGCGTTTTGAAGGCAAGAGAAACCCACCTTTTTTATCTCATTGACTTAGAGATGTTGCCACTCTTTTATAGCCCAGCCTGCACACTCTGCTCTTCTGCTGCTAACCTCCTCACTGTGCCTTGTTCTCTCCTGTCCCGCTGTCGACCCCTGGCCCGCATCCTACCTCTGACCTGGAATGTCCTCCCTCCTCACATAATAATAATAATGATGGCATTTGTTAAGTGCTTACTTTGTGCGAAGTACTGTTCTTAGCACCGGTGGGGATATAAGGTGATCAGGTTGTCCCACATGGGGCTCACAGTCTTAATCCCCATTTTACAGATGAGGTAACTGAGGCTCATAGAAGTTAAGTGACTTGCCCCAAGTCACACAGCTGACAAGTGGCGGAGCTGGGATTAGAATTTGTTTTGTTTTGTTGTTTATCTCCTCCTTCAGGACTGTGAGCCCATTGTTGGGTAGGGATTGTCTATCCGTTGCCGAACTGTACTTTCCAAGTGCTTAGTATAGTGTTCTGCACGCTGTAAGTGCTCAATAAATACGATTGAATGAATGAATGAATAGGATTATTTACTGTACTGGTTCTTGATCTCGGAAGAAACTGGTGGTCTGTGCCGCCAAAATTATAAACTGGAAGAGCAAGGAGGAAGAAGATTTATTTCAAATCCTTAAATTTAGTGTTCCATGGTTCCTGCTTTCAAATCAGACTAGCCATTCTAGGACTGCATTAAATATTTTGGGAACGTATTGAGCTTGATATCCCTAATGCTCATCTACTGCTGGTTGCACTCTGTGCTCCCTCAAGGATGTAATTTGATAGTAAACTCCCTGTGAGGAGGAAGCATGTCTACTAACTATTGTACTCTCCCAAGTACTAAGTACAGTGCTCTGCCTAGAATATTATTGATTGATTGGGCAAGCCATTAATGCTACAATCAATTCCTCTGCCCTGGCTCTCGATCCTCAGGACCAAACCTCATCCATCGTTGCTAAAGGGAAACTCCATCACTATATTTTGGGTTAAATTTCCAACTCGGAGAATGTAATAGATTTTCAAATATCCATTGGGATTTCTAATGAGGCCCCTGAATGCATGTGTGCTAATGGAGGTGAAAGGACAGAGATCCTTCCACAGCAGAACTTTGAAAGCATAGGTTTATCTGGCAGTTGAGTGAGTTACTGAATCTGAATGGGAATGTCACCTCTTCAGACCCAGCTGATCCTGGCACTCCACTAATCCCTCTAGTCATTAAACTAGGGTCAAAGGAAACTGTTTAAACCTCTAGCACTTAATAAGTTGAGGAGTATAGGAGGTGGTGCATCTTGTACCACCAAAATGTAGATGGATTTGCACTTAGGATGACAAGATGTTTGGCTAGTATATGCATAAAAAAGGGACAAAGCCTAGCACAGGACATTCAATAAAATTCTTGGACACTATTAGATGATTTGGGAAATGAAATGTATATTTTAGGTGAATGTCAGATAGGGACTCGAACTGTTTCTACATAGAGAAGCAGCATGGCTAAATGGAAAGAGCATGGGCTTGGGTGTCAGAGGTCATGGGTTCAAATCCCAGCTCCGCCAATTGTCAGCTGTGTGACTTTGGGCAAGTCACTTAACTTCTCTGTGCCTCAGTTACCTCATCTGTAAAATGGGGATTAAGACTGTGAGCCCCACGTGGGACAACGTGATCACCTTGTACCTGCCCCAGTGCTTAGAACAGTGATTTGCACATAGTAAGCGCTTAACAAATGCCATTATTATTATTATATTCTTCCTAACATGAGAGTGTGTGTCCTCTTAATAGTTGATATTCAGAAGTTTCCCGTTACCCAGAATTGCTTTTCACATATCAAAACTGTTTGCCCTCAAGCAGATTGTCTTATGGAATAACTATTTGAAAAGGAAATACTGTTCACAGATTTTTGTAAATAAGTAATAGATAATCTGACATCTTGGAGGCATTAAAATGGTAATTCAGATGACTAAAAATAACAGTGCATCAACATGTTCCTTACATCGTACAAATTTAATGTAATCTGTCTTTCCCCATAAAATGCTGATGAACATTTTATTTCACAGTGAGCTCTCAGAAAAATCCCTAAGAGATGTGGAGCCTATATATTTTTCCTCTCTGGGTAATTACCGGATACGTAAATTCCCATTCAATATATTGCTTCATTTAAAGTAATCAGAGAAAAAATAGAGGTAATTGCTAGCAAAATAGTTAATGGCTACATGCATGTAAACTTTTTAATTCAACAAACAGCAGTAAATCATATCCAGGAAGACTTCTCCAATTAAATCCAAGCACTTCCAGGTAGTTCTTTTGTTTCAACACCTTCACCACAGATAGCATTGTCTCAGCAGGCATCCCATATTTTCAGAACCAGGATTAAAACCAAGGTTTTCTGATTTCCCAAGTTATACTCTTTTCTCTGGACCAATAGCAAGGAATACTATCAATCAATCAATCAATTGTATTTATTGAGTGCTTACTATGTGCAGAGCACTGTACTAAGCGCTTGGGAAGTACAAATTGGCATCACATAGAGACAGTCCCTACCAAACAGTGGGCTCACAGTCTAAAAGGGGGAGACAGAGAACAGAACCAAACATACCAACAAAATAAAATAAGTAGGATAGAAATGTACAAGTAAAATAGATAAATAAATAAATAAATAGAGTAATAAATATGTACAACCATATATACATATATACAATACTACTATTACTACTGCTATTACTACTGTTACTAGGACCACCAGAGAATAAATTATTTGTACCATGGCTCAGTGGAAAAAGCATGAGCTTGGGAGTCAGAGGTCATGGATTCAAATCCCGTCTCTGCCAATTGTCAGCTGTGTGACTTTGGGCAAGTCACTTGACTTCTCTGTGCCTCAGTTACCTCATCTGTAAAATGGGTATTAAGACTGTGAACTCCACCTGTGACTGTGAACCTGATCAGCTTGTATCCTCCCCAGTGCTTAGAACAGTGCTTTGCATGTAATAAGCACTTAACAAATGTCATCATCAGTAATCACTCACATTAAATCATCAATTCTCCAAAATTTAATCCAACCAATCATACACCCTTATACAAACCATAATACCGGTCATAACACCTGTCCCAGACTTACTCCTCAACCAAATTCATGTTAATGCTTAACCTAACTCTACCTTTAAACCTGGCATTAAATCTGAGCATAGCCCTAAAGCTATTACCTGATCTCTAACCCGAACCTAACTCTAAGTCTAAACTTAGTCCTAAAGTGTGCCTTAATGCTAACCCTCATCCAAATACATTTTGTCAATTGATTCTGGAGATTATTGAACATTTTGTGGTTAACTTCAAAGAAATATACTTTCTTACAGTTGATCAGTAATTATTTCACTCAGCACCAGGCTTCCTCCAAGACAGAGTCCTGCATTTCTTCAGAAGGTTGTTTAAAGAACTGAGCTATAATCAATATCATGCAGTCTGTTCTGTTTTTAACTATAAACATACTATATCCCCCACAAGGCAAGTAAATTAAATTTACTAAAAAAATGAAACTGGGAAAGAATACAGCCTTTAAATAGCTTATTGCTGTCACTCTACACCATTATTATAACAAGTTTCCATGAATCTAAGGAACACAAGAGAAAACCAAGAAACAGGTGCTATGGAATCAGGAGCTCTTCATGATTTGATCATATACTCATTTATATGAACTAGATTAGGTCTAGTTCTACAAGAAGGCAGGAGATAGTCTGCATGGTTCCTGGAGTACCTTTTCTCCTACAATTTTGTGATTCAGTGACTAACAAAATTTAATTAAGCAATTTGCCATTGGCAGTGCTTCCATTTTTTTCCATAGCCTCATTCCAATTTGTCACCAGTCAAACACAGTGTAAGCCAAAGAATTCTACGTAATTATTCACATCTAAATTGCCCTTTTGTAATTTTGAAGAGAAAACAGAAATAATTGTCCTTAGTTCTTTGCTTCACATAAATAGCACTTTAGGGGAGATAAATTAGATGGCAGTTTTGAGATCTGGGCTCCACACGAACACAATGCAGTGCAAAATCCTTGATAGTCATATCTCTGAAGAGTTCTGTGAAGGGTTATCATCATTTGAACTATGACCTGTTTATCAATCAATCAATCGTATTTATTGAGCACTTACTGTGTGCAGAGCACTGTACTAAGTACTTGGGAAGTACAAGTTGGCAACATATAGAGACAGTCCCTACCCAACAGTGGGTTCACAGTCTAGAAGGGGGAGACAGAGAACAAAACCAAACATATTAACAAAATAAAATAAATAGAATAGATATCTACAAGTAAAATGAATAAATAAATAGAGTAACAAATATGTACAAACATATATACAGGTGCTATGGGGAAGGGAAGGAGGTAAGACAGGGGGATGGAGAGGGGGACGAGGGGGAGAGAAAGGAGGGGGTTCAGTCTGGGAAGACCTCCTGGAGGAGGTGAGCTCTCAGTAGGACCTTGAAGGGAGGAATAGAGCTAGCTTGGTGGATGGGCAGAGGGAGGGCATTCCAGGCCAGGGGGATGACGTGGGCCGGGGGTCGACGGTGGGACAGGTGAGAATGAGGCATGGTGAGGAGATTAGTGGCAGAGGAGCGAGGGTGCGGGCTGGGCTGGAGAAGGAGAGAAGGGAGGTGAGGTAGGAGGGGGCGAGGTGATAGAGAGCCTTGAAGCCAGGCGTTATCTAGTGAAGCCTTCCAAAATAAGCTGCTGCAGTAGTTCACTGCCCCGTCCTTTGTCTAGGTGGTTTAAATAGTCACCAGCCTAGTAACAAGTAGGAGATTCAGGGAAGGGGAAGGTAGAGCAGCCTCTCTGTCACCCTCCGCTGGCACTTTCTCCGTACCTACATCCTTGCACCTCTGTACCTTGATCTCCTAAATCTCACTGCAGACCTCTCACCCACGTCCTTCCTCTGGCCTGGAACCCCCTCCCTCTTCCTATCAGACAGACAATTACTGTCCTTAACTTCAAAGCCTTATTGAAGGTACATCTCCTTCAAGAGGTGTTCCCTAAGTCCTCCTTTCCTCTTCTCCCGCTCCCTCGTGTGACGCCATGACATGCTCCCTTTATTTATTCCCCTGCCCAGCCCCAAGGCACTTACGTACATATCTGTAATTTTATTTATTTATATTAATGCCTGTCTCCCCTTCTAGAATACAAGCTCGTGCAGGCAATGTGTCTGTTATATTGTACTCTCCCAAACACTTAGTACAGCGCTTTGTACAGTGCACATGGTAAATGCTCAATAAATATGATTGACTAACTGCAAGAGTCTCCCCCTCTATATACTGTGGTGAGCCCACAACAAGCTGCCTTGTTAGAGACTGCTTGTGATTTCCACGAACAACAACAAGGAAGAGACTAGCAAAGGTGCTGATGGGCTTTATTCGAGGCAGGCTATTTCAGGTCTGTGGGGGCAGAGCATGGAGGGAGTAAGGGCTTTCTCTCCCTGTTCTACCCAGTAATGGGCCTGAACCAATCAATGACTGCAATGTAGAGCCACACCTGCCATGCCTAAAGCAGACAAAAGGCTGTTGCTTTGAATTGAGCAGGAGGCACGCTAAAGCAGCATAGAAGAAAGCATGTAGAAGAGCAGAAGCATGCAGAGAAGCAAGAAGGAAACATGCTGAGAGCATTACTTGGAATCAGAAAGAAGAATCATTGGCAGAATGGGCTCCTTTGACCACAGACTGGTATTGGACCCTTGATGGAATGAGTGTGTGTATGTGTCACTCCTTTGTATGCTGGTAAAACTAAGTAAAAAGCTTTTCACGGTAACCTCGGTGGTCAGAGGTGTGGTTTGACTTCTACTAAGTATCACGGAGGCTTATCTGCTCCTGGTTGGTACGAACTGGGGAGGGCTCACGATATCTACTCTGTCCACCAAAGGGGCAGGAGCCAAGGGGAATGGGAGTTATGGAAGGGATGGCCCCATGTGAGCACAACTTCCTCCCAAGAATCCAGGACAGAGCCACCTTGGTGTCCTCAGTTTTTCCTCCACCTCTTCTGTCTGGGGCAGCAGCAGTGGACACAACCTCCTACCCTACCCCAAGGAGCCAGGACTCAGCACTATGCGGCTCAGAGGGCAGGGGTGGCACTGGAGGGAACAGCACCCCATTCCCCCTACACACACTGAGGAAGCAGGTAGTGGAGTTCCTCACCGTACCTCGTTCTCCTCACCGTACCTCGTTCTCGCCTGTCCCGCCATCGACCCCCGGCCCACGTCATCCCCCGGGCCTGGAATGCCCTCCATCTGCCCATCCGCCAAGCTAGCTCTCTTCCTCCCTTCAAGGCCCTACTGAGAGCTCACCTCCTCCAGGAGGCCTTCCCAGACTGAGCCCCTTCCTTCCTCTCCCCCTCGTACCCCCTCCATCCCCCCCATCTTACCTCCTTCCCTTCCCCACAGCACCTGTATATATGTATATATGTTTGTACATATTTATTACTCTATTTATTTATTTATTTATTTATTTTGCTTGTACATATCTATTCTATTTTATTTTGTTAGTATGTTTGGTTTTGTTCTCTGTCTCCCCCTTTTAGACTGTGAGCCCACTGCTGGGTAGGGACTCTGTCTATATGTTGCCAATTTGTACTTCCCAAGCGCTTAGTACAGTGCTCTGCACATAGTAAGCACTCAATAAATACGACTGATGATGATGATGATGGAGTTATAAAGCTCATAGGGAAAGATGTTGATTTTGATTTTTCAGAAACATTCTCTGTGTCTTTCTCTCAGTTTCTGTGTCCTATAATTTCACTGTCATTAGACTGACAGATCTTCCAATAAATCAGATCCCATCTGCAGAAACCAATTCAAAGACACACCTCAAGAGCATGTCATAAATCAACTCCTTTAACCGGGTGGAGGAAAAAAAAATGGGGGTACCAGGGACAGCTGGAATCAATTATAATGTGTTAGGAAGTGCACCCCTGTGTCATGAAACTCTCTTAAGGTTTACTGGATATATCCAGACTATGGAAGCCTAAGTCTATATGTCTACACACCTGCAAGTATTTCCAACCATGTCCAAGGACCTTCTTCTCTCAACTATGCTGGGTCACCTCAATCAGACTAGGGTTAGAGATGTAGGCGCTGTCACCTAGAAGGCAGGGTTCAACTACATATAGTCAGCTGTGTGCCTTTGGGCAAGTCACTTCACTTCTCTGGGCCTGTTACCTCATCTGTAAAATGGGGATTAAGACTGTGAGCACCACGTGGGACAACCCGCTCACCTTGTATCCCCTCAGCGCTTAGAACAGTGCTTGGCACATAGTAAGCACTTAACAAATACCATCATTATTATTATATAGTCTGCATGGGACTGCTTCCAGAGACATCATCAATTTGCCACAGTGACCAGGAATGCATCCTATCTTTAGATCACTTAATACCCATTGCTCATTTATGCATTTAACCTGAGGAAGGAAGAAAATAGCAAGTAATACGCATCACTGGAGAGCTTCCTTGATTTTTGGAGGAAAGGGTGCTGAAAAATAATCTTTGCCACCGTGGTAACTAATTCTTCTTTGTTCCTCCTAGTTCCCAACCATGTCACAGCAGAGTGTGTGTATAACACTAAAGCACAAGGAGCAGCTTATATTATTGGGCTTTTCAGAGCAACATGGTCAGACAGCTAGAATAATAATAATAAAAATGATCTATTTGCTAAGCTCTTACTATGTGACAATCACTGTACTAAATGCATGGGTAGATACAAGTTAGAAGCAGCTTGGCATAGTGGATAGAGCACGGGCCAGGGAGTTGGAGGTCATGGGTTTTAATCCTGACTCCACCACTCATCTGCTGTGTGACCTTGGTCAAGTCACTTCACTTCTCTGTGCCTCAATTACTTCATCTGTAAAACGGGGATTGAGACTGTGAGCCCCATGTGGGACAGGGACTGTGTCCAATCCAATTTGCTTGTATCCACCCCAGCGCTTAGTAAAATGCCTGGCACATAGAAAGCACTTAAATACTAGTTATAATTATTATTATTATCAGCAGGGAAGACACAGTTCCTGTTGCAAAAGGGCCTCACAGTTTAAGTAGGATGGAGGACAGGTCTTGAATTCCAATTTTACAAATGAGAAAACTGAGGTAGAGAGAAGTTAAGAGACTTGCCTAAGGTCACACAAGAGGTAAGTGGAAGAGCTGGGATTAGAACCCAGATCCTCTGACTCCCAAAACTGTGTCCTTTCCAGTAGGATGCTTAGATAAAAGAAGGAATAGGATCCAGGACAGGATGACCGAGGTCTGGTATCATACTGGACCATCTGGTTTACAGGTGACTTGGCCCCTGTATGGTTTTCATTTAGTATCCGGGATTTTATATCCCTTTAAAACATTTTGGCACAGAGTCTTCTCTGCCACAGTTCCCACTGACAAGTTCCACAGTTCATGTCGTGCTAGATTTCACATGGACCCGAGATGACCTGGGTACCCCAGAAACAATTCCTAGTTTTAGGTTGATGTGTACTGAATCTAATGGACACTCACAAAATGATGACCCTACCTCATCATCACATCAGGTTATGTCCTGGAATAGTGTGTGGAATGTCTTGTGCAGTCTAGTCAGAGTCCAAGTTGTTGGAGTGCCACAGCTTGACATGCCAATTCAGAATAAGGATAAAAGCTTGTCTATTTCAGTACTGCCCTATAATAATAACAATAACTTTGGTATTTGCTAAGTGCTTATTATGTGCCAGGCACTATACTAAGTGCTGGGCTGGATACAAGCAAATCAGGTTGGACACAACCCTGTTCCATGTGAGGCTCACTGTCTCAATCCCCATTTTACAGATGAGGTAACTGAAGCCCAGAGAAGTGAAATGACTTGCCCGAAGTCACACAGCAGTCAAGTGGTGGAGCTGGGATTAGAACCCATGACCTTCTGACTCCCAAGCCTGTGCTTTCTCCACCAGTCCATGCTGCTTCCCATGAAATTGTGGTATTTGTTAAGCACTTATTATGTGCCAGACACTATATTAAGCACTGGGGTGGATACGAGCAAATGGGTTGGACACAGTCCCTGCCCCACATGGGACTCACAGTCTCAGTCCCCATTTTACAGATGAGATAACTGAGGCCCAAAAGAGTTTAGTGACTTTCCCAAGGTCACACAGAGACAAGTGGCAGAGCCAGAATTAGAACTCATGACCTTCTGCTCCCAAGCCTGTGATCTACCCACTATGACGTGCAAGGTAATAATAAGATAATAATAATAATAATAATAATAATAATAATGGTATTTACTAAGCACTTACTATGTGCAAAGCACTGTTGTAAGTGCTGGGGAAGTTACAAAGTGATCAGGTTGTCCCACGGGGGGCTCACAGTCTTAATCCCCATTTTACAGATGAGGTAACTGAGGCACAGAGAAGTTAAGTGACTTGCCCAAAGTCACACAGCTGACAATTGGTGAAGCGGGGATTTGAACCCTTGACCTCTGACTCCAAAGCCCAGGCTCTTTCTACTGAGCCACGCTGCTTCTCTAATAATAATGAAACAATAGTGATATTTGTTTAATCATTACTATGTGCCAAGAACTGTATCAAGTGCTTGGGTAGATACAACATAATCAGATCCCACGCAGGGCTCCCAGTCTAATTAGGAGGGAAAACAGGCATTGGCTCCCAATTTTGCAGATGAGGGAACTGAGGCACAAGAAGTTAAGTGACTTGCCCAAGGTCACACAGCAGGTAAAAGGTGTATCTGGACTTAGAACCAAGATCCTCTGATTCCCAGGACTGTGCTCTTTCCACTAGGCCTGCTGCTTCCCACTCAGCAATTAGTCCAGTAAAACCAAAGGGCATTTCCAAAAATATTTTGAAATGTTGAGGCATTTAAAAGAAGGAACTGAAAGTCTATTTTCAGAGCCAGGTAATGTTGTATTTACTGATCAGTTCTTGAAACCAATTCACCACAGAAACTAAGATTCTTATGTTTCAAGTGGAAGGACTGACTAGATTTCCTTCATTAATAAATCTCTCCAATTCTTATTTATGTGAGCAGAAGCCATTCATGCTAAGAGAAGATTTGATGAAATTCCCATAATGGAAGTTTCAGCTTGTCACTACCTATTTCCTCTTTTTCCTTCATTTTGGTTGCTATTACTTGTGCCTGTCACAAGCCCCCCACCCACATTCATACCAACGAGGACCCTCCCAGACCGTAGGAGCCTAGGTCACACGTAGTAGAGGCCAAACCACACCTCTGATCACCAAGGTTAATTTGAAAAGTTTTTTTACTTAGTTTTACCAGTGTGCAAGGGAGTGACACATACACACACTCACTCACTCCACTCCACCAAGGGTCCTATACCAGTCTGTCATCAAAGTAGCCCATTTGGCCAATCTTCTTCTTTCGGCTTCCAAGTGCTGCTCTTCTGCTGCTTGCTTTGCTCTGCATCTCGGCCTGCCTCTATGCTGCCTTCAGGTGCGCCTCAAGGCAACCTCCTTTTGTCTACCTCCTTGGCTTTGGGACCTCAACAGTCCCACTGAGAAAGAGAAGAGCAAATGAGCAGCCACATAATCATGCTTTATTCAGAGAACCAAGGAACATCAATTGACTCTTCGCTCCAACACTTCCAGAAGGGTTTTACTGAGCTCCCAGGGCCTGACTGCTCTATGTAGCAGTCATTAATTGGTCCAGGTTCATTACGGGGTAAAACAGGGAGAGAAAGCCCTGCTTCCCTCCATGCTCCATCTCCCGCAGGCCAGCAATAACCCGCCTCAGGTAGAGCGCCTCAGTGCCTTTGCAAAATCTCTTCCTTGTTGTTGTTCACGGGATGACAAACAGTCATTAATAAGGCAGCTTGTTGTGGGCTCACCACATTGCCTATAATAGAGCCAAGAGTATTGCAGTTGGCATTTCTTGCAAGGGAATGTTAACTTCATCTATTGTGTCTAGGACAACAGAGCTATGGGAATTTCTGCAAGGAGTGAGTAGGGTTTTTAGACATAATTTTTCCATAGAAAATATCAGTGTTATCTGAATCTGTCCAGAGCACCCTTAAGCATCACATAACATAACATAACATCACATATTAAGCATCACACTAACAAAAGCCACGTTATTGGCAGTAGCAGCATGGCCTAATGGAAAGACCGTGGGCCTGAGAGTCAGGAAATTGTGTTCTAATCCTGGCTCTCGCATTTGTCTGATGAGTGACTTTGGGCAAGTTACTTACCTTCTCCAGGGCTCAGTTTCCTCATCTGTAAAATGATGATTCAATGCCTGTTCACCCTTCTATTTAGACTGTGAACACTGTGTGGGACGGAGACCGTTTCTGACCTGATTATCCTGTGTGCCTGCTCCAGTACTTGAACCAGAGTCATTGCTTTTAGCAAATACCAAAAGTATTATCAATTTTAGGGAGTCATGAACTACGAATCCTATCTAGTTCCCAGTAACCCTGATGGCAGCAGCTCTGCCTGATGCCCCCTCGCCCCCAAAGCCTGCTGCCACTCAGGATGAGGATGCACCCGTCACGGCACCACTGGTCAATTGGGAGAGTACCAAGGTAAGATGACTGAGGCCCGCTATTAGTGATGTGGCCACAGCTCAGCCCCCTGCACCTCCTTGGCTTTGGAACCTCAACAGTCCCACTGAGAAAGAGAAGAGCAAATGAGCAGCCACATAATCATGCCTTATTCAGAGAACCAAGGAACATCAATTGACTCTTCCCTCCAACACTTCCAAAAGGGTTTTACTGAGCTCCCAGGGCCTGAGAATCCAACTCCTTATTAATATTCAGTACAGTTCCATTCTTCTCCAAAAGTAAGAGTGACTCAGAGCCTTGACACAACATCCCTTCCAGCTTCCTCCTTACTATTAAATATTGAGCTCAACTCAACCTCTGTGTCTGGAGAGATGAATTACTCACAACCCTGAGGCCCTCTTCCCACAGTCCACTCAGACAGCTAAAAGGGAGAAGGGCAATTTTCTGCCTCCAGGGCCTTGATTAATCTAACAGAACTGCCATTGCCGAGGCTTGGTGCCCACCAAACATTTTGCCCTTCTCTGCTATGAGCAGCTGTGTAAGTCCCTGGAGTCAAAAATAAAATTCCAAGTGGATAAGTAGGACTGAGAGGAGTTGGGGAGATGGTCCGAGGGGGCCACTTTGGGGGCCACAGGGATCAAATTATCAGAATAGTGGAAGGGAAGGAACAAGGGGAGAGGGGTGGTGGGGAGTGATTAACAGTGCATTTTTTAATTATCTGAGAGGACAGTCATTACGTCGGGGTTGGCTCTCAGGAAACTAACAAATTACACTGAAGTCTCAGAAAAAGAATCCCACACTATGATGGTTCACAGTTCATCCACACTGTCAAGAAACACATTGCAAATATATTGGGGTATGACTATATATCTTTCAATGGATAGCTCCTAATTATAACAGTAATTGAGGTTTTTGTTTAGTACCTACTATGTACTAATCACTCTATTAAGCATTGGGGTAGATACAAGACAATGAAGTTGGACACAGTCTACATCTCACATGGGACTCATAGTCTAAGAAGGAGAGAGAAGAGGAATTTTATTTTACAGGTGAGAAAACTGAGGCACAGAGAAGTTAAGTGACTTGTCAAGATCACATAATAGGTGAATGGCAGAGCTGAGATTAAGATCCAGGTCACCAGACTCCTTAGACCCATGCTCTTCCTACTAGGCCATACTGCATCAACTCTCTGGTGACTTGGGATTTGATAAGTAACAATTATGTCATAATGTCACCATGCATTGAGTCCTCCTTGGGTGCCAACTACTGTAGGTCTCTGAAGAAGGATAAGAAATAGTTCTTGACCCGAGGGTCTTGCACAGAAAGACACAGCAAACACAGGGGAGTAAAGGAAGGGGAATGCATTCCAGATGAAAACATGAAGGGTTTAGGGTCGAAAGGAGAGAAGTAGACAATACTGCACACCCTTTCCTGAAGACCACAAGCTACAGTCTTTTTTTCATTTTACAGTAGCAAAATACATTCTCACAAGTGTGTTTTGGCAAGCATCCTACATCCCCAAACATAAATCCTGGCTAATAGACTTAGGAATTGTTTTACACCCTCAAGTATTTAATGGATAAATGGCTCAAAATAGTTCTTCACTGTTCAGCATGACAATTTTGCTCAAATTGACATCTTTTCAGATTCACTTGTTGGAACATGCACATAAAATAGCATCTCTGGCCCTGGTTTCCAATTAAAAGTTACAATGTAGCTTGTTAGGAAACTTTGTGGAGACTTCTGTCAGTAGAAAAACTTTGAATAGAGAATCAGGGGCATTAGACATGCCATATCGGTTTGGCAGATCGGTATTAGCCACATTTAATTTTAAGTATTTTGCACAGCAGTTTTGAGATACCCTATGTATTGTTGAGACCCAGTAGGTTACAACTGATATGAGGCTGCATTCATTAGAAACAGAACATTAAAACCCTATTAATGTAAAGGCACATCACCTCTCCCCTTGCAGTCTGTTGCTCTGTTGTAGGTTAAACAGATCTGGTACACTCTCCTGATTTCATCATATTTTGTCTTCATTAACAATGCCCAGGGAATTGAATGGTTTCAGTCTAATATTGCAGTGAAAACAACCACCAGCCCCCATACCTAAGTCCAAAAAAATCAAATTAAGCCAAGTAACAAACAGTAAAGCTAATGTAAGACTGAATACATCCTCTTTCTCTTCACATTTGCTTGTTTTCAAAGACATTTCCCCAGGTATGTGGGTCCACTGACAGGGACAGGCCATTGGGTTTCTGAATTTTTGCTCTAACCCAGTAATGGCACAGCTTATGCTCTTCATTCATTCAATCATATTTATCGAGCACTTACTGTGTGCAAAGCACTGTACTAATCGCTTGGGAGGATACAATAAAGCAACAAATACATTCCCTGTCCACAATGAGCTCACAGTCTAAAGGGGGAGAAGACAGGCATTAATATAAATAAATAAATAACATTTATTTATTAAAACATGCATAATAAATAAGTGCTCTTAGGTCTTCTGCTGTGTGTTTAAGGCTAGTGCAAGAGTGAATTCCTCACAAATATGCTCTGTGGTCCCACGCTAGGGACAGTTCCAGGAGGAATGGATGCATTTTGTGCTTTGACACATTAATTAGGTGAAATCCCTCAAAATGATTAGACAAATTGGAGGCTTATATCAGCTCCTTATCGATTGTCTTCATAGTTTAAATCACAAAGTTGCCTGATGCTGCAACCAGGCTGTGGCTCCAGGGAAGGGGAAGGTGGATTCTGGGATATTGGGTGGCCTTTCCCTGCAGTGAAATAAAGGTAGAGTGTGGGGAGGAAGGGCAGGTAGGGAAGAGAATTTAAGTGCACTTCAATTATGCTCTTCTCCTATTTTCAATTATTTACAAATTAATCAATAGGAAGCATCCCTCCTTTTGATTGTTTCTTTCATATCTCTCCTAGGTCCCTCCCTCCAGTGCTGTCCTCCATGGTAGGAGAAAGGAGGACAGAATCTCTGACGTGCAGTTTCCTGAGCCATGGATGTGAGTATGATTCACCCAGAGCTGAATGGTGAGTGGACATGGGGGTGGGAATAATAATAACAGTAATAATAATAATGACAAAATTGTGGTGTTTGTTAAGTGCATACTATGTGTCAGGCACTGTTTGAAGAGTTGGGGTAGATCCCCCTCTCCATCCCCCCATCTTACCTCCTTCCCTTCCCCACAGCACCTGTATATATGTATATATGTTTGTACATATTTATTACTCTATTTATTCATTTATTTATTTTACTTGTACATATCTAGTTTATTTATTTTATTTTGTTAGTATGTTTGGTTTAGTTCTCTGTCTCCCCCTTTTAGACTGTGAGCCCACTGTTGGGTAGGGACTGTCTCTATAGGTTGCCAGTTTGTACTTCCCAAGCGCTTAGTACAGTGCTCTGCACATAGTAAGCGCTCAATAAATACGATTCATGATGATGATGATGATAAATAAATTATGGATATGAACATAAGCACTATTGGGCTGAGGGTGGGGCAAATAAAGCATGAAAATCCAATGGGAGTGTGAGAAGAGGAAATGAGGGCCTTAGTCAGGAAAAGCCTCTTTGAGAAGATATGATTTTAATAAGGATTTGAATGTGGAGAAAGTGATCATCTTTTGGATAGTGACAGGGAGGGAGTTCCAGGTCAGAAGGCAGCATGTGGGCAAGGTGTCGGTGGTGAGATAGACAAGATAGAGGTCAAGGGAGAAGGCGAAGAGGGGTGAGAGAAAGTGAGAGTAGTGAAGTGTGAGGGCTAGTAATAGTAGGAAATCAGAGAGGAAAAGTAGGAGGTGACAAGGTGATTGAGTGCTTTAAAATCAATGAGAAGTTTCTGTTTGATAAGCAGGTGGATGGCCAACCACTGGAGATTCTTGAGGAGTGAGGAAACACGGACTGAATTGTTTGTAGAAAAATGATCCAGGCAGCAGAGACATGTATGAACTGAAGTTGGGAAAGTCAAGAGGCAGGGAAGTTGTGAAGGTTGAACTGACAGGATTTGGTGACAGAGTGAATATGAGGGTTGAATGGCAGAGATGAGTCAAGGACAGTTCCAAGGCTGTGGGCTTGTGACACAGGGAGGATGGAGGTGCTGTTTACAGTGATGGGAAAGTCACAGGGAGGACAGGGTTTGAATGAGAAAATGAGGAGTTTTGTTTTGGACATGTTAAGTTTGAGGTGTCGGTGAGACATCCAGGTAATAATAATAATTACGGTATTTGTGAAACTATTAAATATTAAAATGCTTACTATGTGTTCGGCGCTGTACTAAGCACTAGAGATGTCCTGAAGGTAGGAGGAAATACTAGACTGCTGAGAAAGAACGAGGTCAGTGCTGGACATGTAGATTTGGGAATCAATTGCATAAAGATGGAAGTTGAAGTCATGGAACTAAATGAGTTCTCCAAGGGAGTGAGTGCAAAAGGAGAATGGAAAGGTATCCAAAACCCAGCCTTGAGGGACTTTCACAATTTGAGAATTGGAGTAAGAGGAGAAGCTTCTTAATAAATATCTATAAATATCAATAAATGTTATTACATTCCTTAAGCACTTACTCTGTACCAAGTATTGTGCTATGCACTGGTGTTGATGTTAGAAAAAATCAGATCAGATCAGTCCCATAAAAGGTTCTGATCCTCATTCTATAAATGAGGAAACTGAGTCACCAGAAAGTTATGTGACTTGCTTAAATTCATAAAGTAGGCCAGTGGCAGAATTGACCTAGAATCCTTATTTCCCACCTCTCACTCGGTCATATGCTATTTCCATTAATCAATCAATTAGTGAATCAGTGATATTTATTCAGTGCTTACCATACACAGTTGGTAAAGTATTATATAACAAGTCAGCGTGTCTCAACATTTATATTTTAACACAGGTGAGGATCATAAGTGTCAAATTTTAGAAAACTGGGAATATGTGGTTTCAATGTCTCAATAAAAATCTAAATAAAATGAGAGTGGAGTGGAGATTCTTTGGAATATTTGGCAAATTAATGCAAAAAGCTATTGATAGTTCTAGCCAATGATATTATCATACAGACAACATTGTTATTTGTTGTAAATAATTGAATTCCAAAGATAATTCTGAAATCAAATGTTAGCCAATAGTTTTTTTTCCTCTTCCCATTACAGAATGGCTATCAAGAGGCAAATGTGGCAATTTCAGTTTCATTCCATTTTCCTGCCTCCTCTCCTGTGGAGGGGAAATTGCAGGCAGGGTTAGAGGAGGTCAGGGATCTGGAAAATTCCTAGGCTCAGGAGCTCCTGGATAATTGAGAGTTGAAAGAATAGATTGGCAATCTCTCAGATAATCCCAAATCACAAAATTAAGGTCAAATACTCATAGCCCCTCCACCTTTGCTTTATCTATATGAGACCTCAGTGAACAAATGCCAAGGGGTAGCTCTCTTTACCGTTTCTAGGAACTCCTTTTCCTTATGGAATATACCCACACTGCCATTATACTAGGAATGGCTTGGGAAAAGACACAGGATAAAGTCTGAGTTATGCATTAGTCACCTCTTCTGACCTTTTCTTCCTTAACTGCAGAATTTTTTTCTTGTACTAAAATTTTTAGTCCTGCTATTTGGTCTTCACAGGTATCCAGTCTCCCAGAGAGTTCCCTTCAACCTAATAATAACAACTGCAAAACTACACTTCAAATTCTAGTTGGGATCATGTAGATGAGTTCGTTGCAACACTGAAATTCATCTAAGATGGGTGGTCTTCATCAAGAAAGCTCACTTTTGCAAATTAAAATGACTCAAATGACTGTCCTATCTCTTACTTGTTTCAATACCAATAAATCAATTTACTGAGCATTTCCTGAGTGTGAAGCACTGGGAGAGTATAAAAGAGTTGGTAGACATGTTCCCTGACAAGTGGTAGCTTACAGTTTAGAAGGGGAAACAGACATTAAAATAAATTACAGATATATACATAACAGCTGGGAGCTGAGAGTGCAGTGCATATCAAGTGCCTAAATGGTAAAGATTCATTCATTCAATCATATTTATTGAGCGCTTACTGTGTGCAGAGCACTGCACTAAGCGCTTGGGAAGTACAAGTTGGCAACATATAGAGACGGTCCCTACCCAACAGCGGGCTCACGGTCTAGAAGGGGGAGACAGACAACAAAACAAATTAACAAAATAAAATAAATAGAATAGTAAATATGTACAAGTTAAATAAATAGAGTACTAAATCTGTACAAACATATATACAGGTGCTGTGGGGAGGGGAAGAAGGTAGGGCGGGGGGTGGGGAGGGGGAGGAGGGGGAGAGGAAGGAGGGGGCTCAGTCAAGGAAGGCCTCCCGGAGGAGGTGAGCTCTGAGTAGGGCTTTGAAGGGAGGAAGAGAGCTAGCTTGGTGGATGTGCGGAGGGAGGGCATTCCAGGCCAGGGGGAGGACGTGGGTCGGGGGTTGATGGTGGGACAGCCGAGAACGAGGCACAGTGAGGAGGTTAGTGGCAGAGGAGCAGAGGGTGAGGGATGGGCTGTAGAAGGAAAGAAGGGAGGTGAGGTAGGAGGGGGCGAGGTGATGGACAGCCTTGAAGCTGAGAGTGAGGAGTTTTTGCCTGATGCGTAGGTTGAATGGTAGCCACTGGAGATTTTTGAGGAGGGGAGTAACATGCCCAGAGCGTTTCTCCACAAAGATGATCCGGGCAGCAGCATGAAGTATAGATTGAAGAGGGGAGAGACAGGAGGATGGGAGATCAGAGAGGAGGCTGATGCAGTAATTTAGTCGGGATAGGATGAGAGATTGAACCAGCAGGGTAGCGGTTTGGATGGAGAGGAAAGGGCGGGTCTTGGCGATGTTGCGGAGGTGAGACCGGCAGGTTTTGGTGGTGGACTGGATATGAGGGGTGAACGAGAGAGCAGAGTCGAGGATGACACCAAGGTTGCGGGCTTGTGAGACGGGAAGGATGCTAGTGCCGTCAACAGTGATGGGAAAGTCAGGGAGAGGGCAGGGTTTGGGAGGGAAGACAAGGAGTTTAGTCTTGGACATACTGAGTTTTAGATGGCAGGCAGACATCCAGATGGAGATTTCTTAAAGGCATCCAAGTGCCTAGGCCATGCAGAAAGGAGAGTGAGTAGAGATGCAGCGTGGCTTCGTGGAAAGGCATTGGCTTGGGAATCAGAGGACATGGATTCTAATTCTGGCTCCACCACTTGTCTGCTATGTGACCTTGGGCAAGTCACTTAACTTCTCCATGCCTCAGTTACCTCATCTGTAAAATGGGGATTAAAAGTGTGAGCCCCACATGGGACAACCTGATCACACTATATCTACTCCAGTGCTTATAACAGTACTTGGCACGTAGTAAGTGCTTCACAAATACCACAATTATTGTTATAATTAGGGGAAATAGCTTAAAAGTAAAACAAATGAATTCACAATTCAAGAAGATAAAAGGAAATGACTAATGAATACATCATCTCTGATGTTACATATCTTCTATCTTCCACAAAGACTCTGGAAGGAGTTTTATAAAAACAACCTATATAAAAGCCTAGTCCAGTGCAAGCCATGCCAATATTCCAAGGAACTGCAACATCTTTCTTAAAGATGACAGGAAAGACTTTTAAGAGAGAGACAGAAGGACCCAGAAGGCAAAGACTAGGTTCTGGGGCCAGAACCCCTGAATCACCAATAATTGCTTAGTGATTTTGACCTTGTCATTTTCTGAGAAGCAGCGTGGCTCAGTGGAAAGAGCATGGGCTTTGGAGTCAGAGGTCATGGGTTCAAATTCTGACTCCATCACTTGTCAGCTGTGTGACTTTGGGCAAGTCACTTAATTTCTCTGTGCCTCAGTTCCCTAATCTGTAAAATAAGGATTAAGACTGTGAGCCCCCCGTGGGACAACCTGATCACCTTGTAACCTCCCCTGCGCTTAGAACAGTGCTTTGCACATAGTAAGTGCTTAATAAATGCCATAATTATTATTATTATTATTATCATTCCCATTCACCATCTGCAAAAGGACAAGTAATAATAATAATGACGGCATTTGTTAAGCACTTACTATGTGCACTGCATCATCATCATCATCATCATCAATCGTATTTATTGAGCGCTTACTATGTGCAGAGCACTGTACTAAGCGCTTGGGAAGTACAAATTGGCAACATATAGAGGCAGTCCCTACCCAACAGTGGGCTCACAATCTAAAAGGGGGAGACAGAGAACAAAACCAAACATACTAACAAAATAAAATAAATAGAATAGATATATACAAGTAAAATAAATAAATAAATAAATAGAGTAATAAATATGTACAAACATATATACATATATACAGGTGCTGTAGGGTAGGGAAGGAGGTAAGATGGGGGGATGGAGAGGGGGACGAGGGGGAGAGGAAAGAAGGGGCTCAGTCTGGGAAGGCCTCCTGGAGGAGGTGAGCTCTCAGCAGGGCCTTGAAGGGAACTGCACTGCACTGTTCTAAGCACTGGGGAGGATGCAAGGTGATCAGATTGTCCCACGAGGGGCTCACAGTCTTCATCCCCATTTTACAGATGAGGTACCTGAGGCCCACAGAAATAAAGTTACTTGCCCAAAGACACACAGCAGACAGTTGGCTGAGCCAGGATTTGAACCCGTGACCCCTCTGACTCCAAAGCCCGTGCTCTTTCCACTAAGCCATGCCAAATGTTAGCAACCCCTATTCCTATTTTTCTCCCAAATACATTTTTTTGTGGTATTTGTTTAATCCTTTACTATGTGTTAAGTGCTGCCCCACATGGGGCTCACAGTCTAAGTAGGAGGGAGAACAGGTATTTAATCCCCATTTTACAGTTGGGGAAACTGAGGCATAGAGAAACTGTGACTTGCCCAAGGTCACACAGAAAGCAATTGGCAGAGCAGGGATTAGGATGCAGGTTTTCTGACTCTCAGACCTGTGGTTTGTCTTTCCACTAGGCCATGCTGCTTCTCAAGGGGAAAGTTAGGAAGGTCAAATGGAATGAATGTTACTGTTAGAAGAAGCAGCTACTACAAAAAGAAGCGTGGCTTTGCGGAAAGAGCACGGGCTTGGGAGTCGAAGGTCTTGGGTTCTGTTCCGGCTACACCACTTATCAGCTGTGTGACTTTGGGTAGGTCACTTAATTTCTCTGTGCCCCAGTTACCTCATCTGTAAAATGAGGATTAAGAGTGTGAGCCCCCCGTGGGACAAACTGATTACCTTGTATTCATTCATTCAGTCACATTTATTGAGCGTTTACTGTGTGCAGAGCACTGTACTAAGTGCTTACGTATCTACCCCAGTGCTTAGAACAGTTCTTGGCACATAATAAGTGCTTAACAAATACCATCACTATCATCATTATTATTATCATTATTATTATTATCATTATTAGGATGGCTACCAAGGAGGGAAACCATCACACTGTTCCTCCAACCACCCTTGGCTGCCATTACCAGAGACTGAATACTGTGCCAGCTGGATTGTTGCCCTGATAATAATAATTGTGGTATTTGTTGAGTGGTTGTTATTTGCCAAGCACTGCACTGAACACTGGGGTAGATACAAGACTATCAGGTCAAACCCCATATACAACTGCTGAATTTTGCTTTTATAATGTTTTAAGCTTCTCTAGGGGAGGGTTCACCTGAATTTTCTGTAGTATTCTTGTATTCAGTTAGAAGAGAACAGTGTGGCAAAATTGCTCATGTATATTTCACTCCTCTTTGTCCACATTCAGAATTGAAAAAGGAGTAGTGGATATTCGTTTCAATTACCGCTTTTAGATGGTCAGCCCCACTGAGGAACAGGGACCACGTCTTATTCCCACCTGTGTATTCTTTCTTAGGGCTTAAGGGCTCAGCACACAGCAGACAATTAATAAATATTATTCCAACCACTACTACTGCCTCTGGGCACAATCAATATTCACCCTTACACACTTCAGCACAGTCCAGTGAACTGCAGTTGTCTCTTTTGTACTCCAAATAATGATATTCACAGCTTCCAAGATTGGCAATAACAACATACTAATATTGTGAGGGATGTGCTGCCCAGAACTAATTCCTTTAAAAACAAAATTTAAAGATTAAAGCTTCCAAAGCTTTTAAAATAAATCCCAAAATTTTATTTCCTGGTACATTTCGATTTGTTTCTCAATTGTTTTTTCTCGAAGATTTTTGAGGCTTACCCTTCAATCAAAAAACTAATGATTATTCAGTTTGCAAGAGTTGATTTGCACAAATCATTTGTGCAGTGGGAAATTATGAAGTTATTTTACTAAAAGGTGTGGTAAAGTTGGCATTCAAAGTATGGGATATATATTGCTTCTTATTAGGTTTAAACTCCTTCTAGGCAGTTTTTAAAAATACTCTGAAGCTTGCCAGAGGGTTGTGTCAATCACACGGCTTACTTTTATTGCAAAAATAATTTGTCTTTTCCTCTGAAATGGGATTTTGTCATCTTCATATTTTCCTGGAAAAATGGCTGTACTCCTGATCAGAGTTCAGCGGGGAGTGCTGGAGTTTTGGGAGAGCCAGAGGAGAATTGAAGATGTCCTGTGGCGGATGAAAGTACCTGGGCCATTCTCCTGTTTGCCTCAGTGTGCAGAGAAGCTGATCCATCTCTAACCCAATAGGTGCAGAAAAAAGCATAGCAGCACACAGTGGGCAAGCACCCAAGGCGAGAGTCAGGAAGTTGCTTGACTCTCATGAAATGGGTTTGGCCACCAGTCCACATTAGATTTTCACTAGAACTATTCTTATCTAAACTATTTTGATAAATAGTCCTCGTTCCACTCCTCCAAACCTGATAGGGGCATTTGTAGTGTCCATTCTGTCCTGTTTTTCACTTAGCACCCTCCCGGGAGGCTAATGCAGCTGCTCAGATGATGCTGGAGTGCATTCTCGGATAGGGCATGGGTCAGGGGAGGTGGGGAGGTGCTTTCCGTTGCCCCTATTTTGCTCTCCTTTCACAAACCCTGCAGGTGGAAATGACAGCTCTACCTCTGCAGGAGCACATGACCCAGAATGGGAATTGGGGCCAAGCAAGATGCTACTTCTCCTTACACCTCTTTGGCCCCGTACTCATCACCCAGCAGGAGGTAGAACAAACGTCTCTCTGCTGGAGTTCATGGATGGCATGTTGGGGCCTGTTTCCTGCTTTCCCTTGCTCTTCTGTTATATTGTACTCTCCCAACTGTGTAGTACAGAAGCAGCATGGCCTAGTGGATAAAGCACATGTCTGGGAGTCAGAAGGAACTGGGTTCTAATGCTACCTCTGCCACTTGCCTGCTGTGTGACTTTGGGGAAGTCACTTCACTTCTCTGGGCCTCAGTTCCCTCATCTCTAAAATGAGGGTTAAGAATGTGAGTCTCCTATGGGACAGGGACTGTGTCCAACAAGCTGATTAACTTGTACCTCTCCCTGTGCTTAAAACAGTGCTTGGCACATAATAGCACTTAACAAGTTGCATAATTGTTCATTATTATTATTACAGTGCTCTGCACACAGGAAGCACTCAGTGAAAACAATTAACTGACTGACTGACTGGTCAGCCCAGGAGGCAGAGGGTGTTCCATGCTTTTCCTGTAATTTCACGTTCTGAAGCTTGGTTACTGATTAGTCCAGGAATCTTTTGGGAATTCTGTGTGTTGTGTTCACCTCACTGCCTTCTTGCCAAGACTCAGGGCTCTGCCTCAGTACTTGAAATCTGGTTATTTCAAAGTAAAATGCATTTTTTGCTCAAATTGTCAGGTCTTCATTAAGAAATCAATCAGTGGGTCATGCTCAAAGTTCCTTGGCCAGGATCTGTTGGGGATGGGGACAGTGGCTAATGGTAGTTGGTACCCGGGACCACGTTGCCATTATACAAAGTAGTGGCCACCAATGGCCACTATTCTCATTAGGTCCAATGCATAGACACCAGTGTCCTGCCTATTCTGTGCTGCCCATTCTGTTACCCCCTTAATACTACCACAGTGCCTGATGGGAGAAAAATAGCCCAGTGAGTGATAAAGACTAAAGCATAAATAGTTTAACTGGGTTTATTGGGACAGGCCTACTCTTTCAGTGCTTTTTTGCTGAGGGAAAATTTGGTTTTGGACCAGATTTATCTAGGACAACCTCTAACACCATCCTGACTTGTGGAAAATTTGTGCTATGCAGACAAGGAAGCAATTCCACCCATAAAATCCTGACGTCTGCACAGGCCAGACGTCTGCACTGAAATCAGTGGATGATTTCAGGCCAGCCCTGCCTAAATCCAAGCTGGCACTCTATGGTTGGGATCAAGTGTTTTATCTTGGATCCCAGCTATTTATCGTCGCATCACCAGTATTTTTGAAAGGGTATTCCCTGCAATACAATGTAGTGACTCTTGGTGTCATCCTCGACTCCGCTCTCTCATTCACCCCTCACATCCAAGCCGTCACCAAAACCTGCCGGTCTCAGCTCCGCAACATTGCCAAGATCCGCCCTTTCCTCTCCATCCAAACCGCTACCCTGCTAATTCAAGCTCTCATCCTATCCCGTCTGGACTACTGCACTAGCCTTCTCTCTGATCTCCCATCCTCGTGTCTCTCTCCACTTCAATCCATACTTCATGCTGCTGCCCGGATTATCTTTGTCCAGAAATGCTCTGGACATATTACTCCCCTCCTCAAAAACCTCCAATGGCTACCGATCAATCTGCGCATCAAGCAGAAACTCCTCACCCTGGGCTTCAAGCCTCTCCATCACCTCGCCCCCTCCTACCTCACCTCCCTTCTCTCCTTCTACTGCCCAGCCCGCACCCTCCGCTCCTCCACCACTAATCTCCTCACCGTACCTCGCTCTCGCCTGTCCCGCCATCGACCCCCGGCCCACGTCATCCCCCGGGCCTGGAATGCCCTCCCTCTGCCCATCCGCCAAGCTAGCTCTCTTCCTCCCTTCAAGGCCCTGCTGAGAGCTCACCTCCTCCAGGAGGCCTTCCCAGACTGAGCCCCTTCTTTCCTCTCCCCCTCGTCCCCCTCTCCATCCTCCCGTCTTACCTCCTTCCCTTCCCCACAGCACCTGTATATATGTATATATGGTTGTACATATTTATTACTCTATTTATATATTTATTTATTTATTTTACTTGTACATTTCTATCCTACTTATTTTATTTTGTTGGTATGTTTGGTTCTGTTCTCTGTCTCCCCCTTTTAGACTGTGAGCCCACTGTTGGGTAGGGACTGTCTCTATGTGATGCCAATTTGTACTTCCCAAGCGCTTAGTACAGTGCTCTGCACATAGTAAGCGCTCAATAAATACGATTGATTGATTGATTGATAGTGAACTCTCCTGGAATTACCAGAGAAGTTTAAGACAAGAGTCTTGCAAAATACATCCTGCCTCCGCCACTTGTCAGCTGTGTGACTTTGGGAAAAATCACTTCACTTCTCTGTGCCTCAGTTCCCTCATCTGTAAAATGGGGATTAAGACTGTGAGCCTCTCGTGGGACAACCTTGATTACCTTATATCCCCCTCCCAGTGCTTAGAACAGTGCTTGGCACACAGTAAGCGCTTAACAAATACCAATATTATTATTATTCTTATGCTTGTTTTCCAGCCTAGACTTGGCCTGAGCCTCCTGAATTTTTTACCATAGTTAGCTTCCCAGTTAGATTCCACCCTACCTATTGGGACTATTGTATCATAGAATGCCAACTCTCAGCATATTTTCCAATCGCATAATAATAATAACAAAAATAGCAACAAGAGAAGAAAATCTTAAGAAATCTACCTATCTTTACACACCTATATTTGCTGAATGGAATAATAAGAATCAAAGGCTTGAACAACGAAAACTAAGATTTAGCATTCCCACTGGCAGGATATTTATGGTAGTAATAATCGTACTTATTAAGTGCTTATTGTGTGCAGGGCACTGTACTAAACCCCAGAACAACCTAAGGTCACAGGCAATTTTCAACTCTCTTCCTTAATCCTCCAAAGCCTGGGATTTTCCACTCTTCCTTCTGACACTTCTGGCACTTATTATCTGCATTTGTCCACTAAAACCTGTCTGCTTTCTTCTTTCTTGCTGCTTCTGCTTTTTTTCAATTTTATATGAGATACAAAATTTTAGATTCTCCATGGTTGGTGATTGCTTTCCTGCTCCTTGAACTTTCAATGGGAAGTGTTATATAAATCTACTAGAAATTAATTACAAGGCAACATAAGTATATTCTGGAGAATACAAGGTAAATTGATCTGTATGCATCTCTTTAATTTCAAAGGCAGCTTTGATTCTGGGCAAACTGTGTGGATGGGCAGCAGAGAGAAGGATTAGTCATTTGTTTCTATGTGGACTCCATCTGACTATTGAAACATGATAGGCTATGATTTCAGAGGAAATGAGCATTATTTCTGCGCTACCTTAGTTATCTCTGAAATTAGACCACAACTGATTTAAAAAGAATTCAAGGAGATGGATTTATCCGTAAATTTGTAGTAATTGCTTGAGAATGCCTCCTCTTGAATGCCCTCATAAATAAATCATATTTTAAGAGTGTTCTCATTTTAAAATCAACAAACATATAAAGAGCTGTCCTTTGGGCTTTGAATATACTGCTGCAGATGGTGAGATTTCATCAGTGTATGTGAGTGTGAATAACATCAAGGTGTCACTGGTAACTCTTTCCACATTGGGTACATGTAAAACCTGTCTTTAATTGAACTTTCCAGTGCAATAGATGTCCTGGAGCAATTGCTACCTGCAGTCCCTGATGCCATTTATATGCTGGCCATTTTGTATCACGAATTTCTTGACATTTAGAAGTGATTCTAGAAGAATCGCCCTAGTCACAATTTACAACTTTTTTAATGGTATTTGCTAAGCACATACTTATTTGTGTCAAATACTATTCCAAGTGCTGGGATAGGTCCAGGTTAATTGGTTTGGATGCAGTCCCTGTCCCACATGGGGTTCACAGTTTAAGTAGGAGGGAGAACAGGTATCCCCATTTTTATAGATGAGGAAACTGAGGCACAGAGAAGTGATGTGACTTGTCCAAGGTCACACAGCAAGCAATTGGCAGTGCTGGGATTAGAACACAGGTCTTTAATAATAATATAATCGTAATGATGGCATTTATTAAGCGCTTACCATGTGCAAAGCACTGTTCTAAGCACTGAAGTCTTTCTGGGAGTCTTTATGATTCCCAGGTCTGTGCTCTCTCCACTAGGCCATGTTGCTTCTGAACCTCTTCTCACTATCAGAAAAATAGCAGGGGTTGACAGTTATCATGAAGAAGACTGAGTTTATATTGTAGCTTGCACATAAAAACACCATACATAGATAATAATAATAATAATAATGGGATTTATTAAGCGCTTACTATGTGCAGAGCACTGTTCTAAGCGCTGGGGTGATACAAGGTGATCAAGTTGTCCCACGTGGGGCTCACAGTCTTAATCCCCATTTTACAGATGAGGTAACTGAGGCTCAGAGAAGTTAAGTGACTTGCCCAAGGTCACACAGCAGACATGTGGTGGAGCTGGGATTCGAACCCATGACTTCTGACTCCAAAGCCCATGCTCTGTCCACTGAGCCACGCTGCTTCCCATACATGATGAGGATGATGGTATTTGTTAAGTGCTAAATTCTGAGATTGGTACAAGCAAATCAAGTTGGATACAGTCCCTGTCCCATATGGGACTCACAGTCTCAATCCCCTTTTTACAGTGAGGTAACGAAGGCACGGAGAAGTGAAGTGACTTGCCAGGGTCACACAGCAGACAAGTGGCAGAGCCGGGACTCGAACCCATGACCTTCTGACTCCCAGACCTGTGGTATATCCACTATTCCATGCTGTAACACTAGTGAGTTAGATGGCTGGCTCAATTCTACAGTCTAAGCAGCCTGTTGTCCGAAGATATGAGGAAAAGAAAATGGGCAGAAAAGGAAATCAAGAAGGCTAGAATTAGGGTCAAGACTCAGGCCAAACTGAAAATCCACAGAACAATTGTGATGACTAACTACCCTTATGGTTGTGAGACCTGCACCTACCATGGAAACTACATCAAATTTCTACAGTAATGTCACATTATATTTTCACTCATTAACTGCTTAGTACAGTGCTCTGCACATAGTAAGCACTCAATAAATACAATTGAATGAATCCATTCGATCATATTTATTCATTCATTCATTCAATCGTATTTATTGAGTGCTTACTGTGTGCAGAGCACTGTACTAAGCGCTTGGGAAGTACAAGTTGGCAACATATCGAGATGGTCCCTACTCAACAATGGGCTCACAGTCTAAATGGGGGAGACAGAGAACAAAACAAAACATATTAACTGAAAACTTAGTGCATGCAGAGCACTATACTAAGTGCTTGGGAGAGTACAATACAACAATAATCGGACACTTTCCCTGCCCAGAATAAGCTTACAGTCTATATGGGAGGGAGACAGGCATTAATATAAATAAATAAATTATAGATTATGTATATAAATGCTGTGGGGCTGGGAGGTAAGGAAGGACAAAGGAAGTAA
This sequence comes from Tachyglossus aculeatus, assembly GCF_015852505.1. Classification (NCBI taxonomy): domain Eukaryota; kingdom Metazoa; phylum Chordata; class Mammalia; order Monotremata; family Tachyglossidae; genus Tachyglossus; species Tachyglossus aculeatus. Next base: position 44,734,186 of record NC_052068.1, read on the forward strand.
GTCAAAATCTTCTGCTCTTTTGGGTTTTTTTGTTCATTTTATGATATTTGTTAAGTGCTTATTATGTGCCAGGTACTGTACTAAGCATTGGGGTAGATACAAGCTAAACAGCTGGACACAGTCCACATACCAAATGGGGCTCACAGTCATAATTCCCATTTTACAGATGAGGTAACTAAGGCACAGAGAAGTTAAGTGACTTGCCCAAGGTCACACTGCAGACAAGTGGCAGAGCTGGGATTACAACCCAATTTGTTGCCACATCTTCACAGGCACAATTAAATAAACCTTACTCCATGCCATACTGCAATTTGTGGTCAGAGTGGTGAGGATACTCAGAGAGTTTGGACCACGGTCTAATTTCAGTCACAAACATCAGTCTGGAGTGGAATTGGCCTGTGCAATTTGACTCCTGAAGAATCGTGATGGGTATATTTGTAAAACGGTCCTGATGGTCTCATCTGACAAATGATCAGAATCATAAGTAATACTGAATCTTTATACTCCTTACACTCTGCCATTTTCCCTAACTGTAATTCATTTTACTGTCCATCTCCCCTTCCAGGCTGTACACTCCTTGTGGGCAGGGATCATGCCAAATTAATTAATTGATAAGCATATTTATTAGGCACTTACTATGTGCTAGATACTGTACTAAGTGTTGGGGTGGTTACAAACAAATCAGGTTGAACACAGCCCCTACCCCATATGGGGCTCAGAAGTCTTAATCCCCATTTTACAGATGAGGTAACTGAAGCACAGAGAAGTGAAGTGACTTGCCCAAGGTCACACAGCCAACAAGTGGCACAGGTGGGATTAGAACCCATGACCTTATGATTCTCAGACCCATACTCTACCCACTATACCATGCTGCTTCTCCCACCTCTATTGTACTGCACTCTCCAAAGCGCTTAGTGCAGTGTTCTGCATGCAATAAATGCTCAATAAATACCACTGCATCTTCCGTGCATTCCTGAAATTCTGAGCATAACTGAAATTTAATGTCTTTTGTCTTCTATTCAAACAATGGAGAAAAATAAAGGTGATTTCAATTCATTCAATTATTGTCACATTTATTGAACACTTACTGCATGCAGAGCACTGTACTAAGAATTTAGGAGAAAACAACACTAAACAGACACATTCCCTGCCCACAGTTAGCTTATAGTCTAGAAGCAGGGGAGGCAGACGTTAATTCCAAGAAATAAATTACAAATATGTACATAAGTGCTGTGGGGCTAGGAGCGGGGGAAGAGCTAAGGAGAAAGTCAATGTGTCACAGAATGGAGAAGCGGGAAGGAGGGGGTGCTTACTCTGGGAATGCCTCTTGGAACAGATGTACCTTCAATAAGTTTTTGAAGGAAGGTAGAGCAATTCTCTGTCGGATTTGAGGAGGGAGGCCGTTCCAGGCCAGAGGCAGGACTGGGGTGAGTGGTCTGTGGCAAGATAGGTGAGATGGAAGCAAAGTGAGAAGGTTAGCATTAGAAGAGCAAAGTCTTACAAATGATTCATTTAGACACAGACTATCTGTTTATAGTGAGTATCTCAAAGAATATGTTAATTTGCTGGTGAGTACAACTTCCATGATTATTGACTAATTATCAATCAATTAAAATTGTTCAGAGAGCACCAACTGTGGGCAGAGCTCTGTACTAAGCACTTGGTAGAGGTCAGTGAAGGCAAAAGGCAAAAATCCCTGTTTTCAAGGAGCTTAAATATAAAGGATTAAATTATGGGGAGGAGCGGCAAGGAGAAGGAAATGCAGGAAGGAGAAAAAGTCAAGGTCAGGCAGAAGATGTGGTCAAAGTGATATGAGACCCTCTAGAGTGTAATCTCCTTATAGATAGGGACTGTGTCTACCAACTGTCTTGTACTGGAGAAGCAGCATGGCTCAGTGGTAAGAGCCTGAGCTTTGGAGTCAGAGGTCATGGGTTCAAATCCCAGCTCCGCCACTTGTCAGCTGTGTGACTTTGGGTGAGTCACTTAACTTCTCTGGGCCTCAGTTCCCTCATCTGTAAAATGGGGATTAAGACTGTGAGCCCCCCGTGGGACAACCTGATTGCCTTGTATCTCCCCCAGCACTTAGAACAGTGCTTTGTACATAATAAGTGCTTAATAAATGCCATCATTGTTATTATTGTTACTGAACTGCCCCAAGTGCTTCATATACTGCTCTGCACACAGTAAGTGCTCAATAAATTGATTGTATCACGAAATCTTGGTGAAGCGCAGAAAAAAGATCCTGGCAGATATCCCAGTTGTGGTTCTGTCATTAGGACTCCTGCCACTTGTCCATTCCCCCTACCTCTCCCTAGCGAGATCTCCCTTGGACTCGGAAGCAGGGTGTTGGATTGATCAGAACTTGTACTTCCCAAGTGCTTAGTACAGTGCTCTGCACACAGTAAGCGCTCAATAAATACGATTGATGATGATGATGATCAGAAACAGTCCGTGTGATTGCGAGTTTCTGATAACCCACCAACAACGATTCTGTAAGTGTTTTGTCCAGTCATATCTCACTGTAATCATTTCAAAGCTGCAGATTTGATCGTAGAGTTTTGAACTTCCATATGTTCCACAAAGAAGCAGCGTGGCTCAGTGGAAACAGCCTGGGCTTTGGAGTCAGAGGTCATGAGTTCAAATCCCCGCTCCACCACTTGTCAGCTGTGTGACTTTGGGCAAGTCACTTCACTTCTCTGTGCCTCAGTTGCCTCATCTGTAGAATGAGGACTAAGACTGTGAGCCCGATGTGGGTCAACCTGATCACCTTGTAACCTCCCCAGCGCTGAGAACAGTGCTTTGCACATAGTAAGCGCTTAATAAATGCCATCATCATTATTATATGTGTGTGTGTGTGCATCTCTTTGTTAAATGCCATTTTGTAGTCCTTTCTAATGACTTCCTCTCCTGTTTGTTAATCTCACGTACTGTTACTCTCTGAGTGCCTTTTATTTTGTTTTTTCTCATCACCACTTAACCCACAGACCATCCCCACAGCTATGTTTGACATTTTTGGAGCCTACTCTTGTGGATTTGCATAATGTGAATTGTAAAATGCAAAGGAAAGGATATGTGAACAGTAGTTTCAGGGTAGTTGGCGGTGGTGGTGGCGGGGGGGAGTTATGTGTTTCTCCCAGAGGAAGAAAAGCAATTCTAACTAATCTTAGCGCTATCAAGGCAAGTGCTATTCCCTCGTTCCAGAGGATATTTCAAAAGAATATCTGTCAGAAAAAAAAAGAAAACAGAGACGAAATAGAACAGATAATCTCTAACAAAGCTAATAGAAGAAGGAAAATTGGAACCCAAAGAAAAAGCCAAAAGAATTGAATAATTGGAGATTGATGATTCAAATAGAGGAACTCCAAAACTCCAAGACTGTACACATTTTCAGAAAGGGAAGTGCTTCAAAGAACTGATCCCAAAAGGATAATACAATCATCACTTTAGAGACAAACCTCCATGTGAAAACAGGAAAGTAGTAAGACATTAGAAAATGGGAAAGCTAAATATTGTGAATGTTTTCTTTCCAGACACATTGGTTAAATCAAAAGGATTTTTTCCTTCCTCTGAAGTTACAATAGTTGAACGCTCCTAAGAACCCTCCCCCCCCACCCCCCCCGCCTTACCTCCCTCCCCTCACCACAGCACCTGTATATATGTATATATGTTTGTATGTATTTATTACTCTATTGATTTATTTATTTTATTTGTACATATTTATTCTATTTATTTTATTTTGTTAATATGTTTTGTTTTGTTCTCTGTCTCCCCCTTCTAGGACTGTGAGCCCACTGTTGGGTAGAGACCGTCTCTATATGTTGCCAACTTGTACTTCCCAAGCTCTTAGTACAGTGCTCTGCACACAGTAAGCACTCAATAAATACGATTGAATGAATGAATGAATGAATGAATGAATGAATGAATGAATGAATGAATAAGAGGAAAGGCAACCTGGCCAGGTCAGCATAGCCAAGAATGGAGCCAGTTGTCCAACTCATTCAAGCCCAAAATAGTTTCAAAAAGATTTGGGTAATTTGCCACCAGAGCAGGTGTAGTGTCAATTAACAGAGAAGATGGGTTGCCATTCCGCCTGTCTTCCTTCCTAAGTATTCTCTCTCACTATCACCTTCGGTGATTTGATTTGAGGGATGTACTTTTCTCTTTTGTGCACAATTCCAACAATTTTGGGGCAAATGTAGCATGCTTTTCCCCTTGCGGTCTATAGGTGGTTGAATGCTGAAAATGAAAATGCCAGACATAAAGTTGTATGGAGCTGTGTTCACTGGGAACAGGGAATAGTGAACAGATCCTCTGAAAACCAGAGTGCCCAGACAACTCACCATCCTGGGAAGGGATGCCAACTAAGACAAACCCATTGCATTTTGACCCCTGAAGGAGACCTGCGCAGGGTAGATCAGGATAGTGTAAGCAGTCTGACCTGAATTCCCCCAGGTTCCTGATACATGCAATAGTAGTAATGGTATTTAATTCCTTACTGAATGCAGTAAACAAAAACTCCTTACCATCGGCTTTAAAGCATTCAATCACTTTGCCTACCCCTACTTCACTTCATTACTCTTCTACTACAACCCAGCCTGCATGCTTCGCTCTTCTAATGCCAACTTACTTACTGTACCTCAATCTCATCTACCTTGCCGCTGAACTCTCGCCCACATCCTCTGGCTTGGAACACCCTCCCTCCTCAAATCTGACAGACAATTACTCTCCTCACTTTCAAAATCGTTTTGAAGGCACATTTCCTCCAAGAGCACTTCCCTGACTAAGCCCTCGTTTCCTCTTTTTCCACTCTTGTGTCACCCTGGCTTGCTCCCTTTATTCACCACCCCCGCACCCAGCCTCACAACACTTATGTACATATCTGTAATTTATTTATTTATATTAATGTCTGCCTCCCCTTCTAGACCGCAATCTCAAAGTTAGCAGGAATCTGTCTGTTATATTGATATGGTGTACTCTCCCAAGTGCTTAGTACAGTGTTCTGCACATAGTAAGCACTCCATAAATAATTGATTTATTGATTTATTTCAGAGCATTGTACTAAGTGCTCAGGTTTGCTGAGGAATCCTAGCACTTCCAGAGTCATGGATCAGCTCAGGGAGCCTGCTTCCTAAAGAGGCTCAAGGTATTCTGGGCTTTGAGCACCAATTTGGGATTGCAGAAAACAAGTTTAGAAGCAGCTCAGGACCCTTATATGAGGCACTGTTCAGAAGGCAGGATCTCATACTGCAGCCTTTTCACCAAAAATCAGTGGCACCCCAATTACGTTATCCTCATCAGTAATTAATTACAATACAATACCTTATATAGCCCTTTTATTTTTCCAAAGAAGTTCACATCAATTAGTTCACTTTATCCTTACAAGGCCTCTGAGGCAAGGAGAGGCAGGTATTATTAATCCCACTTAATAGGTGAGGAAGCTAAGGTACAGTAGTTAAATGATCTGCGCAAGTTCATACAACAGGCCAGTGACAGAGGTAGGAAACAAGTGACACACATTTAGAAAAGGTTATTTTTCAAATGTATGTTGACCTTCATCAGAATCTAAAATCTTATGCTTTTATTCAGAAAGAATGACACAGTAACCATATTTGATATCCCAAAGCTTAATAGATCTTTTTTCTACATTCTTTCTTACATTAATATTCAGAGAGAAGACAGAACACAATTGGCATACTACCAATATCTACCAGTATTTCAAAATATTCTGACAAAAAGTATAGATTGTTTATTCAAACGGCTAGCTCAAGTTTGTGGCTAGATTATTTTATCGTGCACACACACCCTAGCTGGTCTCCCTGCCTCTTGCCTCTCCTCTCTCCAGTCTATATTACACACTGAAGCATGCATCACCTTCTTGAAGCATCACTGAACACATATGTCTCCATTCCTCAGAATACTCCAAGTGCTTCCTGTGTCCCTCCACCTCAAACAAAATCCTTTCATATTTGGCTTCAAGGCCCTCACCAACTCAGTCCATCTTATCTGCCTTCTTCTTTTCTCCCAAACTATCTTTCTAATGGTATCTCTCTCTCTTAATTCACCTGCCTTCATCACCTTGTTTAATGCTGCTCTCCTGGCCTGGGAGGCCCTGCCTCTCCATATGCATAACTCTCCCCAGATTGAAATTCCTCCTAAAATCCCACCTCTCTGAATAAGTCTTCCCCTATTAATTCCAAGCACCCCAAGTCATAAAAGAGGACGAGCCTCTTCTAAGACTTATATAGTCTTTCTACATTCATTAATTCTATTATTCATTCAATTGTATTTTTTGAGCACTTTACTATGTGCAGAGCGTTATACTAAGCTCTTGGGAGTGTACAGTATAACAATAAACAGACACATTCCCTGCCCACAATGAACTCAGAGTCTAGAAGGGGAAACTACCTAATCTTACCACTTGTGGATATGTTTATTTTGATCGCTATCTTTGTAAATGGTTCTATTTCTATCATCCCCATTAGAGTGTAAATTACTTAGGGGCATGGAATGCACCACTTCTTTATTTTATTCTTTCTTTCTTACACTGCATGCAGAGGATACTACAAAACTAATAAATACTACTTATACTACTATATTTTCCTGAGTAGGGTAGTATAAGCCCATAGAACTTTGTGCACAAAAATTCATTGCTACTTCTAAAACTGGCATCAACAACCCAGGTTCTGCATTCTTGGACACAAATCTATTAAGCAATACCCTCTAGTTCTTCAAACTAATTATCATAAAGCATAAAATTCAACTTTTAACATGCATTATGATTTAACAAACAGTATGAGCTACTTTTTTTTTACTTAACAAATTATCCTGCCTCCTGAGAAGAAAACATTTCAGCTTTAGTAACAGAGTTCTTGGTAGTGTGATTATATAAATATCTGGGTTTGAATAATTTCCAATTCAGCAGTCTGTAGAAATCTGTAGAAATCGGGTTCATTGTATGTGTTTAAAGGAGAAAAAACTTGAGGAATAGATTAGTTTGGCATGTACATCCTTAGTGATCTATTGTGACTGTCCACAACTACATTGTAGAAACTGTCTAATAGTTTGAATAACACAAATATACTTTATCAGTTTAAATGCTTAATGTTGTATGAATGTCACACATTTCACATTTAGCTAAATTGGACTGATGCAAATACCATATGCAGTCAGAGAAAAAGTATAAAAGAAATTGAAGAGATGGACTTGGAATCATCCATAATACTGTATTCTAGGGACAGTGAAAGTGATTTTATCAATAAAGTTAAGCATTTTGGCCTAATGGATAGAGCATGGACCTAGGCGTCCGAAGGACCTGATTGGATTATGAGTGTGTCTGAAGGGGACACTCATTACATCTGCTAATGAGCCACTTCTCTGATAGGTTCAGGCAGACAGGAGCTGATTCATTTGGAGCATTTTCCAATCATATGATGCAATCTGATGCAGATGAGGTAGGGGTGGGGAGGATCCAATCAATTTTTCCACAAGCCTCACACCCTCTCTAAGTCTCACAAACACTGCATCCCAGATCCTCAGAGGGGAGCGGGAGGTTGTCCCCATGAACCCCACAACTCTGGATCCCTGCCCCAAGGGAGTTGTGGCCTGGCTCTCAGGAAAGTGGTTATTGTTTCTGCTACCAAAAATCCCCAGCCCCCATGGCTCCCGTCCTTGCAAAGGGTGACCAAGGAGATGTAGGGTGGCTCCAGGGCTCCATCATGCTGACACCATTCTTGCCGAGAACAGAGGGGACATGTCAGGGGAACACCAAATTACTGTAGGAAGGGAAGAAACAGAGATCACAAAACATCCCACCTCCATTTTCCCTGACTCCACCTCCCTGTGGTTAGTCTGGTGACTACATAGTTTGGACAATCTGAACTATGGAGAAGACGCTGAGGCGAGGCCAATTATCAGGTCATTTTGAAGGACTTCACCTGATAAACAGCAAAGAAGCAGTGTGGCTTAGTGGAAAGAGCCCGGGTTTATAAACTAATAAATTATGGATATGTTCATAAGTTCGTAAGTTCTATGAACATATGTTCATATGTTCATAAGTGCTGTGGGGCAATGGGAGGGGTGAATAAAGGGTGCAAATCTAAGTGCAAAAATGACTCAGAAGGGAGTGTGGGAAGAGGAAATGAGGGCTTAGTTGGGGAGACCTCTTGGAGGAGATGTGTTTTTAATAAGGCTTTGAAGGTGGGATGTGTGATCATCATGGGTTCGAATCCTGGCTCTGCCACTTGTCAGCTGGGTGACTTTGGGCAAGTCACTTAACTTCTCTCTGCCTCAGTTACCTCATCAGTAAAATGGGGACTAAGACTGTGAGCCCCACGTGGGACAACCTGATAACCTTGTATCTACCCCATTGCTTAGAACAGTGCTTTGCACATAGTAAGCACTTAAATACCATCATTAATTATTCTTTTTATAAACTAGTCATAGCTCAAAATGGTGCTAATCCTTTGTTGAATCAGAGCACAATGCAATAGAGTTGAAAGACATGATCCTGGACCTCAAGAAGCTTTCAATCTAGTAATGTTACTGGGCCTTGTGATATAGTTAAAACTATTCCAAAGCCAGAGATCCTGGCGGTTACGGTGGGGCACAGGAGCTGTCTGGAAAGTTTCCACCTTCTACTGATATTTGTTAGACAGCACATTTGCTCTTCTGACCTTCCCTGAATGTTGGCTTTGACTAGAAGGGTGGGCCGAGAACACGTAAAATAATGCTATGTATCACCAACCAAAAATCTGAAATGATGGCAAAGCAATACAGTGTCTTCATATATCATTGCAACGGCTGCTCATTGTGCTGATTCTCTTTGTACTGAGATAACACAAGTATTCTAACTAATCTCAGGTTAGATTATGAAAAATCAGCATGATTTCCTGGTGCTCCCTACTTCATCTTGTTCTTTTGTGTGATATCAAATCCACCACACCTTAGAAATTTGCCATTGAGATTCATATTTACTAAGCACGTACTGCACTGCTAGGAATTCCCACAGAAAACATCCTATTAGCATCCATATTTTTAATAGAACAGAAATGAATCAAAGAAGCAATCATCATATTTTTTGAGCACTTACTGAATACAGAGAATTGTACTAAACACTTGGGAGAGTACAATATAACAGAGTTGGCAGGCACATTCCCTGCCCACAACAAGCTTACAGTCTAAAGGCGATACAGGTATTAATATAAACTAATAAATTATGGATATGTTCATAAGTGCTGTGGGGCTAAGGGAGGGGTGAATAAAGGGTGAAAATCTAAGTGCAAAAATGACTCAGAAGGGAGTGTGAGAAAAGGAAATGAGGGCTTAGTTGGGGAGATCTCTTGGAGGAGATGTGTTTTTAATAGGGCTTTGAAGGTGGGATGTGTGATAGTCTGTCCGATATGAGGAGGGTGGGTGTTTGCACCTGAATCTGTGGCCTCTAGGCGATTGATATTCACCCCACCCCCAACCCCACAGCATTTATGTCTATATCTTTAAATTGTATGCTATAAATTACTTATCTATTCATATCAATGTGTCACCACCTCACCGTAAGCTCATTATGGGCAGTGAATGCCTCAGTCAGTCAGTCGTAATTGCTGAGTGCTTACTGTGTGCAGAGCACTGTACTGGGAGAGTACAGTGTAACAATAAACTGACACATTCCCTTCCTAATAGTAATAGTAATAATAATAATGGTATTTGTTAAGCGCTTACTATGTGCAAAGCACTGTTCTAAGTGCTGGGGTAGATACAAGGTGATCAGGTTGTCCCACTTGGGTCTCACATTGTTAATCTCCATTTAACAGATGGGTAACTAGGGCCCAGAGAAGTTGAGTGACTTGCCCAAAGTCACACAGCTGACAAGTGGAGGAGCCGGGATTGGAACCCGTGACTTCAGACTCCCAAGCCTTGGGCTCTTTCCACTGAGCCATGCTGCTTCTCTGAAACTGAGAAAATATGAAAACTGTCCTTTGATTAATAAGGGAACAAGGACAAATTTCAAGAAATTATAATTTCTTCTATAATTTAAAGTATCTTCTACCTCTTCAGGAGGCAGAGGGTGTTCCATGCTTTTCCTGTAATTTCACGTTCTGAAGCTTGGTTACTGATTAGTCCAGGAATCTTTTGGGAATTCTGTGTGTTGTGTTCACCTCACTGCCTTCTTGCCAAGACTCAGGGCTCTGCCTCAGTACTTGAAATCTGGTTATTTCAAAGTAAAATGCATTTTTTGCTCAAATTGTCAGGTCTTCATTAAGAAATCAATCAGTGGGTCATGCTCAAAGTTCCTTGGCCAGGATCTGTTGGGGATGGGGACAGTGGCTAATGGTAGTTGGTACCCGGGACCACGTTGCCATTATACAAAGTAGTGGCCACCAATGGCCACTATTCTCATTAGGTCCAATGCATAGACACCAGTGTCCTGCCCATTCTGTGCTGCCCATTCTGTTACCCCCTTAATACTACCACAGTGCCTGATGGGAGAAAAATAGCCCAGTGAGTGATAAAGACTAAAGCATAAATAGTTTAACTGGGTTTATTGGGACAGGCCTACTCTTTCAGTGCTTTTTTGCTGGGGGAAAATTTGGTTTTGGACCAGATTTATCTAGGACAACCTCTAACACCATCCTGACTTGTGGAAAATTTGTGCTATGCAGACAAGGAAGCAATTCCACCCATAAAATCCTGACGTCTGCACAGGCCAGACGTCTGCACTGAAATCAGTGGATGATTTCAGGCCAGCCCTGCCTAAATCCAAGCTGGCACTCTATGGTTGGGATCAAGTGTTTTATCTTGGATCCCAGCTATTTATCGTCGCATCACCAGTATTTTTGAAAGGGTATTCCCTGCAATACAATGTAGTGACTCTTGGTGTCATCCTCGACTCCGCTCTCTCATTCACCCCTCACATCCAAGCCATCACCAAAACCTGCCGGTCTCAGCTCCGCAACATTGCCAAGATCCGCCCTTTCCTCTCCATCCAAACCGCTACCCTGCTAATTCAAGCTCTCATCCTATCCCGTCTGGACTACTGCACTAGCCTTCTCTCTGATCTCCCATCCTCGTGTCTCTCTCCACTTCAATCCATACTTCATGCTGCTGCCCGGATTATCTTTGTCCAGAAACGCTCTGGACATATTACTCCCCTCCTCAAAAACCTCCAATGGCTACCGATCAATCTGCGCATCAAGCAGAAACTCCTCACCCTGGGCTTCAAGGCTCTCCATCACCTCGCCCCCTCCTACCTCACCTCCCTTCTCTCCTTCTACTGCCCAGCCCGCACCCTCCGCTCCTCCACCACTAATCTCCTCACCGTACCTCGCTCTCGCCTGTCCCGCCATCGACCCCCGGCCCACGTCATCCCCCGGGCCTGGAATGCCCTCCCTCTGCCCATCCGCCAAGCTAGCTCTCTTCCTCCCTTCAAGGCCCTGCTGAGAGCTCACCTCCTCCAGGAGGCCTTCCCAGACTGAGCCCCTTCTTTCCTCTCCCCCCTCGTCCCCCTCTCCATCCTCCCGTCTTACCTCCTTCCCTTCCCCACAGCACCTGTATATATGTATATATGGTTGTACATATTTATTACTCTATTTATATATTTATTTATTTATTTTACTTGTACATTTCTATCCTACTTATTTTATTTTGTTGGTATGTTTGGTTCTGTTCTCTGTCTCCCCCTTTTAGACTGTGAGCCCACTGTTGGGTAGGGACTGTCTCTATGTGATGCCAATTTGTACTTCCCAAGCGCTTAGTACAGTGCTCTGCACATAGTAAGCGCTCAATAAATACGATTGATTGATTGATTGATAGTGAACTCTCCTGGAATTACCAGAGAAGTTTAAGACAAGAGTCTTGCAAAATACATCCCGCCTCCGCCACTTGTCAGCTGTGTGACTTTGGGAAAAATCACTTCACTTCTCTGTGCCTCAGTTCCCTCATCTGTAAAATGGGGATTAAGACTGTGAGCCTCTCGTGGGACAACCTTGATTACCTTATATCCCCCTCCCAGTGCTTAGAACAGTGCTTGGCACACAGTAAGCGCTTAACAAATACCAATATTATTATTATTCTTATGCTTGTTTTCCAGCCTAGACTTGGCCTGAGCCTCCTGAATTTTTTACCATAGTTAGCTTCCCAGTTAGATTCCACCCTACCTATTGGGACTATTGTATCATAGAATGCCAACTCTCAGCATATTTTCCAATCGCATAATAATAATAACAAAAATAGCAACAAGAGAAGAAAATCTTAAGAAATCTACCTATCTTTACACACCTATATTTGCTGAATGGAATAATAAGAATCAAAGGCTTGAACAACGAAAACTAAGATTTAGCATTCCCACTGGCAGGATATTTATGGTAGTAATAATCGTACTTATTAAGTGCTTATTGTGTGCAGGGCACTGTACTAAACCCCAGAACAACCTAAGGTCACAGGCAATTTTCAACTCTCTTCCTTAATCCTCCAAAACCTGGGATTTTCCACTCTTCCTTCTGACACTTCTGGCACTTATTATCTGCATTTGTCCACTAAAACCTGTCTGCTTTCTTCTTTCTTGCTGCTTCTGCTTTTTTTCAATTTTATATGAGATACAAAATTTTAGATTCTCCATGGTTGGTGATTGCTTTCCTGCTCCTTGAACTTTCAATGGGAAGTGTTATATAAATCTACTAGAAATTAATTACAAGGCAACATAAGTATATTCTGGAGAATACAAGGTAAATTGATCTGTATGCATCTCTTTAATTTCAAAGGCAGCTTTGATTCTGGGCAAACTGTGTGGATGGGCAGCAGAGAGAAGGATTAGTCATTTGTTTCTATGTGGACTCCATCTGACTATTGAAACATGATAGGCTACGATTTCAGAGGAAATGAGCATTATTTCTGCGCTACCTTAGTTATCTCTGAAATTAGACCACAACTGATTTAAAAAGAATTCAAGGAGATGGATTTATCCATAAATTTGTAGTAATTGCTTGAGAATGCCTCCTCTTGAATGCCCTCATAAATAAATCATATTTTAAGAGTGTTCTCATTTTAAAATCAACAAACATATAAAGAGCTGTCCTTTGGGCTTTGAATATACTGCTGCAGATGGTGAGATTTCATCAGTGTATGTGAGTGTGAATAACATCAAGGTGTCACTGGTAACTCTTTCCACATTGGGTACATGTAAAACCTGTCTTTAATTGAACTTTCCAGTGCAATAGATGTCCTGGAGCAATTGCTACCTGCAGTCCCTGATGTCATTTATATGCTGGCCATTTTGTATCATGAATTTCTTGACGTTTAGAAGTGATCCTAGAAGAATCGCCCTAGTCACAATTTACAACTTTTTTAATGGTATTTGCTAAGCACATACTTATTTGTGTCAAATACTATTCCAAGTGCTGGGATAGGTCCAGGTTAATTGGTTTGGATGCAGTCCCTGTCCCACATGGGGTTCACAGTTTAAGTAGGAGGGAGAACAGGTATCCCCATTTTTATAGATGAGGAAACTGAGGCACAGAGAAGTGGCAGTGCTGGGATTAGAACACAGGTCTTTAATAATAATATAATCATAACGATGGCATTTATTAAGCGCCTACTACATGCGAAGCACTGTTCTAAGCACTGAAGTCTTTCTGGGAGTCTTTATGATTCCCAGGCCCGTGCTCTCTCCACTAGGCCACGTTGCTTCCGAATCTCTTCTCACTATTAGAAAAATAGCAGGGGTTGACAGTTATCATGAAGAAGACTGAGTTTATATTGTAGCTTGCACGTAGAAACACCACATGTAGATAATAATAATAATAATGATGGGATTTATTAAGTGCTTACTATGTGCAAAGCACTGTTCTAAGCGCTGGGGAGGTTACAAGGTAATCAGGTTGTCCCCCAGGGGGCTCACAGTCTTAATCCCCATTTTACAGATGAGGTAACTGAGGCTCAGAGAAGTTAAGTGACTTGTCCAAGGTCACACAGCAGACATGCAGTGGAGCTGGGATTCGAACCCATGACTTCTGACTCCAAAGCCCATGCTCTGTCCACTGAGCCACGCTGCTTCCCATACATGATGAGGATGATGGTATTTGTTAAGTGCTAAATTCTGAGATTGGTACAAGCAAATCAGTTGGATACAGTCCCTGTCCCATATGGGACTCACAGTCTCAATCCCCTTTTTACAGTGAGGTAACGAAGGCACGGAGAAGTGAAGTGACTTGCCAGGGTCACACAGCAGACAAGTGGCAGAGCCGGGACTCGAACCCATGACCTTCTGACTCCCAGACCTGTGGTATATCCACTATTCCATGCTGTAACACTAGTGAGTTAGATGGCTGGCTCAATTCTACAGTCTAAGCAGCCTATTGTCCGAAGATATGAGGAAAAGAAAATGGGCAGAAAAGGAAATCAAGAAGGCTAGAATTAGGGTCAAGACTCAGGCCAAACTGAAAATCCACAGAACAATTGTGATGACTAACTACCCTTATGGTTGTGAGACCTGCACCTACCATGGAAACTACATCAAATTTCTACAGTAATGTCACATTATATTTTCACTCATTAACTGCTTAGTATAGTGCTCTGCACATAGTAAGCACTCAATAAATACAATTGAATGAATCCATTCGATCATATTTATTCATTCATTCATTCAATCGTATTTATTGAGTGCTTACTGTGTGCAGAGCACTGTACTAAGCTCTTGGGAAGTACAAGTTGGCAACATATCGAGATGGTCCCTACTCAACAATGGGCTCACAGTCTAAATGGGGGAGACAGAGAACAAAACAAAACATATTAACTGAAAACTTAGTGCATGCAGAGCACTATACTAAGTGCTTGGGAGAGTACAATACAACAATAATCGGACACTTTCCCTGCCCAGAATAAGCTTACAGTCTATATGGGAGGGAGACAGGCATTAATATAAATAAATAAATTATAGATTATGTATATAAATGCTGTGGGGCTGGGAGGTAAGGAAGGACAAAGGAAGTAAGTCAAAATCTTCTGCTCTTTTGGGTTTTTTTGTTCATTTTATGATATTTGTTAAGTGCTTATTATGTGCCAGGTACTGTACTAAGCATTGGGGTAGATACAAGCTAAACAGCTGGACACAGTCCACATACCAAATGGGGCTCACAGTCATAATTCCCATTTTACAGATGAGGTAACTAAGGCACAGAGAAATTAAGTGACTTGCCCAAGGTCACACTGCAGACAAGTGGCAGAGCTGGGATTACAACCCAATTTGTTGCCACATCTTCACAGGCACAATTAAATAAACCTTACTCCATGCCATACTGCAATTTGTGGTCAGAGTGGTGAGGATACTCAGAGAGTTTGGACCACGGTCTAATTTCAGTCACAAACATCAGTCTGGAGTGGAATTGGCCTGTGCAATTTGACTCCTGAAGAATCGTGATGGGTATATTTGTAAAACGGTCCTGATGGTCTCATCTGACAAATGATCAGAATCATAAGTAATACTGAATCTTTATACTCCTTACATTCTGCCATTTTCCCTAACTGTAATTCATTTTACTGTCCATCTCCCCTTCCAGGCTGTACACTCCTTGTGGGCAGGGATCATGCCAAATTAATTAATTGATAAGCATATTTATTAGGCACTTACTATGTGCTAGATACTGTACTAAGTGTTGGGGTGGTTACAAACAAATCAGGTTGAACACAGCCCCTACCCCATATGGGGCTCAGAAGTCTTAATCCCCATTTTACAGATGAGGTAACTGAAGCACAGAGAAGTGAAGTGACTTGCCCAAGGTCACACAGCCAACAAGTGGCACAGGTGGGATTAGAACCCATGACCTTATGATTCTCAGACCCATACTCTACCCACTATACCATGTTGCTTCTCCCACCTCTATTGTACTGCACTCTCCAAAGCGCTTAGTGCAGTGTTCTGCATGCAATAAATGCTCAATAAATACCACTGCATCTTCCGTGCATTCCTGAAATTCTGAGCATAACTGAAATTTAATGTCTTTTGTCTTCTATTCAAACAATGGAGAAAAATAAAGGTGATTTCAATTCATTCAATTATTGTCACATTTATTGAACACTTACTGCATGCAGAGCACTGTACTAAGAATTTAGGAGAAAACAACACTAAACAGACACATTCCCTGCCCACAGTTAGCTTATAGTCTAGAAGCAGGGGAGGCAGACGTTAATTCCAATAAATAAATTACAAATATGTACATAAGTGCTGTGGGGCTAGGAGCGGGGGAAGAGCTAAGGAGAAAGTCAATGTGTCACAGAATGGAGAAGCGGGAAGGAGGGGGTGCTTACTCTGGGAATGCCTCTTGGAACAGATGTACCTTCAATAAGTTTTTGAAGGAAGGTAGAGCAATTGTCTGTCGGATTTGAGGAGGGAGGCCGTTCCAGGCCAGAGGCAGTACTGGGGTGAGTGGTCTGTGGCAAGATAGGTGAGATGGAGGCAAAGTGAGAAGGTTAGCATTAGAAGAGCAAAGTCTTACAAATGATTCATTTAGACACAGACTATCTGTTTATAGTGAGTATCTCAAAGAATATGTTAATTTGCTGGTGAGTACAACTTCCATGATTATTGACTAATTATCAATCAATTAAAATTGTTCAGAGAGCACCAACTGTGGGCAGAGCTCTGTACTAAGCACTTGGTAGAGGTCAGTGAAGGCAAAAGGCAAAAATCCCTGTTTTCAAGGAGCTTAAATATAAAGGATTAAATTATGGGGAGGAGCGGCAAGGAGAAGGAAATGCAGGAAGGAGAAAAAGTCAAGGTCAGGCAGAAGATGTGGTCAAAGTGATATGAGACCCTCTAGAGTGTAATCTCCTTATAGATAGGGACTGTGTCTACCAACTGTCTTGTACTGGAGAAGCAGCATGGCTCAGTGGTAAGAGCCTGAGCTTTGGAGTCAGAGGTCATGGGTTCAAATCCCAGCTCCGCCACTTGTCAGCTGTGTGACTTTGGGTGAGTCACTTAACTTCTCTGGGCCTCAGTTCCCTCATCTGTAAAATGGGGATTAAGACTGTGAGCCCCCCGTGGGACAACCTGATTGCCTTGTATCTCCCCCAGCACTTAGAACAGTGCTTTGTACATAATAAGTGCTTAATAAATGCCATCATTGTTATTATTGTTACTGAACTGCCCCAAGTGCTTCATATACTGCTCTGCACACAGTAAGTGCTCAATAAATTGATTGTATCACGAAATCTTGGTGAAGCGCAGAAAAAAGATCCTGGCAGATATCCCAGTTGTGGTTCTGTCATTAGGACTCCTGCCACTTGTCCATTCCCCCTACCTCTCCCTAGCGAGATCTCCCTTGGACTCGGAAGCAGGGTGTTGGATTGATCAGAACTTGTACTTCCCAAGTGCTTAGTACAGTGCTCTGCACACAGTAAGCGCTCAATAAATACGATTGATGATGATGATGATCAGAAACAGTCCGTGTGATTGCGAGTTTCTGATAACCCACCAACAACGATTCTGTAAGTGTTTTGTCCAGTCATATCTCACTGTAATCATTTCAAAGCTGCAGATTTGATCGTAGAGTTTTGAACTTCCATATGTTCCACAAAGAAGCAGCGTGGCTCAGTGGAAACAGCCTGGGCTTTGGAGTCAGAGGTCATGAGTTCAAATCCCCGCTCCACCACTTGTCAGCTGTGTGACTTTGGGCAAGTCACTTCACTTCTCTGTGCCTCAGTTGCCTCATCTGTAGAATGAGGACTAAGACTGTGAGCCCGATGTGGGTCAACCTGATCACCTTGTAACCTCCCCAGCGCTGAGAACAGTGCTTTGCACATAGTAAGCGCTTAATAAATGCCATCATCATTATTATATGTGTGTGTGTGTGCATCTCTTTGTTAAATGCCATTTTGTAGTCCTTTCTAATGACTTCCTCTCCTGTTTGTTAATCTCACGTACTGTTACTCTCTGAGTGCCTTTTATTTTGTTTTTTCTCATCACCACTTAACCCACAGACCATCCCCACAGCTATGTTTGACATTTTTGGAGCCTACTCTTGTGGATTTGCATAATGTGAATTGTAAAATGCAAAGGAAAGGATATGTGAACAGTAGTTTCAGGGTAGTTGGCGGTGGTGGTGGCGGGGGGGAGTTATGTGTTTCTCCCAGAGGAAGAAAAGCAATTCTAACTAATCTTAGCGCTATCAAGGCAAGTGCTATTCCCTCGTTCCAGAGGATATTTCAAAAGAATATCTGTCAGAAAAAAAAAGAAAACAGAGACGAAATAGAACAGATAATCTCTAACAAAGCTAATAGAAGAAGGAAAATTGGAACCCAAAGAAAAAGCCAAAAGAATTGAATAATTGGAGATTGATGATTCAAATAGAGGAACTCCAAAACTCCAAGACTGTACACATTTTCAGAAAGGGAAGTGCTTCAAAGAACTGATCCCAAAAGGATAATACAATCATCACTTTAGAGACAAACCTCCATGTGAAAACAGGAAAGTAGTAAGACATTAGAAAATGGGAAAGCTAAATATTGTGAATGTTTTCTTTCCAGACACATTGGTTAAATCAAAAGGATTTTTTCCTTCCTCTGAAGTTACAATAGTTGAACGCTCCTAAGAACCCTCCCCCCCACCCCCCCGCCTTACCTCCCTCCCCTCCCCACAGCACCTGTATATATGTATATATGTTTGTATGTATTTATTACTCTATTGATTTATTTATTTTATTTGTACATATTTATTCTATTTATTTTATTTTGTTAATATGTTTTGTTTTGTTCTCTGTCTCCCCCTTCTAGGACTGTGAGCCCACTGTTGGGTAGAGACCGTCTCTATATGTTGCCAACTTGTACTTCCCAAGCTCTTAGTACAGTGCTCTGCACACAGTAAGCACTCAATAAATACGATTGAATGAATGAATGAATGAATGAATGAATGAATAAGAGGAAAGGCAACCTGGCCAGGTCAGCATAGCCAAGAATGGAGCCAGTTGTCCAACTCATTCAAGCCCAAAATAGTTTCAAAAAGATTTGGGTAATTTGCCACCAGAGCAGGTGTAGTGTCAATTAACAGAGAAGATGGGTTGCCATTCCGCCTGTCTTCCTTCCTAAGTATTCTCTCTCACTATCACCTTCGGTGATTTGATTTGAGGGATGTACTTTTCTCTTTTGTGCACAATTCCAACAATTTTGGGGCAAATGTAGCATGCTTTTCCCCTTGCGGTCTATAGGTGGTTGAATGCTGAAAATGAAAATGCCAGACATAAAGTTGTATGGAGCTGTGTTCACTGGGAACAGGGAATAGTGAACAGATCCTCTGAAAACCAGACTGCCCAGACAACTCACCATCCTGGGAAGGGATGCCAACTAAGACAAACCCATTGCATTTTGACCCCTGAAGGAGACCTGCGCAGGGTAGATCAGGATAGTGTAAGCAGTCTGACCTGAATTCCCCCAGGTTCCTGATACATGCAATAGTAGTAATGGTATTTAATTCCTTACTGAATGCAGTAAACAAAAACTCCTTACCATCGGCTTTAAAGCATTCAATCACTTTGCCTACCCCTACTTCACTTCATTACTCTTCTACTACAACCCAGCCTGCATGCTTCGCTCTTCTGATGCCAACTTACTTACTGTACCTCAATCTCATCTACCTTGCCGCTGAACTCTCGCCCACATCCTCTGGCTTGGAACACCCTCCCTCCTCAAATCTGACAGACAATTACTCTCCTCACTTTCAAAATCATTTTGAAGGCACATTTCCTCCAAGAGCACTTCCCTGACTAAGCCCTCGTTTCCTCTTTTTCCACTCTTGTGTCACCCTGGCTTGCTCCCTTTATTCACCACCCCCGCACCCAGCCTCACAACACTTATGTACATATCTGTAATTTATTTATTTATATTAATGTCTGCCTCCCCTTCTAGACCGCAATCTCAAAGTTAGCAGGAATCTGTCTGTTATATTGATATGGTGTACTCTCCCAAGTGCTTAGTACAGTGTTCTGCACATAGTAAGCACTCCATAAATAATTGATTTATTGATTGATTGCAGAGCATTGTACTAAGTGCTCAGGTTTGCTGAGGAATCCTAGCACTTCCAGAGTCATGGATCAGCTCAGGGAGCCTGCTTCCTAAAGAGGCTCAAGGTATTCTGGGCTTTGAGCACCAATTTGGGATTGCAGAAAACAAGTTTAGAAGCAGCTCAGGACCCTTATATGAGGCACTGTTCAGAAGGCAGGATCTCATACTGCAGCCTTTTCACCAAAAATCAGTGGCACCCCAATTACGTTATCCTCATCAGTAATTAATTACAATACAATACCTTATATAGCCCTTTTATTTTTCCAAAGAAGTTCACATCAATTAGTTCACTTTATCCTTACAAGGCCTCTGAGGCAGGGAGAGGCAGGTATTATTAATCCCACTTAATAGGTGAGGAAGCTAAGGTACAGTAGTTAAATGATCTGCGCAAGTTCATACAACAGGCCAGTGACAGAGGTAGGAAACAAGTGACACACATTTAGAAAAGGTTATTTTTCAAATGTATGTTGACCTTCATCAGAATCTAAAATCTTATGCTTTTATTCAGAAAGAATGACACAGTAACCATATTTGATATCCCAAAGCTTAATAGATCTTTTTTCTACATTCTTTCTTACATTAAAATTCAGAGAGAAGACAGAACACAATTGGCATACTACCAATATCTACCAGTATTTCAAAATATTCTGACAAAAAGTATAGATTGTTTATTCAAACGGCTAGCTCAAGTTTGTGGCTAGATTATTTTATCGTGCACACACACCCTAGCTGGTCTCCCTGCCTCTTGCCTCTCCTCTCTCCAGTCTATATTACACACTGAAGCATGCATCACCTTCTTGAAGCATCACTGAACACATATGTCTCCATTCCTCAGAATACTCCAAGTGCTTCCTGTGTCCCTCCACCTCAAACAAAATCCTTTCATATTTGGCTTCAAGGCCCTCACCAACTCAGTCCATCTTATCTGCCTTCTTCTTTTCTCCCAAACTATCTTTCTAATGGTATCTCTCTCTCTTAATTCACCTGCCTTCATCACCTTGTTTAATGCTGCTCTCCTGGCCTGGGAGGCCCTGCCTCTCCATATGCATAACTCTCCCCAGATTGAAATTCCTCCTAAAATCCCACCTCTCTGAATAAGTCTTCCCGTATTAATTCCAAGCACCCCAAGTCATAAAAGAGGACCAGCCTCTTCTAAGACTTATATAGTCTTTCTACATTCATTAATTCTATTATTCATTCAATTGTATTTTTTGAGCACTTTACTATGTGCAGAGCATTATACTAAGCTCTTGGGAGTGTACAGTATAACAATAAACAGACACATTCCCTGCCCACAATGAACTCAGAGTCTAGAAGGGGAAACTACCTAATCTTACCACTTGTGGATATGTTTATTTTGATCGCTATCTTTGTAAATGGTTCTATTTCTATCATCCCCATTAGAGTGTAAATTACTTAGGGGCATGGAATGCACCACTTCTTTATTTTATTCTTTCTTTCTTACACTGCATGCAGAGGATACTACAAAACTAATAAATACTACTTATACTACTATATTTTCCTGAGTAGGGTAGTATAAGCCCATAGAACTTTGTGCACAAAAATTCATTGCTACTTCTAAAACTGGCATCAACAACCCAGGTTCTGCATTCTTGGACACAAATCTATTAAGCAATACCCTCTAGTTCTTCAAACTAATTATCATAAAGCATAAAATTCAACTTTTAACATGCATTATGATTTAACAAACAGTATGAGCTACTTTTTTTTTACTTAAATTATCCTGCCTCCTGAGAAGAAAACATTTCAGCTTTAGTAACAGAGTTCTTGGTAGTGTGATTATATAAATATCTGGGTTTGAATAATTTCCAATTCAGCAGTCTGTAGAAATCTGTAGAAATCGGGTTCATTGTATGTGTTTAAAGGAGAAAAAACTTGAGGAATAGATTAGTTTGGCATGTACATCCTTAGTGATCTATTGTGACTGTCCACAACTACATTGTAGAAACTGTCTAATAGTTTGAATAACACAAATATACTTTATCAGTTTAAATGCTTAATGTTGTATGAATGTCACACATTTCACATTTAGCTAAATTGGACTGATGCAAATACCATATGCAGTCAGAGAAAAAGTATAAAAGAAATTGAAGAGATGGACTTGGAATCATCCATAATACTGTATTCTAGGGACAGTGAAGGTGATTTTATCAATAAAGTTAAGCATTTTGGCCTAATGGATAGAGCATGGACCTAGGCGTCCGAAGGACCTGATTGGATTATGAGTGTGTCTGAAGGGGACACTCATTACATCTGCTAATGAGCCACTTCTCTGATAGGTTCAGGCAGACAGGAGCTGATTCATTTGGAGCATTTTCCAATCATATGATGCAATCTGATGCAGATGAGGTAGGGGTGGGGAGGATCCAATCAATTTTTCCACAAGCCTCACACCCTCTCTAAGTCTCACAAACACTGCATCCCAGATCCTCAGAGGGGAGCGGGAGGTTGTCCCCATGAACCCCACAACTCTGGATCCCTGCCCCAAGGGAGTTGTGGCCTGGCTCTCAGGAAAGTGGTTATTGTTTCTGCTACCAAAAATCCCCAGCCCCCATGGCTCCCGTCCTTGCAAAGGGTGACCAAGGAGATGTAGGGTGGCTCCAGGGCTCCATCATGCTGACACCATTCTTGCCGAGAACAGAGGGGACATGTCAGGGGAACACCAAATTACTGTAGGAAGGGAAGAAACAGAGATCACAAAACATCCCACCTCCATTTTCCCTGACTCCACCTCCCTGTGGTTAGTCTGGTGACTACATAGTTTGGACAATCTGAACTATGGAGAAGACGCTGAGGCGAGGCCAATTATCAGGTCATTTTGAAGGACTTCACCTGATAAACAGCAAAGAAGCAGTGTGGCTTAGTGGAAAGAGCCCGGGTTTATAAACTAATAAATTATGGATATGTTCATAAGTTCGT
Source organism: Tachyglossus aculeatus (assembly GCF_015852505.1). Classification (NCBI taxonomy): domain Eukaryota; kingdom Metazoa; phylum Chordata; class Mammalia; order Monotremata; family Tachyglossidae; genus Tachyglossus; species Tachyglossus aculeatus. The sequence continues at coordinate 44,757,166 of NC_052068.1, forward strand.
AAGTTCTATGAACATATGTTCATATGTTCATAAGTGCTGTGGGGCAATGGGAGGGGTGAATAAAGGGTGCAAATCTAAGTGCAAAAATGACTCAGAAGGGAGTGTGGGAAGAGGAAATGAGGGCTTAGTTGGGGAGACCTCTTGGAGGAGATGTGTTTTTAATAAGGCTTTGAAGGTGGGATGTGTGATCATCATGGGTTCGAATCCTGGCTCTGCCACTTGTCAGCTGGGTGACTTTGGGCAAGTCACTTAACTTCTCTCTGCCTCAGTTACCTCATCAGTAAAATGGGGACTAAGACTGTGAGCCCCACGTGGGACAACCTGATAACCTTGTATCTACCCCATTGCTTAGAACAGTGCTTTGCACATAGTAAGCACTTAAATACCATCATTAATTATTCTTTTTATAAACTAGTCATAGCTCAAAATGGTGCTAATCCTTTGTTGAATCAGAGCACAATGCAATAGAGTTGAAAGACATGATCCTGGACCTCAAGAAGCTTTCAATCTAGTAATGTTACTGGGCCTTGTGATATAGTTAAAACTATTCCAAAGCCAGAGATCCTGGCGGTTACGGTGGGGCACAGGAGCTGTCTGGAAAGTTTCCACCTTCTACTGATATTTGTTAGACAGCACATTTGCTCTTCTGACCTTCCCTGAATGTTGGCTTTGACTAGAAGGGTGGGCCGAGAACACGTAAAATAATGCTATGTATCACCAACCAAAAATCTGAAATGATGGCAAAGCAATACAGTGTCTTCATATATCATTGCAACGGCTGCTCATTGTGCTGATTCTCTTTGTACTGAGATAACACAAGTATTCTAACTAATCTCAGGTTAGATTATGAAAAATCAGCATGATTTCCTGGTGCTCCCTACTTCATCTTGTTCTTTTGTGTGATATCAAATCCACCACACCTTAGAAATTTGCCATTGAGATTCATATTTACTAAGCACGTACTGTACTGCTAGGAATTCCCACAGAAAACATCCTATTAGCATCCATATTTTTAATAGAACAGAAATGAATCAAAGAAGCAATCATCATATTTTTGAGCACTTACTGAATACAGAGAATTGTACTAAACACTTGGGAGAGTACAATATAACAGAGTTGGCAGGCACATTCCCTGCCCACAACAAGCTTACAGTCTAAAGGGGATACAGGTATTAATATAAACTAATAAATTATGGATATGTTCATAAGTGCTGTGGGGCTAAGGGAGGGGTGAATAAAGGGTGAAAATCTAAGTGCAAAAATGACTCAGAAGGGAGTGTGAGAAAAGGAAATGAGGGCTTAGTTGGGGAGACCTCTTGGAGGAGATGTGTTTTTAATAGGGCTTTGAAGGTGGGATGTGTGATCGTCTGTCCGATATGAGGAGGGTGGGTGTTTGCACCTGAATCTGTGGCCTCTAGGCGATTGATATTCACCCCACCCCCAACCCCACAGCATTTATGTCTATATCTTTAAATTGTATGCTATAAATTACTTATCTATTCATATCAATGTGTCACCACCTCACCGTATGCTCATTATGGGCAGGGAATGCCTCAGTCAGTCAGTCGTAATTGCTGAGTGCTTACTGTGTGCAGAGCACTGTACTGGGAGAGTACAGTGTAACAATAAACTGACACATTCCCTTCCTAATAGTAATAATAATAATGGTATTTGTTAAGCGCTTACTATGTGCAAAGCACTGTTCTAAGTGCTGGGGTAGATACAAGGTGATCAGGTTGTCCCACTTGGGGCTCACATTGTTAATCTCCATTTTACAGATGGGTAACTAGGGCCCAGAGAAGTTAAGTGACTTGCCCAAAGTCACACAGCTGACAAGTGGAGGAGCCAGGATTGGAACCCGTGACTTCAGACTCCCAAGCCTTGGGCTCTTTCCACTGAGCCATGCTGCTTCTCTGAAACTGAGAAAATATGAAAACTGTCCTTTGATTAATAAGGGAACAAGGACAAATTTCAAGAAATTATACTTTCTTCTATAATTTAAAGTATCTTCTTTTAATTTTATGTAGGGGTATTTCTCATTCAAAGTATTTGTGGATTAAACAAAAATATCTTCCTTAACTACATGGTAAACTGGTCGCTAATTGGTGTTAGTATTATTTAATATTCTCTCATCCAGGCTCTCCTAGTGCAAGAGTTACCACCAGGCAGTTAAATTGGAATTTTTGGAAGTTGAATGAATTCATGCAAAGTTCGTCAGTGTATTATTTAATACATTATTTTTCCACAGAGCTAAGGAGAATCCTTATAACTTAAAATTGTTAATCCATCAATTGATTGTATTTTTGAGCACTGAGAAGTGCTTAGAACAGTGCTCTGCACACAGTAAGTGCTTAATAAATATTATTGAATGAATTAATAAATGAATAAATGCATTTATATTAATATCTGTCTACCCCTCTAGACTGTAAGTTTATTGTAGGCAAAGAATGTGTCTGTTGTGCTGTGTTGTACTCTCCCAAGCATTTAGTACAGTGTCCTGCACACAGTAATCACTCAATAAATACAAGTGATTGACTGACTGGTTGTGCTGTATCTACCACGGTGTTTAGGAAAGTGCTTGCTATGTAATAAGCACTTCAATTCCACAGTTATTATTGAAGCCAGACAAGATTTCCTAAACAAATCATTCATATTTAGTAAGTGCTTACTGTGTATAGGACACTGTACTAAATGCTTGGGAGAGTACAAACAATATAACAGACACATTCCCTGCCTTATAGGAAGAGCTAACTCACAACTCATCGTCAGTTAAAAAGTCAGAGCTCCAAAAAGCCTTCACTCCAAAACCAACAGCCTACCGCCCTCTGCACAAAAAGAAACTTGAGACAAACTTCAAAATAGTTCCAAAAACACACTGGATCTCAATCAGATTAAGTGGGGCCACTACCAGGGCTCAGACCAATTTGTAATACAGTGACCTTGCAGTCTGCTAATGCTGTTGTACTGTACTCTCCCAAGCACTTATTACAGTGCTCGACACATAGTAAATGCTCAATAAATACCATTGATTGATTCCAGGCCAAAGGCAGGACTTGGGCAACAGATCACTGGTTCATTCATTCAGTCATGTTTATTGAGCTTGGTACAGTGCTCTGCACACAGTAAGCGCTCAATGAATACGATTGATTGATTGATTTGGGCAAGTCACTTCACTTCTCTGGGCCTCAGTTACCTCCTCTGTAAAATGGGGATGAAGACTGTGAGCCCCGCGGGGAGCAACCTGATCACCTCGTAACCCCTCAGCGCTTAGAACAGTGCTTCATTCATTCATTCATTCATTCATTCATTCCGTCATATTTATCGAGCGCTTACTGTGTGCAGAGCACTGTACTAAGAGCCTGGGAAGTTGGGAAGCAGCGTGGCTCAGCAGAAAGAGCCCGGGCTTTGAAGTCAGAGGTCATCGGTTCAAATCCCGGCTCTGCCCCGGTCAGCTGTGTGACTTTGGGCAAGTCACTTCACTTCTCTGGGCCTCAGTTACCTCCTCTGTAAAATGGGGATTAAGACTGTGAGCCCCACGTGGGACAACCTAATCACCTTGTAAATTCCCCAGCGCTTAGAACAGTGCTTTGCACATAGTAAGTGCTTAATAAATGCCATCATTATTATTATTATTATTATTAAGCACTTACTGTGTGCAGAGAACTGCACTAGGCACTTGGAAAATACAATTCAGCAACAATTAGACACAATCCCTACCCAACAACAGGCTCACAGTCTTCAGATAGATGAGGTTGAGGTACAGTGAGTAGGTTGGTATTAAAAGGGTGAAGTGTGTGGGCTGGGTTGTAGTAGAAAATCATGGGAGTAGGAAAGGAAGGGGCAGGGTGACTACATGCTTTAAAGCAGATAGTAAGGAGTTCCTGTTTGATGCGGAGGTGGAAGGGCAACAATTGGAAGTTCATGAGGGGTGGGAAAACATGGAATGAACGTTTTTGAAGTTATCCAACCAGCAGAATGAAGTCTGGAGAGGCAAGAGAGAGGAGGCATGGAGGTCAGCAAAGGAGCCTGATGCAGTAATCAAAGAAAGATAGGCTAAGTGCTTAACAGAAATCCCAAGCACTGCTACAAAAGTCAGAAGCAATTTCTGAGGAATATACACCATATGTGAATTCACTCTGTGAATTGCTTCATTTTCTAAGGAAGACACATGTCCAGAGGTTCCAAACACTGTCTGTGCCAGGGAGAATACTCCAGTGCTAATGGTGTGTCCTTCAGCTTTGTTGTCCTGAGCAGAATAGTAGAAACTACTTGATGGCAAATGCCACTGCACCACAAATATGAAGCACAGTGGCCTTGGGAGACAAAAAAGTCATTTGACTTATGTCCATGTCAAAAATCTGACACTTTCTGAAAACAAGTGCATTTTAAAAAACACTATTCTCAGATAAGTTCCAAAGGCACTTATAAACACAGTCTTTCCTGTAGAGGTTTCTATTTCCCCAGATTTTTAAATGCTAAAGTAGCAATCAAGAGAGTTCTATTGTTCAAAGGGCCTATAAACAAGGATGTCAGGATGTAGCAGGATTATTTAGGACATTCTAAAAGAGATTTGGACTCCTGCATTCTTGTGGTTTCATATCAGATCAAGGAAAAGATAATTCAGTTGTATCTTTGTTACAATAAGTACTTTAAAAGTCATTGTTTGGATTACAGAAAATGTCTTTCAAAAGTCTTAGGCCTTCAATTTCTTGCAGTCTCTAATTTTTTCCGGCCAGGCAAATGCTACATATTCCATTTCCTTGTTATTGACTTTTTAGGCACTCTGGAGAGGGCATTGCCTTTGGAGACTATCTTCCTTCAAGCTCCATACGTATCACAGGACAGTACTTGGAGTTGTAAAAGTTCAACCCATAAAATATCCACCAATATTCATTCTTCTAATTCAGATCACAGATTACATTAAGGAACTACAGAGAGTGGAATGAGTGTCTGGGAGGAACAAGTATCACATTCCTTCAGGGAGCAAAAATGATAAAAGTTGCTTCTTCAGCAATGAACTTCTGGGCAAAGGGCAACCAGTGACAGAAGCGTCCGCCAGGATTTCTTAGGGATTGGCATGATTCTTCAGAACATGTAAAGAGCTGCCCACAGGGGTTGGTGGGGACCTTTTAGACTGTGAGCCCACTGTTGGGTAGGGACTGTCTCTATATGTTGCCAACTTGTACTTCCCAAGCGCTTAGTACAGTGCTCTGCACTCAGTAAGTGCTCAATAAATATGATTGATTGATTGATTGACTGCCTGGGAGGGTGAGGAAGGAGCTGTCAGACTCCTGCTAGGGTTTAGGGAGGCCTGAAACTACAGAAGAGAAACCCGTGGCATGTACTTACCCATGGGATAAGGAATCATTGATGCTGACAGGGTATTACTGGCCTCACATTCCATCTCTGTGGGAGATTCTGATTCTTTTCCTTTGTCAAGTTTTATGAATAGACCTCATTCTATCTTTTTTGGTTATCTTAGGTCTGATCCCCGTCACTTTATAGCCTCATTTATTTTGTCCTTTGCCTTTATCTTGCTCTGTTTGGCAATCGATACCAGTACTTGTATGCATAACTTTTTCTGATCTGAGCATTTAAATATGTCCTATTTCATAAGCAGTATTTTCACATGATTGATGTGAGGTGCTCTCTTCTGAAATCAGTCAAGGAGAAGAGTCATGCATTGTGCAGCAAATGAAAGGCCTTTTTTTCTTCATTTCCACATGCAGAGATACTTGTAAGAATTGAATTTTGTCTACACTTATATTCTGACACCGTTCGAGTGAGTATGAGTTCAAGCTTTCATTTTAATCTCGGATCCTCAGCTGGGTGGTGGCACACCTGGTTTCTCATCAAATTAATGATGTTTCCTTGCCCATGTCTCTGCTCCTCAGCTTGCCTGGCTGTCTATAATTAACTCCCTCCACTTGAGCTCTTTCCTGCCACTTCCCCTCTGTGAATTCAATATTGATTCTGCATGGGCATTGGCTACCAGGAAAAAAAGCTACAAGGACATCCACGACCAGGACAGTTTTAGAGAAATGCACTGCAAACTGAGACAAGGCATTTCATTTTGCTCTCCTACTTATTTCCAGATGACCAAGGTGATCAGTGATGCACTTATTAGTTCAAATCACTGTGCTAAATGTAGGGATAGAGACCAGATAGATCAGATGTAGTCCCTATCTTCTTTGAGATTCGCAATTTAAGAAAAACAAATATCATAACCCTATTTTACAGGTGAGGAAACTGAGGCCCAGAGAGGTTAAGTGACTTGCTCAAGGTCATGTAATAGATAAGAGACAGAAGCAGAATTAGAACCCAGGGCCTCTGACTCCAGGCCAGTGCTCTTCCCAGTAGGCCCCACTGCTTTCCTTTAGCCTGAGAAGTAAAAATAGTCAATACGAGAGTTTAAGCCCTCTGTTTACAATTAAAATTATGTGAATCTGGGGGTTTGAACTTGACCTGTTATTGGGTAGGGACCATCTCTATATGTTGCCTACTTGTACTTCCCAAGCACTTAGTACAGTGCTCTGCACACAGTAAGCGCTCAATAAATACGATTGAATGAATGAAATGAATGAATAAGTAGTTGTCCTTCACATTCAAAGACACACTGATGTTGAGGTCTACCTATTATTATTATTAATAAGTATAGTTATACAATAATAGTATTGGTTAAGCTATTACTATATGTCAAGCACTGTACATAATGTTGGGATAAATAAAAGATAATTCAGTTGGACACAGTCCCTGTCCCACATTGGGCTTATAGTCTAAGTAGAAGTGATAACAGATATTTATATCCCCATTTTACAGATGGGGAAACTGAGGCACAAAGAAGGTAAGCAACTTTCCCGTGATCAAACAGCAGGAAAATGACAGAGCCATAATAAGAACCCAGGTCCTCTGGCTCCCAGACCAGTGCTCTTTCCAGTAGACTATATTGCTTCTTTTTTATGGTATTTATTAAGCTCCTAGCATGTGCCAGTCACTGTTCTAAACAATGGGGAAATAATAATAATAATGATGGCATTTGTTAAGCGCTTACTATGTGCAAAGCACTGTTCTAAGCGCTAGGGAGGATACAGGGTGATGAGGTTGTTCCACATGGGGCTCACAATCTTAATCCCCATTTTCCAGATGAGGTAACTGAGGCCCAGAGAAGTTAAGTGACTTGCCCAGAGTCACCCAGCTGACAAGTGGCAGAGCCGGGATTTGAACCCACGACCTCTGACTCCAAAGCCCGGGCCCTTTCCACTGAGCCACACTGCTTCTCAGATTGTACACAGTCCATGTCCCACAGAGGGCTCAAAGCCTTAATCCCTATTTTACAGATGAGGTAACTGAGGCCCAGAGAAGTGAAGTCACCTGGCCCAAAGTCAGACAGCAGACAAGTGGTGGAGTCAGGATTAGAACCCAGATCCTACTGACTCCCAGCCTCATACTCTTTCCACTAGGCCACACTATTTCTCTACCTCTGAGCGCATGTGAGGCTGAAAAGGCTGATGACAACCCATAGTCCCAACTGCATTATGCACCAAAAAGGCTGTCTCCTGTTGTGTCATCTGTCAATCATATTAAATGAGCACTTCCTGAGTGCAGAGCACAATACTAAACACTGAGAGAGTGCAGTTTAATAATACAACAGAGTTGTTAGACACATTTCCTTCCCACATTGAGCTTACAGTCTAAACGGGGAGACAGACATTAATATAAATACATTACAGATACATACATAAGTGCTGTGGGGCTGAGGGAGAAGTATATAAAGGGTACAAATCTAAGGATGACACAGAAGGAAGTGACAGAAGAGGAAATGAGGGTTAATGGGGGAAGGCCTCTTGGAGAAGACGTACTTTTAATAAGGCTATGAAGATGGGGAAATTGATCTGCTGTCGCATATGAAGAGGGAGGACATTCCAGGCCAGAGGCAGGCCATGGGTGAGAGGTTGGTGGTGATATAGTGAGACTTTACCATGCCCTTAAAATGCTTCTTCTGTCCTCCTTCTTTGTGGTTTACCAGTTTCACCGCTCCATACCAGAGCTGTTTGATTATCCTGCCGTTGCAGGGTATGTTCTACTTCCTCAGTTCTTTCACATCTTCTCCACTCACATAGACCATCAAAGTAAATAAGCTACCAACTCTGTTTAAGGCCTTCTTATATATGCAATGCATGCAAGGTATTGAAGTTGCTATCATATGTCTTCATTCCCTTACCATGCCATGAGGAAATCATTTAGCCCTACAGTAGAATCCTCAACTTCAACTAAGATGAGCTAAGTTGACTGAAGACAATGGGAGATAGACATGGCTAAATGATGGCAAGCACTTGGTCTCAGATAAGCTCCTTCCTATTTCCTATCTTCCTGAGGTAATTTTTCCCCACTTTCATCTTAGGCAGACATACTGAATACTGATGAAAAGAGACTTCATCCAACCTCATTTTTGCATAGCTCAGTGATTTCCACACAGGAAACATTTTTTCTGGGCCAAGTAGCCTTCTGGAAGAAATAGCAATTTAATCTCAATAGGCAGAACATGCAAGGAAAATATATCTTGGTTCACCCTTCCTGGATTGTAACAGATCTCTAATGCTTCTTTTCTTCCCTCCCTCCTTCTTCCTAATTCAATCTTTGATATACTTACAAATAATAATAATTGTATTAATTCAACAATTACTAAGCATTTATGACATACTAGCCTCCAGCCAGGAAGAAGAGGATGCAACGGAAGAATGAGGTGTTCTCAACTTTCCAAACGTTGGGAAGTCAGTGGCTTCCGCCATGACTACTATACTCTGCCCAGTGAAGAGTCCAAAATTCTCCTCTTCTAGCTACAACGCCAAGCCCTCTTTTTGTATGTATGCTGACCTTGTCTTTTATGCTTAGTGCTTTTTATGATACTGTTACTCTAATAGTTCTCCTTTCCCTAATCAACTTGAATCTCTGTGCCCCCTGTAGATTATAAACTCCTTGTGGACAGGGATCACATCTACCAATTCTGTTGTATTGTACTTTCCAAAGCAGTTAGTACAGTGGATTGCACACAGTAAGTACTCAGTAACTACCATTAATTGAATAATTTACTTTTTCATCCTTATGTGTCCATCCCCCTCTAGACTGTAAGCTCACTGTGGGCAGGGAATGTGTCTGCCACCTCTGTTGCATTGTAAGTATTTAGTACAGTGTTACATACATAGTAATCACTCAAATAACATTGATGATGATGACAATGATAGTCCTTCCTCCCCAAACACCTTCCTTATTGTTAGACTGTGAGCCCCTTGAGAGCCAGGGACTTGATTTAATTTTCCCCTGTTCGTTTTTTTCCAGCACTTAGTTCAGTGCTATGCACATGGTAATCTCTTAGTTAATACCATTTCTACTACTATTATTACTTTCAAACACCCTCTTAAGCACAGGTATTAATTCAAGATTCTCATTTAAGACTGTATGTCCCTCATGGGGTTCACAGTCTAAGAGGAAAAGATAACAGATATTTTATTCCTATTTTACTGAGACATTAAGGAGTTAAGTGACTTGTCAAAGATCATACAGCAGAAAAGTGTTGGAGCAGAGACTAGAGCCTGGGTCTCTTGGCTCTTATCCCCATCCTTTTTCCCCTAGAATATGACTGAAAAGAGAGGAGGTTACCCGAAGAGCAAAGCAGTGGCCACATCCCACTATTCAAATTTGGCTTATAATGATGATGGCTTTGGTTAAGTGCTTATTAACAGCTGTAATAAACACTGGGGTAGATATAAATTAATCAAGTCAAGCACAGTCCCTGTCCCTCACTGGGCTCACATTATAAGTAGAGGAAGATCTTTGTCCATAAACAACCACTCCAAGGGGCTCTTTGGCTCCAGGGACTTGGCATCATTGGCAGGAAGGGCAGCATTAGTAGTCCACCCTGCCCTTGGGTCTGGAAAAAGAATCAGAGGTGGAGCCAGTAAGGGACTGAAATTCTCCTGGGTGTCATGATGGCTGTGGCTCCCATGGTGTGTGGAGGAGCTGGGTACAGGTTGGAGTCTTTGCAATATGGACCAGGGTCCTTGCAGTTAGAGCAGGGGCTGGACATGCACCTGGGTCGAAACTAAACCACTGTAGCACCTCAGCTGCTGCAGCAAAAACTTTGCCGTTGGCAAAGGGTTCAATGTCGTAAGTGGTCCAGACCCCTTCTATACCACCTGAACGAGGCCCCAGTCTTCCATGCTGGAAGTTCAAGTTCCAAATGGTGAAGGAAAAGAAGAGCTGGACTGGAGGGTGGGGTGAGAGGAATGCAGCTTACTAGTCTCCATTAGCTCCCACGCAATGACCCGTAGTGAGTGATGATGATGAAAATCATTTAAGAAATCAACCGAATTATGGCTTGTTGTATGGAAAAATGCCTCTACATTGACTGGAACGATGGTGATTTTAGTGTCTTGCGGTTATAACTTGCTTGTGTTCTGCAGCTATAAAATCTTCTGATGGAACGAATTAGTCTGAAGTGCTTTGCTCAACTCCTAAACCAAGGTGATTTTAAAAATTGAACACTATCGTGGAGAAAGGATTTTTACATAAGAAACTAGTTGCTTCTTGTTCATCGTTTGCCTTGTTTTCTAAACCAATCAAAGCATATTAATGAAAAAAAAGGCAGGAAGTGCAAGATACTCCTGTCATCATCAATGAATGACAGAAATGAATTGAGGGCAATGCCAAGCTTGTCATCATCAGCACCATCATCAATGGGATTTATAAAGTGCTCACTGTGTGAAGAGTACTGTGTTAAGCACTTGAGAGAGTACAACAGAGAAGCAGCATGGCTCAGTGGAAAGAGCCCGGGCTTTGGAGTTAGAGGTCATGGGTTCAAATCCCAACTCTGCCAATTGTCAGCTGTGTGACTTTGGGCAAGTCACTTCACTTCTCTGGGCCTCAGTTACCTCATCTGTAAAATGGGGATTAAGACTGTGAGCCCGACGTGGGACAACCCAATCATCTCGTAACCTCCCCAGTGCTTAGAACAGTGCTTTGCACATAGTAAGTGCATAATAAATGCCATTATTAATTAATTAACAGAATTGGTAGACAGGTTCCCTGCCCACAACAAGCTTACAATCTAGAAGGGGAGATAGACATTAATAAAAAATAGGTCATTCATAATATATAATGAATAGATATTTTCATAAGTGCTGTGGGACTGAGGATGGGGCAAATATCAAATGTCCAAATGTCACAGATCCAACTGCATAGGTGATGCAGAAGGGAGAGGGAGTCAGACGAGAGACAGCTTAATTAGGGAAGGCCTCATGGAGGAGATGGGACCTTAGTAATGTTTTGAAGGTGGGTAGAAGGGTGTTCTGGCATATATGGAGGGTGTGGGGGTCCCAGGCTAGAGGAAGGATGTGGGAAAGGGGTCAGCAGTGAGATAGACAAGATCAGGGCACAGTGTGTCGGCTGGTGCTGAAGGAGTGAAGTTGTGGGTTGGGCTCTAGTAGGACATCTGTGAGGGGGTGAGCTGATTGAGTGTTTTCAAGTGATTTTAAGGAGTTTTTGATGTGGACGTGGATGAGCTGATTGAGTGTTTTCAAGTGATTTTAAGGAGTTTTTGATGTGGACGTGGATGGGCAGTCATTGGAGATTCTTGAGGAGTGGGGAGACATGGACTGAACTTCGTTTTGAAAAAATGATCAATACAGCACAGTATTGGACTGGAGTGGGGAGAGGCAGGAGGCAGGGAGGTCAGCAAGGAGGCTGATGCAGTAATCAAGGTCTTGTCTTGTCTTACGCTGTTGAGTCATCTCTGACCCATAGGGACTCCATGGACACATCTCTCCCAGAACTCCCCACCGCCATCTGCCATCGTTCTGGTAGTGTATCCATAGAGTTTTCTAGGAAAAACTGTAGAATTTGTTTACCATTGCCTTCTTCTGTGCAGTAAATTTAAATCTCTGCCCTCGGCTCTCTCCCTTGCTGCTGTTGCCCAGCACAGGTGAGTTTTGACTTGTGACAGATTGCCTTCCACTCACTAGCCACTGCCCAAGCTAGGAATGGGGTGGGTATGCCTCAGCTTGACTCTCCCTCTCGTAGCCAAGACTGGTAGTGTGCTGGAAACTCTCCAGATGCGATCCTGAGAAGGGAGTAGTCAAAGTGGGAGAGGATAAATGCGTGGATCAGCATAGCAGCAGTTTGGATGGAGAGGAAAAGGCAGATTTTAACAATGTTGTGAAGGTAGAACTGATAGGAGTGGTCTAGACTACTATTTCCTTACAACAAATAATTACTGAATCCCCAGGATTGTACCAAATGCTAGTATTGATACTTCAATTGTGACAAATGTGCTCAACTTAAAAGAACATCTTTGTCTTGTTTCTTGGTGCTGTTCTTTAAATTTTTGAACTCTTTCAGCATTTTCTTTGATTTCTCCTTCCTCTTTCTCTTTTAAACTGAATTCCCTAGGATGCAGCTCTTTTCTCATGTCACTGACATAGTCTTGGCAACGTTATCTCATTCTTGTTCAAACCAATTATGCTCGAGCCCAGTACTCTGACCCTGACTTTGGCACCAGAAATCCTTGAAGGAATGTGTGATGATTGAGAAGCAGCATGGCCTAGTGGAAAGAGCACGGGCGTAAGAGAGCCAAGTTCTCATCCCAGCTCTGCCACTTGTCTTCTGTGTGACTTCAGACAAGTCATTTAACTTCTCTGTGCGTCACTTACCTCGTCTATAAAATGGGGATTAAAGTTGTGAGCCTCGTGCATGGACTGTGTCCAACCATGCTATTCTTCTATCTACCCCAGTGGTTAGTACAGAGCCTGGCACACAGTAAGCACTTAACAAATACCATTAAAAAACGATAAAAGAGATTGTTTTCCATGACATCCTCCCCGCTGGTTAGGGATGTAACTTCAAACATCTCTTTCTCCCTTCATAACACATCACAGACTATCTTATTTATCAATCAATCAATGGTATTTACTGAGCAATTATAACCTATTCTCTGTACCTCAATCTCATCTATCTCACCGCTGATTCCTCGCCAACAACCTGCTTCTGGCCTGGAACTCCCTCCTTCTTCATATTCATTCATTCAATGGTATTTGAATGAAGCAGTGTGGCTCATTGAAGCAGTGGCTCATTGAAGAAGAAGCACACTGCTCAAGAGAAGCAGTGTGGCTCAGTGGAAAGAGCACGGGCTTCAGAATCAGAGGTCATGGGTTCAAATCCCAGCTCCACCAATTGTCAGCTGTGTGACTTTGGGCAGGTCACTTCACTTCTCTGTGCCTCAGTTACCTCATCTGAAAAATGGGGATTAAGATGGTGAGCCCCACTTGGGACAACCTGATTACCTTGTAACCTCCCCAGCACTTAGAACAGTGCTTTGCACATTGTAAGCACTTAATAAATGCCATCATCATCGTCATCATCATTTATTGAATGCTTACTATGTGCAAAGCACTGTACTAAGCACTTGGGAGAGTACAACAACATACACAATCCTGCCCACAACACACTCACAGTCTATAGGGGGAGACAAACATTCATATAAATAAGTAAATAGATAAATAAGAAAATAAATTGCGGATATATATAGGATATCTGTATATCTGACAGACTATCACTCTCCCCATTGTCAAAGCCATATTGATAGCATATCTCTTCTGAGAGGTCTTCCCCGACTAAGCCTTAATTCCCTCTTCTCCCACTCCCTTCTGCATCACCCTTGCATTTGGATTTGTACCCTCTATTCACCACTCCCTCAGTCCCACAACACTTGTACTCCTCCAACCACTTAATGTAGTCCTCTGCACACAGTAAACACTTAATAGTTATGATTGATTGAGAGCAGAGCACTGTACTAAGTACCTGAGAAACTGTTTTTCTCTTTAAAAAGCTGTTATCCATCTATTGTCCATGAATTTACCCAAATGCTTTAGGAACTTCCAAGAAGAAGGGTAACATAGTGAAAAGCACACAGGCTGGAGAATCAGCGCACCTGGATTCTAAACTACTCCTCCACTTACCAGCTGTGTGACCTTGAGCAAGTCACTTAAACTTCTCTGTGCCTCAGTTTCCTCACCTGTAAAATGGGGATGCAGTACCTTTTCTCCCTCCTCCTTAAATTGTGAGGTTCATGTAGGACAGGGCCTGTGTCCAACCTGATTGCCTTGTATTTATCCTAGTCAAAGCTTAGTTCAGTGCTTGCTTAGCACATAGTAAGCACTTAACAAATATGACAACAGTTGCTATTAAGAAGCAGCATGACGGAGTGGATAGAGCATGGGCCTGGGAGACAGAATGTCATGGGTTCTAATCCCTGCTCTGCTACTTGTCAGCTGTGTGACCTTGGGCAAGTCACTGCACTTCTCTGGGCCTCAGTTACCTCATCTGTAAAATGGGGATGGAGATTGTGAGCCCCACATGGGACAGGTACTGAAACACGATCTGCTTGTATCCACCCCAGCACTTGGTACAGTGCCTAGCATACAGTAAGTGCTTAATAAATACCACAAATATTATTATTATTATTAAGTGGTGACAGGAAAGTGAGAGCGGACTGCCTTTGGTCCTGGAAGATCGTATTACTTGTTTATGCTTATTGAATCCAAATAAGATGATTATTTAGTTTCAAAAAGTTTATAATGATGGAGAACAGGGTTGGTTTGGCCAGTACCAAACCCATTTGTCATTGAAAATAAAAGGCTACATATAACACAAAGAAATGAGTGCAGACAGCATTTCAGTGAACTCAATTTTTAGCCATTCACCTACTTCACTCACAACATAAGCCTCTTTGGGCTCCCTGCCTTCTGTCTCTCTCCTCTTCAGGTAGTATTTTGCTCTGTTGCCCAAATTAATTTCCTCAAAAACTGCCGGTGATTTTCCATTCCTCTCTGCATCAAACAGAAATGCCCGGCCATTGGTTTTAAGACAGTCCATCTGTTCTCTTCCCACAACTTTTCTACTCTTTTCCAATACACCCCAGCTTACCCTCTCAATAAAAATCAATCCTTGCCATAGCCTTGGCCTCTCAGATGCTTCAAATCAAGTAACAGTCATAACAGTGGAAGATTGGAAAGATAGAATCAATCATTAATCAGTGGTGTTAACTAAATGCTTACTGAGTTCAGAGCATTGTACTAAGTGCTTGGGAGAGTACAATAGAGTTGGTAGACACAATACTGACCTTCGAGGCGCTTACCAAATACCGTTTATCAATAAATCACCAAATGGGAAGGATCAGCAGATAAAGCACACATAGAACAGAGTGTTTGAGATTTCTTTAGACAGTAAAGACTAAGTCAGTCAGTCAACCAATACTGTATATTGAACAGTGGAGAAATAAACCTGAGATTGCTGAAAGCTGCCATGTTTGGAGTCACTGTTTTGCAAGCGCACCACATAGACACTATAACACTCCCAGAACTTGTGCGCTACTTGTTTTTTGCAGGATAATGACATTGTCTAAACAAAATATGGTTCGGCATAAATTTTGCCCTAACATCTACAGCTGAACCCACTAGCACTTAATGACATATCTTTAAATTTTGTTGTCCACTTACTTGTAATTCACTTTAATGTCTGGTCTCCCCCAACCTTATACTGTAAGATCCTTGAGGGCAGAAGCCATGTCTTCTAATTCCATTCACTCATTCATTCATTCATTCAATCATATTTTTTGAGCACTTACTATGTGCAGAGTGCTTGGGAAGTACAAATCGGCAATATATAGAGATGGTCCCTACCTAACAACAGGCTCACAGTCTAGAAGGGGGAAACAGACAACAAAACGAAATATGTAGACAGGTGTCAAAATCGTCAGAACAAATAGAATTAAAGCTATATGCACATCATTAACAAAATAAATAGAATAGTAAATATGTACAGTAAAATAAATAGAGTAATAAATCTGTACAAATATATATACAAGTGCTGTGGGGAGGGAAAGGAGGTAGGGCGGGGAAGATGGGGAGGAGGGGAGGAGGAGAGGGAAAAGGGGGCTCAGTCTGGGAAGGCCTCTTGGAGGAGGTGAGCTCTCAGTAGGGATTTAAAGGGAGGAAGAGCGCTATCTTGGCGGATGTGTGGAGGGAGGGCATTCCAGGCCAGAGGGAGGACGTAGGCCGGGGGTCGACAGCGGGACAGGCAAGAATGAGGTACAGTGAGGAGGTGAGCGGCAGAGGAACGGAGGGTGTGGGCTGGGCTGTAGAAGGAGAAAAGGGAGGTGAGGTAGGAGGGGGCAAGGTGATGGAGAGCCTTGAAGCTGACTGTTCTTTACTTTGCCAAATGCTAAATCCTGTGCTTTGCACAGAGTAAGCACTCAACAAGCACTATTGTTTAACTAAACCTTACTTTATGTTAGGAAAGTGCTATGAGAGAACATAAGCAAAGTACAATAAACCTGGCTTTCCGAAGTAAGAAGCCACAGGAGAAGTAGGGTTCTATCCAAGAAAGCATAACAGTCAAAGTAGGAATTGGGGTGAATAAAAGGGGGTTCTGTGGGTTTCCATTAAGCAATCTTAGTTAATTTATATGTGAAAACCCTTTTATCCCAATAGTCTAATAACAGATCAGAAGTCAATGAGAATATGGTAATAAGCAGAAACCATTATGTGCTCATTAAGCAAAGGGTATGATGGTAAAATGATTTCCATATCAAACACATGGCACCATCATTATATGAGAAAAACACTTTGGGAAAAATGCATGTCGCTGTCATTTAGCGGCAGCTACAGGATGAAGATCTGATGAAAAAACTATTTAAATACAAGGTGTTTGGAGCTGCTCATTACAATGCTGTTATAAGGCATTCATAATGTGAGGTTACCTTTGCAAAGTGATTTTTGCCCAGGCCTGCAGAAATTCCATTTGCAGCAATTATTATGCTCTCAAGGGTCCATATTGTGCCACTGGTTGTTTGTTATTTGTTGTTTGTTAATGTGGATCTATGAAGATCATCACTACCACGTCAAATTGAAATGAATCAAAGTCACTAAAAATTTAGTTAGCCAGCTAGTCTGCTGTCCAATTATAAAATGCAAACACGGGTACTAAAAATAATCAGGGCAGACAAGCAAAAATGTTAATAAAATGAAAAAAATGGTACACGGCCCGAGAATGATAATGATAATAACATTCTTATAATTTTATAGTGTTGTTCCTCTAAAGAGCTCAAAACTTTCACAAACACTGCCTCATCAGGCTTCATATTATCCCTGGGAATTAATGGGAAAATGCTATTCTTAGTCCCATTTGGCAGCTGGAAAGCTGAGGCTCAGAAATTTGCTCAAAATTTATCAGTGCCGCTGCTGGCATGAACATTAATACTGACTCTTGACTAGGTATTATCTTGAGCTATTAATACTAGAGCTGATGTGTCATCTCCAGGACACTGGGAAGCAATATTAATATTTTTACAGGCCTGGATATTTCTGAATCTGTCTGCAAGTCTGGTTAAAAATCCACTAAATTAAAAATTAGAAGAGAATATGGGATATGGGACTGTGCAACTGTTTGGGTTGTATACAGCAGATGGAAAATGGAAGACATGACAGGTTCCGGAATACTCAAAATATTCTCCCATTCAGACTGCATAAGCAAGAATCAGAATTTTTTTATTTTTAAGGTATTAAGAGCCAGGCACTACGCTAAACACTGTGGTAGATACAAGCTAATCAGGTTGGCCACAGCCTAAGCCTCACTTAGAGGCTCACAGTCTTAGTCCCATTATGAAAAGTAGCATGGCATAATGGATAGCGCATTGGCCTGGGAATCAGAAGGACCTGGATTCTAAACCCGACTCCACCATTTGTCTGCTGTGTGACCTTGGATAAGTCACTTCACTTCTCTGTGCTTCAGTTACCTCATCTGTTAAATGGGGATGAGCCCACTGTTGGGTAGGGACCGTCTCTGTACGTTGCCAACATGTACTTCCCAAGTGCTTAGTACAGTGCTCTGCACACAATAAGCGATCAATAAATATGATTGATTGAATGAATGAATGAATATGGGACAGGTACTGTGTCCAATCTGATTAGCTTGTATCTACCCCAACATTTAGAACAGTGCTTAGCAGATAGTAAGCACTTAACAAGTCTTGTCTTATGTTATCGAGTCGTTTCCAACCCACAGTTACACCATGGAGGCATCTCTCCCTTAATGGCCCACTCTCCATCTGCAATCATTGTGGTAGTGTATCCATAGAGTTTTCTTGGTAAAAATACGGAAATGGTTTACCATTGCCGTCTTCTGCACAGTAAACTCAGACTCTCGACTCTCTCCCATGCCGCTGCTGCCCAGCATGGGTGAGTTTTCACTTGTAGAAGATTGTCTTCCACCCCCTAGCCACTGGCCAAGCTAGGAATGGAATGGGCATGCCTCTGCTTGACTCTCCCTCCCATAGCCGAGACTGGTAGAGTCCTGGAAACTTTGACTATTATTATTATTACAATCCAAACACACGCACAGCCCATTTCCCATGCCTCTGGATATTTTCAATTTCCCATCTCTGCTCTTCAAATAAATTAGGAGCTGACAGGCAGGGGCCAACTCAAACAGCTGATGAAAGACCAGGTTCTGCAAGAGCAGGTAGACTAAAATTTTGGCCCATATAGCTGTCTAGTGTTCTCAGAATACTAGACCATAGGAAATACTGTTAAAATGTCTTCATTTAAAATAATGGAGCAGGAATTTTCTTGAAAGAAGTACACAATAGATGTAATACAAGATGAATCTTTGAAACGAGTCAGCCCACTCTGAGGCATCCCACAGGGCTGTAGAAAAGGAAGCATCTCAATATTCCTTGAAGGGGATGTTCATCCCCTTCTGGAATCTCTATCATGGCAACCACTTTGATCCCATTGGTGAGACAGTTGCTACTACCTGCAGTTTGATGCCTGATCTACAGTTTAAGGGGTTGGCATGCCCTGAGAGTGTTTGGGGACCCTTGGGGCCACTCAAAACATCCATATCCATACCAAAACAAGCACTATGGAAATCTCTCCTGCTCCACAAAGAGCCCCTCCAGAGGTCTAATCAGCTCTGGAGAGGGAAGGGGAAAGTCCACTTCGGTATAGAGAATAGGTACTCAAGAGTGAGAGGAGATTTAAAAGAAAAATCACATCAGAAGAGAAGATGATGTCTACTTCTCTGTTGGTTTTCTCTGCCTCACTTAATCTAAAATGGGATTAAACTGACTGGCTGAAAAACTAGTTCTGCATTTTGAATGCCCTGAATGATATACTTGAATACTGCGGCAGGAATTTTCATTGTTTTATTTTATTCTGGATATATGGAGTTCAGGTTCTTAAATTTAAAAAGCAAAATGTTTATGTTAGCACATCTCTGGATTTTCAGGACAAATCTACAGCTCTTCAGTGTGTGCTGTTTAGAACTAGAAAACGGACCAACCCCCTACCTCCACCAAATTCCCCAAGAGGAGCCTCCAGGGGTTCCTTTATTGATCCCATTTTCCCAACACTCTCATACTTTCTTACTCTGTCTCTCTCCTGGTTTTTCACTGTTCCCTGTTTTGAAATAAAATATTTCATTACATTTGATTTATGAGGGCTTTCTCTACATTTAATGATGACTGATTCTTAAAACCTGCTTTTTTCAGCTTTCACCAAATATTGATTAGCACACACATTTTTCACTACATTTGTCTGGGATTCCCACAGTACATTAACTCCTTAATGACTTCTAAAGGTGATAACAGGGTAAGTCATTTCACACTGTCATTGCTATTTTGTATGCACTGACACCTTCCTAGTATTTCCCTTCTTAATTGCCTAATCCTATATGTGTCTGAATATTCAACCTTGTGTTGCCTGGGTATGATATGTTGTAATGAGTCCCTGACCAATTATCACCTGGAAAGTGGTGACCTGAACTCTGTCTTCCTCAGGCTACAGTGAACTTGGAAAGGGAAAGAGGAGCTAGGAGATGCCCCAGGATTTTTCACTTTGTGTTTCTAATCAATGTTAATTCTATGGCATACTTCTCATAAAATTGTCATCCACGAGGAAAATCTCTAAGAATAAACGTTCCTTGAGCACAAACTTTAAATTTATAATGAGGATAAGGAATTCACAGCCACACCCCTTCTCTCTCCCACCCCTAGAATATTATGAACAATAATTGTGATGTTTATTAAGCACCTATTATGTGCCAAAAACCTTATTAAGTGCCAAGGTCATTACAACATAATAGGGTCAGGCACAGTCCCTGTCCTTATCGGTCTCACAGTCTACTGAAGGAAGGAGAAATAGAAATTTACACCCCACTTTACAGATTAGATAACTGAGGCACAGAAAAGTTAAGTGACTTGCCCAAAGTCATCATTAGATAAGCGGCAGAACTGGGATTGAGAAGTGGCATGGCCAAGAAGAAAGAGCAAGGGCTTGAGAGTCAGTGGACCTGGGTTCTAATTCCCAAGCTCTGCTTGGGCAAGTCACTTGATTTCTCTGGGCCTCAATTAGCCTGTTCTCCCTACTATTCAAACTGTGAGCCCCATGCAAGATAGGGAGTGTGTCCAACCTAATTAACTTGCATCTGCCGCAGCACTTAGAACAGTGTTTGACACTTAGCAAACAGTTAACAAAATAAATAAAAATGGTGATATGACCCCCAGTCCTGTGCTCTTCCCAGTCAAGGCCTGTCAAGGCCTCAGTTGAAAATGGTTTTGTTGGGAAGTAGCAAAATGGTTTGTTCAGATAAACCATCTTTCTTCCAAAATCTCTCAAAGCCCAAACACTGCAGCTATTCTTCTGAAACTGGAGGATAAATCATTTGACTTTTACTTTGTTAAATAAGTGTTCTTGGTTGACCATGTCCCCATTCTTCAAAATGTTAATGCATGTACTAGGGACATAATAGTTGGTAGTCTCAATGAAGGTCAAAATTTGAATGGACATACATGCTGAAATATAGTGGTAATCCCTCCAAAACAGGGCATAAACAATTTGAAGAAGCAAAAGATTCAATTGTTTCTGGTCCTACAATTGTTCTGAGTGGTAATTTTCAAGGAAAAAGAAGACTGGAAGAAAAATAACCTTTTTTCAGCTACCTACAGTCCTTAACAATTGCTTCTTCTAATGACCATTAATCTTGATTTCTCTTTCATATTCAACGTGATTTTTTCTACTATCAACATCATTATTAGCATAATAATGTTATTCCAAAGTCACTGATACTTATATTAATCACTGATACTTATATTTCATAACCATCTTTCAAAATAACATTATATAGATAATATCCAAAATTCAAGTTAAATATTAGTGACCACAATAAAAAAGTACAGCACTATTTAACTATTTCCTTAGGAAAAAAATTTGTCTTGATCATAGTCAGCCCTCAGTGTTCCACTCTCATTTTGAATTTTTAATTCACAGCATCATTATGAAATATTTATCATATTAGGGATTCTGAAATTTAATCATCAGATAACTCTCATGAATGCTGTTTTCTCCTGAACAAGAAATGGTTCCTTTTCCATATTTTCTAAAAGACCTCATTTAAACACCATATGGAGTGTACACATGAATAGTCCTAGACTATAAGCCCCATTTGGGACAGGGATCCTACCTGGCCTGATTGTCTTGTATGTATCCCTGTGCCCATTGCAGTTTATGGCACATAGTAAACACATGATAACTACTGTTATCATCATTATTAACATAGTTCTAGGAGTCTGGGTGTTTCTATTTAATGTAGCATAACATCATCAATAGCATTAATTGAGTGCCTAATATATGCAATCAATCAATGGTGCATTTATTGAGCGCTTAGTATGTGCAGGACACTGTACTAAACACTTGGGAGAGTACATTATAACAGAATTGGCAGACATGTTCCTGGCCCATAACAACCTTACAGAGGAATGTAGTAAGCGTTTAGGAGTGTACAAAGAGTTAGAAGATCCTAACAGTGTCCTTAAAAAGCTTACAGTCTAACAGAAAAGACAGATGCTTAAATATAATATATATTTTATTATACATTTCATTATGTAAGATAGGAAATGAATGTTATTGAGGCTGCGGTAACATAAGTACTTAAGTATCCCTGAAGGACTGGAGTTGCCGTTGGTAGGACATATGATCAATCAATCAATCAATCAATTGTATTTACTGAACACTTACTGTGTTCAGAGCACTGTACTAAGCACTTGGGAGAGTACAAGGTAATAGAGTTGGTAGAAACATTCCCTTCCAACAACAAGCTCACAGTATAGAGGGGGAGACATACATTAATATAAATAAATAAATTATGGATATGTACATAAGTGCTATGGGGCTGGGGCCAGGGGTGGTGAATAAATACAGCAAGTCAGGGTGACACAGAAGGGAGTGGAAGAAAAGGAAAGCAGGGCTTAGTTAGAGAAGGCCTCTTGGAGGAGTTGTGCCGTCCATAAGGCTTTGAAAGCGGGGAAAGTAATTGGCAGAAATGAAGAGGGTGGGGGGGTGTAACAGATTATAGGCAGGACATGGGCACAAGGTTGCCAGAGAGATAGAAGAAACTGAGGTACAGGTTGGCATTAGAGGAGCAAAGTGTTTTGGCTGGATTATGATAGGAGAGCAGCAAGGTGAGGTAGGAAGGGGCAAGGTGATTGAGTAAGGAATTTCTATTTCAAGCTGAAGTAAATGAGCAACCACTGGAGATTCTTGAGGAGGGGAAAACATGTACTGAACATTTTCATAGAAAAATGCTCCAGGAAGCAGAATGTGGTATAGACAGGAATGAGGAGAGACAGGAGGCAGGGAGGTGAGCAAGGAGGCTGATAGAGTAACCCTAGTTTCTCTCTTTCTACAAGGCAGCCCGCACACTTTGCTCCCCTAGTGCTAACCTTCTCACTGTGCCTCGATCTTGCCTGTCTCCCCACTTAATCAATCAATCAATCAATCGTATTTATTGAGCGCTTACTATGTGCAGAGCACTGTACTAAGCGCTTGGGAAGTACAAATTGGCATCACATAGAGACAGTCCCTACCCAACAGTGGGCTCACATTCTAAAAGGGGGAGACAGAGAACAGAACTAAACATACCAACAAAATAAAATAAGTAGGATAGAAATGTACAAGTAAAATAAATAAATAAATAAATAAATAGAGTAATAAATATGTACAACCATATATACATATATACAGGTGCTGTGGGGAAGGGAAGGAGGTAAGACGGGGGGATGGAGAGGGGGACGAGGGGGAGAGGAAAGAAGGGGCTCAGTCTGGGAAGGCCTCCTGGAGGAGGTGAGCTCTCAGCAGGGCCTTGAAGGGAGGAAGAGAGCTAGCTTGGTGGATGGGCAGAGGGAGGGCATTCCAGGCCCGGGGGATGACGTGGGCCGGGGGTCGATGGCGGGACAGGCGAGAGCGAGGTACAGTGAGGAGATTAGTGGTGGAGGAGCGGAGGGTGCGGGCTGGGCAGTAGAAGGAGAGAAGGGAGGTGAGGTAGGAGGGGGCCAGGTGATGGAGAGCCTTGAAGCCCAGGGTGAGGAGTTTCTGCTTGATGCGCAGATTGATCGGTAGCCATTGGAGGTTTTTGAGGAGGGGAGTAATATGTCCAGAGCGTTTCTGGACAAAGATAATCCGGGCAGCAGCATGAAGTATGGATTGAAGTGGAGAGAGACACGAGGATGGGAGATCAGAGAGAAGGCTAGTGCAGTAGTCCAGACGGGATAGGATGAGAGCTTGAATTAGCAGGGTAGCAGTTTGGATGGAGAGGAAAGGGCGGATCTTGGCAATGTTGCGGAGCTGAGACCGGCAGGTTTTGGTGACGGCTTGGATGTGAGGGGTGAATGAGAGAGCAGAGTCGAGGATGACACCAAGGTTGCGGGCTTGTGAGACGGGAAGGATGGTAGTGCCGTCAACAGAGATGGGAAAGTCAGGGAGAGGACAAGGACAAGGACACTTACTCCTATCCCACATCCTGACTCTGGCCTGGAATACCCTCTCTCCTCAAATCTGACAGACAATTTCTCTCCCCTTCTTCAGAGCCTTATCGAAGGCACATCTTCTCTGAGAGGCCTTCCCAGACTAAGCCCCACTTTTCCTCATCTCCCACTCCCTTTTGCATTGCCCTGAGTTGCTCCCTTTGCTCTTCCCCCCTCCTAGACCCACAGCACTTTTGTATATGTCTGTAATTATATTTCTTTGTATTGATGTCTGTCTCCCCACCGCTAGACTGTAAGCTCATTTTGGGTAGGGAATGTTACTCCATCCCCTCCCCACGGCACTTGTATATATTTGTACAGATTTATTACTCTATTTTACTTGTACATATTTACTATTCTATTTACTTTGTTAATGATGTGCATATAGCCATAATTCTATTTGTTCTGACGATTTGACACCTGTCTTCATGCTTTGTTTTGTTATCTGTCTCCCCCTTCTAGACACTAAGCCCATTGTTGGGTAGGGACCATCTCTATATGTTGCTGACTTGTACTTCCCACGTGCTTATTACAGTGCTCTGCACACAGTAAGCACTCAATAAATATGATTGCATGAATGAATGAATGTATATTGCATTGTACTTCCCCTCTGCGCATAGTAAGTGCTTAATAAATATGAATGAATAATTAATTAACTGAAAGCTGGCATGGAGTGGGAGAGAAAAGTGGTTAAGTAGGAGGGAGAGAAGTTATTGCTTGAGAGCCAATTGCCAGGAGTTTCTGCCTGATGCAGAGAGGAATGAACAGCCATTGGAGGTTTCGGAGGAGTGGGAAGGTGTAGGCAGTAATGATGTTTTAGAAAAATGATCCAAGAAGTATGGAACAGAGAGGGGAATGACCGGAAACAGGGAGATAAATGAGGAGATTATCACATTCATCTTCATACTGACACACACAAATATTACACAGATATTCACTAATCAGTTTTTATGATGATTAGAGCTTTTATTATGCTTGGATTTTACATTTCAATTGTACATAACTAGGGTCCACTGCAGTTATTACCAAAGGACCTGGAGCAGTGACCAACTGAAGCTCCCCACCTCACAGTAATTATTTATTCATTAAATCATATTTATTGAGTGCTTAGAGCACTATACTAAGTGCTTGGGATCATGAATATCAAAATACTTTTACAGGCTTTATGGACATGACAAATGTTAGCTCATTTCTGTACTGTTTATGAGTCTATGGAAGGTTGTCATAAATGAGGCCACTCTTCCAGCCCTGTCAGCAGCAGCTGAGGCGTGAATTTACAGAAAGTTGGCAACCCTAGGACAGAACCCAAAAGACACTCCTTTTATGATACAAGTTTGTTTTTCTCACAAGACAAAACCTTGTAATGCAGGGTTAGCACAGAACAACCCACAGGCCAGATCCAGATTACCAAGCAATTTGAATCCAGTCCGGGAGCCACAATGGATCTGGCTCTGAGAAGGCCACTCCTATCCAGTGAAGCTCATTGCTTACAAAAGTCCAGCTTCAAGATGCAGAGTGCAATCTCTCGATGTACTAGAATGAAAAGGCCAGGGCACGTAGGGATTACTAACTGGACTATTGGCCAACTCAGGGTCAGGAAGGAGCTGTCTGAGGTAGAAATGACCACATTACACAATTAAAATCCTTCCTCCTCTTTCTCCTAACTCCCTGTCCCCTAACCTGCCACTACTTAGAAAATACGAAAAGAGAAAGTAGTACCTGATAATTTTCCACCCACATTCCAATGCCTGTTCTCAGCCTGTGACACTGTATTCTTAGGCAATTTACCCCTTCAGGTAAGTTCCACATTTTCAGATAAAAGTGTCAGATCTCTGTAAAAACTCTCCTCTGTTATCATTAAGGATATAAAATATTCTTAATATTCTTAATGAATACTTTATTCATAAAGCAGTGTAAGAAGCAGCATGGCTCAGTGGAAAGAGCATGGGCTTTGGAGTCAGAGGTCATGGGTTCAAATTCCGGCTCTGCCAATTGTCAGCTGTGTGACTTTGGGCAAGTCACTTAACTTCTCTGTGCCTCAGTTAACTCATCTGTAAAATGGGGATTAAGACTGTGAGCCCCCTGTGGGACAACCTGATCAGCCTGTAACCTCCCCAGCACTGAGAACAGTGCTTTGCACATAGTAAGCGCTTAATACATGCCATCGTTATTATTATTATTATATTCCTTTCATACCAATTTTTTGAAGGACACTGACTATGCTGAAATTAAAGGAAAACAGAAAGGAGCACCACCTGTTGCCCCCGTAAAGCTGAACAAAGACTGGTAACTAAACCATCCAATTCTGTCAAGTGTGGTCAAAAATCTCCAGTGGCTACCAATCAACCTACGCATCAGGCAAAAACTCATCACCCTGGGCTTCAAGGCTGTCCATCACCTTGCCCCCTCCTACCTCACCTCCCTTCTCTCCTTCTCCAGCCCAGCCTGCACCCTCCACTCCTCTGCCGCTAATCTCCTCACCGTGCCTCGTTCTCGCCTGTCCCGCCGTCAACCCCCGGCCCACATCCTCCCCCTGGCCTGGAATGCCCTCCCTCCACATATCCGCCAAACTAGCTCACTTCCTCCCTTCAAAGCCCTACTGAGAGCTCACGTCCTCCAGGAGGCCTTCCCAGACTGAGACCCCTCCTTCCTCTCCCCCAACCTCCCCATCTCCCCCGCCTTACCTCCTTCCCCTCCCCACAGCACCTGTATATATGTATATATGTTTGTACGTATTTATTACTCTATTTATTTATTTTATTTGTACATTTTTATTCTATTTATTTTATTTTGTTAATATGTTTGGTTTTGTTCTCTTTCTCCCCCTTCTAGACTGTAAGCCCACTGTCGGGTAGGGACTATCTCTATATGTTGCCAACTTGTACTTACCAAGCGCTTAGTACAGTGCTCTGCACACAGTAAGTGCTCAATAAATATGATTGAATGAATGAATGAATGAATGGTGGCCACAGAATGGATTTCACAAGAGGAGAGACATGTGAACTGTGGACCAAAAAATATAATGCATCTTTCTCTCCATCCCATACTCTTTCCAAAGACCTTAGTGAATGCAAATTATGAAGTAAAAGGCCCTTTCCATATAAGCCTTCCCACAGTAATGGTTTCCATCCATAAATCCAACATCAAACTTAGGTGCGGCAACTGCTGCTAAGAATAAGAAACTAAAATGTAACTGGGAAAAAATATAAAGTGTAGATTCTCTTCCACAATTGTTTAGAGTCAGACAACTGTGGAGAGGAATCTCTCTCTTAAATCTCCTTTTTCTTATTCCTTAAAGTAAAACCTCTAGGATTGCCTTCCTGGAAGGAAAAGAAGTGATTAAAACTTTGAAAATTTTCAGGAAGTTCCATATTCTGAAACTTATTTTCCCAATAAACTATGTGTTTTTCTTTGTTCTTAGGGTAACTGCGGCACAGTTTGTGAGCCCTGGGTATAAGAATGTAATAGTATTATAAATCCCAGATTCACAGCATCTTTGAAGACTATAAAATGTTTATAAGAGAATATGGTTTTAGAGACATCTGCTGGCTATATGATCCAAAAGAGAAAAATCCAGACAAGGCATTGAAATTTGAGGGTTTTTTTGACAACTGTCAAAACTGTCTACTGACTACTGTCATAAGTGACTATTAGATTTTGCCAAAATTTGCCTCATTGGAAATATAATAATAATAATAATAATAAAGGTATTTGTTAAGCACTTACTATGTGCAAAGAACTGTTCTAAGCACTGGGGTAGATACAAGGTGATCAGGTTGTCCCACGTGGGGCTCACATTATTAATCCCCATTTTACAGATGGATAACTGGGGCCCAGAGAAGTTAAGAGACGTGCCCAAAGTCACACAGCTGACAAGTGGAGGAACCGGGATTGGAACCCATGACCTCTGACTCCCAAGCCCGGGCTCTTTCCACTGAACCACGCTGCTTCTCTGAAACCATGAAAATATGAAAACTGTCCTTTGATTAATACGAGAACAAGGACAAAGTTCAAGAAATTATATTTAATTTCTTCTACAATTTAAAATATCTTCTTTTAATTTTATGTAGGGTTATTTCTCATTCAAAGTATTTGTGGATTCAACAAAATTATCTTGCTTAACTACATGGTAAACTGGTCGCTAATTGGTGTTAGTATTATTTAATATTCTCTCATCCAGGCTCTCTCAGTGCAAGAGTTACAACCAGGCAGTTAAATTGGAAATTTGGGAAGTTGCATGAACTCATGCAAAGCTCGTTAGTGTAATATTTAATACACTATTTTTCCACAGAGCTAAAGAGAATCCTTATAACTTAAAATTGTTAATCCATCAATTGATTGTATTTTTGAGCACTGAGAAGTGCTTAGAACAGTGCTCTGCACACAGTAAGTGCTTAATAAATATTATTGAATGAATGAATAAATGAATAAATGGATTTATATTAATATCTGTCTACCCCTCTATACTGTAAGTTTATTGTAGGCAAATAATGTGTTGTACTCTCCCAAGCATTTAGTACAGTGTCTTGCACACAGTAGTCATTCAATAAATACAAGTGATTGACGGACTGGTTGTGTTGTATCTAGCACAGTGCTTAGTAAAGTGCTTCCTATGTAATAAGCACTTAACTTCTCCCCCTTTTAGATTGTGAGCCCACTGTTGGGTAGGGACTGTCTCTATATGTTGCCAATTTGTATTTCCCAAGCACTTAGTACAGTGCTCTGCACACAGTAAGCGCTCAATAAATACGATTGATGATGATGATGAACAAATTCCATAGTTATTATTAAAGCCAGACAAGATTTTCTAAACAAATCATTCATATTTAGTAAGTGCTTACTGTGTGCAGGACACTGTACTAAATGCTTGGGGAGGTACAAATAATATAACAGACACATTCCCTGCCTTATAGGAAGATCTAACTCATAACTCATCATCAGTTATGAAGTCAGAGCTCCAAAAAGCCTTCACTCCAAAACCAACAGCCTACCATGTTCTGCACAAAAAGAAACTTGAGACAAACTTCGAAGTAGTTCCAAAAACACACTGGATCTTAATCAGATTAAGGGGGGCCACTACCAGGGCTCAGACCAATTTGTAATAAATGAAATTAATTCATTCGGCTCGCCAGGCATATTTCTTGGGCACCTATTGAGTTGCTTTAATCTTCATCATTACTGAAAACTCTTTGTACACCATAACTTCACTAAAATAATCCATTGCTGTGTTGGTCAGATAAGCTAAGATTTAAAGTCATTAACTTTATCAAGGAAAAGGCCCATAGAATCCAGTTAAAACAGAGTCGCCAGTGCCTTGAAGCCTAGAAGTCACTGATCTTGTGAGATCTTCTGCGGATGAGAGTAGGAAGGCTATTTGAGAGGAGTGGAATATTCCCCAGGAAAGAAAAGTGGATGGGACAGTTTCCACTCCACTGTGAGAGGCTAAAAGAATTCATTTATTCAATCATATCCACTGAGCGCTTACGTGTGCAGAGTGTCGTACTAAGCGCTTGGGAAGTCCAAGTCGACAACATATAGAGACGGTCCCTACCCAACAACGGGCTCACTGTCTAGAAGGGGGAAACAGACAACAAAACAAAACATGTAGACAGGTGTTAAAATCATCAGAACAAGTAGAAATAAAGATATTTAGGGTTCTTCATGGTGGGACATTAGACATGACAAAATGTTACACTTCATCACTTAATATTTTACAGATGTGGTAACAGAGGTACAGAGAAGTTAAGTGACTGGCCCTAGATCACAGAGCAGGCAAGAGGAGGAGTGGCGATTAGAACCCATGACCTTCTGACTCCCTGCTCTTGTTCTATCCACTAAGCCATGCTGCTTCTGTGAGCTGAAATCCCATTAGCAGCATATCCTGACACAAAATCACTTTTTGTGAAGCTTTCCGTAGAAGACCTTAACCAACTTATTTTACTGCTTTGTAGATACATTATAGTCTCCTTTCCTAATGTCATCTTTGTCCTTTCATTTTAATGTATATATACCTATATGCTCTTATTTCCTGGACTTTGGACAACAAGGGAAACACCACCACCCTTTCATTTTTTTCTGTTTATCCTGTTCAACTATCACCATTTTAATTCCAAGGTTCCAGTTCCAAATACAACCCCTTTGCAACCTAGTTTTTTAAATAGTAGTGAAACAAGGGTGTGACCAATTCAGAACACCGTGTTGTTTGTGTCTTGGATCTTGGGTGGTGCCATACACACAGAAGGAAACCAGAAGTAGTGCCTCACATGCATGCCCCTCTCCCAGCTCCCTTGTCATCGGCCCTACTGGTAAGGAAGAAGAAAAAGCAGCATGGCCAAGTAGAAACAGCACAGGCCTGGGAATCGGAGATCTGGGTTCTAATCCCAGCTATCCCACCTTACCTGGGGCAAGTCGTTTAACTTCTCTGTGTCTCTCTTTCCTCCTCTGTAAAATGGGGACTCATTATTGTTCTCCCTCCCAAGTAGATTCTGATTCCCATGTTGAGCAGGGACATGTCTGATCTGGTTGTATTTTATTTACCATAGTATTCCACACATCATTTATCAACAGAAACATTCAGTTCATGTCTCCCCACTCCTCAAGAAACTCCAATGGCTTTCCGTCCACTTTTGCATCTAACAGGAACTCCTCACCGCTGGCTTTAAAGAACTCTATCAACCTGCCCCACCCTACCTCACCTTACTAATCTCCTACTTCAGCCCAGCCAGCACACTCTGCTCTTCTAGCATCACCTTACTCACTGTGCCCCGATCTCATCTATCTCTCCACCAACCCCTTTCTCACACCTTTCCTTAACCTAGAACTCACTTCCCATCCATAAACTCCAGACCACCACTCTCTCCACCTTCAGAGCATTACTAAGATCACATTTCCACCAAGAGGTCTTCCCCAGATAACGCCTCTTTTCCCAGGTTCACGCTCCCTTCTGCGTCGCCTATGCACTTCAATCTGTGACATTTGGACAACTGTCTCTATATGTTGCCAACTTGTACTTCCCAAGCACTTGGTACAGTGCTCTGCACACAGTAAGCGCTAAATAAATACTATTGATTGATTGATTGATAGTTACCCCACCCCCAACCCCACAACACTTAAATAAATTGCATAATTTTAAATTACATAGTTATATAAATTATTTATTTCTATTAATGTCTCCCCCTCTAGACTTAGTACTTCAAGCGCTTAGTACAATGCTTTGCACACAGTAAGTGCTCAATAAATATGATCGAATGAATGAATGGACTGTAAACTCATTATTGACATGGAATATGTCCGCTGTTGTACTGTTGTATTCTTCCAAGAGCTTAGTAAAGAGCTCTGCACGTGGTAAGCACTCAAATACGATTGTTTGATTGATATTTAGCATAGTGCTTGGCATATAGTGTTTAGCAAATACCATAATTAGGATTATTAGGAAGTAAGTGGCTCAGGCAGCAGAGAGGGCTGTGGTTACCCAAGAGGTGCACTAGGCCTCAAAATTCTTGCAGTAATATTTTGTCTACTTCCCTATGGGTGGGACTACAGGAGGCCAAGAGATAAATCCATGAGTCCACAAAAGTTCCCTCCCAATCCCGGCTTCTGAAAACAAGCAGTTTGGCCTACTCCTACTTCAAGAATCTTTTGAACTCTCTCCATAAGAGGTGGATTGCCACTGCCTCAAACTTTCTTTCCAACTAGCACAAATCAGAGAATAACTACTTACGTTTGGATGGGCAAATGATTTTCAACCATTTGCAAAAATAAGTTCTAAGCGGGCCAATTTGCCTTGCAGAAAATTTTCATCTTTCCTTTCCTTTTCAACAGTACATGCAAAGCTATATTCTGGTTGGAATAGCAGCTTGAAAGGTTTCTAGCTTGAGCCATTACATTTGAAAGGGTCTAATAAAAAAATGTTGACTATAGCTATGTAGAAATTGGATAGGAGGTGATACCATAAAAAGCAGTCTTAAATATGACAAATGATTGTGAAAATAAAGACAAAGAAAGGCAAATAAAAAAATATCAATGTCCTTACCTAAATGATATAGTACCTAGTCAAACCCAAACCGTTAAGGTGGACGTTTAAAAATAGAGAAGGTCACACTGCCCAATTCATCATTAAAATATTTGCTCATAGCTCACTGTTCTTGAGGTTTTTCTGAGTAAGTAAAGATAAAGCTTACCTTTTGACCTTCACTTATTCCCACAGATGACTACTGGCACAGAATCAGCAGCAGTGCACCAACAAACCAACCCTACATGCACCATATACATATTAATTCTTTGGTTAGGCATTCTAAAAATGTTTGACACGTTTTCTGTTGAAATTCTCAAATGGTTTCCTTTTCATTTTTGCATTCTTGTCTGTTTCCCCAAACGGAGGCCCGTTAAATGGGAACACAGTTTTATATAGTGTATTCTTTCAAATACTGAAGAAAAAATCAAAAATTAAAACAAAGCTGATGTGTTTCCTGGGGGTACAGAAATATTTTTGCAATGAATTATTTCTCATGTTTCTAAACCTTAAGAAAATTAGCTTCTAGATTAGTGTTTCCATGCACCTCATCTAACTCATTACTTAAATTGTTATCATTTGTCAAATGAATCCAGCTTCTGTTTCTTAGATAATCCATTGTTAATTGCAATGCTGCATAATGTACAACCTGCTGAGAAAGGCTGAGAAATTTAAGGGTCTTTAAAGTATAACATAGCAACATAGCAACTGTTTCAAGACTTCAGAATTGTATTTGCAGATGGACAAAATTTATTTCATTTATAACACTGAAAGGTTGATTTGCTTTATTCTATTATAATTTCATGTACTCCTACAATTTCAAATCTCCAGGCAAAGAATATTTCTTGAGGGAATTACTAACCTTAGTGCTGAAAATAAACAAACAAAACGATAGCATTATGATACAAAAAAATCACTGCTTTAGATTGCATAACAGTTGGATTTTTTTCACAATAACAAATGTTCTTGTGAGAGATCAGCTTCAAAGACCATTGCTACTTTTGATGGTTTATGAATGATTCATAGCATGATCTTAGGTACTTGGAAATCATAGACAACTTGTGCATTGAATGAAAATTTTCTGTATCTACAGTGTCCTCCTATTTTAGGACTTCCTTTAATGATCACATCTGTATGGTCTTTCAAGCAAACTCATTGACACCCTTCCAGGCAGTGAAATATATTCATGAATTACTCTTGGTGCTCGCTGAGTCTCAAGGGGCAATAAACCAAAAGTGGCTTAGACGTAGATCAAATATAGATCAAATATGGATCATAGATCAGTGACCACATCTAAGCGCCATAATAATAATTGTGATATTTGTTATGTGCTTACTATACGCACTGTCCTAAGTCCTGAGGTAGATACAGGTTAACTAGGTCAGACACAGTCCCTCTCCCACATGAGGCTTTCAGGTTAAGAAAGAGGGATCTTAACCTCTAGTCTTTCAATCACATGGCATCCCAGTAACCTTGGAAATCAAAAGCTGAAAAGTCCCGAGATTTCAGGGAGATAGACCCTGATCCTTCCCAGGTAAGGAAGGGGAGAAATATCCTCTCTCCCTTTAGCCATAACCAGGAGTCTCTTCTCAGAAACATCTTGTTCACCCAAAAGGTAGAATGAACCAATATGGTTGGCCATGCCTCACTATACTGGTGCACAATCAGCCTGCCATAGATCTTTCTAGGGAGAATGTAAACTACCATTACATAAGCCACAGCATTAGTGCTCAAACCCCACATCCCTCAATTCTCACTCACAAGTACCCTCACATCCCTTCTGGAGCTGCACAGCAGGTGGCTATGTGCAAAATCTTGGGTCTTTGACAAAGGGAGGCTGACTCTAACCTCTGCCCCCTTCACTCACACATCATCCAGTGCAAGCTAAGAAGGTTGGACACAAATCCGTGTCCCACATAGGGCTCGCAGTCTTAATCCTATTTTACAGATGAGGTAAATGAGGCACAGAGAAGTCAAGACACTTGCCCAATGTCACACAGCAGAAAAGTGGCAGAACCAGGATTAGAACCCAAGCCCTTAGACTCCCAGGCCTGTGCTCTTTTCACTAGGCTACACTGCATCTCAAGTCTATGCACATATGCATATATGTTTCTTCAGTTGTACATTCAATTATTCATTTTGATTATTTGATAAATATTTTTATGTCTCTCTTCCCCCTTAGAGTGCAAGCTCCTTGTGGACAGTTCTGTTTCATACTTCCCAAGCACTTAGTACATTGTACCCAGAGGGTGCTCAATAAGTGGTTTTACTACTACTATTAGTACTAGTGTTTAATGACAAAATCACCTAGCACAGCCAAATGAATCACTGAACTATATTCTTTAAAAAACGAAGGAAGGTTTCCAAGTAATGCATTAACTGAACCATTGGATTATGCTCATAAAGACAATGAAAATACAACTCAATTATCTATGCCCCTTGTGTATGTGCAAATAACTAGCTGCTTTTATGGATTATGCAACCAGTAATGTATGTATTAACATTAACAATACATTAAGCACCTAACATATGGAAAGTACTCTGGATTAGGTGTTTGGGGAATAATAATTGTGGTATTTGTTAAAAACTTATTATATTCCAAGAATTGCACTAAACACTGGGTACATGCAAGACAATCTCTGTCCCCATGGGCCTCCTACTCCAAGGGAATATGAGAATATGTATTAATTCTCCATTTCATGGATGAGAAAAGTGAGGCACAGAGTGACTTGCCCAAGGACACACAAAAGGTAAATGGCAGAGAAGGGAGGTCCCTTCATTCCAAGGCATGCGCTTTCCACTAAGCCACATTGCTGCATACAAAAGAATTCTGTAGATAAATTTCTGCTGCAGGAGCCTGCTTTCTTATGTGGGCACATTCAGTTTAGATCCCTGAAGACCATGCCCAGTTTGGATAGTTTGGAACACACCCAGTTTGGAACTCCCTGCCCCTTTATATTGGAGAGATCGTTTTCCCCACCTTCAAAGCCTTATTAAATGCACATCTCTTGCAAGAGGCATTCCCCGAATAAGCCCTCATTTCCTCTTCTCCAATTCTGTGTTGCCCTTGCACTTGGATTTGCACCCCATCAAAAGCCCCAGAGCACATGTACATATCTGTAATTTATTTATATTAATGTCTGTCTTTCCCCCTAGACTGTAAGCTCTTTGTGGACATGATTGTACCTACCAACTCTGTTATACTGTACTCTCCTAAAAGCTTAGTACAGTGCTCTGCACACAATAAGTCTTCTAGACTGTGAGCCCGCTGTTGGCTAGGGACTGTCTCTATGTGTTGCCAACTTGTACTTCCCAAGCACTTAGTACAGTGCTCTGCACACAGTAAGTGCTCAATAAATATGATTGATTGATTGATTAAGCACTCAATAAGTACAACTGATTGATTGGACAGCTAGATTCAATCTCTTTTAGGGCTGAGAGGAAGACAGATAAAGGAGAAAACTGAGGAATACTAAAAAGAACCTTAGCAGGCAGAAGAAAGAAGGGAGGAATCATACTGTGGGGAATAATATGAATCACACATTCTCTAATTCTGTTTCCCCACTCCTCAAGAAATTCCAGTGATTGCCCTTCCACCTCTGCATCAAACAAAATCTTCTCCCCATTGGCTTTAAAGCACTCAAACACCTTACCCCCCTTTCCTCACCTCACTACTCTCCTGCTACAACCTAGCCCACACTCTTCTAATGCAAACCTTCACATTGTGCCTCAATCTTGTCTAGCTCACCACCAACCCATTGCCCATGTCCTGCTGCTGGGTTGGAATGCCCTCCCTCTTCAAATCGGACAGAATTGCTCTCCCTGACTTCAAAGCCTTATTGAGGGCACATCTCCTCCAAGAGGTCTGCCCTAAGTCCCCCTTTCCTCTTCTCCCACTCCCTTCTGCATTGCCCTGACTTGCTTCTGTTGCTCATCCTCCCTCCCAGCCCCACAGCACTTATGTACATATCTGTAATTTATTTATTTACATTAATGTCTGTCTCCCCTCCTCTAGACTGTATGCTCATTTTAGGCAGAGAATGTATCTGTTTAATGTTGTATTGTACTCTCCAAAGCACTTAGAACAGTGCTCTGCACACAATAAGTGCTCAATAAATATGATTGAATGAATGAATGAATATCTAAATTGCAATAACCATATCCAAACTACCTTCTCCTGGCACACAAATTGACACATAAAACACCACCCTCTCCAGTGAACTGAACTTCCTTGCTCCCCTGTCCCTTCTCTGGTCTCAAAACACTAACCTGAAATTCTGGATCATCTCCACAATATGCAGAGCACTGGTGGATGAAATCCAGATATCTCTCTGACCTTGTCCACCTAAAATTCACTTTTATCTGTTTCAACTCAGCCTTCTCCACTGCCCGACAACTGTGCTTCTCCTTCCTAATCTACTCCCATACGGGAGAGGAATAAGCCAGCAGTGGAGGAAACCCAAGGCTGGGTGGTGGACATGTGAGAGCAGTGAAGGGAAAGGAGTTTCAAGAGAGCCAAGATGGGTGGGGAAGGCTAAGTTGAAGACATATATTCTCCTATTAAGGGAGGGGAGGGAGGTCACAGTAGGAGTAAGAACCAAGCTTTCCAGGATGGGGTATACATGAATTGGCAGGTTAAAACATTGTGGTCTGATAGTGGTTAACATTAAGTTGTTGAAATTAGAGATGGTGTAGTATTTCAAGATGATGAGATCTAGTACATAATAATAATTATTAGTAGTAGTAGTACATGCCTGAAAGCTCATTTTGGGCAGGGAATATGTCTACCAACTCAGTTGCACTATACTCTTCCAAGTGCTTACTGCATTGCTCTGCACACAGTAAGCATTCAATAAATACCATTGATTGATTGATTGATTGGTGGGTGACTGAAATGGGTGGAGCAGGAGGTCGGACAAATTGAGAAATGAAAGGAAACCGACTAAAAACATAGAAGTTGAAATCTCCTAGGATGAAAGTATGATATAGGCGTGAAAAAGAGGAAAACAAGAAAGACATCAAAATCAGAGGTGGGACCAAGAGGGAGGTAGATAACAGTGACAAATAATTGTAGAGGATGCTACAAGCGCATGATGTGATGATTAACATTTTCTGGAGCCTTCACCAGATCATAGCATAGCACTATTAAAGAGTCATTTTCAACCTCTCCAAGTGCAACCTGATTATCCCAGTGAGAAAACCAGGATAGCAGAACAGCACAAACAGAAGGATTTGGGCAATCAGCGTGGCATAGTGGATAGAGCATGGACCTGGGAATTAAAGGACCTGGCCTCTAATTCCAGCTCCATCACTTGTCTGCTGTGTGACCTTGGGCAAGTCACTCCACTTCTCTATACCTCAGTTACCTCATCTGTAAAATGGGTTTGAGATAGTAAGCCCCACATGGAACAAGGACTGTGTCCAACCTGATTTGCTTGTATCCACCCCACTGTTTAGTAAAGTGCCTGGCACATAGTAAACGCTTAACAAATACCATAATTATTATTATCATTATTATCATTACAGCCACTCTTTCATAGAAAGACAATGGACTGGTTCCTTACATCACACAAATAACCTAACAGTTCAGAAGTAAACCTATTGGAAATTCAAAAAGAGTTATATCATCTTGAACAGAACTGAAACATGTAAGTTGGCCAAAAGTGGTTGTTTAAAAAGTTTCCAATGAGCTATTTTATGTACTTTGAAGACTATCTACTAAGAATGTATTATGATCCAATTACTTTTCCAGCAAATAACCATTAGTCATGTCAAAAAAGTGTGATAATAGGTCTTTCAAAGGAACAAAATTTCCTCTGTCACTTTGTTCCACTTTTTTCTCAGCATCATCACAATATTCATTACAATAAATCTTACAGAATTACAGAGATTGGAACAACTCTTCCAAGTCATCTATTTTGATGAGCTGCTATATCTTTGAAGACTACAGAACAGTTCTACATGTCCAGCAAATCACAGGAGTAAGCTAAATCAAGAAATTTTCAGTGGAAAACCAAGGGGGAAAATTCTCATGTCATTAAACTGGGAATGAATTATTTTTCTAAGGAAATGGTCTATCACCTTTACATGAATCGTTTCAAATGGTGCAGAAGAGGTTTCTGGAGAATTTACTACATCCAAAGAGTTTCCTTATATATTCAGGAAACAAATTTACTCCATAGGTCCCTAGTGAATCTACAGTAGCTGCTGTGGAAAAACCATGCCAGCTGATAACAGTCAGTAGTGTTAACCACAAATGCACAGAATAGTGATTCGTACAGTTAAGCATTGTACACTGTACAGTTGTACAATGTGACTGACAGTTGGTCGGTTAAACTGCAGTCATTTGAAACAACTGAAAAAGCAGGGGTAAGAAAATAGGTCATCACACCATCATTTTAGTAATAATAATTGCAATGTTTGGTAAGCACTTACTATGAGCCAAGTATTGTATTAAGCACAGAGGTAAATACAAAATAATCAGACTGGACCCAGTCTCTGTCCCACATGGGACTCACCGTCCCTCACAGGAGATGGAACAGGTATTTAATCAGCATTTTCCAGATGGGGAAATTAAGAGAAGTTAAATGACTTGACCAAGGTCACACAACAGAAAAGCGGTGTGTAGATCCAGGATTAGAACTCAGACCCTTGAATCCCAGACACATGCTTCTTCCACTAAATGACACTGTTCCTCTGTTCAGCTGCCTCACCACCCAAAGCGACGCTCTCCAGACAAGATCAATCCTCGGCAAGGGATGGTTGCAACTGTATGATGAAAGGAACATCGCCTTCATCTGAAGAAAACTCCCTCCAGGCACTGGGACAGAGACACGGCCTCAAAGTACCCACTTCATGAAGGGAAGGTTGTTTCTATCCACTCACTTGAAGGCCAGACTTGAGGATCCAGACTTTCAATCATCTGGAGGGCTCTCTATCCTAATTAGTTCAGAGACACCGACATTCAGTGTTCTGGACACCTCAAATTTAGCAAGAAGAATATTTAAGTAAAATAGCCATCACTTAAACACCATCTTTGTATTTTTGACAAGAAGATATTTGATTTACATTCTACCCCTTTTCAATTTTATCACCCATTTCCTTTAGGCAACAATCAATCAAGCATGTAATGTCTTAAAACTCCAAAGGGAGAAATCTACATTTGCATTAAGTTCACCCCCACATACACCAAATCAATTTTTTTCATTTTGTATCCTTAGGTAGTTTTCCTGGGGTAAAAAACTATTATTTCAAGGAATAGATGGATTCTATTATTGACTACTTTTCATTTCACATACAGAAACTATTTAAATATCAAGTATAGGACAGCTTAATAGGATAAAGAAGAATTATAGTCCTAAGAAATATTACTTTTATATTTCTCAGAGAATAATAATTTCTACATTGGTGATTACAGGATACCATGTCTATTCTCTTTCCAAATGGACTTCCTCCCTTGTTGATTATTTTAGGGTTCAACATGATCTAGTCTTTTCTCCCTAAATTGGAAGTAAAATACCTTTAAGCATACACATATCAAAATATTTCTGAACTAAATTATAGCGGAACACAATTTTTCAAATACATCTCTTCAGCAAAGCGACTGAACTGCTTTACGTGGCATTTTTTGGAAATGTCTCAAAATATGACTGATGGGAAAATTCAGATTTAGATTCATTTCTGGATGAAAAGACCAATGCAGGATCTATCGTCCAACCACACTGGTGTGTATGTATATACACCAGTCTGGTTGGAACAGTACATATGTACATGAATGTATATAAGTACAGGCTTCATATATGGAGTATATGTCTTGTATGGATTGATTTATTTTATACTGCCTTAGTTGATATTTTACTTAGGGGTCACTGAACTGCACTTTGGAACTCTTACTACAGGTTTGGGGATGGCAGAAGGGAAGGTTAATTGGAGGTTTTTTGTTAGCTAAATTTAAGTGAATAACCAGTAAAATGGAGTAAAGCTTTATGAATATCATATGAGAAGCAGTGTGGCTTAGTGGAAAAAGCAAAGGCTTGGGAGTCAGAGGTCATGGCTTCTAATCCCGGCTCCACCACTTGTCAGCTGTGTGACTTTGGACAAGTCACTTCACTTCTCTGAGCCTCAGTTACCTCATCTGTAAAATGGGGATTAAGACTGTGAGCCCCACATGGGACAACCTGATTACCTTGCATCTACCCTAGTGCTTAGAACTGTGCTGGGCACATAGTAAGCACTTAACAAATACCATCATCATTATTATGTGGATTTGAGAGAAGTAAAAACACTTAGGGAATTTTTACTAGTGGATTTCTTATTTAAACAGCAAATTGGGTTTAAATTTCTAAAACATTAAATTTTAAAATTTGGGAATTTCATTTTACCTTTTATTTTTATAATTTCCAATACAACAACATCTACATGGACATTGTTCTCCAGGAATATTACTCCTTTCTGGTGTTGGCAAACAAAGCAAACACGAATAGCTTAAAAACTACTCAACCTACGTTGACACAAATAGCAAGCTTAAGGCATCCATGCTGAATTTAAGGAATTAGATCCCAATGTCATGTTGGAGATACAAGACTTCCCTAAGCAAATAAAACATATCCAAATCTTGGATGCGAGATGACAGTGTATGTTGGAGTGGAAAGAATGATGACTTTCATTTAACTGACTTTCATGTTAACTGACCATGAGTTCTAGGTGCACAAACTAATGTGAAGTTCTTTACAAACTGGAAAGAAGTAAACTCACTCATTGAAAAAGGATTTATAAGGCCCTTTAAAATGACCAGATACCACGTTCCAAAATCCATATAAATTACATTGTCTACAAGAGAAATACAAACCATTCATCATCCAAATGTCTTGAATCTACTGTGGCTGAAGTCAAATGGATTTGTACATTGACTTCCATCTATTGGGAAAGTGAAAGCATTCAGAAAAAGTTGAAGTTCTTAAAGAATCAATTTTCTGAAATGTTTTGGTGATTGACCCTACTTTATGAAAAATGATTCAGGGAACAAATCAGAACAAAACAAGACTCTAACACTCTGTACCTTTAAACAGTACTTGACACATAGAAAGTGCTTTACAAATACCATAAAAAAACTTTTATGTGTTAAGCACTGGGGTAAATAGATCAGACAATCCAATCTGTATAAATGAGGAATAGAGAAAGAAAAGTAGATTGGTCTCATGGAAAGACCTCAGGTCGGGAGTTTGAGGAGCTGGACTCTAATCCCAGCTCTGCCACCGATCTGATGTGTGACCTTGAGCAAGTCACTTAACCTTTCTTGGCTTCAGTTACATTATCTGTAAAATGGGGATTAAATCCTACTCCCTTTTACTTGGACTGTGACCCCCATGAGGGGCTTGGACTGTGTCCAACCTGATTATCTTATATCTACCCCAGTGCTTAGAACAGTGCCTGACACACAGTAAGCACTTAACAAATGCCATAGAAAGTAATATCATCATTGTTGTTGTTATTATAATTGGGATGAACTGAGGGAAGGTCTCATAAGGTACTTATGTATATCCATGGTACTTATGTACATACATGGCACTTAGATATATATCTGCAATTTATTTATTTATTTATTCGGGTATATTAATATCTGTCTCCCCATCTAGACTATGAGCTCATTATGGGCAAGGAATGTGTCTGTTTCTTGTCCTATTGTACTCTCCCAGGGCTTAGTACAGTGCTTTGCTCACAGCAAGCACTCAACAAATATGATTGAATAAGGTAGAGTGTTAATCAGGGCAAAAGGATATAGAGGAGCTTCAAGGGGAGCAAGTACAAGACACTATTCCTGGGCTAAAGCAATCCAAACTATAGACTGTTCACTTTCAGTGTCTTCACTTTCTCTCCACTAACATTTCTCAATCAGGTTTTCACCCCTTCACTCTGAGACTGCACTCACCAAGGTTTCAAAAGACTCCTTTTGGCCATATTTATTATTATTATTAATAGTAATAATAATAATATTAATAATAATAATAATGGTATTTGTAAAGCACTTACTACGTGCCAAGCATCATGATCATCAATCGTATTTATTGAGCACTTACTGTGTGCAGAGCACTGTACTAAGCGCTTGGGAAGTACAATTTGGCAAGCACTGTTCTAAGTGCTGGGGTAGATACAAGGTAATCAGGTTGTCCCTTGTGGGGCTCACAGTCTTAATCCCCATTTTACAGAAGAGGTAACTGAGGCACAGAGAAGTTAAGTGACTTGCCCGACAAATGGCAAGCCCGTGCTCTTTCCACTAAGCCACACTGCTTCTCAAAGGTATTTAAGTGCTTACTCTGTGCCATGCACTGTACTAAGCACTAGAGTAGATACAAATTAACCAGGTTGAACACAGCCCATGTCCCTCACGGGGCCCACAGTCTTAAACCCCACTTTACAGATGAGGTAACTGAGGCCCAGAGAAGTGAAGTGACTTGCCCAAGGTCACACAACAGACAAACGACAGCACCAGGATTAGAACCCAGGTCCTTCTGACTTCCAGGACCATGCTGTATCCACTAGGCCATGGAGCTTCTCCCATATCTCTTACCTTGGCCTCCTGACTGCCTTTGATATCATATCCATTCCCACTTAGCCCCTTCCTTCCTCTCCCCTTCTTCCCCCTCTCCATCCCCCCCATCTTACCTCCTTCCCTTCCCCACAGCACCTGTATATATGTATATATGTTTGTACATATTTATTACTCTATTTATTTATTTATTTTACTTGTACATATCTATTCTATTTATTTTATTTTGTTAGTATGTTTGGTTTTGTTCTCTAT
Source organism: Tachyglossus aculeatus (assembly GCF_015852505.1). Classification (NCBI taxonomy): domain Eukaryota; kingdom Metazoa; phylum Chordata; class Mammalia; order Monotremata; family Tachyglossidae; genus Tachyglossus; species Tachyglossus aculeatus. Next base: position 44,799,886 of record NC_052068.1, read on the forward strand.
CTCCCCCTTTTAGTCTGTGAGCCCACTGTTGGGTAGGGACTGTCTCTATATGTTGCCAACTTGTACTTCCCAAGCGCTTAGTACAATGCTCTGCACACAGTAAGCACTCAATAAATAAGATTGATTGATATCCATTCCCACTTAGAAACTCACTACATCCCTGATTTCAATGGCATGGTACTCTCCTGGTTCTCTTTCTGCCTTTCTGACTGTTCCTTGTCCATCTCTGTCACTGGATCTCCACCCTCCCCTTTCTCTTTAACCCTGACTACCCCACAGAACTGGTTTCTGTGTCTTCTACAAGTTCATCCCTAGACTGTAGGCTCTTTGTGGACAGGGAATGTATCTGCCAATTCTATTGTATTATACCCTCCTAAGCACTTAGTACAGTACCCAGTGCTTAGTACAGTGCCTGGCATATAGCAAGCACTTAACAAATGATGCAATTACTATAAATATTATTACTCTGCACAGAAAAAGTGCTCAATAAATACCTCTGATTGATTGACTAAACTGTTGGGTAACTCATATACTCACATATTTACATTTAACCACCTCTTTGAGGATGACTACCAAATCTACTTCACCAGGCTTGACTCCTCTCCAACTTTATAATTTTATATTTTCTTCTGATTCCACAGGCAGATGATAATAAGCAGCGTGGTTCAGCGGAAAAAGCCCGGGATTTGGAGTCAGAGGTCATGGGTTCAAATCCCAGCTCTGCCACTTGTCAGCTGTGGGACTTGGGGCAAGTCACTTCACTTCTCTGGGTCTCAGTTCCCTCGTCTGTAAAATGGGGATGAAGACTGTGAGCCCCCCATGGGACAACTTGATCACCTTGTATCCCCCCAGGGCTTAAAACAGTGCTTTGCACATAGTAAGTGCTTAACAAATACCATCATTATAATAATAATAATAATAATGGCATTTATTATTTATAATAATAATAATAATAATGGCATTTATTAAGCACTTACTATGTGCAAAGCATTGTTCTACATGCTGGGGAGGTTACAAGGTGATCAGGTTGTCCCACGGGGGGCTCACAGTCTTAATCCCCATTTTACAGATGAGGTAACCAAGGCACAGAGAAGTAAAGTGACTTGCCCAAAGTCACATAGCTGACAATTGGCGGAGTTGGGATTTGAACCTATGACCTCTGACTCCAAAGCCCGTGCTCTTTCCACTGAGCCACGCTACCCACAAGCCTTTTTTAAACACAAGATGGAAAAACTTCATCCCTCATCTTCCCTCCAGTAACCTTCTCCTCCACTTAACTTTCTCAACACATCAATTCAATAGTCTCATCAACTTCCCTGTCCCCAGAAGCAGATTCAGCAACACTGTGGTATTCTTCTAAACACATCTTCCACCAAAAAGGCTGAAACCGCATGAAGCATAGGAAGCCAGCACAATGAGAAAGTTTGGCCACTGCTCCTATGTGAGGAATGTACTCATGCAAAGCCATGAAAAGTGGAAACAAATTTGAAACTAACCACACTCCTCCAGGAAAGCAGCAATTTAATGATTAGCTATCTGGATGGGAAATTTCTACAGGATTTCAAAGATAGAACAAGCTCACTATTGTGAATGGCCCCCAAAAGAGGGGAAATTATAGTGATAGTAATTGTATTTGTTAAGCACTTACAATGTGCCAAGCACTGTTCTAAGCGCTGAAGGGGTACAACAAGGAAATCAAGATGTCCCAATGTGGCTCACAGTCTTCATCCCCATTTTACAGATGAGGGAACTGAGGCCCAGGGAAGTGAAGTGACTTGCCCAAAGTCACACAGCTGACAAATGGCAGAGCTGGGATTAGAACCCATGACTTCTGACTCCCAAGCCCGTGATCTTTCCACTGAGCCATGCTGCTTCTCAGAAACAGGGAGTGAAAACGTAGTGGAGGAAGACAGCACGCTCTTTCAGAAGTGGATGGTCTGAGTTGGGTGACAAAGACCAGGCTTCATTACAACTTAAAAGGCTATAGAGTTGAGGAGGTATCCAGTCTTCTAAATGGCCATAAGACTTGCAATAACCAGTATTACTATCACAAGTATTTACTGAGCTAAGCTTCCAGGCAGCCTTTTTTGATTGTCTTCCATCAGTTAAAAGCATTGCTTTACAGGGTTGTCCAAAGGCCACCTGCTCTGATTGGTGGCCAAAGACAAAATCGGTTTGCTGAGATTTCACTCAACAGTAACTGCTCTCTTCAAGGACACCAGTGATCTCCTTCTTGACAATTCAAATGGCCTCTACTTCATCCTAATCCTTCCTGACCTCTCAGCTGCTTTTGACACTGTAAACCATCCCCATTTCTGAAACTTTATCCAACCTTGGCTTCACTAACACTGTCCTCTCTTGAGTCTCCTCCTATCCCCCCGTCAGTCTCTTTCATGGGTTGCTCCTCTGCCTCCCACCTCCTAAATATGGGAGTCGATCAAGACTCAGTTCTGGGTCCCCTTTTATTCTCCGTCTACACCCACTCCCTTGGAGAACTATAAACATAATCACATCTTGACTTTGATCTGATCAATATCTTTGATTTAACATTTTAATAATGTCATTTAAGAGCTAAACCAAAAATCTAGTTTGCCTGGAAATTCCTTAGTTCACAAAAAAAGAGGAGCCTCTGCCTTAGGCATTTTCTAACAAAGTTGTGCTTCTAATACGGGTTTTTTTCTTTCCTGCTTGACCTTTTGTTTCCATTGTTTGTGGTTTCATTATCTCTGGTTGCATTTTAGAGCAATGTATTAGGGCTCTGGGTGTCTGTTTACCAGAAATCCTAGCCCTGAAGAATTTAATCGTGCTTTGTAAGCATTTCAGGATATGCAAAGGGTTTACAATTGAATAGGAATAAATAGCAAAGAATTGTAATTTTCAACTAAAATCTAGAAAGAAGCTTGAGTAGTTAAAAAGGAAACAAGGGTCTTCAGTATTTCAGTATGTTCAATTTTGGGTTCATCTTGGGCTCAAATACGAAATAAATCATAATACAAAAATGGGGGGTGAATGTAATTTAAAAGTGTAATCAACACTAGGAACTACAAAACCAAATTAGACTTGATCTCTCCCCTGGTGAATTTACCATCTTAATATTCAGGCACAACATAAACAAGAAGAAGGTTAGCATCTGCTCTAAGGAGAGATAGATGCTAAATACACTCAGTTCTGCCATAAGGCAGGTTGTCACTGTGCATTTTGATCAGAATATTGATAGGGAAATTAGGCAACATTTTTCCAATAAAGTTAATCTGTTTTGATTCAACATGGAGTTGATTCAGAAGAAACATGCATGTACAGTCTTGTCTTATGCTGTCAAGTCATTTCTCACCCAAAGTGACTCCATGGACATGTCTTTCCAAGAATGCCCCATGTCTAATTTTGGTACTATATCCATTGAGTTTTTTTGATAAAAATATGGAAGTAGTTTACCACTGCCTTCTTCCATGCAGTAAACTTGAATCTCCACCCTCAACTCTCTCCCATGGCCCTGCTGCCCAGCACACGTAAGTTTTGACTTGTAGCAGATTGCCTTCCATTTGCTACCCAATGCCCAAGGTAGAAACGGAAAGAGTATGCCTCTGCTTGACTCACCCTCCTGTAGCAAAGACTGGTAGAATACTGGAAACCTTCCAGTTGTGATCCTGAGTGGGGGCATGCGGAGTCAGATACAGGAAAATACCATACAAATTTTTCTCAACACGGTGTTTAGCATAACAATCCACTTGTTACACATGCGTGTATGCACATACATAGCAGTAAGAAGTGATTTTTAGAAGCTTGTTACCGGCATGTGTGTTTATGCACAAATTCAAGGGTTGCGTTCTGCAATGCTAAAAAATAGGGTGGGGGTAAGGAGAGGTTAGAGAGGAGTGAAATGCATTTCTAGGTTAGAGCTCTGTTACATATATATTGTGTTCCAATAAGATACACCAAACTCTATACTTATCGGCCACTTACCCCAGAACTTCAAATGCCAAACCATACGTGTGGCGCTGGGTGAGGGGAATAAAACTGGAAGGAGCAGGAGGATGGCAATGGCGCAGTTACAGGCAGTGGCACAGGAGTGAAAGAATCACAAAAAGCAGGATGGTGGAATAAGGACAGTTACTGGCAGCAACGGAGAAAGACAACTGAACTGCAACAAGAATAAGGTCAATCAATCATATTTGCTGAGCACTTATTGTGTGCAGAGCACTGTACTAAGTGCTTGGGAGAGTACAATATAACAGAGTTGGTAGACATGTTCTTTAACCACAATAAACTTACAGTCTAGTCTTCCAGTCCAGTCTACTCTCTAGTACATTAATATAAATACATAATGGATATGTACATAAGTGCTGTAAGGCTGAGAGAGGGGTGAATAAAGGGTGTAAATCCTAGTGCAAGGATGACAGAAAGGAGTGGGAGACGGGGAAATGAAGACTTAGTTGGGGAAGAACTCTTGGGGGAGATATGCTTTTAATAATGCTTTGATGGTGGGGAAATAATTGTCTGTCAGATATAAAGAGGAAGGGTGTTCCAGGCCAGAGGTAGGATGTGGGCAAGAGGACAGCAGTGAGATAGACAAAAATCAAAGTACAGTGAGTAGGTTGGCATCAAAGAAGAGAAGTGTGTGGGTGAGTTGTAGTTGGAAGTTAGGCAAGTAAAGTAGGAGAGGGGCAAGGTGATTCAGTGCTTTAAATCCGATGATAAGAAGTTTTTATTTGATGTGGAGGTGGAGGGACCACCACTGGAGGTTCTTGGGGAGTGCAGAAATGCGGACTCAATGTTTTTGTTGAAAAATTACCTTGGCAGCAGAGTGAAGTATGGACTGGAATGAGGAGAGACAGGAGGCACAGAGATCAACAAAGAGGCTCATGCAATCAAGGTGGGATAGGATAACCTGTTAGCAGTTTGGGTTGAGAGGGAAAGATGGATTTTAACAATGTTTTAAAGGTTGATCCGGCAGGATTTTGTAACAGATTGAATATGCGGGTCTAATGAGAGTTGAATCAAGGATAACGCCAAGGTTATGGGCTCATGTAACAGGGAAGATGGTGGTCCCATCTACAGTGATTACAAAGTCAAAGGAGGACAGCATTTGGGTGGGAGATGAACAGTTCTGTTTTGGGCATGTTAAGTTTGAATTGTCAGTGGGACATCCAAGTAGAGACGTCCTGAAGGCAGATGGAAACCTGAGATTGGAGAGAAGGAGATAGATCAGGGTTGGAGATGTACTTTTGGGAATCAGCTACATCGAGATGGTTGCTGAAGCCAGCCATGGGGTTGAATGAGTTCTCCAACTATAACAGAGTTGGTAGACATGTTCTTTAACCACAATAAACTTACACTCTAGTCTTCCAGTCCAGTCTACTGTCTAGTACATTAATATAAATACATAATGGATATGTACAAAAATGTTGTAAGGCTGAGAGAGGGGTGAATAAAGGGTGTAAATCCTAGTGCAAGGGTGACACAGAAAGGAGTGGGAGAAGGGGAAATGAAGACTTAGTTGGGGAAGAACTCTTGGGGGTGTAGATGGAGAATAGAGGGAGACCCAAAACTGAGCCCTAAGGGACTTCCATAGTTATGGGATCAGAGGTAGGGGAGGAGACATCATCTCCAGAAAGAGTGTTAAAACCATGGTCACAGAAGAGGAAAAGCAAAAACTCCTCACTCTCGGTTTCAAAGCTGTCCATCACCTCGTCCCCTCCAACCTCACCTCCTTTCTCTCCTTCTACAGCCCAGCCTGCACACTCCACTCCTCTGCCTCTAACCTCCTCACCGTGCCTCGTTCTCGCCTGTCCCACAGTCGACTCCTGGCCCACATCGTACTTCTGGCCTGGACTGCCCTCCCTCCACACATCCACCAAACTAGCTCTCTTCCTCCCTTGAAAGCCTGACAGAGCTCACCTCCTCCAGGAGGCCTTCCCAGACTGAGCCCCCACTTTTTTCTTTCCTCCTCCTCCTCCTCCCTCCCTCATTGCCCCTCCCTCCCTCTACCCTGCCCCCTCCCCCTCCCCACAGCACTTGTGTATATTTGTACATATTACTTTATTTTATTAATGATCTGTATATAGCTATAAATACATTTATTCTGATGGCACTGACAACTGTCTACTTGTTTTGTTTTGCTGTCTGTCTCCCCCTTCTAGACTGTGAGCCCGTTGTTGGGTAGGGACCGTCTCTATATGTTGACGATTTGTACTTCCCAAGCACTTAGTACAGTGCTCTGCAAACAGTAAGCACTCAATAAATAAGATTGAATGAATAAATGAATGAATTAATGAAAGGTGTTCTGGGGAATAATCAAAAGCAACAATCACAGGGTGAGAAGACTCTCATCCTAGAATGACAAGACAGGGGGTTTGTTGGAAATAGAGGTATTAGCGCTCTGACATACCTACGGGTCCCCTCTCTCAGCCCCCCAGAAATCAATAGACAAACCATTTTACACTCCAAGTCCCACTTTTACCCCATCCATTGCCCCATGTCCCTCTTCAGTTCTGACTCCATCTCTTAGGGACCATTTGAGTCATTCATTCATTCATTCAATCAAATTTATTAAGTGCTTACTGTGTGCAGACCACTGTACTAAGTACTTAGGAAAGCACAATACAGCAAGAAAGAGCGACAATCCCTGCCCACAATGATCTCACAGTCTATAGGGGAGTATTTTGGGGTTTCTCCTGGTTGAAAGCATATGCAGTCTGTGTGAGAGTCTGCAGTGTGTGTGAGAAATCATGGTCAGTTCAGCTGCTGTTTGGAAGTTGGGAATTAGAGTTTCCACTTGCCCCTTTTTCCTGGTTGCACTTGATCTGTAAAGAGCCCTGGAATATCAGCACCTCTGTGAAGGGGAAGGGGAAACACTTGAAAGTTTCAAAAGTAACCAACAGAAGGTTTGCCTTCTGTTATATATATACATACATACACAGAGATACATACATACATACATAGGGATATACATGCATACATAGAATGTGTGTGTGTTTACACACATGTATATATGTATCTGTATGTGCATATATATTCATATACACACACACACATATATATATATATATATATATATATATATATATATATATATATATATATATATATATATATATATATAATTAGTCACCTTGTTCTCCTCTGAACCAGAGTTATCAAAGTCTCACTGTGCCCCTCACTGGAGCCAATGAGATGGAAAATCCCATTTTCCATGACTCCATCTTACAGCCTCATAGCCCAGCGGTAATGCTTGGCATCTTCATAAAATGATTGGGCAACTTTAAAAACTTTTGATATTACTAAAATATGCTTTAATGGTTTAGAAATATAATTAAATTACTTATTTCAAACAGTCTTGGAATTATTGACAATCCATACCCTTTAAATGCCACATTTTAAATTCATGTCCTTGACTTATGAACATGGCTAGGATAGAAGAGAAGGTTAATGGTGTGCTATGATTAGCTGAACTAAAGTCAATAAAAGTGGTGGGGAGAAATAAATCTATATTGCAGTTAAACTTTATGAATTATCTTTTCAAATGCCATTTTAATTTTTATAATATTTGTATATTAAAAACTATCAAAGTTTCAAGGAACAAAATGACTTTATGAATTCCTTGGAGGTGTATCTATAGGTCTGTTATAGGACACACACAGATATAGTACACATGCATATCATGTGTACATATTTGTGGTGCATATATATATATATGCATGCATATATGTGTGTATATATATGTGTGTGTGTGTATAAATGTTTTTACCTATGTACACGTATCTTGACGTAGTAAGCACTTAATATCACTGATTGAGTATTTAATTGATCTTCATAAAGCTATTTAGAGCAATGTTTCAGTCATGTCTCCCTGTGCTATGTAAATGTACAAAATGATACAACCCCTCAGGGCATAAGCTATTTTCTAGATCTAGATGGAAAGTGAAGTTGACCTAGAGTTTATAAAAATACCCATTTTCACTGACTTTAACCTTTCTTTAGTCTTTTTATCTTGGAGATATTTTCAAGATGGCAGACTCACTACTGAGCAGGTCGATTTTTCCGGTGCTCTTGGCTCCATCCAAAACTGAAGTTATTTCAAAAAATGGAATAACAGAATTGCTTACCAATTCAAGGCTTTATTTCAATTACCATTCTGGAAATATTTCTCAGTCTTTCAAAACACAACTGCATTATTCACCAACTGTAGAACTCAAAATCCCCCTTATTTCCACTGGATTATTTTAGCTCGATAATAAGGAGAGGCTGAGTCTAGCAGAGTTTAGTGTAGTAACACATCAACCACTTTGCAAGAGTCATGGTCATATGTGACCTTGAGTCTGTGGCACACAGCCTCAATTCCCCAAACTCTCCCACCCACTCAGGTATTCATTTTCTTCCAGATCCTCACTTTTTTTTTTCATTCTCTCCTTTGTCAGTCCAACAACTGAATTCATTTCTGCTTCCATCCCTCTTTAAGATGTTCTGTTTCAGGATGTTCTCTTTCAAAGGTTATGTGGAAATAAAATACTTTGAATAAAGCCATTTGTTTAAACTTCTCTGTGAACCTCTCAGAGGTGTCAAAAAGTCATTGCTTTTGGACACGGAGCTTTATTTCATTTTTATATCATTACATTCCTTCTATAAATTCTCAAACTTCCCTTAGTCTTACTCATATGTCTGTTAGGTACCATTTTAACTGATGAGAACATGTCAAATCCAGTGGCCTATTAATTTACTGAAGTACTTTTATCCTCTGCTACTCTCAATTCATTTATCTCTTTTTTTGTGGGGAGAGGGGTAAAAAAAACTTTATGTTATGCTGTGCATAGCTGCAGGTTGTACCATCTATCTCAGCCTCATCCCTATTTCTTTTGAAATAATATGTACAAGGTTTTACTGGTTAGGAAAAAAATATGTTTCTGAAAGGCATGGATGAGATCTCTTTAGGAAGTTTCCAATTTCCAACCAGATAAAAGGTAGAGATGTGGATGGTGGAACTGAATGAAAATAGCAGACCTGGAAACAGAAATCAACCAATCAGTCATATTTAAAGGCAAACTCCAGAGTGAAAGAAAGGTAAATTCATTTATTGCTCCCAAGTCTCAGTCTTAAATGGAAGAGACTCTGAGAAGGTTGGAGAATATACTCAAAATATCATGAAGCTCTCCTAATGGAGCAAACAATGGCAACTCTGTACCTTGGGTTTTCTAATAAAGCTTAATACTGCATGAAAAAAGAGTAGATAGCTTCAAAGAATGTGTTTCCTTTATATACCCTTTTTTTTTCCTTTATGTAACGCTTTTGGTTGTAATCTCTTTGCTGGTAATTGGTATTATATTTTTAGACATTCTTCCAAGGTAAAATGAAAAGAACTGCTTGCTGAAACTGTTTTCTAGATTAGCAAACATGCTATCAGATTCTCCAACATTTTAGCAAAAAAACACATATGTTTAGTTAATCAAATTATGGGATTTGTGAAACCTTGAAGAAAGCACTATGTCCTACAAACTATTTGCAACATAAACTTTGTTCCTGAAAGCAGCTTTGGAGGATGACTACACTGAATAACGTAATAGGAGCTGGCAATTTTCTAGTAAATGTAGATTAATGCAATGGAAAAGGCACCATCAACCTGACTCGACCGGCTGTGCCATAGAGCCTGTAGATTTTGCAGGACATCCCAAGGCAGCAAGTTTGTCTGCTGGCTGCAAGAGGCCAGGTCTTTTTGTTGTAACAAATGTTTTTCTGTGGTTTATGAAAATGGTGCAGAAGTCTTGGCTTTACTCCCTAACCAGTTCCTAAATTGGTCAGGTTGCAGAGATCATCCCTATAGACGAGGAATGTGTCTGTTATATTGTACTCTCCCAAGTGCTAAGTACAGTGCTCTGCACATAGTAATCACTCAATAAATATGACTGATTAACCATGCCTCCTTTCACTGGCTCGCTCTCATCATCATCATCATCAATCGTATTTATTGAGCTCTTACTGTGTGCAGAGCACGCTTCTTCATCATCTATGCACTTGGATATGTGACTTTTTTACATTTCCTCTTCTCCCCATCCCCAACCCCACAGCCTTTATGTACTTATCTTTGAATTATATATTCTAAATAACTTGTTTATTCATATTAATGTCTGCTTGCCCCCTCGAAACCGTAAGCTCGTTATGGACAGGGAACTAACTTGTCTGCTAATTCTGCTGCACTGCACTTTCCCAAATAGTACAGTGCTCTGCACATAGTAACTGCTCAATAAATACCATTGATTGATATATAACCCTATTGCTATCCTTAGACTCTTTGTATATGTAAATGCTGCATCCCTTCCCCTCCCTTGTTAATTGCAGATACCTTATAAAGTTAGATTGATCCTTGCCTTTGAATTTCAAACTCTCTAGGCATTTCATTCCGTGAAATTTCACTTCAGTTTTCCACCTAACAATCATTTTAACTGAAATCACTAAAGAAATTACTTCATTATTTCTCACCTTGGCTTGGAGTAGATAGATTCTGTTTGTTTACTTTCCATTTGAATTTACCCTAATTCTAGCCTTAAAATTCTTAGTGGCAGAAGTCTTGTTATCCAAGTCAGTTGACATGAGTAGGTTATCACAGATGGGTTAAGGAACTCTGTAGTGATGTGAAATTTATCCATTCAAAAGAAGGCTTGCTTATCTCTCTAGCAAAATAAATACCCTCAAGCTGTAATGAGGTTACTAGGTGGATAACAAAACTCAAAATGGGGTCTTGGAGAAGAACCTTTCCCTTAACTTAAAGGTTGTTCTACAAATTAAAATAATAAATCATCGTTTGACAGAAACCCATTTGAAACAAGTGCTTTCAGACTTTGGTAATGAATTGAGCAATGTGAGTTCTTTATCCTCTTTTCATACTGTGATTAAACCAGAGGACATCATATAAATTGCCCAAAGATCTAACATTTTAAAATACTGTAATGGTCGTTTCAAACCATTAACCTCAACGTTAGCCAAACTTTTGATCTTAGTTTTCTCTAAACTAGGGCAATTGTTTCCAGGAGACAAGATCGTCAGGTTCTGAAACCACTGAACCAGCTACCCAAACAACATATTTTAGTGAAATGTTCAGGGAAACCCATCACCTAACAGGCAGTGTGGGTAGGATTCAGAAGGGTGGAGGAGGTTAATCCATTCCCTGAAGATTAAAATGCCAACTCTCTAGAGGAGGGAATTCCCTTCATGAAATGCTACTGTGCATCAATCAATCAATTGTATTTATTGAGCGCTTACTGTGTGCAGAGCACTGTACTAAGCGCTTGGGAAGTACAAGTTGGCAACATATAGAGACAGTCCCTACCCAACAGTGGGCTCACAGTCTAAACGGGGGAGACAGAGAACAAAACCAAACATACTAACAAAATAAAATAAATAGAATAGATATGTACAAGTAAAATAAATAGAGTAATAAATATGTACAAACATATATACATGTATATAAGTGCTGTGGGGAAGGGAAGGAGGTAAGATGGGGGGATGGAGAGGGGGATGAGGGGGAGAGGAAGGAAGGGGCTCAGTCTGGGAAGGCCTCCTGGAGGAGGTGAGCGCTCAGTAGGGCCTTGAAGGGAGACCCTTCAATCGTATTTATTAAGCACTTACTGTGTGCAGAGCAATGTACTAAGCGCTTGGGAAGTCCAAGTCGGCAACATAGAGAGATGGTCCCTACCCAGCAGCGGGCTCGCATTCATTCATTCCATCGTATTTATTGAATGCTTACTGTGTGCAGACCACTGTAGTAAGCGCTTGGGAAGAGACGGCCCCTACCCAACAGCAGGCTCTCATTCATTCATTCCATCGTATTTATTGAGCGCTTACTGTGTGCAGAGCACTGTACTAAGCACTTGGGAAGCACAAGTCGGCAACATATAGAGACGGTCCCTAGCCAACAGCGGGCACACATTCATTCATTCAATCGTATTTATTGAGCGCTTCCTGTGTGCAGAACACTGTACCAAGAGCTTGGGAAGTCCAAGTTGGCAACATATAGAGAGGGTCCCTACCCAATAGAGGGCTCACATTCATTCATTCAATCGGATTTATTGAGCGCTTACTGTGTGCAGAGCACTGGACTAAGCACTTGGGAAGTACATGCCTGCTGTGGATGGTTAGCTTCAATCTTCACATAGAGGAAGGGCAGGGAGGGAGAAAGAACATAAGGATAACAGACAAAATCAGAAAAGAACAAGGCCAATTGGGAAGGCATTCCCAGCAGGAAACAGACTTGGTTCTTTGACCAGATGTTCATTCATTTCACTCTGTTCCCTACTGCCTTCTCACACTCCTCCGTCCAGCTTCGTCCTGATGCTTTACAATCATTCAGTCATATTTATGGAGCACTTACCGGGTGCAGAGTATTGTACTAAGCACTTGGGAGAGTACAGTACAATAGGGTTGGTAGACACATTCCCTCCCCACAATGAGCTCACAGTCCCTATTAATATCCTAAAGTCCAGCACATGGAACACTCATTAATTGACCTAGTAAAAAGTAAGGCAGTAAGAGAAGTATAGTTCTGTGGGCAGAGAACACATTTACCAATTCTGTTTTATTTTACTCCCCCAAATGCTTAGTACAGTGCTCTGCAAAAAGTAAGTGCTCAATAAACATGACTGATTGATTTAATCTGTGCTGGTTCTTCCTTGTTTTTACTACAGGCCACGTAGTAACTACGTCATATTTATTGAGTGATTACTGTGTGCAGAGCACTGTACTTAGCACTTGGGAGAGTACAATATAACAGACACATTCCTCATCTATAGAGATGATCTCTGCAACCTGACCAATTCATATTTACTTAATATGAAATAAAACAAAGTCCTGTTGGATATTTTTGCCCCACGGAAATGCAACTGAATCAAAACATCCAGATGTCCACTGAGAATGTCCTAAACAAGTTCCAGTAGTATTAATAATTATGGTAATAATTATAGTATTTGTTAAGTGCTTACTATGTGCCAGGCAGTGTACTAAGTGCTAGGGTGGATACAAGCAAATTGGGTTGCACACAGTACCTGTCCCACATGGAGCTCACAGTCTCAAACCCCATTTTACAGATGAGGTAATTGAGGCACAGAGTGCCCAAGTCACACAGCCGGCAAGTGACAGAGCTGGGATTAGAACCCATGGCCTTCTGACTCCCAGCCAGGCTCTATCTACTACACCATACTTAAACTCCTTCTGTATGCAGAGCAATGGGAGAAAATACATGGGTAAGAATCAGATATGCTCCCTGACTCCAAGGGGCTCACAGTCTAAGAATAAGGGGAAGAAAGGGGAAAGGCAATAGAAATAAGGATTGATGAAACAACACAAAATCAATATAAAAGACAAAAACTATGATATATATGTAGGTAGCAAGAGCCCCATAAAGATGGGACTGTATCCAACCTGTTTATCTTACATCTACTCCAATCCTTAAAAGAGTGCTTGGCATAAAAGTAAGCACTTAACAAATATAATAAATAATAATGAATAAAGAATCGGGTATTGTAGCTAGGGGAGGAGGGTTTCAGGCTTCTGATGGCTCAAAGTCCAGCAGTCACAACCTTATCACCATTCTCTGCACACAGTAAGCGCTCAACAAATATGATTGAATGATTCTAGTACTTCCTCACTGCCTCCATTGACTAGAAAAGCAAGACCTGATGGAAGTCCCTCTACACTACAAGCTTCTTGTAGACAGGGAACGTCTACTAACTCTTTTACGCTGTACTCTCTCTCCTAAACACTTTGTACAGTGTTGTGCACAGAGTAAATGCTCAATGAACAAAGCTGACTGGTCGACTGATTGAGTCAGAGTAGCCTGGATAGGGTGGAACTCTTTCCCACTCAGCAGTTCATGGTACAGAGACTGGCACATTGCCATGCTTATGAGTTCACCTTGTAATTAAATATTCCTCTTTGTTTTGGCTTTGTTACATGCTCAGAGGGAGACAATGCCAAAGCAAAAGGAACTATTTCAATCCGAAATTACATCAGCCATTTAAAGGATCAAAGCCACTTTGAGATTTTAGCTCTGGGACGTAGCGACACATTCAAACGTAGGAAGGCTTAAACACCAAATTTTCTTATGCCTAGGGAAGTCTGGTCAGGCAATGCCTGGGGAGACTGTGACCAGGCTCTCAAAATCCAAGCTTTTTGCAGACTAGGTTCGGCTCTCCTGCTGTTGACACTTGCCTTTTACCAAGACTTTACTATGCATTTCCTTTCTCTATGAGAAGGCAAAGAGCATTCTGTTCCCTTAGTTCCTTCAAAAATAAGTCTCTGCTTTTAAAACTTGAAATAGCTGGAGCCTTTCATGATTTAATTATGTAAAAATAGCAGCAGGAGTGAATTTGACAGTGCAGGATCCCTTTTAGCAACAGAGAAACCAACTGGGGCAAGTTCTCAACTTTGGAATGACATTTTACTTGGTCACGGGAGATATGGCAAACTGTCCACCAGCTGATGAAAAGTTGACCCATAAGGAAGCAGCCAGCAAAGCATTCAAGGGCTCACAGTATATTTTGAGATTTAAACAGCAAACTTAAGAGCACCTGTAAATGGATAGTTCTTAGCAACATGCACGGTGCTTGTCTTTGTATATGAAGCTTTTCTGCATTTTCTCTTGGTTCCATTTGATTACTAAGATTTTATTAAATTTTTTCCCTTATTTTATCCCTATCCAGGAACTCTTGTCTCATGGCAACCAATATTCTTGAGTCAACAAATGAATATTATATCCTCCATTCAAGATTTTAGTGCCCCTTTGGTCAGCTCTTAAGTGAAAACATAACCATATTGAAAATTTGCAGAGAAGTCTTGCAAAAAATATAATTTGCACTGATCAGTGGCTAATATTATTTCAGAAGTGATCTTTCATTCTAAGGTTTGGTTCTGGGAAACAGTCTAATGCCACCGGATCAAAGGGAAATTATTATTTCTAAATATTTTGTACTTATGAAACTTGTAACTTGTATAAATTAGAGAAAGAGAACCAGGGAAGAAACTTCTATTCATATCATCATATCATCTATTTATTTATATTGATACCTGCTTACTTGTTTTAATGTCTATTAAGCGCTTAGTACAGTGCTCTGCACATAGTAAGCGCTCAATAAATACGATTGATGATGTCTGTCTCCCCCGTGGGCAGGGATTGTCTCTCTTTATTGCTAAATTGTACTTTCCAAGCACGTAATACAGTGCTCTGCACACAGTA
Organism: Tachyglossus aculeatus; assembly: GCF_015852505.1. Taxonomy (NCBI): domain Eukaryota; kingdom Metazoa; phylum Chordata; class Mammalia; order Monotremata; family Tachyglossidae; genus Tachyglossus; species Tachyglossus aculeatus. Next base: position 44,815,100 of record NC_052068.1, read on the forward strand.
AGTACTCAATAAATATGATTGAATGAATGAATGAATGAGTGCTTACTGTGTGCAAAGCACTGTACTAAGTGCTTGGGAGAGTATACTACAACAACAGCATGGCTCAGTAGAAAGAGCCCAGGCTTTGGAGTCAGAGGTCATGGGTTCAAATCCCAGCTCCGCCAATTGTCAGCTGTGTGACTTTGGGCAAGTCACTTCACTTCTCTGGGCCTCGGTTACCTCATCTGTAAAATGGGGATTAAGTCTGTGAGCCCCCCCGTGGGACAACCTGATCACCTTGTAACCTCCCCAGTGCTTAGAACAGTGCTTTGCACATAGCAAGCACTTAATAAATGCCATTATTATTATAACAACAGATACAGTCCCTGTCCACAACGAGCTCATGTTTTTCAGCCCCCAGAATGGTAACTTCAAATTTTAGTAGCATGACCTAGTGGATGGAATGTGTCTCGGGAGTCAGAAGGACCTGGGTAATAATCCTGGCTCTGCCACTTGTCAGCTGTGTGACCTAGGGCAAGTCACTTAACTCCTCTGTGCCTCAGTTACCTCATCTGTAAAATAGGAATTAAGACTGTGAGCTTAACGTGGGACAGGAACTGGGCCCAACCTAATTTGCTTGTATCCACCCCAGCACTTAGTACAATGACTGGTACACAGTAACCACTTAACAAATACCACAAATAGTATGTAAGATCCATTTCAACATTTAAATTCCCAAACTGCAAGCACCATGCCCTCACTAAGCTCAGGAGGTGTTGAATGGCTTTGATTGTGATAAGGATAAGGTATCTATGTATGAAAAATTGAAGTGATCATTGACAGGGATGCTGTCACCAAAGGTGAAAATCCATCAATTGAATTTACTGAGCACTTATTGTGTACAGAACCCTGTACTAAGAATTTAAAGGAGTACAATAGAATTGGTAGACATGACCGTAGTTTAGGGTCAATATGACAGTGCCAAAACCAGACTAATCAATCAATGGTATTTTTTGAGCACTTACTGTGTGCAGAGGACTGTACTAAGTACTTGGAAAAGTACAAGGTAATTGTAGATACGATCCCTGACCACAAAGACCTTTCAATCTAGAAGGAAAGACAAACATTTTAATAAATTACATACAGGGGAAATAGTTGATTATAAGAATATTTACATAAGTGCTTAAGTGCTTTGGGGCTGGCGTGATTTTATCAAAGTGCTTAAGTGGTATACAGCCCAATATATAGGGAAGCAGCGTGGCTCAGTGAAAAGAGAATGGGCTTTGGAGTCAGAGGTCATGGGTTTGAATCCCTGCTCCACCACATGTCTGCTGTGTGACCTTGGGCAAATCACTTCACTTCTTGGAACCTCTGTAAAATGGGGATTAAGACTGTGAGCCCCACGTGGGACAACTTGATCACCTTGTAACCCCCCAGCACTTAGAACAGTGCTTTGCACATAATAAGGGCTTAACAAATGCCATCATTATTATTATTAAGGGTGGGAGGGTAGGGGAAATGTAAGCTAAAGTCAGGAGGAGATGTGGTTTTAGGAGGGTTTTGAATGCAGAAAACACATGTAATCGTTGATTGTAGCATTGTATTAATTTTAATTGAGTCAAATCATAAAGTAAGGAACATGTAGCATGGATGAGAACAATTTAAAAAGTTTCTTGCACTGTCTTTTCTGAATCAAAGTGATAAAAATGACAGTAGCTTTAGAAGTGGTGTTTATTGAGTGCCTATTCAATGCATTGCACTGTATAAAGTAATTTGGATAATTCAGACCAAAGATGTGCTCTTGAGGTGCTTTCCAATAATATGATTCTATAGCAGTCAGATTTTCAATTCAACAGGTCCCTTCTTCATTTGAAGCAAAATTGGTAGCATTTAATAGTGGCAAAACATGATATACAGCATAACAGACTCATAAGAAGGTTTTGTGTTTTCAGGGGAAAATATTGTGAATCTCCAGACTCACTTGCATCATGATATTTCTATTGTTTTCAGAAACTGTTTAAGCAAATCTGAGGCTGTTTTTATTAGAGGATAATTTACTGGAGAAATAACTTGGGTTCAATCAATCAAAGGTATTTATTGAGTGCTTACTATGTGCAGAATACTGTACAGACCACTTGGGAGAATACAATACAACAGATTTGTTCTCTGCCCACAAGGATTTCACAGTCTAGATGGGGAGACATTAAAATAATTACTGACATATATAACAATAATAACAATAATAATGGCATTTATTAAACACTATGTGCAAAGCACTGTTCTAAGGACTGGAGAGGTTACAAGATGATCATGTTGTCCCATGGGGGGGCTCACAGTCTTAATCCCCATTTTACAGATGAGGTAACTGAGGCACAGAGAAGTTAAGTGGCTTGCCTAAAGTCACACAGCTGACAAGTGGTGGAGCTGGGATTTGAACCTGTGACCTCTGACTCCAAAGCCAGAGCTCTTTCCACTGAACCAAGTCTATAGGGCTCAGGGTGAGGTGAATGTCAAGTGCTTAAAGGGTACAGATTCAAATTTATAAGGGAGCAGGAGTAGGGGGATAGAGGGCTTAATCAAGGAAGGCCTCTTGGAGATGTGATTTTAATAACTTTGAAAGTGAGAGCTGTGTTCTGTCAGCACAACTGTGAAACAGCATGGCTCAGTGGAAAGAGCACAGGCTTTGGAGTCAAAGGTCATGGGTTCAAATCCCAACTCCACCAGTTGTCAGCTGTGTGACTTAGGGCAAGTCACTTAACTTCTCTGTGCCTCAGTTACCTCATCTGTAAAATGGGGATTAAGACTGTGAGCCCCACGGGGGACAACCTGATCACCTTGTAACCTCCCCAGCACTTGGAACAGTGCTTTGCACATAGTAAGTGCTTAATAAATGCCATTATTATTATATGAAGGGGCAGAGAGTTTCAGACCAGAAGGAAGGCATGGACAAGGCATCAGCAGGGAGGTAGATGAGATTGAGGTACAATGAGTAGGTCTACATTAGAATAGGAAACTGAGCATGGCATGCAGGGCGGTAGTAGCAAATCAGACCGAAGTGGGCAAGCTGACTGAGTTCTTTAAAGACAGTGCTAAAGAGATGAATGGCCAAACACTGGAGGTTCTTGAGGAGTGGGGAAATGGACTGAACATCTTTTTAGAAAACTGATCCAGGCAGCGGAGTTAAGTGTAGACCATATAGTAGGGAGAAACAGGAGAGGATAAAAAATGTTTGAATCAGAATAGTACCAGTTTGGATGGAGAGAAAACCGTGCTATTTCAGTGATGTGATGAAGGTAGAACTGACAGGATGTGGTGCCAAAATGACTATGTAGTTTAATGAAGAGACCATATGATTTCAGGATCCATCATCAGACCTTGTGCCATAAATCTCCGGCCTATTCCTAACCTTTAAAAATAAACAAATTCAATTTCACTTTTTAAATGGAGGCAGGCAAAAGAATTGTGCCTTTATTTTCACCAGGATTGAGAAAACTATTCTTTTTCCCTTGAGCATCCCAAATGAAAAGATATGTAATTTCCATAGCACTGCTTAAATATTTAGAAATTTCCGATTAGCTCTAAATTTGCTTCTAGGATGTTCAGAGTAAATCAAAAGTCCCCCTATGTCTATACTGCTAAAAATTTACAGTTGCCAAAGCCTTAAAATGGACAAACTATAAATCCCAATGTTGTGGACTGAGGGTTTCATGATTTCTGGCAGGGGTCCAGGTGATCTGAGCCACTCCTGTCACCACACTTATGGCCTTTCAGTGTGAATGAGTGTCCAATTAAAACGGTTTTGTCCTGATGAAAAGGTGCAGGGACATTTGGATTACCTTGTAGGTAGTCTTGAATATTAATGGCATGAGGGATTACTGGTTCACTGTTAAAATTCACAAAAAAATTACCTGGCAAATAATGTTGCCTAACACTATCAAAATTTCTTTTGGTTTGCAAAAATCATGGGTGGTAATGGGTGAGCACTGTGATACATCTCCACCTTCAAAGGTTTAACACACAAGGGGTGGGCCCAGAATATGGGAGAAATACAGCCCTCTTTCCTATAAACTGCCCATTTCTTCATGGGCCTGGCTATGACTCTTCCCTGGTGGGCCAGCTGCAGTGCCTCTGATCTCTTCCAGGAGAAAAATCCAGACTGACTCAATCAGCATAAAGAGTCCAGTGAGCCTGAAAACATGCCTCATTGATCGCCTAAACAAGAGCTGATCTGCTTAATGGGATAAGACTCCAGAATTTGAATTTAGGACAAATAGCTCCTTTCAATACTAGTAATTTGCACTTAATTCATCTCCCAATATAATATTGTGTCATGCCGTTAGGAGACAAGACTGCACTGGGAATCTCTCCCTTCCCAGTCAATCAATCAATCAATCATATTTATTGAGCGCTTACTATGTGCAGAGCACTGTACTAAGCGCTTGGGAAGTACAAATTGGCAACACATAGAGACAGTTCCTACCCAACAGTGGGCTCACAGTCTAAAAGAGGGAGACAGAGAACAGAACCAAACATACCAACAAAATAAAATAAATAGGATAGAAATGTACAAGTAAAATAAATAAATAAATAAATAAATAGAGTAATAAATATGTACAACCATATATACATATATACAGGTGCTGTGGGGAAGGGAAGGAGGTAAGATGGGGGTCCTTGGTCCTTGGTAATAAACAGAGAATCATTTACAAATCCCCTCTGGGGGAAGATTGTAGAGGAAATTTGGGGTATCACAACTTATGAGGCATAGAGGTCCTGATAAAGCAATTACTTCTGCATCAGGAGGTCTATTTCTAATTCTAATGTTGACTAGGAGAAATTTGAATGTCCATTGGAAATTCAATAAATTATTTCTACTCAAATCTTTAATACTGCTAGAAATATTCAAGGGAGAATCTCTAAATGATCATCTAAATTTCCACTGAATACCATTTAGAAGAAGTCATGAAAATGGACTGGGTTTATGGGGTCACATTAACCAAAACCACAGGATCCTGGAGAGGATCACCTACATGACCAATAAAGAAGATGACATTATGCACAGCACTGAATGATGTCTCAGGGCCACCAGCTACAGTGCCAGCAGATATCTGGCAGCTGAGGAATACCTCATTTTTCCATGCATGTCTACTCAGGCAACCAGGATTGAGTGGCCTATTGTCCAGTTGTCAGTAAGAGTTAGATACGTCAGCTTGGGCAGCCTCATAATGGCCATTTTGGGAAGGACTTTTTAAGGCAACACCATCATAATCAATCAATCAATCATATTTATTGAGCACTTACTGTGTGCAGAGCACTGTACTAAGCGCTTGGGAAGTACAAGTTGGCAACATATGGAGACAGTCCCTACCCAACAGTGGGCTCACAGCCTAGAAGGGGGAGACAGAGAACAAAACCAAACATATTAACAAAATAAAATAAATAGAATAGATATGTACAAGTAAAATAAATAGAGTAATAAATATGTACAAACATATATACATATATACAGGTGCTGTGGGGAAGGGAAGGAGGTAAGATGGGGGGATGGAGAGGGGGACGAGGGGGAAAAGTCAATAGAGGGCACAATTCTGAGGGCTTCCCCTCAGCCTGAGGTCCCAAGGCTGCAACTCTGTTAACCTGTTCCCTGGTTATTTAGTACATTTCTTTACATCATTGTGATTTTGTTGCACTTTTGGGACTACCTTTAGAAAAAAAGAAAGTTGCCAAAGGAAATAGTTAAAAATCACCAGAGAAATGGTAAAAGAAAATGTGGCTTAGTGGCAAGAGCATGGGCTTGGGAGTCAGAGGTCGTGGATTTGAATCCTGGCTCCACCGCTTGTCAGCTGTGGGACTTTGGACAAGTCACTTAACTTCTCTGTGCCTCAGTTACATCATCTGTAAAATGGGGATTAAGACTGTGAACCCCACGTGGGACAACCTGATTACCTTGTAACTACCCCAGTGCTTAGAAAAGTGCTTGGCACATAGTAAGCGCTTAACAAATGCCATCATCATCAAATCACCACTAAAGGTCTTAATATGTCCATGATTTTACACTGACAACTATGTTCGGTCAAATTATCAGAGAAGCAAAAAGATGAAAGTGATATTTAAAAGAACATCTAAATAAGTCCTCATGTAGGACAGGTTATTAAAATGTAGCATGAAAGAGGGCAAAATGCCCTGTTAAGAAGTATGTGAGAAAATTCAGTATATATGAAATACTTCAAAACTGTGTTGGCGTTTATTTTATTGAGTCCTCTATTCAGTAGCACTGAAGGGCCCTGGGACTCCTCATGTATCATTCTGATACTCATGGGAAAGTAACAATACTCTCTCCAATGCAGATCAAATGAGTTTTCCCATATAAAGAGTGTGTGTGTGTATGTGTGTGTGTGTGTGGCCCATCACCTGGAGATGTGTTCATTCGGGAATCAGCCAGGCGAGGGAGAGCGAGACCGAGGACAGAAAGCCTGAGTATTATACAAAATTCATTCCGTGAGGCGAATTGAATTATTTGATTATTTAGACACAGCAATTTGAACGTCCCTTTTGGGAGGAATATGATTATTTGGTGATATTAGACCTTCCCTAACAGGAGGAATATACTTGCATGTTACTCGCGCGTGGCAGAACACCCAGGTCTCAACCAGGCGGAATTCACTTATGATTTGTTAGCATGTGGTGAGGCGGCTAGCTATCATCCATGTGCACGTCCCACTCAGGAGGAATCCACTTATGAGTTACACACCCTTGGGGAAGCCCCTAGCTCCCACCCACGAGTATTTTCCACTTGGGAGGAATCCATTTAGGTGTTACATACCCATGGCGAAGTGCCTGGCTTCCAGCCCCATGAGCATTCAGCAGGATGGGACACTCACTCATCCCACAGCTCTTCACTTGATGCAGGTAGAGCGGGCTTTTCACACTCCAGACAGAGGCACCTTGCAGCCATCTGCTGCAAGTCTCCATCCTCTGCACAGTAGGTTAGGGGCTGCAGGTATTTATCACCTGTGCTCCTTGGCCATTCCAGGTTCTGGCCTCAGTTTATCCCCTCAGTTACCCCCTCCCACCTCCCTCATATCTAATTTGATTGGTACAGGGGCAAGGGACACCTTCTGTATTCCCAACTTGGGCTGTCAATCTAGCAGTTTTGGTTGTGGGGGTGGTATCCTACCCTCACTTCCAAGTTCCACCTGCTGGCTCAGGCTATCATGAGATAGCATTTGACCTCGAGATGGCCAGTATTCCAGGGTCACCTTGGGACAGCGTGTCTATCACTTCTTGCCCCAGAGATTGGACCCTTTAACAATGTTCTGTTTTAGCACAAAGTGAGAGGAATTAGATTCCTTCTTTTCCTCAATTTCTTGAGCAAAAACAACCACATCTCAGAATCCTAAAATAACATATAGCTTGGATGACAGAGCTAGATGTAAGGCACCTGAAAAGGAATTCTACCTCCTAAATGTGGCTCTTCCGTCCAAGGGCTCCCAGTAAACTGAAAATAGGAGGCAGGGGAAAATAGAGGAGAGAAAGGATGGGGAGATAACTAGGAGGCAAGAAGGGTAAGGATAGGGTAACTGAGACAGAGGAGGCTGGGAAGGGCTGAGGAGTGGGAAAGGACAAGAGTTTTATCACTTTGATGGACAAGAGACCTCCAGAGGAAGCATTTACTTCTAATCTCTCAGCGAACAAAATCACCCCATGATTCAACCACCCAAGGATACAACTTGAATTATCAGGTGCAGACCTTAATTTGTAAAATGCAACCATTCGTGAAAAAGCATTTTCAAGTAACAAAGCATAGTTGTATCATTACGTATGCCTGCATTCACTCTGTCTGTAAAATGTATACAGAGTCTAAAATTATGTTATTCATATAATAATAATAATAATGGCATTTGTTAAGTGCTTACTATGTGCAAAGCACTGTTCTAAGTGCTGGGGAGGATAGAAGGTGATCAGGTTGTCCCACTTGGGGCTCACAGTGTTCATTCCCATTTTACCCATGAGGTAGGCACAGAGAATTTAAATGACTTGCCCAAAGTCACCCAGCTGACAATTGGCAGAGGCAGGATTTGTACCCATGACCTCTGACTCCCAAGTCCGTGCTCATTCCACTGAGCCACACTGCTTCTCTAATATTAATTCTCTAATTTCCTTATATAACCCACACCTGTCCCAACCTTGGGTTTCAGCTTTTGTAGTCCCATTTTCATGAGTATCTTTTCTCTCCCACCAGATTTCAGGCTCATTTAAAGAAAAGGCTACAACTTCCTGTCTTCTTTCAGGATTTTCCATGCACCAATCATAGTAAGCCACCCTACCTAGAACCTCTAATATGAATATAGCTCCTGCTACCCACAATCTGCTCTCTGACCCACTTTCCTAATGATGATAGGGGATGCCCGTTCCCCAGCTCCATGCGGTGAAGTGTGGTGGTGATTGGACCCTGTGCGCGGACATTTCCAAGTGCTCTGAGATTCCACACAAGTCAGGCTTGTTGTCCAGGTACTGTAAGCTTCAGTAGCCCACTGGAAGTGTCACAGACCCAGAAACAAGGCACTGACTGCAGTGCCACCCATCTCCAGCCCCATTCATTCATTCAATCATATTTATTGAGCACTTACTGTGTGCAGAGCACTGTACTAAGCACTTGGGAAGTACAAGTTGGCAACATATAGAGACAGTCCCTATCCAATAACAGGTTCACAGTCTAGAAGGGGGCGACAGACAACAAAACAAAACATGTGGACAGGTGTCAAGTCATCAGAATAAATAGAAGTAAAGCTAGATGCACATCATTAACTACATAAATAGAATAGTAAATATATACAAGTAAAATAAAGAGTAATAAATCTGTACAAACATATATACAGGTGATGTGGGGAGGGGAAGGAGGTAGGGCAGGGGGGATGGGGAGGAGGAGAGGAAAAAGGGGGAGTCCTGGGAAGGCCTCCTGGAGGAGGTGAGCTCTCAGTAGGGCTTTGAAGGGAGGAAGAGAGCTAGCTTGGCAGATGTGCCGAGGGAGGGCATTCCAGGCTAGCGGGAGGACGTGGGCCGGGGGTCGATGGCAGGACAGGCGAGAACGAGGCACAGTGAGAAGGTTAGCGGCCAAGGAGCAGAGGTTGCAGGCTGGGCTGTAGAAGGAGAGAAGGGAGGTGAGGTAGGAGGGGGTGAGGTGATGGAGAGCCTTGAAGCCGAGAGTGAGGAGTTTTTGCTTGATGTGTAAGTTGACTGGTAGCCACTGGAGATTTTTGAGGAAGGGAGTAACATGCCCAGAGCATTTCTGCACAAAGATGATCCGGGCAGCAGCATGAAGTATAGATTGAAGTGGGGAGCGACAGGAGGATGGGAGATCAGAGAGGAGCCCCACCCTAACTGAGCAGAACCCTCCCCACTGCGTTGACTGAAAACTCCCCAAAGACCACAGGTAGAATTGTTCTTTCTCCCTAACACTCCATTGTTAAGCACTCTGCTTTTTTTTAAAGGAAAAAGAAAACAATAGATCAGGAAATTTATTGTCATTTACATGCCTGAAAGCAAGGGCTGGGGCAAATGTTGGCCGTTATAAACTGCTCACTTATCATAACATCTGACTAACATTTTGTAGAACAAAATGCACCAACTGGGAGTGGAACCCTTCCCAGCTCTCATAGTTCAGGAACATACTTAACTACCATATCAGTGTGTTGACACACTCTCCTCACAGACCTCCCTACTTCCAGTCTCTTCCCTCTCCAGTCATTCCTTCACTCTGCTGCCCAAATCATTTTCATACGAAATTCTTCTGTATACTTTTGCCCTCTCTTCAAAAAGTCCAGTGGTTGCCTATTCCCCTCTTCATCGAACAGATTAGTCTGATCTCTGAATTAGAGGCATTTATTCGGCTTTTCCTCCCTACTTATCCTTTCTCTTTTCCCACTATACCCCAAATTACATGCTATGTTCCTCTCAAACCAACCTACTCATTGTGCCTCCTTCCCATCTCTCTCTTAGCTAACCTCTTGCTCACACTCTTTCTACCACCCTCACATCCAGCAAACCTCTGCTCTCCCCATCTTCGAGGCCCTTATGAAATCACATCTCCAGGTGGTTTTCCCTGACTAATCTCTCAATTCCCACTCTATTTCCCCTCCACTGACATTTCATCCCTCTTGTAGCCTCCTAAGCACTTGGGTGCTCGCTTCTTATCACCTGTAGCATTTATGTACATATATCTTTACATGCTACTGCTTCCACTTCCATGTAATGTTTTTATAATGTCTGTCTCTCCCCTATTACACCGTAAGCTCCTTAAGGGCAGGGATCATGTCTACTAACTCTATTGTATCCTAATCTAGAAAGCAATTAGTACGGTACTCTGCACAAAGTAAGCACTCAATAAACACTACTGATTGATTGATGAAATGTTGCTTTCTAAGGATAACCCTCTTGACTGAAGAAATCACTTTTTTGCATTCTTTGTAATTATGCAGAAAGGAACTCTAAATTGCAATAAAAGTGTCTATAAAAATAGACTAACGAAGGTATTGGATTTCTAACATTCTCATAAAGTATGTAGGGTAATAATCAGTATTTCATCTCAGGGTTTGCAGTTGTTACAATTTGGGACTCTTCTAATACTACACGGTATTATAAAGTGTATACAGTATGCATTTTTCATTATTTAATACTTAGCTGCCCTTAGGTAATATCAAAATTTGCATTCAGTTTAACACTGGCATCAACTAAACTTGGTTCAGCACCTCTGAGACTGATAGTTAAAATTCCAGTTAAGTTTTCATTTTTTTGTACTGTGACCTATTTTATGAAGAGCTGATAATATCTCTATGAGCATATTTTCTCTATCATGCCCTTCCTCCTCATCTAGGCTGCCCATGAACTTCCCTGGGATTTCACTGTGCATAATGTTGATTAAGCCCGCTGTGGGACCCTGCTTTAGAATAAAACTCACTCTTGCTTTTCTAATCAGTGATGTTCAGAATTTGCTTCGAAACCTTTAGTTCAAAGTTTAAACAGATTTTCATGAGGTGGGTCTTGTATATAATAACTGAGGATCAAATAGGTATGGATTTAAACATGGTGACGGTTCCCTTGGAATTCTGAATTCAAATACTGATAGTAGAATCTTTCCTGCTATTTTTTTTTTCTCCTCAGACCTTAGCTTCATGGCTTCAGGACAGTAAGAGACACAAAACCCCAGCTCAACTGAGCTACACACAATGTGTCCTTTTGCAGGTTGAATGGCTAGGTCAGAATAATAAATATGGTATAATAATTATGGTATTTGTTATGTGCCAAGCCCTGTTCTAAGCGCTGGGATAGGTACAAGGTAATCAGGCTGTCCCACATGGGGCGCACAGTCTCAATCCCCATTTTACAGATTAGGTAAATGAGGCACAGAGAAGTTAAGTGCCTTGCCCAACATCACACAGCAGATGTGGTGGAAGCAGGATTAGAACCCACATCCTGTGACTCTCAAGCCCTTGCTCTTTCCACTACATCATGCTGCTTCTCTATTTTATTAGGGCTGCTATCCTTGTATATTTCCATTTCTCTCGGCACCTTTCAGCTGGCCCTTGGAGCTTCTCATCCCGGAACATCAATTTCGCAGCCCACAGAATTTCCACCTGAGAGTTGTTTTGGTCAGTGTTTGGTGTGGACATTCCAAGGATATTGAAAGGCCTATGCTCCTTCCACTAGGCCACAATTCTCCAACTCCTTACCTACTCCCTCTATCCGGCCATCCAGGGCCAGAGTGTATACTTCAGCATACCAAGTCCCATGGCAGGAAACCAGGCTACATTCCAAAGGAAGGAAGGGGAAACCAGCCTGTGGACTTCTCCCTCTTGCCCACCCACCCTGGAGTCACTACAAATAAACATACCTCAGAGACTCACAAACACAACCAGATACAGGCACAGAGTCAAAGAAACTGATACTATCCCAAAATCGTGCCTTCATGGGGAACAGCTACAGTGAAAGGCAAACATTAACCAGTCACTGTCACCATAGTATCTAGCTGACAGGAAATTCTGGCAAAGAGTTTACAGGATGTGGTGTGGAAACTAGGTCAATCAGTGGCCAGAAAATAGCAGCTGTTTGAGGTAGGGTAATCCACTGCAGAATGTGAATGTAATGGAGGCAGGAAAAAGTAAATTGAGATGCACGCATCCCTACTCTACCAATGTCTTGCTAATTTGGGGGAGTAGCTTCTGAGAACTCCACATTGGGTTTTCCAGCCAGCAAGTAGCAATGGAGAGATGACCAAGGCCAGAATGGCTCTGTTAGATTTCTGAGAATGAGGCTGCCTTGCTGACATATCTTGAATGGGAAGCGGCATGGCCTAGTGGAAAGACCTTGGGCCTGAGAGTCAAAAAACCTGGATTCTAATCCCACCTCTGCTTCTTGTCTACCATCTCTATGTGGATGATTCCCAAATCTACATCTGCAGTCCTGCTTCTTTGCAATCTCACATTTCCTCCTGTCTTCAGGATACCTCTTCTTCGATTATTATCTTGCAAGATAGCTTTACCTGATTATCTTATATCTACCCCTATGCTTAATAATAATAATAATAATAATGGTATTTGTTAAGCATGTTCTATGTGCCTGGCACTGTTCTAAGCGCTGGGGTAGATACAGGGTGCTCAGGTTGTCCCACATGGGGCTCACACTTTTAATCCCCATTTTACAAATGAGGTAACTGAGGCACAGAGAAGTTAAGTAACTTGCCCAAGGATATCCTCTGACTCCCAAGCCTGCACTCTTTCCACTAAGCCATGTTGCTTCTCAGTGCCTGGCACATAGAGGGTGCTTAACAAATACCATAAGAATGCTTTGTTTGGGAAATAGGCTGAGAAATAGGCTGAGAAGCAATTCACACTAAAGATATTTAAGAGCACGGGCTTTGGAGTCAGAGTTCATGGGTTCAAATCCTGGTTTGGCCAATTGTCAGCTGTGTGAATTTGGGCAAGTCACTTCACTTCTCTGGGCCTCAGTTACCTCATCTGTAAAATGGGGATTAAGACTGTAAGCCCCCCGTGGGACAACCTGATCACCTTGTAACCTCCACAGTGCTTAGAACAGTGCTGTGCACAGAGTAAGCACTTAGTCAATGACATTATTATTATTATTATTATTATTATTATTATATTGATCAAATTAACTTTTTTATGGTATTTTTAAGTGCTTACTAGGTACCAGGCCCTGTACTAAGTGCTGGGGCAAATATTAGCTAATTAAGTTGGACACCATCCATGTCCCTCATAGGGCTCACAATCTTAATCCCCATTTTACAGATGAGGTAACTGAGGCACAGAGAAGTTAAATGACTTGTCCAAGGTCACACAGCAGATGTGGCTGAGTGGGAGCCAAAACCCAGATCCTTCTGACTCCCAGGTTCATGCTCTATCCATTAGACCATACTGATTGTCCAAGCTCTGTTTTTGCCTTTAGCATAGCTTTAGTAGGGAGAAATTGACCACATGAACCTTTGAGAGCAACATGGCCTAATGGTAAGAACACAGGACTGTGACCTTTGATAACAACTCCATGATTCAGTGTCTTCATCTGTAAAATAGGGATTCAATATCTGTTTCCCTCCTGCTTGGGCAACAAGCCCCATGTGGGATTAGGGACTGATTCCAACTTAATTATCTTGTATCAACCCCATTGACAATCAGTCAGTCAACCTTATTTATTGAGTGCTCACTCTATGCAGAACAATTTACTAAACACTTGAGAGAGTACAATATAAAAGAGTTGATAGAATTGTTCCCTCCACACAAAAAGCTCACAGTCTAGAAAGGGATACAGACGTTTATATATAAATGATGAATTTGTACATTAGTGCTGTGGGGCTTGGGGGTGGGGGAAATAAAGGAGTGAAGCGTGGACTGGAGTGGGAAGAAACGGGAAGTCAACAAGGAGGCTGATGCAGTAATCAAGGAGGGATAAAATAAGTTCTTGGATCAATGTGGTAGCAGTTTGGATGTAGAGGAAAGGGTGGCGTTTAGCAATGTTTGAAGGTCAACCCTGCAGAATTTGGTGACAGTTTGAATAGGTGGGTTGAATGAGAGAAATGCATCAAAGGTAATGTTAGGTTATAGGTTTATGAGGGAAGATGAGAAGTTCAGTAATCACTTGAAAATACCACAATTATCATTATGACTATTTTCTTCTGGTGGGTTTTAGGAGAGGGGGGCAGAGGCACATCACAACCAAAAGGATTTTTCATTTTCCTGACTTCCCTTAGTCTGTCCTCAAGAGAATATGGCTCCACCCCCAAAGGGGTTGACCTTTCTCACATACTGAATAATAATAATAATGGTATTTATTGTGCCTATGTTTTGAGCCCTGTTATAAGCGCTGGAGTAGATACAAGTTAATCAGGTTGACACAGTCCGTGTCCCATATAGGGTTCACAGTCTTAATCTCCATTTTACAGATGAGGGAACAGGCACAGAGACACGAAGTGACTTGCCCTAGGTCACACGGCAGACAAGTGGTGGAGCTGGGATTAGGCTCTTCCCAGACTATCCCAATGACTGGGGAGGAGGGTGAAGTTCATCCTTGGGATGCTAACACAGAGGCTCACCTAGAAAAAAAGTTCTACATTTGGGGGTTGAGGGACTGCATATGATGTTGTGCAAAACATTCCCACAGCACTTATGTATATCTGTAATTTTATTTATTTAAATTGATGTCTGTTAACTTGAACTGATGTCTGTCTCCCCGCCACCAATGCTCCCAGACTGTGAGCTCATTGTGGGCAGGGACTGTCTCTCTTTACTGCTATACTGGACTTTCCCAAGTGCTTAGTTTAGTAAAGTGCTCTGCACACAGTAAGCACTCAATAAATGCAATTGAATGAATGAATGAATTCCAACTGCATGGAGCAACATAATGACATTGTGAACTAAGGGAGGAAGAGATAGATTTTTTCCTGCCTCTGAGCCACTAATTGTTTGAAGCCAACACTTCTCATAGCCATGCAAAGCTAATTCTTTCCATCAGTATGCACTTGTTTTTTTATTATAAATTATTGCTTCTTTTTGTGATTTGTTTGCTGATATTTAATAGTTGTGTTTATTTCCTACAATGGCAGATTTTCAAAAAGGAGGATGCACCATGTTACCCTTTCATTTTTCATTCCAGGACACCATTAATCAGAGTATCTATCTTAGCAGCAAGAAAATTAGTCTCTCTTCCCCAAGTTCTAAAATATAGATGATATTTTCCTTTCAGATTAAAAACCACAGGGAGGAATTTTGCTTTATGTAGAAACCTGTTTGTACTTTAGAGTGATTTATAACAATATAAATGATTTAATTCATGTTTAAAAGAGTATAAATGGACTTGCTAATTAATATGTGCCAATTATTTGCAGAAAACCTAATTATATCCACATCCAAAATGTTTCTTTGCTCTTTCAAACACTTGGAAAATTAAGCACTCAACTTCCTTTTAAAACAAATAAAGCAAAGCACTTCCAAAGAGTTCAGGTTCAAGGAAATTAAACTTTAACATGAAATGCATTTCCATTTCATACTAGCTATTCCTACTAAAGTAAAATTAAAGAGCTGCATGAAAAGTGCTTAAGGGCCCAAAATGTTTCTTGAGAGGAAAAAAGAGCTGTATTTTGAATTTCTAATAGAAATGTAAGTATATACAAACGCAATAGAATATTTCATTCTAAGTGCTTGGTTACTTTCTAATGTGACTCTTCAGGGGCACCGAGAGCTAGAAATGGATTAAATAGGAAATAATCACAGCACTCTCAAAACTGGGAATGCTTAAAGAAACATGGAGCTTAAGTGTGATAAAAAAAATATTGGAAATGAGAAATTCAGCCCTCTATTTCTGATCACCTAGGTAACCCTTTGTGATCATATAACTGTCCTCTTCTCCATCCCTAACAAGGAGTGATTCTGCTTGGAACACTAAGGAAGGAGGAGAAGACTGGTACTATTGGAGTGCCAATGTTATTGCTCTTATTCCTCCTTCTACATGCTGCAGACTCCCTTGGTGACAGAATGTAAGCTTGTTGTGAGGTGGGAATGTGTTTTTTGTTATATTGTAATAATAATAATAATAATGGTGGCATTTGTTAAGCGCTAACTATGTGCAGAGCACTGTTCTAAGCGCTGGGGGGGATACAAGGTGATCAAGTTGTCCCACGTGGGGCTCACAGTCTTAATCCCCATTTTACAGATGAGGGAACTGAGGCTCAGAGAAGTTAAGTGACTTGCCCAAGGTCACACAGCAGACATGTGGCCGAGCCGGGATTCGAACCCATAACCTCTGACTCCAAAGCCCGTGTTCTTTCCAATGAGCCACGCTGCTTCTTGTACTCTCCCAAGCGCTTAATACAGTGCTCTGCACACAGTAAAATAACAATAATGATGGCATTTATTAAGCGCTTAATATGTGCAAAGCACTGTTCTAAGTGCTGGGGAGGTTACAAGTTGATCGGGTTGTCCCAGTCTTAATCCCCATTTTCCAGATGAGGTAACTGAGGCCCAGAGAAGTGAAGTCACACAGCTGACAGTTGGCGGAGGTGCCACGGTGCCCCCACTTTCCCGTCTTTACAAGATAGAGACCTGGACCTCACAGAGACTGCACCGACCATTCAACTAACTGTGCATCCCACTCCTCAGACCATTTTAATCACCTCTGAGCCACCCTGAACACTCAGTGGTCAGACAGGAACACAATCCGGATCAGGGGCACACTCAGCCCCACAGCAGCGAGGCAATGCTCATCACAACACAGCTTTACCAGGTAGGATATGTGAGGAGATTGCGTTATGGCATGCCAACCCAGCCGATGAAATTGGGGGAGAAAAGGTAGAGGCTGGACACATTCCCTGATCCACAGTTTAAGGAGGCGGGAGTAGGATTTAATCCCCATTTTAAGGATGAGGAAACTGAGGCACAGAGAAGTTAAGTGACTTGCCCAAGGCCTCACAGTAGACTGGTGGCAGAGTCAGGATTAGAACGCAGGTCCTCTGACTCCCAGGTTCAGAATCTTTCCATTAGGTCATGCTGCTTCCCCATTATCTGGATAAGAAGGCTGAGGAGTGACCTAATCTTCCAGGTGTATGTAAAGGTCAGCAGGCTAGAAAAATGGTAGGAAAAGGACAGTAAGAAAAGAGAGGGCTAGAAATAACAATAATAATAATAATAATAATGGCATTTATTGAGCGTTTACTATATGCAAAGCACTTTTCTAAGCGTTGAGGAGGATCAAGTTTAGGAGGATCACAGTCTTCATCCCCATTTTACAGATGAGGTAAGTGAGGCCCAGAGAAGTTAAGTGACCTGCCCAAAGCACACAGCTGACAAGTGGCAGAGGCGGGATTTGAACCCATGACCTCTGACTCCAAAGCCCGTGCTCTTTCCAATGAGCCACGCTGCTTCTCTAAAGGTAACTATCCTTCCCCAAAGAGCCACACACAAACCACAGTAAATTGAGAGACCGTTCAGACCTCTCCCTCCCTAGAAAGATCTTTCTAGGAACAGCCGTCTGCGGGTAACAATGTGTCTTCTCCCTCCTTCACAGAAGCAAAGGAGTGGACTAAATGGCCTGGGTCTCCAGCCTGTCTGGTAAGCCTTTAATCCTCCGGTTGAGGGATTTGGTTTGACGCCACAGCTTCTATTCCCAAACTATCTAATTATTTCATCCGAATAGCCAGGAAGACTTGAAGTAATTTATTTCATTAACAAAGATTAGGCCCTATCATTAAGCACAAAAGATGTTAAATATGAATAAAATTAATAAAACAGCTACCCCTATTTTAGGTCAAAAGTCCCTGTTGGATTTCTTTGAAAAAGCACTCCTATTTTCTCACAGTCCTTCGGTTAAATTTATCAGATTATTTGCTTCATAAGCCTTTAGCAAAGAGCTCAATTATCTCATAGGTGTTTCTCAGCCTTGAAAATCTAGAAGGATTCTCTTTCCTAAAGACAAAGGAAGGATAATTACACTACATATAATTTACTTAGCCCAACCATGTAAGACAGTTTGGGTTTCCCCCCGCAGTAGATTTCCTGGAATTTTGTAAGTACTCCAAATGAACAATTTTCCATCATTCCACTAGAGAGACCAATCCAAATGTCTTCCAAGAGCTCTCCATCAGACCATTATCTTTCCTATATCATCATAATTTTTCTTTTTTTAAGCCTTTCACCCTTTATTTTTAGTCTCATATCAACACGCCTTATTCCTAATTCAAAACTGATTATTTTAAAATGTACCGTGGATTGAATAAGAACCCCTGAGTACTTACGGCAAATCCCAAAACCTTTTTTAAAAAAAAAAAACTCTGTTCTAGGCATAGATGAACTGCTTTTTGGAGTAATAATCATGACAATGCATTGAACTGCATCCTAACTCAATCAATCACTGTTTGCAGGATACTATTTTAGGTTTGGGAGACTATATGATAAGCAGAGTTCCCAGCCCTCAGAGAGCTTCTCATCATCACCATTGGTGGTTCATTCATTCATTCATTCAATTGTATTTATTGAGCGGTTACTGTGTGCAGAGCACTGTACTAAGCGCTTGGGAAGTACAAGTTGGCAACATATAGAGATGGTCCCTACCCAACAATAGGCTCACGGTCTAGAAGGGGGAGACAGACAACAAAGCAAAACATGTGGTCAGGTCATCAGAATAAATAGAATAAATAGAAGTAAATCTAGATGCACATCATTGACAACATAAATAGAATAGTAAATATGTACAAGTAAAATAGAGTAATAAATCTGTACAAACAAATACAGGTGCTGTTGGGGGGGATGGGGAGGTGGAGAGGAAAACGGGGGCTCAGTCTGGGAAGGCCTCCTGGAGGAGGTGAGCTTTCAGGAGGGCTTTGAAGGGAGGAAGAGAGCTAGCTTGGAAGATGTGCACAGGGAGGGCATTCCAGGCCAGGGGTAGGACGTGGGCCGGGGGTCGACAGTGGGACAGGTGAGAAAGAGGCAGATTAAGTGCTTCCTGTTTGCAGAGCCCTGTACTAAGCACCTAGGAGAGTATACGACAACAGAGTTGGTAGACACATTTCCTGCCCACAATGAGTTTACAAACTAAAGGATAAAGACATTAATTTAAACAAATAATTTATAATATATTTAAGAGCAAATAATTTATAATATATACAATTTAGTTCCAATCCTGCTGTTCCCACCACACCAGTGTATTTGTCTGAATTGGTAACTACCTTTGAAAAGTGTAGGTGCAAACATTCAATCATTCATGCAAATATGTCAGGTGTCAGAGCAAAACAAAAAACACCTAAGCATATAAACCTCCCTCCACCTTTCCACTCACCTTACCCTTCTAAATTCACCAACAACAATTTACAGGAAGATACACAGTTTGAAGGAAACTCATTTACAGTGCATTCTGGCCGTAAGACAACTCGTGTTGAAAGGATTGTTGAATTTAGGGATGGAACAACAATAAATAGATCCGATGTTATCTTTCATTCTAGCAATACACAGCTGTGCTTCCTGGCTTGCCTTATCTTTTATATGGCTACACTCTGCTTTATCTACAAAACATTTTAAATGAAATTCCCTGGTAATACAGTGGGTTGATATAGATATAAGGGTGGGAAGCCAAGAAGCTGGATATTGATGCCAGCTTCAGGGAGCGAGGTGGGAGAATTGTCCACGTGAGGGTGACTCCACTACCTTCCTTCCCACAGCTTTTAGGGTAGGATTGGCATCCAGAGCCAGCTGAAAGTCGAACTGAAATGAAGGTTGCTGTTCTCCTGGTTGCTGGCTCTTCTAGCCCTGGCCTGGCCCCAGCACTTATTCTATGGCAATCAATCCCTCAATTGTATTTATTGAGCACTGTATTTGTATATTGTGTATATTTTATTTATTGGGAGAGGACAATATAACAATAAGGAGCATACATTTTGTTTCTGGTGTTCCTTGCCTATACTTGGAACAGTGAGACAGATTTAATAGGAGTTCAATAAGGAGCCCTGATGGATTGATTGACTTGAGGGTGAACCAAGTATCCCCACATGCCCCCACCCTGTCTCAAAGTCCAGAACTAGGGGCTCTGCAGCCGCTTTGGCAGAGGTGGGTGTGTCATAAGAACAAAGCTCAGTGCCTCCCTTTAGTTTTATAAAAAGTATTCTCATACGTACCTGATCACACTCCTCCAGCGTAGCCTCTCTCCAAGGCCACCACAGCCAGACCATCACTGACTTTCCCATCACTGTAGAGAACACCACTTCCCTCCCCGTCTCCCAAGCCCATAACCTTGGTATTGTCAACTCATCTCCCTCATTCGATGGAAATATTCAATCTGTCACCAAATCCTGTCAGTTCAATCATATTATTGAGTACTTACTGTGTACAGAGCACTGTACTAAGCACTTGGGAGAGTGGAGTATAACAATATGAGAGTTGATAGACGTTTTCCCTGCCCACAACAAGCTTCAGTCTAGAGGGGGAGGCAGACATTAATATAAATAAATGAACTGTGGATATGTACCTAAGTGTTGTAAGGTTGAAGGAGGGGTGAATAAAGGGAGCAAGTTCAAGAGTGATGCAGAAGGGTGTGGGAGAAGAAATGAGGTTGAGGAGGATGAGGAAGGGGTAGAAGCAGCATGGCTTTGTGGAAAGAGCACGGGCTTGGGAATCAGGGTGTAGGTTCTAATCCCAGCTCCTCCACTTGTCTGCTATGTGACCTTGAGCAAGCCACTTAACTTCTCTGTGCCTCAGTTACCTCATCTGTAAAATGGGGATTAAGACTGTGAGCCCCACATGTGACAACCTGATTACCTTGTATTTATCCCAGTGCTTAGAACAGTGCTTGGCAAATAGTAAGTGCTTAAATACCATAATTATTATTTCTATTAAGGCATTGGATTTGGCAAGTAGGAGATCATATGCGACCTTTAAGAGGACGGTTTCTGTGTCATGAAGGGGACAGAAGCTAGATTGGAAGGAGTCAAAGAGAGAATTGGAAGAGAGGAATTTGAGAGCAGATGTCCCAACTCACATAGCCCCAAGGCCTGGGTTGTGGCTTTCTAACCCCCTCTTTAGTCTTAGGTACTTTGTGTTTCTGCACACTCTCTGTCTCTAGCCTCTCTGTCTCTTTCTTCCAATCCACATCCCCATCAAATCCCCACTTCAACGTCACCTTTCTCCCTACCACCATTTAAAACATAAAGCTGGCACATGTATTCAATAATATTTATACAGATTTAAACACACAGACATATAAAATCATCGTAGCAAAATTCAAAGACTTCAAAATTGTTTAATAGAGATTATAAAATTCAACTTTATAGTGTTTATGAAATACATAAGCTTTGTAAACTTTCACAGGAAGCAGAATGGCCTAATGGATAAAGCATGGGCCTGGGAGACACAGTACCTGTGTTCTAATCCCTGTTCTACCACTTGCCTGCTGTGTGACCTTGGACAAGTCATTTAACTAAATGTTAAGTGGGGATTTAAATATCCATTCTCCCTCTT
Organism: Tachyglossus aculeatus; assembly: GCF_015852505.1. Classification (NCBI taxonomy): domain Eukaryota; kingdom Metazoa; phylum Chordata; class Mammalia; order Monotremata; family Tachyglossidae; genus Tachyglossus; species Tachyglossus aculeatus. The sequence continues at coordinate 44,836,585 of NC_052068.1, forward strand.
ACTTAGACTGGGAGACCCATCAGGACAGGGATTGTATCTGGCCAGATGAGAAGCACTATGGCTAGAGAAGCAGCATGGCTCAGTGGAAAGAGCACAGGCTTGGGAGTCAGAGGTCATGGGTTCAAATTCTGGCTCTGCCAGTTGTCAGCTGGGTGACTTTGGGCAAGTCACTTAACTTCACTGGGCCTCAGTTACCTCATCTGTAAAATGGGGATTAAATATATATATAATGGCATTTATTAAGTGCTTACTATGTGCTAAGTACTGTTCTAAGCACTGGGGAGGTTACAAGGTGATCAGGTTGTCCCACAGGAGGCTCATAGTCTTCACCCCCATTTTACAGATGAGGAAACTGGGGCCCAGAAAAGTGAAGTGACTTGCCCAATGTCACAAAGCTGACAAGTGGCAGAGGCAGGATTTGAACCTATGACCTCTGACTCCAAAGCCCATGCTCTTTCCATTAATCCACACTGCTTCTCTAAGACTATGAGCCCCACGTGGGACAACCTGATCACCTTGTATCATCCCCAGAGCTTAGAACAGTGCTTTGCACATGGTAAGTGCTTAACAAATGCCATCATTATTATTATTACCCCAGCAGCTAGAACAGTGTGTGACACATAGTAAGCGCTTAACAAATACCCTAAAAATAACAAAAATAAACAAAACAATAATAATTGACATCCTTCTTTGTCCAAGTCAACAGGATTGGATGGTAATGACTTGATGCTTTGGTAAAATAGTATAACAGCATTTTATGGAAATTCAGTTGAATGAGTTATGCCCTTGTCCTCAGGATGGAATATGACTGTACCAAATCTATATATAAAAATGTGTGCTTAAAAGATGTTAAATATTGCTGACTTCAAAATGCATCCACTGCTATACTAATAATAATAATGATGGCATTTGTTAAGTGCTTACTATGTGCAAAGCACTGTTCTAAGTGCTGAATCAAAGTAAATTACCAAACCTGTTGCCAAACAGAGTGTATAGATCATTTCCCTTTTTAATTGACTCAAATCATTTTTCACAGTTCCTCTTTCTCCTCAAGCAGTTACTGAGCATCCATAGATGGACTCATTCACTAGGGATCAACATATTTATGGTATTGATCAATCAGTGCTATTTACTGTGCACTTACTCTGTTCAGAACTCTGTACTAAATGGTTGGGAGAGTAATGATAATAATAATTATGGTGTTTGTTAAGCATTTACTATATGTGTGAGGGACTGTATTAAGTGCTGGGGTGGATACGAGCAAACTGGTTTGGACACAGTCCTTGTGTGGTGGAGCCTGAATTAGAACCCATGACCTTCTGACTCCTAGGCCACGCTGCTTTTCATGTAAGAGGGTGAGAGGGTGCAGAGGAGGAGGAGAAGAAAGAAGGTTAGGGTAGCAGAGGGGGGGATATTTGGGGAGAAATATACTATACTGGAAGCTCGTTGTGGGCAGGGAATGTGTCTACAAACTCTGTTTTACTGTGCTCTCCCAACCGCTTAGTACAGTGCTCAGCACACTGTAAGAGCTCAATAAATACCACCGTAAGCTCATGTCTAGACTTTAGACCTACTGTGGGCAGGGAATGTGTCTGCTGACTCGTGTTGTACTCTCCCTGCACTTACTGCAGTGCTCTGTGCACAGTAGGTACTCGATAAATACCATTAATTGATTATATTGTTATATTGTACTCTCCCAAATTCTTAGTACACTGCTCTGCACACAGTAAGCACTTAATAAATACCATCGATTGGGAGTTGGGAGACAAGATCACTGCCAACAAAAAACTTACAGTCTAGAGGGAGAGACAGACATTAAAATAAATTACATATAGGGGAAGTAAGCAAGAATAAGGATATGCACATTAGTGGTGTAAAAGTAAGGTTTTGAGGAGCAGCATTATATTTTATATTATGTATTAGAGAAGCACCATGGCATAGTGGAAAGAGCACAGATCTGAGAGTCAGGGGACCTGGGTTGTAATCCCACCTCTGTCACTTGCCCGCTGTATGATCTTGGGCCAGTTACTTTACTTCTGTGTGCCTCAGTTTCCTCTTCAGTAAAATGGGGATTTTACATATTTTACATATTTATGTGTTCTCTCGGGCCCATGCTTTATCATCATCAATCGTATTTATTGAGCGCTTACTGTGTGCAGAGCACTGTATTAAGCACTTATCCACTAGACCATGCTACTGCCTGTTAAATTTTATGTATTTCATAAACTATAAAGTTGAGTTTTATAATTTCTACAATTTTGAAGCTCTTTGAATTTTGTCATAATGATTTGATGTGCCCATGTGTGTAAACCTGCATAAGATTATTTAATGCCTGTTCCAGGTTTATATTTGAATGGTGGTAGGGAGAAAGGTGAACTTGAAGTGGGGATTTGTTGGAAATATGGTTTGGGAGAAAGAGTCAGAGAAGCCAGTATCTACCCCAGTACTTGGATCAATGTTTAGCACATAGTATGTGTTTAACAAATACCATAATTATATAATATATATATATATGTACACTATTACATATATAATGTATTTTGCTATTCTTTCAAAGTGCTCAGTGTCTCTGTAAGATAGAAACAGATATTCTAACTTCCATTTTACAGATACAAAATCAGAGACAGAAGTAGGTCTGCAATCCTAGACTGCAAGCTCCTTGTAGACAGGGAATATGTCTTCCAATTCTCTTGCATTGTACTCTCCCAAGTGCTTAGTACAGTGCTCTGCATACAGTAAGCACTAAATAAATGTCATTAATATCTCTAGGCTGTATGCTTGTTGTGGCCAGGGAAAATGACTCTACCAACTCTGTTGCATTGTACTGTATTCCCCCAACCTCTTATTACAGTGCTCTGCACACAGTAAGCACTCAATAAATACCATTGAAGATGATTGATTAATTGATTGATTATTTTACCTCCCCACACTATCTCCCTTGAAGCAGTTTTCTTTTAGGTCCAGCCCAGAGCTATGTGGTCATATAAATGAACTGGATTCTTACAGCCACAATATGTAGCATTTAAAGTACACAGGGGTATAAGAACTCCAGGGAACAGAGTGAACTGGGATGTGAAGGGGTTGCATTAATCAAAAGATAATTATATGCATTTTGCTTTAGGGCCAATCTGCTGCTGATTGAAGATATTTTATGGGAGGATTTTCTAGGCTGAATGTGGAGAACATCACAATTCTCCTGAAATGACTTAAAGAAGTGATTTTAATCTCAAACAGCCTCTTTGTAAGGCCCATTTCCATCTCACAATAAGTGCTAGCAATTCTCTGAAAATCTTCCATTTTTATTCGCTGCATCTTGAACAAGCAAAATACTCCCTGTATTTTCCCAGAATTTAATGATGAGGAAAAAGTGCCACTGTAAACATTAAAAAGTACAGATTTCCTAGCTCAGTGAGCTCCCTCTTTCCAGCAGATAATTTATTGTAATGCAGATATGTTCAATCATCTATGAGCTTCCACAATTCCATCGCAGCATAACACAGCACAAAGTAGCTGAGACACTTGCTCCTAGTCAGTCAGTGGGTGATCACTGTAGCAGACTGATTTTAGAACTCCCTTTGGACCCACAAGGAGCTAAATGTAAAATCTCCAGGATGTGGGGTCATTCTCTTGCCCCTTGCTCCATTTCTTTTCATCCCTTCTTGCAAATCAGGTATCAGTGGGGCACTGGAATCAAATGAGCTCTCACTGCAAACTGTTAAGGGAAGCGTGGGACCACGGGAACAGGTAGAGCTGTTGTCACTCCAGCAATAATAATGATAATTGTCATATTTGTTAAGTGCTTCCTATATGCCAAGCACTGAACTAAGTGTTAGGGTGGATACAAGATAAGCAGCCACCTCTACTACACCCTAGCCTGCACAATTATTTCCTCTAATACCAACCTGCTCATTGTGCCTTGCTCTCATCTCTGTTGCTGTTAACCAATCATTCAGTCACAGTAGTATTCATTTAGCACTTACTGTGTGCAAAGCTCTGCACTGAGCACTTGGGAGGGTACAATGCAACATACTTATAGATACCATCCCTGCCTGTAAGGAGCTTACAGTCTAGAGAGGCAGATAGACATTGAAATAAATGAGTGGTAGATGAACTGGTGGTGTATACAGATTTGTACATAAACACTGTGGAGTTGAGGATGGTGTGAATATCATGTGTTTAAAGGGTACAGCAGATTCATTTGTATAGGAAATGCAGAAAGGAAAGTGAGCAGGGGAAATGAGGGATTTTAGTTGGGAAAGGCTTCTTGGAGGAGATTTGATTTTAGAATGTCTTTGAAGGTTCAGAGAGTGATGGTCTGTCAAATGTGAAAGGGAGGAAGTTCCGGGCCAGGGGGAGGATGTGGGCAAGGGGTCAGTGGTGGGACAGATGAGATTACAGAAAGTAGGTTGGCATTAGAAGAGCAACATGTCCTAGCTGTGTCGTAGTAGATCAGTGAGGTAAAGTAGAAGGGGGTGAGCTGACTGACTGCTTTAAAGTCGATGGTAACGTGTTTCATGTGGAGGTGGATAGATAATGACTGGAGGGTTTTGAGGCGTGGGGTAACATGGGGTGAATGAATTTTTAAAGAAAATGATCCAGGCACTCCAGGACTGGAGTGGGCAGAAATAGGAGGAAGGGAAGTTAATGAGGAGTCTGATGCAGCAGTCAAGGCAGAAAATGATAAGTGCTTGAATCAGCGTAGTAGCAGTTTGGATCTAGAATTCTAGAAATATTGTGAAGGTAGAAATGACAAGATGTGGTGATAAAGTGACCACGTGTGTTGAACAAGACAGATGAGTCAAGGTTAAGGGCTTATGGTACTGGGGGAAATGGTAGGGTTGTCTGCAATGATGGAAAAGTCAGAGGGTGGACAGGTTTGGGTAGGAAGATGAGGAATCCTATTTGTGATATGTTAAAGTTTGATGTGTCATTGGAAAATCCAACAGAGATGTACTAAAGACAAGAGGATATGCAAGACTGCAGAGAAGGAAAGAGGTCAATGTTGGAGAGGTACATTTGGGAATAATCTGTGTAGAAATGTTAGTTGAAGCCACTGCTACAGTCCCAATCCCAGTGACAGCCAAAGTCTTCCTTAGGTTCCGAAGGTTGCAAAGCCTCATGTTGTTGCTGCTTCCTTACCATCCCAGCTGGTGAACGAGGGGTCAATGGGAGTCCCCAGAGAGTGGGAGGAGGTGGAGTGGGGCTTCCCAAGCAATGTAATATATTAGAATGTTTTTCCACCCATTCAGAATAAGCTCTGAAAATATCTCCTCAAAAGAGATTTAGAAACATCCACCTATGAAGTGCACTGGCAGTACACTCACCAAATTGTAGACTTGACAAAAGTGTAAAATTGGACCTGCAAAGTACCTGAAAGGGAAATATCCTAAATTTGAGCTTTATTCTCCTGGTTGTTTCCCCCTCCCCGCCCCCCACCAGACACTCCCATAGAAATAAAGTCTCCTATGTGTTTAATGGGCCTTCCCATTGGAGGCCTTCCCAGGCTGAGCCCTCTCCTTCCTCTCCCCCATCTCCTCCTCTCCATCCCCCCGGTCTTACCTTCTTCCCTTCCCCACAGCACCTGTATATATGTATATATGTTTGCATGTATTTATTACTCTATTTATTTTACTTGTACATATTCTATTTATTTTATTTTGTTAATATGTTTTGTTTTGTTCTCCGTCTCCCCCTTCTAGACTGTGAGCCCACTGTTGGGTAGGGACCGTCTCTATGTGTCGCCAACTTGTACTTCCCAAGCGCTTAGTACAGTGTTCAGTACTGTGCTCTGCACACAATAAGCTCTCAATAAATAAATATGATTGAATGAATTCCCTCTGTAATAGTTTTCAGACTTAATATGGGAGGAACTTTTCACAAAAGGCTCTTTTCTTGACTCTCAATCTTTAGAATAGCAGTGCTATCTTTGATGTTTTGGAGGAATGTAAATTAACAAAATACTTTTTGTCTGAAATATGTGTTTTTAATGAGCTATGAAAATTCCCATTTTTGAACCTTAGTCAATTTTGAGCAAAAAGATTACAAAACTTCAAACTTCAACTTTTTCAATTCCTTGGGAAGGAAACAAGAAAGAAAAGTCCTTAATTAAGCATTCTTTCAGGTAGAAAAATGGTGAAGATTTTTCTCACTAATATCTGCTCCTGGAATCCCCTGTTCCAAATCAGCTAATAAAAGAAATATGAAAAAAAACAACAGGAAAGTTTAGGAAGAAAGCCATAGTCAACAAGAAAAAAAGGATCTGGTAATAGAAGGAGCTTTTAAGACAAAGAGGAGAGAGTCTTATATGGTTTAATTCTGCCCTCTCGTCTGCCTGGCAAAATTATTGCTACATTCTTATTATCACCCATGCCCATTACCCTCACCATTTGTTCCAGATTTTTAACTCCTTTCTCAAACTCCTTGTTCTCCTGCCCCCCTCTACCCTTGCCCCTAATGACCTGGCTACCTACTTTACTGAAAAAATTGAACTACCAGGCATGATATCCCTACGGTCTCTCCTGCTCCTCTACAGTCCCTCCTTCCTCCTGCTCCTTTCTCAGCTTTCCACTCTCCCATCTTTTCCAGCAGAATCTAAAGAGATCTCCTGCCTTCTCTCAAAATCCACCCCCTCCACTCATGCAGACGACCCCATCCCTTTGCACCCTGTCAAAATACTTGCTCCCTCTCTCCTTCCCCCCCTGACTGCCATCTTTAACAGTTCACTCTCCAATGGCTTCTTCCACATTGCTTTCAAACATGCTCATTTGTCCACTATCCTAAAAAAAAACCCTCCCTTGACCCCACAGCTCCCTCCATTTATCGCCTCTTCTACCACCTACCATTCCTCTCCAAACTCCTTGAGTTAGTTGTCTACACCCACTGTCTCAAGTCCCTCTCCACCAACTCTCTTTTAACAACTTCCAATCTGGCTTCTGTCCCCTTCACTCCACAGAAATTGCCCTCTCAAAGGTCACAAAGGTCTCCTTTTTGCCAAATCCAATAGTCTCTTGTCCTGTCTTATGCATTTGAGTCCTTTCCGACCCATAACGACACCACAGACATGTCTCTCACAGAATGCCCCGCTCTCCATCTGCAATCATTCTGGTAATGTTTCCATAGAGTTTTCTTGGTAAAAATATGGAATTGGTTTACCATTGTCTCCTTCTGTGCAGTAAACTTGAGTCTCTGCCCTCGACTCTTTCCTGTGCCACTGCTGCCCAGAACAGGTGAGTTTTGATTTGTAGCAAATTGCCTTCCACTTGCTAGCCACTGTCCAAGCTAGGAATGGAATGGGTATGCTTCTGCTTGACTCTCCCTCCCATAGCCAAGACTGGTAGAGTACCAGAAACTCCCCAGGTGCGACCCTGAGAGGGGCCAATGGTCTCTATACCATCCTAACCCTATTCAGTCTCTCAGCTGTCTTCAACCACCACTTCTCCTGGTAACATTATTTGACCTCAGCTTCATTGACACTGTCCTTTCCTGGTTCTCCTCCTATCTCTCTGGGAGTTCATTCACAGTCTCTTTAGGGGGTTCCTCCTCTGCCTCCCACCCCCTAACTGTGGGTATCCCTCAAGGTTCAGTTCTGGGTCCCCTTTTATTCTCCATCTATACCCACTCCCTTGGAGAACACACTCACTCCCATGGTTTCAATTACCTCCTCTAGTCTTGTCTTATGCCATCAAGTCATTTCTGACCCTTAGCGACACTACAGACACATCTCTCCCAGAACACCCTGCTCTCCATCTGCAATCATTCTGGCAGTATATCCGTAGAGTATTTCTTGGTAAAAATATGGAAGTGGTTTACTGTTGCTGCCTTCCGCGCAGTAAACTTGAGTCTCCACCCTCAACTCTCTCCCAAGCCACTGCTGCCCAGCATGGGTGAGTTTTGACTTGTGGCAGATTGCCTTCCACTTGCTAGCCACTGCCCAAGCTAGAAATGGAATGGCTAGGCCTCCACTTGACTCTCCCTCCCATAGCCAAGACTGGTAGAGTACTGGAAATTCTCCAGATGAGACCCTGAGAGGGAACTCCTCTATGTAGACAATTCCCAAATTTACATCTCCAGTCCCGACCTCTCTCTATCTGGGCAATCTCGCATTTCCTCCTGCCTTCAAAATATCTCTACTTGGATATACTGCCATCACCTCAAACTTTACATGTCCATACGGAACTCCTTATCTTTCTACCCAAACCCAGTCCTCTCCTAACTTTCCATCACAGTAGACAGCACTTCCTGTCCCACAAGACCATAATTTTAGCATTATCCTTGACTCCTCTCTCTCATTCAATGCACACATTCACTCTATCATTAAATACTGCCAGTTCAACCTTCACAACATTGTTAAAATTCATCCTTACGTCTCCATCCAAACTGCTACTACATTAATCCAAGAACTTATCCTACCCTGCCTTGATTACTCTAACAGCCTACTCACTCACCTCACTGCCTTGTCTTTCCCCTCTCCAGTCCATACTTCACTCTACCTCCTGGATCATTTTTCTACAAAAATGTTCAGTCCATGTTTCTTCACCCCTCAAGAACCTCCAGTGGTTGCCCATCCACCTCTGCATCAAATAGAATCTCCTTACCATTGGCTTTAAAGCACTGAATCACTTTGCCATCTCCCAACTTACCTCACTTCTCTCCTATTATTCAGGAAGCACACTCCACTCAATTGCCAACCTACTCACTGTACCTCCATCTTGCCTATCTCTCCACCCACCTTGTGCCCACATCCTGCCTCTGACCCAGAACGTCCTCCCTTTCCGTTTCCAACAGACAATTACTCTCCCTGCCTTCAAAGTCCTACTGAAGGCACCTCTTCTCCAAGAGGCCTTCCTTGTCTAAGCCCTCTTTATCTTTTCTTCCACTCTCTTCTGCATTGCCTTGACTTGACTCACTCCCTTTATTCACCACCCCACCCCCAGCCCCACAGCACTTATGTACATATCTGTAATTTATTTACATTAATGTCTGTCTCCCCTTCTGGACTCTAAGCTCATTGTGGGAAGCGAATATGTCTGCTATATCGTTGCCTTGTACTCTCTCCAAAACTCAATAATAATAATAATAATAATAATGGCATTTATTAAGCATTTACTATGTGCAAAGCACTGTTCTAAGCGCTGGGGAGTTTACAAGGTGATCAGGTTGTCCCAAGGGGGGCTCACAGTCTTAATCCCCATTTTACAGATGAGGGAACTGAGGCTCAGAGAAGTTAAGTGACTTTCCCAAAGTCACACAGCTGACAAGTGGTGGGGCCGGGATTTGAACCCATGACCTCTGACTCCAAAGCCTGTACTCTTTCCACTGAGCCACTCTGTCTCTCTCTCTCTCTCTCTCTCTCTCTCTCTCTCTCTCTCTCTCCATATATATATACATACTTATACACAAATGCATAAACACACAACACTAATTCATTTTCTTCTATTGTTGCTTGTGTTACAACAGCCACTCACACTGGTAAAGCAGGTTAAGCCCTAGATTATTATGATCTGGCAAGAACTGTCATCTTTCCCATACGGGAACAACTTGGAAACAGCCCAGGTGTGGGCAATTCTATTAATGTGCTGGTCTCCATTCCTGTCCATACTCTACAATTTTTCCCAGATCTCTAGCCTATAACTTTGGTATTATCATTGATTTCTCTTTCAACACAAATATTTAGTTGGTGGTTAAATCCTTTTGGTTCTTCCTCCACAGCATTTCCAGAATCCACTCCTTTCTCTTCATCCAAGCAGTCACAACACTGGTCCAAACACTTGTCTTATCTCAGTTTGATTACTGCATTATTCTCATTGCTGATCTCTCTGACTCAAATCTCTGCTCTTTCCATTTCACATTTTACTCTGTTGCCCTGATGCTTTTTCTAAAATGTCATTCTTCTGAAAACCTCAAATGGTTACCTAATCCACTCAGCATCAAGCAGAGACCCCTGAGATCTTGTTTTAGTAGACTTGTCTTTCGAACACCAGTTCTAAGAGGACATATAAAACCACATCCAGGCTAGAGGGAAGCCCCCCTTGTGGAATAAATGGAATGAAAAAGGCTCACAATTTATTGCAGTGTGTTGGAATGTGGATAAATGGAGTCCAGGGTTCAAAGATCTTTTCCCAATTGAGCCAGTGTCTCATTTCCTCACATTTGCAAGCAACCCTTTTTTTTTCCTGTGGAGTGTGAAAAACATCCCAGGCACATCCCAAAACTGCTGTAAATAAAGTGCTATGAAAACTATACCACCAAGATAAATATAAAGGTCTTGAAAACACCAACAGCAAGATTCCAGACTGAAAAATAGCATTAACTTCACTATTGTTATTATTATTATTATTATTATTATTACTATTATTATTATTATCTGAGTGCTTTCTATGTGTCAGATGTTCTATACACTGGGGTAGGTACATGCTAATCAGGTTGGGCATAATCCATGTCTCATATGGGGCTCACAGTCTTAATTCCCATTTTACAGTTGAGAAAACTGAGGCACAAAGAAAGAAATAAAGTGAGTTTCCCAAAGTCAAGCAGTAGACAAGTGGTGGAGTCAGGATTAGAATCCAGGTCCTGCTGCTTCCTTTCTAGAAAGCACCGATAAGTGCTCAGTGGCATGAAGTGAATCCAGATTAATTTTTGTGGCTCAAAAGCCCCTCCAAATGAACTACCAAAGTTGAATGTTTAATTTTTTTCACTATCTTAAAATAAAATTAAAAACCTTTGGATTTCCAACCCTCCCATCTTCAGTCCTCAAGGCCTTTTAAAATGGGATGTTTGTTTTATGAAGGATGCAAGCTACAATATTTCCCTTAATGTCCTTTTCTCTTGGTGCTGTGCATTTTATAATTATTCTTTTGGAAGAAAAATTGAATCCAAAATGCTAAGCTAGAATCTTTTTGTCATCATATTAGCAAGTTGTTTCCCAGAGAAGATTAGTCTAGGGTATTCAGGAAAATCTAAACCTATTATTTAAATCAAAGCCTAGAGCAAGAGCTAAACTTTATGCACGCATCTTCAATAATGCAAAACTGATGTAGTTGTTCATTAGCAGAAGTGGAAATCGGGCTATACGGATTTATTAATAATGCAAAAATAATAATAACTAAAATATAAACATAGAGACTTCTAAACCAATTACCATGGACAAGTATTTGTGGCTCTCAGGGCAGCAGACTTTGGGTCTGGAGTGTAATAAGATGGCAGGACCTGCTAGTTTTCTTGAAGAGATGGCCCTGATCCAGATCTTGGAGGAAAAGGAAATTTGTGTCCCTTAGGGCTCATCAGTGCTGTTTTTACTCTTGGGCTCTCCAATTGTCTTTCTCCCTCTTCCCTATCTGCTCTCTGTCCATTCCAAGACAATCTCTGATCTCCCTCCCCTGATCCACTTTTCCCCACTCTACCTTCACCAAATCCCACTGTACTCATGTACCTCAATATCATTTATCTCATTCTCCCTCTGGCCTGGAACTCCCTCCCCTTCACATCCAGAAGACCACAACTCTCCCATCTTCAATGTCCTCCTAAAATCACATCTGCTCCAAGAGGACCTCCCTGCCTAGGCCCTCATTTTCCCTCTATTTCCTCTGTTCTGCATCACTCTTTCAGCACTTGATATTCACCCCATCCTTAGCCCAGTGGTACTTTCATTCATTCATTCAATACTATTTAATGAGTACTTACTGTGTGCAGAGCACAGATTGTGAGCTTGTTGTGGGCAGGGATTGCCTCTCTTTTTTCTATATTATACTTTCCCAAACGCTTAGTACAGTGCTCTGCACACAGTAAATGCTCAATAAATACGATTGAATGAATGAATGTACTAAGTGTTTAGGACAATACAACAATAAACGGACATATTCCCTGCCCACAAGGAGCTTACAGTCTAGAGGAGGGTTCAGACAGATGTTAATATAAATAAATAAATTACAGATGTATACATAAGTGCTGTAGGCCTGGGAGAGGGGAAGAACAAAGGGAGCAAGTCAGGGAAATGCAGAAGGGAGTGGGAGAAGAGAAAAGGATTTGAAGGGGAGAAAGTAACTGTCAGGTTTGAGGAAGGAGGATGATCCAGACCAGAGATAGGACATAGGCCAAGGGTCAGCGGCAAGATAGACAAGATTGAGGCACAGTGAGGAGTGTGAGGGCTGGGTTGTAGTAGGAGAGTAGTGAGGTGAGGTAATAATAATAATAGCATTTATTAAGTGCTTACTATGTGCAAAGTCCAAGACTGAACTCTTGTCTTCCCTCCCAAACCCTGCCCTCTCCCTGACTTTCCCATCTCTGTTGACGACACTACCATCCTTCCCATCTCACAAGCCCGCAACCTTGGTGTCATCCTCAACTCCGGTCTCTCATTCAATCCTCACATCCAAGCTGTCACCAAAACCTGCCGGTCTCAGCTCCGCAACATTGCCAAGATTCGTCCTTTCCTCTCCATCCAAACCGCTACCCTGCTCGTTCAAGCTCTCATCCTATCCCATCTGGACTACTGCATCAGCCTTCTCTCTGATCTCCCATCCTCGTGTCTCTCCCCACTTCAATCCATACTTCATGCTGCTGCCCGGATTGTCTTTGTCCAGAAACGCTCTGGGCATGTTACTCCTGTCCTCAAAAATCTCCAGTGGCTACCAATCAATCTGTGCATCAGGCAGAAACTCCTCACCCTGGGCTTCAAGGCTGTCCATCACCTCGCCCCCTCCTACCTCACCTCCCTTCTCTCCTTCTCCAGCCCAGCCCGCACCCTCCGCTCCTGTGCTGCTAATCTCCTCACCGTGCCTCGTTCTCGCCTTCCCGCCATCGACCCCCGGCCCACATCATCCCCCTGGCCTGGAATGCCCTCCCTCTGCCCATCCGCCAAGCTAGCTCTCTTCGTCCCTTCAAGGCCCTACTGAGAGCTCACCTCCTCCAGGAGGCCTTCCCAGACTGTGCCCCCTCCTTCCTCTCCCCCTCGCCCCCCTCTGCATCCCCACCGTCTTAACTCCTTCCCTTCCCCACAGCACCTGTATATATGTATATATGTTTGTACATATTTATTACTCTATTTATTTATTTTACTTGTACATATCTATTCTATTTATTTTATTTTGTTAGTATGTTTGGTTTTGTTCTCTGTCTCCCCCTTTTAGACTGTGAGCCCACTGTTGGGCAGGGATTGTCTCTATATGTTGCCAACTTGTACTTCCCAAGCGCTTAGTACAGTGCTCTGCACACAGTAAGCACTCAATAAATATGACTGATTGATTGATTGATTGCAAAGCACTGTTCTAAGCGCTGGGGAGGTTACAAGGTGATCAGTTTGTCCCACAGGGGGCTCACAGTCTTCATCCCCATTTTACCAGGTGATTGAGTGCTTTGAAGTCAATGGTGAGGAATTAGTAAGCACCTGAACTCACTGTTCAAATCAAATAATAATAATAATGGCATTTAAGAACTTACTATGTGCAAAGCATTGTTCTAAGCACTGGGGGGACACAAGATGATCAGGTTGTCCCACGTGGGGCTCACGGTCTTAATCCCCATTTTTCAGATGAGGTAACTGGGGCTCAAAGAAGTTAAGTGACTTGCCCAAAGTCACACAGCTGACAAGTGGCAGAACCGGGATTAGAACCCATGACTTCTGACTCCCAAGCCCGTGTTCTTTTCACTGAGCCACGCTGCTTCTCTGCCCTATTTAAATTATGTGCCCCATGTGGGACAGGACTATTTCTGACCTGATTGACCTGTATCATACCCCAGCAATTAGAACAGTGCTTGACACATAGTAAGTGTAGTAAAAAATGGGGATTAAGAGTGTGAACCCATTGTGGGACAGGGACTGTATCCAACTCAATTTGCTTGTAACCATCCCAGTGTTTAGTACAATGCCTGGCACATAGTAAGTGCTTAACAAATACCATGATTATTATTATTATTATTATTATTATTAAATGACAAAACAGTAACAATATAATTATATACAGAGTAGTTCATTCAGTGTGCTCATGTAAATGTATACTAAACTTGCATAGGAGGCACTTTTTCCCCTGTGGCGTTCTAAACCAAGGCTCAGTGATTGGGCAAAATGATTTCCCATGACGCTACAGCATTTGTCCAACAATACCCTTTCCCCAGCAAAAATTTCCTTTAGTTGCAGCAATCTGCATACTTTAAATATGCTCTTTTAAAGATCCCTGCACAAAGAGGTTCTGTTGAAACAAAGACCTCAATTTAATTATAAAAAGGTTTCACTGTATTGAGTGTTTCAATCTAGATCAACTTTTTTTTCCTTCTGTTCCTTTACTACTCAATCTACTAATTACAAAAAGGTAAGGCAATATAACTTCTGAATTCTTATGAAGAATGTCTTTGAAAGCACAATATCTGGACGCCATATGAAGAAAAATCAACTCTGTCAAAAAAGGCAACCAATGTTGAAATGGAATTCCTAGTTCACATTACTCCATCTCAAGAGAGTCTTTTCAGAAGCTTGGAAGTACCAGAATCACCTTCATATTTGGATGAGATTTCACTTAATTCTACAAAAGTGACCAGCTTGATAATGAATCAATGAATAGTACTGAACAGATACTATGTGTAGAACATTAGGAAAGTACAATTCAACCAAATTGGTAGACAGGATCCCTGCCCACAAGGAGAGACACTTTGTAACTTCAGCAGCTTCAGATTAAAGGCAGACCCCATCCAAATAACATTTGCTCCTGCTTCCTTTTCCCATCTTAAAGGGCTTCTGTCAAATTGTGCTGCCCTTCTTAATGCTGTGGAAGATGAGCAGGAAAGAAAAACATTATAAACAGTTCCAAACGCGCTCCCCTTTCAGTCAGTCAGTCTTTACAGAAAGATGTTTTCACAGCAATTGGAGTTGCAACGCTGACGAATGGTTGCTGTGAAAAGGCAATTGTGATTTTTACTTTGAATTAAGCCAAGCTCTGGTTGAATTTCATCTTAGTAAGGTTGACACTAAATTGGAGAAGTTGTTCCCCTGAGGCAGGGCAGGAGAGGCAGAGAGGAGGCAGCAGCATAGAGGTGAGAGGACAAAGGAGGAATGGAAATAGGCTGGCACAGAATAAGGAGGAAACTGAGCACCCTGTGTTGGAAGATTAAATGGAGTCAAGAGAGGTAATCACACAAATCTGGTGGCAAGAAGGACAGAGTCTGTTCACTGTCCCTCCCCTTCCTTATCACCTCTCAGGTGGAACAGTATGGTTCATTAACTAGTACCATATAGTTGCCCCAATGCCACCAAACCAAGTGAACTAAAGGCTTGATACAAAGTGACCCAAAACTCCATTTCAGTGGGCACTCTGGGGCATGCAAATATTAGTCCCACAAGCTTCCAGTCCCTTCTAATCTTGCTAGTACACTTGATGTGTGTGGCAGGGGGACAGGCATCAGAGATTCTGTATCCCACACTCCACCCCATCCTCAGACAGCTGAACAGAGAACAATGAAGCACATGGGACAAACCAAGACACCTCCCCATCTCTTCAGGCAAGGAGGTAAAACCAGGAAAAATTTACCCCGCAATACAGCCATTCATAATACATGCATGCTTTCCTGAAACACCCAACAACTGTATCATGTCTGTACTGCTATTCACCCTGTACTTTAATTATATATTATAAATTCTTTATTGATTTACATTGATGTCTGTCTCCCCCTCTAGACTGTAAGCTTGTTATGGGCAGGGAATGCATCTCCTAAGTCTGTTGTACGTACTTTCCCAAAACTTAGTACAATGCTTTGCACTTAGTAAGTGCTCAAAAAAATCTCAAGTACTTAGTACAGTGCTCTGCACATACTAAGTTCTCAGTAAGTACCATTGACTGTGAGCCCACTGTTGGGTAGGGACTGTCTCTATATGTTGCCAACTTGTACTTCCCAAGAGCTTAGTACAGTGCTCTGCACACAGTACGCACTCAATAAATACGATTGATTGATTGAATTGAGGCAGTATTCAAGGCAGGATATGATAAGTGCTTAGATCAGGAGAGTAGCAGTTTGAATGGAGAGGAAAGGGTGGATTTTAGCAATGCTATGAATGTAGAACTGGAAGAATTTGGTGCAGCCAACATCCCTGCAGCCCTCCCTTTTCTTCTTGCATTCCCTTCGGTCCTCTAGGTAGGCACTCCTAAGATTAACCAGGTACCGAGAAGCAGCCTAGCCTGGTAATAATAATAATAATGATGGCATTTATAAAATGCTTACTATGTGCAAAGCACTGTTCTAAGTGCTGGTGAGGTTACAAGGTGATCAGGTTGTCCCACAGGGGACTCACAGTCTTAATCCCCATTTTACAGATGAGGTCACAGAGAAGGTAAGTGACTTGTCCAAAGTCACACAGCTGACAATTGGCGGAGCCGGGATTTGAACCCCTGACCTCTGACTCCAAAGCCCGTGCTCTTTCCACTGAGCCACACTGCTGTCTACTCTGGTAGACAGAATATGGTCCTGGGAGTCAGAACTATCTGGTTTCTAATCCCAGCTCCACCACATACGTGCTGTGTGACCTTGGGCAATTCACTTCACTTCTCTGTGCCTCGGTTACTACATCTGTAAAATGAGGATTAAGATTGTGAGCCCCATGTGGGATGTTGGGCACTGATTAGCTTATATCTTCCCCAGTTATAAGCTTATTTCTGCCCCAGTGCTTAGTACAGTGCCTGGCATGTAGTAAGTGCTTGACAAATAC
This sequence comes from Tachyglossus aculeatus, assembly GCF_015852505.1. Classification (NCBI taxonomy): domain Eukaryota; kingdom Metazoa; phylum Chordata; class Mammalia; order Monotremata; family Tachyglossidae; genus Tachyglossus; species Tachyglossus aculeatus. Next base: position 44,853,272 of record NC_052068.1, read on the forward strand.
TATAAAAAAGATGCCCCAACTCCATGGTGACCAGCTGGCAGCTCTAAAGAAGTGCAGGACCTGGCAGGGAGGTGAGAGCCTGATATTAGGGCAGTTTCAGTGAGGTACTATGTATCCTTATTATTTTTTTCTAAAGGAGAGGGATGGAAAAGGTGGAAATCAATTAATTAGTGCTATTTATTGAACACTTACTGTGTGCAGAGCACTTTACTAAGCACTTGGGAGAGTACAATACCGTAGAGCTAGTAGACAGGATCCTCAAGAAGCTTAGTGCTTAGTACCCTCATGTGCTTAGTACAGTGCTCTGCACACAGTAAGCATTCAATAAATACGATTGAATGAATGAATGAATGAATAAATATGACTGAATGAAGGAGCTGACAGTCTAGTGGAAAGACAAGTGAGAGAGGAGTCAGATTAGCAGAGAAGCAGCGTGGCTTAGTGGAAAGAGCCCGCGCTTTGGAGTCGGAGGTCATGGGTTCAAATCCCGGCTCCGCCACTTGTCAGCTGTGTGACTTTGGGCAAGTCACTTCACTTCCCTGGGCCTCAGTTCCCTCATCTGGAAAATGAGGATTAAAACTGTGAGCCCCCCGTGGGACAACCTGAACACCTTGTAACCTCCCCAGCGCTTAGAACAGTGCTTTGCACATAGTAAGTGCTTAATAAATACTATCATTATTATTTTTATTATTATTAGGAGTCTACAGTGGAAAACTGGTCAGACCAGGGAAGAGCAGGAAAAGTATGAGGAGAAGAAAGGGTGAGGAGGGATTTGATTTTCCCGCAACAATTGGATATATGATTTGATTTTATTTTAGTGGAGAAATTCATGGACTCTGGGCTATGTGATCATTTAAGTATACAAAGTAAGTATAATCATCCAAACTAAAAGTATGCCTGTACTGTCAACAGAGAAAGGAGAGGTAGAAGGAGGACTGGTTTGGGGAGAGAAGATAAGAATTCAGTTTGGGACATGTGGAGTTTGATGGGGAAGGAAGAAATGGAAGTCCCTGAAAAGCCTTGTTCATTCTTGATCAAGAGTGAAAGAGCTGGGTGAGACTTGCTACTTCCTTTCTGAGGGCGGAATCCCAGACTTATACCTTGGTTTTAGGAGCCACAACTGTTTCTGCCATGTTAAGGACACCCTTTGTGTGCTGCCAACTAGAGTGTCCCACCAGTGGGACTAGAAATTTGCTGCCACCATCTCGTATCTCTTAGGCAAAGGCTTTTGAAAGTCACAGGAAGCATTCAGAATTCAGCTAAGGGGTTCTGCCCTCTGTAAGTCCTGCTTCTGCAAATAGGAGCACATGCTGAATGTTCAGCCCCGTCTTTTGATCGATAAAGCAAGCATGCAAGGGAACATAGCGTAGCTCAGTGTAAAAAGCACGGGCTTGGGAGTCAGAGGTCATGGGTTCGAATCCCAGCTCTGCTGCTTGTCAGCTATGTGACTTTGGGCAAGTCACTTAACTTCTCTGTGCCTCAGTTACCTCATCTGTAAAATGGGGATTAAGATTGTGAGCCCCCCGTGGGACAACCTGATCACCTTGTATCCCCCCCAATGCTAGAACAGTGCTTCGCACATAGTAAGCACTTAACAAATATCATCATTATTATATATTGAGCACTTACTTTGTGCAAAGGAATATCCTAAGCACTGATAGCTAGTTTCTCCCAATTAGCATGTCCTACACTCACTGACTACACTGGCATGCTCTGGGATAAGGTAGAGATAACCAACCTTACTCGGTGCTGAGATTGGCATATCAGAAATTTTAAAGCAGATCTGGGAATAAGCAAACAATTAGTTCGAATTTCCCTAATTCTCTTCCAGCTCTTTGGTTTCATGAATTAATATTCACTGAACAGCTTAACCAATTCTCTCTTTTCCAACCCTCCCTCAAAATTCCCGGGAGCAAATAAATATGTCTGAGGGAAAAAAAATTGAAAGGCATATCTTCTGCAAATCTTGTTTTGATCCTACTGATAGGGGATTTCCCTCTGGTATAATCATCACAAACAAGCAAGGAAAGGTTTGCTTGGACAGCATTTTAGTCATGTGATTTGTGCCATCTGGAGTACTTAAAAATACACCAAACACCTTTGCTATCAAGATACTAGATAACCATATGATTTTTGAAGTTGGTCCAGATATCGACTTTGATTGGCTAAGACTAGGTTCCACTGAAGGAATATTTTAGTACCTCCAACTAGTAGACAACTTTTTCATCCAAAGCGCATATAGAAAATAAGCATGCCTGGAGTGATCCAGGTTAAAGAAGGATCTGCTCCTCCAAATTTTTAAATGAAGTCTTATTCAGTCCTAGGTGTTAAATAAGGAACCTCAATCAGGTCTAGAAATAGAGTCTCTTTGTCACAGAAGGTTTTCAACAGTTGAAAAATTATTAGACCTGAAAGAGCATTTATATTTATCAACTTGGCTGTCTGGAGAAAAACGAACTTGCAATTCTGTCAGAAACTGTCTACTTCGGGATGTGTGATTAGTTTCTAAGTAGTGGAGTTGAATTGACAGTCATCCTTCCAGTTCACTGATTCCCAGACCTAAGGATTGTTCATTGGCTAGAGATTACAGCAGGCTTTTGTACCTCAACTGTGGGAGCACCCACTATTTTTTAGAAAAGGAAAAAAAAACCTCCCATCTGATTACATGATCTGAATGAAAATTCATTTTTGCCTGGAAATGGATGTTGAACTTAGCCCTGGCTCCTGAGAAAATTCGGGGAAGTAGTTCATGGTTGACCAGAAACCAAAATCCTTACTTTTCATTTATGAGAGATACACTTGTAAGAGGGTAACTCTCTCAACCGTTCACATGAACAAGACTTTGTCCCATTATCATCCTGGATAAGACAGTTCCGGCTGTCTTCAGCAGGATGTGAAAAGTAAGAAGTCTACCAGGCCTGAGAAAAAGAAATATAATCCTGTTTCAGTGTTAATATCATCATCAGTGGAATTTATTGAGTGCTTACTACCTAGAGCTCTGTACTAAGCTCTTGGGAGAGTACAATAAAGCAGACATAATCTCTGCCCTCAAGGAGCTTGCGATCTAGCAGTGGAGTTTACAATCTACAGTCAACGTGAATTTTCCTTAATTGTTATTCCCAACTGGAAAAATGACTCCTAAACTCTCCGTACTACAAAAAGACCAATAGGTGAGGATCTGAGCACAATGGGCCTGGGAACCAGAGGACATGGGTTCTAATGCCAGCTCCATCTTTTGTCTGCTGTATGACCTTGGATAACATGCATTAGTTTCCTCATCTTTACAATGGTATTAAATCCTACTCCCTCCTGCTTAGACTGTGAGCCCCCTGTGAGACAGACACTGTGTCCAACCTGATTATCTTGTATCTACCCCAACACTATAACAGTGCTTAACACATAGTAGGTGTTTACTAAGTGCCATAAAAAAAAAGCCCTACAGAATATCTTGAGGCTGTTCAGGTGTCCATGATGGGCACTAGAAGGTTGGAAATACAAACATCACGTAAGCCTCAACATAGACTCCAGAGAAAAGATGGGTAATTGGACTCACACAATAAGTGCTCAAAGATACGACAATGAATGAATGTGCTTGTGACAGCAGTAATAATGGCATTTATTGAGTGCCTCCTGAATGCAGCACACTGTACTAAGCTCTTTGGGAAGCATAACAGCAGCATAAGACATTCTTTGCCCACAAAGAACTTACATTCTCATGGGGGAGGCAGAGAAATATTTACAGTCAGTGGGAACAAAATGAAATATAATATTTTATACAAAATACCATACTATATCTGACCAATAGAATAATACTAATAATGGTATTTGTAAAGTGCTTGGTATGTGCCAGGCACTGTAATAAGTTTTGGGGTGGATACAAGCAAGTCAAGTTGGACATAGTCGCTGTCCCATGTCCCCACTTTACAAATGAGGTAACTGAGGCACAGAGGAGTGAAGTGAGTTGCCCAAGGTAACACAGCAGAGAAGTGGCAGAGCAGGGATTAGGACCCATGACCTTCTGAATCCCAGGTCCATAGTCTATCCACTATGTCAGGGTACTGTTTCTGAAAATGACCATAGGATGCTTTAGTAACAGGATGATGGTTCCCCTCATTGACATCCACCTTCATTTTTAGACAGTTATCATCCAAATCCATAACTTCTGCATCTAATAAGCTAGCATGTATTACAAATATCCTCGAGATTTATAAACTTTAGAATTTAGGCCTATTCTCAAATCGGCCTAATCTTTATTTCTTTATTCATCTTTCCTATCAATATCCGCACTATGATTAGCTCATATCTCTAAGTCCCTCCCCTTACACTGTACACTCTTTGAAGGGAGGCCCATGCCTCTAGAGAGGAAAAGTTGGAGAACTGGATCTCAAGAAAGATCTTGGTGGTTTCATAGACAATCAGTCCACCAATGGCATTTATTGACCATTTACTTTACACAGGGCAGTGTATTAAATGATTGGGAAGGTATAACTGGTAAGAGGGATTTTGCCATTATAAATCTCTTGTTCATGGATTTAGTCACATCCTTCTCACACATATTGATATTTTTTGCTCCCAAGATTTCCTGTTAGAAGTCAAATCTGATGCTTCCTGTTTAATCAGTCAAACATCTGCTAGCATCTATCTCCCTATTAGACAAAAAGAAGGATGATAGTCATCTAGGTGCTAATAGAGGTAGAGAAGTGGAAAAGTAGCAGTTTCACAACAATACTAAGGGTCTGTGGGCAGGAACTGTATAAGGTCGATCAGTAGCCAGGATTCTTGGGAAAAACAGTTGTCCAGGAGAGATTACAAAATCAGACTTTTCAGCAGCAGTCCCTACTACTTTATCCATACAGACAAGATGAGGGACTTTTCTCTCTAACCAAGAATAACTCATTTATCCACTGAGGACTCCAAATATTCGGTCCTTTTCCATTCAGAGTGTGAGCCCAATATGGGACAGGAACTGTGTCCAACCTTGTATCTACCCCAGTGCTTAGAACAATGCTTGGCATGTAATAAGTGTTTAACAAGTACCAAAATTATTATTATTATTATTTACACATATATCCTTACACATCACCATTTCCCCTACCTGTTTTTTATTTCAGTGTTTCCCCCTCTGGAGGACAGGGATCATGTCTACAAACTCTGTTATATTGTACTCTCAGAGCACTTAGTAATAATTGTGGTACTTGCTAAATACTGACTATACGCCAAGCACTGTACTAAGTGCCGGGGTAGATACAACGGAATCATTTCCCACACTGGGATCACAATCTAAGTAGGAGGGAGGACAGGTATTGAATTCCCATTTTGCAGATGAGGGAACTGAGGAACAGATAAAGTTAAGTAACTTGCCCAGAGTCACACATAACAGTAGTGGCACAGCCAGGATTAGAATCTAGATCCTTTGACCGGAGAGGCTGTGCTCTTTCTGCTAGGATATGCTGCTTCCCCTGCACGTGCTGAGTGCTCAATAAATACCAGTGAGTGCTCAATAAATACCACTGTTTGCTCCTCTAGACTGTAAGCTCATTGTGAGGAAGGAATGGGTCTGTTATAATGCTACACTGTATTCTCCCAAGCGCTTAGAACAGTGCTTTCCACACGGTAAGTACTTAATAAATATTACTGCTTGATGTTTGGACAAGAACCTCAATAGCTATAGGGGCCTCAGTTCACGGTTCCTACTGCAGCCTATTTCATCATTAGCGAAGTGAAACACAATGGCATAAAATCTGGGAACAAGACTCTCTGGGAGACTTCTTTGAGAAAATTCTCTGGGATTTTATTTCCTTAGAGGCTGGTTATCTTCTGCTCTTAATATTTCTGTAGATTGTAAGCTCAGTGTGGTCAGGGATCACATCTACTAACTCTGTTGTACTGTACTTTCCCAAGCACTTTAGTACAGTGATCTACACACAGTAAACACTCAATAAATACCACTGATTGATCAGTTTAGTTCATGGGCAGGGAACATGTCTATCAGTGACAACTGAATTGCTGTGGAAACTTTTCCTTCATTACCTCTAGTTGAAATGACACTGTTTATTAAGTAACAAATACCTTAAATAATAACAATGATAACAATGGTATTTTGAAATGCTACATATCTAGCACTGGGGTAGACACAAGGTAATCACATAAGCCACAGCTCTTGTGCCACATGAGGCTTTCAATCTAAGGAGGAACAACTGGTGACTTTTCCCCCTTTTACAGATGAGGAACAGAGAGGTTGGGTGACTTACCCTAGGTCACACAGCAGGCAAGTGAAACAGTATGGTCTAGTGGATAGAGCATGGGCCTGGGACTCAGAAAGGCTTCCCCACTTGTCTGCTGTGTGACACTAGACAAGTCACTTAACGTCTCTGTATCTCAGTGACCTCATCGGTAAAATGGGGATTAAGACTGTGAGCACTATGTGGGACATGGACTCTGTCCAACCTGATTAGCTTGTATCTCCCCCAGCGCTTAGTACAGTGCCTGGCACTCTAAGAGGAGGAGCTGGGGATAGAATTTGAGTCTCCTGGAGGCTCCCAGATCTGTGCTCATTCCATATTGTCAGCCGGCCTCTGCATAAAAGAAGGTTTGAGGTTGAAATGTGGCCTATTTGGTCTTGATATTGTAGCATAATCAATCAGTTGTATTTACTAAGTGCTTACCATGAGCAAAACACTGCCATAAGCATTCACTCTTTCCCTATCAAAACCTTAATAAACCAGCAATAATGTTTTAGGTGAAGGGAGGTACTCCACTGCATGCGTATTACATAATAGACAACTGGAGACGAAAGCCGGGTGATTGTTTTCATTAACCTTTCATCCCTATAAAAGGGCAAAATTAATAAGAAATTTATTCAGCCAAGTGAAATCAAGCAATTTCACATGGGATTTCATTTCCACTTTTTTTTCCTCCCACAAATTCTAATAAAAAGTAATATGATCAGGCCAAACTTCAGGCAAATATAAAACAAAAGGCTCTTTATAGTTGGATAATTGTCTGACTGAAAATTTGGTTTTCTTCTAGTCATAAACCGGTTTCACAACAGTGGTTTATTGGCATCCCCAAGAAACCTTTCTAAACAACTGTGAAGCGATAGCTTACGAGACCTGTACTTTTTTGATTAAGATTTTATTCTAAATGTGTCAGCCAAGTTATTTATTCAATAATCATTTCAATTTATATGTTATCTTTTATCTAAAGAGTGTGAAGAGGAAGAGTACTTTATCATCACCCCCATTTTACAGATGGGAATGCAGAGTTTAATAATTTGTTCCAAAACATACAATTAGAAATGCCTGTCTTTTTCTTTTCCCCTTTCATGGGTGAACAGTGTGTTTGTGCTATCTAGTATAGTGTCCCACACCAACTGAATGCTTGATAAATGCTACTTCCATTAAACTATGTCTGACTTTCTATGGGATATTCCAGGTCCAGGTTGAATTGAATATACAGTTTGATTTTTGCCTCCAAAAGGTTAGCAATCCTTCTGAATTTAGCATCACCTGCAAATTTGACAAGCAAGTACTCAGTTTCTTCAAATCATCAATTTAAATACCAAAAAGAACCAACCTGAGGGCCAATCCTTGTAGAACAACACTTGATGTGCCTCAATTTGACACCAAGCCACTAATATCAAGCATCTTTCAAGTTTTGAAATGCTTATTATCTCTAAGAGGGAAGATTAGGAACTGGCAATCAATCAATCAATCAATGGTATTTACTGAGTTCTTACACTGTGCACAGCACTGTACCAACCACTTTTGGGTGAGAACATTACAACTGAATTAGGAGACAGGTTCCCTGCCCCTAATAAGCTTACAATCTGGAGGGGGGAGACAGTCATTAATATAAATAAATAAATAATATATCATATATTAAATAATATATAATATACAACATGTATTGCTATTACTATTATTAAATATAAATTATCATTAATTAATATTAATTATTAATATGTGTTATTAATATCTCCCCCTTCTAGACTGTGAGCCCACTGTTGGGTAGGGACTGTCTCTATATTTTTTTTTGTTTGTTTTTTAGTGGCACTTATTAAGCGCTTACTATGTGCAAAGCACTGTTCTAAGCGCTGGGGAGGTTACATGGTGATCAGGTTGTCCCACGGGGGGCTCACAGTCTTAATCCCCTTTTTACAGAAGAGTTAACTGAGGCCCAGAGAAGTTAAGTGACTTGCCTAAAGTCACACAGCTGACAAATGGTGGAGCGGGATTTGAACCCACAACCTCTGACTCCAAAGCCCGGGCTCTTTCCTCTGAGCCACGCTGCTTCTCAACTTGCACTTCCCAAGCGCTTAGTACAGTGCTCTGCACACAGCAAGCGCTCAATAAATACGATTGAATGAACGAATGTATAAACAAATATATAAATAAATAATTATACAATTATTATTTAATTTACATAATCTCATAGATGCTCTAGGACTGAGGTGATTATCAAATGTCCAGAGGTCACGGATCCAAGTGCATAGACGGCGCAGAAGGGAGAGGGAGCTGGGGAAAAGAGGGTTTAATTGGGGAAGGCTTCTTGAAGGAAATGTGACCTTAATAATGGTTTGAAGGTGGAGAGAGTGATGGTCTGGCACATATGGATGTGGAGGGAGTTCCAGGGCAGGGGGAGAAAGTGGGAAAAGGGTCGGCGGCAAGACAGACAAGATTGGAGCACAGTGAGTAAGATAGCTCTAGAGGAACAGAGGCAGTGAGGCGAGGTAGGATGGAGTGAGCTGATTGAATACTCTAGAGCAGAATTCCATCAACAGCCCTAGACAGCAGCTGACATGAACATATTTTATTAAGCATTCATCTGTAATGCCCAATTCTCTGTTCATCCTGATATAGATGGCACCATCCTTTCTGTCCCCCGAGCCCATAACCTTGGCATTATCCTTAACTCCTCTCTCTTATTCAACCCACATATTCAGTCCATCACTAAATCCTGTGGGCCCCACCTTAACAACATCATTAAAATTCACCCTTTCCTCTCCATCCAAACTGCTGCCATATTAATACAATCACTCATCCTATCCCGCCTGGAAAACTGCATCAGCCTCCTTGCTAACCACCCAGCCTCCTGTTTCTCCCCCTCCAGTCCATACTTTGCTGCCCGGATCATTTTTCTTCAAAAATAATAATGATGGTATTTGTTAAGCATTTACTATGTGCAAAGCACTGTACTAAGTGCTGGGTACTGTGCTAAGCACTGGAATAAAAATAGTATTTGTTAAGCACTTAACTGTGTGCCAGGCACTGTACTAAGCGCTGGGGTGGATACAAATAAATGTGGTTGGACACAGTCCCTGTCCCACATAGGTCTCACAGTCTCAATACCCATTTTACAGATGAGGTAACTCATCTGTAAGTACCGTCTACGGCCATGCCACCCTGAACATTCCTGATCTCATCTGTTCTTGGGAGATAAGCAGGGTAGGGCCTAGTTAGTATTGAGAAGCACGGGCTTGGGATCAGAGGTCATAGTTTTAAACCCGGCTCCACCCCTTATCAGCTGTGTGACTTCGGGAAAGTCTCTTAACTTCTCTGTGCCTCAGTTACCTCATCTGTAAAATGGGGAGTAAGACTGTGAGCCCCACGTGGGACAACCTGATCACCTTGTATCTACCCCAGTGCTTAGAACAGTGTTTGGCACATAGTAAGTGCTGAACAAATACCATCAATATTTGTACTGTGCTAAGCACTGGAATAAAAATAGCATTTGTTAAGCACTTACTGTGTGCCAGGCACTGTACTAAGTGCTGGGGTGGATACAAGCAAATTGAGCTGGACACAGTCCCTGTCCCAAGTGGGGCTCACGGTCACACTCCTCATTTTCCTGATGAGGTAACTGAGGCCCAGAGATGTGAAGTGACTTGTCCAAGTCACACAGCAAACAAGAGAAGCAGCATGGTTCAGTGGATAGAGTATGGGCCTGGGAGTTGGGTCATGGGTTCTAATCCCAGCTCTGTCACTTGTCTGTTATGTGACCATGGGCAAGTCGCTTGACTTTGCAGTGCCCCAGTTAACTCATCTGTAAAATGGGGATTGAGACTGCGAGCCCCACGGGGGACAGGGACTGTGTCCAACCCAATTTGTTGGTATCCACCCCAGCGCTCAGTACAGTGCTTGGCACACAGTAAGTGCTTAATAAATACCACTTTAAAAAAAAGTGGTGGAGCAGGGATTAAAACCCATGACCTTCTGACTCCCAGGACTGTGCTCGATCCACTGTGCCATACTGCTTCATGCGTGTATTCAGGATATGTCACCCCATTCCTCAAAAAACTCCAGAGGTTTTCCATCCACCTCCACATCAAACAAAAACCCCTCACCATTGGCTTTAAAACACTCTATCACCTTGTCCCCTCTTATCATACCTCACTACTCTCCTACTACAACCCAGCATGCACACTGTGCTCCTCTAATGTTCACCTTCTCACTGTGCCTCGATCTCATCTATCTTGCTGCCAACCCCTCACCGATGTCCTGCCTCGAGCCTGGCACACTCTCCCTTCTCAAATCTGACAGAAAATTACTCTCCCCCCATTCAAAGCCTTATTGAAGGAACATATTCTCCAAGAGGCCTTCCCTGACTAAACCCCTCCTTTCCTCTTCTCCCACTCCCTTTTGCATTGCCCTCACTTGCTCCCTTTATTCATCCCCCGGACTCAGCCCCACAGCACTTCTGTACATATCTAACTTATTTATATTGATTTCTCTCCCACTCTAGACTGTAAGCTCATCATGGGCAGGGAATGTGTCTGTTTATTGTTTTATTGTACTATCCCAAGCCCTTTGTACAGTGCTCTGCACACAGTAAGTGCTCAAAGATACGACTGAATGAATGTGCTTGTGACAGCAGTAATAATGGTATTTATTGAGTGCCTACTGAATGCAGCACACTGTACTAAGCTCTTTGGGAAGCATAACAGCAGCATAAGACATTCTTTGCCCACAAAGAACTTACATTCTCATGGGGGAGGCAGAGAAATATTGACAGTCAGTGGGAACAAAATAAAATATAAATTGAATATAACATACGCATACACTCATACTGCCAATAGGCAGGAATAAATAAATACTTAAGTACAAGATGCAGCTGAAGGGTGGATAAGATTTGGGTACCAATTTCCTGGGGAAGTCTGTTGGAAAAGTGAAATTTCAGGAGGGATTTGAAGGTGCGGAAGGCTGAGGTGTAAAACATTTTAGAGGGGAAAAGAATAATTAGACCCTGGGAACAACATGAGGAAAAGGTTGGAGATGGGCAGACAAGAGTGGGGTACAGTCAGGAGGTGGGCTCGGGGTGTGGGCAGGAAGCAAAAAGTGAGTGAGGTGAACCAATAGGTAAGGTGGAAAGAGCTAGTGGAGAGCTTTGATGCTACTGGCTTTGCTTGGTGCAAAGAACCATCCAGGGGATAACAACTTATTAAATGGAAATAGACTCAGATTATGAGCCTCCTGAAGGATGGGGACTGTGCCCAACCTAATCAACTCGTATCTACCCCAATGCTTAGAACTGTGTTTGACACATAGTAAGTGATTAATAAATACTATTTTTTTTTAAAAAGTGAGATTGGTCACCATTGGAGGGTTTTGAAAAGAAGGGAGATGTGGGCTGAGCTACACTTCAGTAAGATGTGTGCACCAGGGTGGAGTATGAACTGAAGAAGGGAGAGACCGGAGGCAGGGAGACACGTAAAGAGGCAGATATATTAGTCCAGTTATGATGTGCTGAGGGATTGGACCAGGGTAATGGTTATCTTGGTAGAGCGGAAGGGGCGGATCTATTAGATATTTCTGATGAAGATTTAGTAGTAGATTGTAAGCTCCTTGAGGGCAGGGATTGAGTCTTCCAACTCTACCGTACTTAATTCTCCCAAGTGCTTAGTACAGTGCTCTGCACACAATGTCTCAATGAACACTAATGATAGATAGATTGGATGTGAAAACAGAATGACAGTAAAAACTCAGGATTGATATTTGGGCAACAGGGAGTATGGTGAATATCAGTGGAAATGAGAAAATTGAAAGTTGGGAGGAAGGGAGAGTTTCTGAGGGAAGATGAGAAGTTCAGTTTTGGAATTTTTTGTGGTACGTGTTAAGTGCTTACTATGTGTAAAGCACTGTTCTCAGCACTAGGGTAGATACACGTTTTATGAGGTTTAACCCAGTCCCTGTCCCACTGTCTAAGGAAGCAGGGGTAGGATTTAATTCCCTTTTGACAGTTGAGGAAACTGAGGCATGGAGAAGTTAAATGATTTGCGAAAGGTCACATACCAGACAAGTGGTGAGCCCACTGTTGGGTAGGGCCATCTCTATATGTTGCCAACTTGTACTTCCCAAGCGCTTAGTACAGTGCTCCACACACAGTAAGTGCTCAATAAATATGATTGAATGAAGTGGGGGAGCCATGGTTAGAGCCCAGATCTTCTGACTCTCAGGCCTGTGCTCTTTCCACTAGATAACACTGCTGCTTCTTAAGGAATGTTGGGTTTAAGGGGCGGACAGGCCATCCAAGTGGAACTATCCTTGAAGTAAGAGGAGATGTGGGATCGAGAAACAGGGGAGAGAAATTGTAAATTTCTTGAGGACAGGGATTACATCTGCTATCTCTAACATACTCTCCCAAGAATTTATTACAGGGGACAGATTAAGTAATCAATACATGCTAATGGTTGATTTGCATAGATCGTAACTGAAGCCACGTGAGAGAATGTATTTCCCAAGAGAACGTTTTGCTTCCTCCTCATTGTTGCTCCTGCTTTTACTACCTGTAGAAAATTTTTGCCTCTCCATTAAACTGTAATGAGATCTCCGGCTCACAGTGAGCCCAATGAGATCTCCTCCCTCCTCTCAAGTGCTACTCTGGCCACCTGTGCTTCTGACCCCATTCTCTCTCATCTTATGAAATCTCTCTCCCCGTCCCTCCTCCCCTCCTTAACTTCCATCTTCAACTGCTCACTCTTCACTGGTTCCTTCCCCTCTGCCTTCAAACATGCCCACGTCTCCCCCATCCTAAAAAAAACCCTCTCTTGACCCCACCTCCCCTTCGTTATCACCCTATCTCCCTCCTACCATTCCTTTCCAAACTCCTTGAATGAGTCATCCACACCCGCTGCCTCGAATTCCTCAATGCCAACTCTCTCCTTGACCCCCTCCAATCTGGCTTCCATCCCCTACATTCCACTGAAACTGCCCTCTCAAAGGTCACCAATAACCTCCTGCTTGCCAAAACCAAAGGTTCCTACTCTATCCTAATGCTCCTCAATCTCTCAGCTGCCTTCGACACTGCCACCCCCTTCTCCTCAACATGCTATCCAACCTTGGCTTCACAGACTCTGTCCTTTCCTGGTTCTCCTCTTATCTCTCCAGCTGTTCATTCTCAGTCTCTTTGGAGGGCTCCTCCTCCCCCTCCCATCCCCTTACTGTAGGGGTTCCTCAAGGGTCAGTTCTTGGTCCCCTTTTGTTCTCAATCTACACTCACTCCCTTGGTGAACTCATTTGCTCCCACGACTTCAACTATCATCTCTACGCTGATGACACCCAAATCTACATCTTTGCCCCTGCTCTCTCTCCCTCTCTTTAGGCTCATGTCTCCTCCTGCCTTCAAGATATCTCCATCTGGATGTCTGCCTGCCATCTAAAACTCAATATGTCCAAGACTGAACTCCTTATCTTCCCTCCTAAACCCTGCCCTCTCCCTGACTTTCCCATCACTGTTGACGGCACTACCATCCTTCCTATTTCACAAGCCTACAACCTTGGTGTCATCCTCAACTCTGCTCTCTCGTTCACCCCTCACATCCAATCCTTCACCAAAAACTGCTGGTCTCACCTCCACAACATTGCCAAGATCCACCCTTTCCTCTCCATCCAGACCACTACCCTACTGGTTCAATCTCTCATCCTATCCCAGCTGGATTCCTGCATCAGCCTCCTCTCTTATCACCTGTCCTCCTGTCTCTACCCACTTCAATCTATATTCCACGCTGCAGCCCGGATCATCTTTGTGCAGAAATGCAGAAACGCTCTGGGCATGTCACTCCCCTCCTCCAAAATCTCCAGTGGCTACCAATCAATCTATGCATCAGGCAAAAACTCCTCACTCTCGGGTTCAAAGCTCTCCATCACCTCGCCCCCTCCTACCTCACTTCCCTTCTTTCCTTCTACAGCCCAGCCTGCATCCTCCACTCTTCTGCCGCTAACCTCCTCACTGGGCCTCGTTCTTGCCTGTCCTGCCGTTGACCCCCAGCCCACGTCCTCCCACTGGCCTAGAATGCCCTTCCTCTGCACATCTGCCAAGCTAGCTCTCTTCCTCCCTTCAAAGCCCTGCTGAGAGCTCACCTCCTCCAGGAGGCCTTCCCAGACTGAGCCCCTCCATTCCTCTCCCCCTCCCCATCCCCCCCACCCTACCTCCTTCCCCTCCCCACAGCACCTGTATATATGTTTGTACAGATTTATTACTCTATTTATTTTATTTTGTTAATACGTTTTGTTTTGTTGTCTGTCTCCCCCTTCTAGACTGTGAGCCCACTGTTGGATAGGGACCATCTCTATATGTTGCCAACTTGTACTTCCCAAGCACTTAGTACAGTGCTCTGCACACTGTAAGCACTCAATAAATATGATTGAATAAATGAATGAACCTCCTTGAGGGCTGGCAATGTGTATCTTGCCACTGCTGTCTTCCCTCAAGTACTTAGTACAGTGCTAAGCACTCAGTTGGTGCTCAAAACACATCATGGATTGCCAGCCAGACAGACTCCAGAGACAAACAAGGTGGCATGCCAGAAAAAGACTTTGGTTCATTCACTCATTCATTCAATCGTATTTATTGAGTGCTTACTGTGTCAGAGCACTGTGCTAAGCACTTGGAAAGTACAGGTTGGCAACATATAGAGACGGTCCCTACCCAACAACGGGCTCACAGTCTAGAAGGGGGAGACAGACAACAAAACAAAACATGTAGACAGGTGTCAAAATCGTCAGAACAAAAAGAATTATAGCTATATGCATATCATTAACAAAATAAATAGAATAGTAAATATGTACAAGTAAAATGAATAGAGCAATAAATCTGTACAAATATATACAAGTGCTGTGGGGAGGGGAAGGAGGTAGGGTGTGGGGGCGATGGGGAAGAGAGGAATGGGGGCTCAGTCTGGGAAGGCCTCCTGGAGGAGGTGAGCTCTCAGTTGTGTGGATGGAGGGCATTCCAGGCCAGGGGAAGGATGTGGGCCTAGGTTTGATGGTGGGACAGGTGAGAACGAGGCCCAGTGAGGAGCTTAGTGGCAAAGGAGCGGAGGGTGCGGGCTGGGCTGGAGAAGGAGAGAAGGGAGGTGAGGTTGGAGGCGGCGAGGCGATGAAGAGCCTTGAAGCCCAGGGTGAGGAGTTTTTGCTTGATTCGTAGGTTGACAGGCAACCACTGGAGATTTTTGAGGAGGTGAGTGACATGCCCAGAGCGTTTCTGTACAAAGATAATCTGGGCAGCAGAGTGAAGTATAGACTGAAGTGGGGAGAGACAGGAGGATGAGAGATCGGAGAGAAGCCTGATGCAGTAATCCAGTCAGGATAGGATGAGGGATTGAACCAGCAGGGTAGTGGTTTGTAAAGAGAGGAAAGGGCGGATCTTGGCACTGTTGTGGAGGTGAGACCGGCAGATTTTGGTGACGGACTGGATGTGTGGGGTGAATGAGAGAGCGATGTCGAGGATGACACCAAGGCTGCAGGCTTGTGAGATGGGAAGGATGGTAGTGCTGTCTACAGTGACAGGAAAGTCAGGGAGAGGACAGGGTTTGGGAGGGAAGATTAGGCTGCCTAATTCAGCCTAATTGTCAGCCTAATTCTTTACAGACTTTCCCGTTGAACTGAGTTGAACATACTAGTACCAAATCCCACTTTCATTAGCATCAGGCAGAAGTCATTAGAGCAGTTCATAAACTGATGGAGCCAAAAATTTCCACTTGGCATTAGTTTTCCCCATGCAGATCCTTCACTGTTACTTTTGCATTCAGACCAACTATACCTGGCATAATTAAGACAATGAGAGGGGGGAAAAGGGAATTTAATGCAGCATGTAATTATTTTTGAACTGAGGAACATTTCTGCTCGATAAATTATTATCCCCTGGATGGTTCTTCAAAGTCATATTTTGTAGCTGCTGATGAATCAGCATCTCCTCCTCAGTACTGCTCCCACACACCAGTATTTGAGATAAAGGGACTCCCAGGGTCAGTGCAAGATTCAAATTTGGAGGCTACTCTATAAGAAACCACATACATTTCAGCACTGAGCCTCAGAATTTAATTTAGAGTTTTTGAATCTGAAAAGACAAACACAAAGTCACTGGTATAGATTAATTTGGTTGCTAATATTTCATTTGTGATTTTTAGAATCAACTTATTTACCTAGTCAGTCAGTGCTATTTATTGAGCATTGTGCTATGCACTTAGAGAAGCATACTCTGACATATAGAAGCAGTGTGGCTTAGTGGAAATAGCCTGGGCTTGGGAGTCAGAGGTTGTGAGTTCTAATCCCACTTCTGCCACTTGTCAGCTGTGTGACTTTGAGCAAGTCACTTAACTTCTCTGGGCCTCAGTTCCCTCATCTGTAAAATGGAGATGAAGTCTGTGAGCCCTATGTGGGACACCCTGATTACCTTGTATCTACCCCAGCGCTTAGAACTGTGCTTTGCACATAGTAAGTGCTTAACAAATGCCATCATTATTGTGTAGAGCAGCAAGGCCTCCAGGAATGAGCACTAGACTGGGAGATAGGAGACTTAAGGGTCTCATCCCACCTCTGACCTTGATTAGCCGTATGCCCTTGGACAAATCACTAAAATTTTCTGGGCTTCAGTTTCCTTGTAAAATGGGGATAAAATATCTACACACCTTGAGCCCCAAGTGGAACAGGGACTGTGTCTGATCTGATTAACCTGTATCTATTTTGGTGCTCAGCACAGTGCTTTGTCAAATTGTAAGCAACAAAGTTTTTGTTAGCCAGTCTTTCCAGCTGCTCTTTCTCCCTCCATCTGCTGCCAATTTTAAGTCCATCAAACTGTTCATTTAAGCACGGCCAAATGCACGGTTAGATCTGTACTCCCATTTCTCAGTACACTGACAAGCAGCTTGGCCTACTGGAAAGAGTGCAGGCTTTACAGATGAGATAACTGAGGCACAGAGAAGTTAAGTCAGAGAGCCCCATGTGGGACATGGACTATGTCCAACCTGATTAGCTAGTATCGACCCCAGCGCTTAGTACAGTGCCTGGCATATAGTAAGTGACTAACAGCATGGATCAGTGGAAAGAGCATGGGCTTTGGAGTCAGAGGTCACGGGTTCAAATCCCAGCTCCGCCACTTGTCAGCTGTGTGACTTTGGGCAAGTCACTTCACTTCTCTGTGCCTCAGTTCCCTCACCTGTAAAATGGGGGTTAAGACTGTGAGCCCCCCATGGGACAACCTGATCACCTTGTAACCTCCCCAGCGCTTAGAACAGTGCTTTGCACATAGTAAGCGCTTAATAAATGCCATTATTATTATTAAATACCATATAAAAGACCTTTTAAAAAAAGCTTCCTTAAACCTTTTGAGCAAAATTCTCCTAGGGCCACTCTGAGGCTGCTCTGTCTGAAACTACCTGCTCTGTCTGGAGTGTTCATCTGGGAGCATTACTTCAGGCAAGAGACAAACAAGTAGACAACCAATTTACAAGGCCAATATGTATTTGTCCTCCCGTAGACAGACTGAATGTGGTGAGATTGGGAATTAGGTTTCAAAGCACACCGAAAGTCTACAAAGATTTGTGGTGTCCAGCCTCTCGTATGGCTTCGAGACTTGGATTACCCAGAAAAGACACATCTGATTTTTGAGCAGTTTAATCTGCTTCATCTATGAGCCACGTGCAACCTCAAATCTAAATAGGATCATTAGTAATGAGATCCTAGATTGCAGTCTAGCCACCAGGAGGAAAGCAATACCAAGATATGAGAGGTTACACAATGGTCATTCAGTAAAGCGCAATCTCAAATGATGTTACATAGCTCTAATGTTAGCTCAGAGACAAAGCCATCAAACAGACTAGACTGGTGTTCAATGAAAACAGCAGCTGCTTTTTTTGAACTGAACTTGTGTCCTTGTTATCAAGTTGTCCCCATCAAAAACAGGGCCAGGTGTTGCAAATGCCAAATGCAGCCATACAAATATTTTTATGTGCTCACAGAGTGAGGAACTGCACAGGTCTTTTCACCTGCATATAAAGAACTCTCCTGAGCACTTAGTACACTGCTTTGCACACAGTAAGCACTCAAGAAATACAACTGAATGAACTGTACCTGAAACTCAGATTAAGTTAACTATCAGTAATATCTTCAAACATAAAGGGTCGGGGGGAGAGAGAGAGAGAGAGAGAGAGAGAGAGTGTGTGTGTGTGTGTGTGTGTGTGTGTGTGTGTGTGAGAGAGAGAGAGAGAGAGAGAGAGAGAGAGAGAATACATACATGAGTGGGGGAGACAGGGAATGGAAAAATACATTGGAACTGAAAGATTTAAGCTGAGTATGATCAACTTCCTACTAATGAGAAGCATCAGACCTGGAACAGTTTCCCAGAGGAAGTTAAAGTCCCATTACATCCATCCATAATTGAACTAAGAGCTCATAAAAGTTGACTTGGTGCCATTAATGATTATCATACTGTATATTACAGTGTGAGAACCATAATTTTAATATCAGGAAACATGCTACTTGTGTTCCAGTCAATTTAAAAACAAAAAAGTAGTCTTTGTTATTTTATATGACATATTAATGGAAAATATTTAACTTTTATACACTAACTACGACACATTCATGTTTGAGAAATTAAAAGCTGTGTCATTCATTCATTCAATCTTATTTACTCATTCAATCATATTTATTGAGCACTTACTGTGTGTCAAGCACTTTTAGACTGTGAGCCCACTGTTGGGTAGGGACTGTCTCTATATGTTGCCAACTTGTACTTCCCAAGCACTTAGTACAGTGCTCTGCACACAGTAAGAGCTCAATAAATACGATTGATGATGATGTACTAAGTACTTGGAAAGTACAAATCGGCCACATATAGAGATGGTCCCTACCCAACAACAGGCTCATTGAGCTCTTATTGAGTGCAGAGCATTGTACTAAGCTCTTAGAAAGTACAATTCAGCAATAAAGAGAGACAATCCCTGCCCACAATGGGCTCACAGTCTAGAAGGGGGAAGACAGACATCAAAACAAGTAAACAGGTATCAATATAAATAAATAGAACTATAGATCTATATACATCAAAACAAGTAAACATAAATCCATATAAATAAATAGAATTATAGATATAAACATACATACACAAGTGCTGTGGGGCAGGGAGATGGGGGTAGAGCAAAGGGAGTGAGTCGGGGCAATGCGGAGGGGAGGGGGAGCTGAGGAAAAGGGGGCTTAGTCTGGGAAGGCCTCTTGGAGGAGGTGAGCCTTCAGTGGGGCCTTGAAGGGGGAAGTGTGATTGACCTATTTGAGGAGGGAGGGCATGCCAGGCCAGAGGTAGGATGTGGGCCAGGGGTCAAGGCCGGGACAGACAAGAATGAGTCACAGTGAGAAGGTTAGCAGCAGCCGAGTGGAGTGTGTGGGCTGGGTTGTAGAAGGAGAGAAGGGAAGTGAGGTAGGAGGGGGCAAGGTGATGGACAGCTTTGAAGCCAATAGTGAGGAGTTTTTGTTTGATACAGAGGTTGATAGGCAACCACTGGAGACTTTTGAGGAGGGGGATGACATGCCCAGAACGTTTCTGTAGAAAGAAAATCCGGGCAGCAGAGTGAAGTATGGACTAAAGTGGTGAGAAACAGGAGTTTGGGAGGTCAGAAAGGACGCAGATGCAGTAATCCAGTTGGGATAGGATGAGTGATTGTACTAACATGGTAGCAGTTTGGATAGAGAGGAAAGGGCTCAGTGGAGAAGAGCACGGGCTTTGGAGTCAGAGGTCATGGGTTTGAATCCCAGCTCTGCCACATGTCTGCTGTGTGACCTTGGGCAAGCCACTTAATTTCTCTGAGCCTCAGTTACCTCATCTGTAGAATGGGGATTAAGACTGTGAGCCCCATGTGGGACAACTTGATCACCTTGTATCTACCCCCAGCGCTTAGAACAGTGCTCTGCACATAGTAAGCGCTTAACAAATGCCATCATCATTATTATTATTATTATTATTATTATTATAAGGTGAGACCGTCAAGCTTTGGTAACAGATTGGATATGTGGGTTGAATGAGAGAGCAAAGTCAAGGACGATACCAATGTTGAGGACTTGTGAGATGGGAAGGATGGCTGTGCTGTCCACGGTGACAGGAAAGTTAGGGAGAGGACAGGGTTTGGGAGAGAATATAAGGAGTTCTGTCTTGGACATGATGAGTTTTAGGTGGCAGGAGGTCATCCAAGTAGAGATGTCCTGAAGGCAGGAGGAGATTAGAGCCTGGAGGGAGGGAGAGAGACTGTGTGTGCTTTTTAATCCTCTCCTTTACAGCTTGGTTTTACAACTAGGCTTTTCCTTTTTGTCCCCTTATTAAAATTCACGTGCATAAAAGCAATGCCAATTTCTAGAACTGACAGCAAGAAACTTCTCAAATTGAAGATTCATTAGAAAAATATGAGACACAGCTGGACGCGACTAGAATTATACAGTCTCCTAGTTAAAATAAATTCCAATGAACTACACTGGAAAACATTTTAAAGCCTGTAGTTCTTTTTGAAAACTTAACTAGAAGTAAACATCATCTTTCTTCCTAGAATTTCCATGGACCAATACAGTACAAATTGCAAAAAAAATGTGAAGCTGCTTGAGTTTCAGTGATTGACTTTCTCTACTGAAATTCAATTGGGCAATCCACAGGGTGTCAATCACAAGGCCTCTGATACTGCATGTCTTCCCATTAGGTGGAAATGAGAACTAAAGCTGGATGTTAGAGCTCAGCAATCAGGAAGAAGGGTATATACAATATATAAAATATAATATATATATATATATATTAAGCCACAAGGGTAGTCTTGGATCAGTTCAACTCCTCAAATTTGACATTTTTCTCTAGTTTGCTTATGTCTTTTTCCTTCATTCCTTTGCATTCCTGTTCATATATGTATGGTGTATGGATGGATGTATTTAACAATATATATCATTACTGCATGTCATTACAAAGAAGAGCATTTAATACCTCCTTTCCTGTCCAGAAACCATTTCAAGCCACTCAGAGAACTTGAGAGGTATTTCAAAAGATATAGGAATGTCTGAAAATGAGGGAACATGCAAGAAAATTAGCAAGTACAGTGCCTGGCACATAGTAAGCGCTTAGCAAACATGGACCCCAAGATTTAAGTTAGGATCCGCCCAGTGATTCATTCATTCATTCAATCATATCTATTGAGTGCTTACCATGATTAAGATAATTAGTGGCCTATTTCATTCTTCCATTGTGCCAGGTTCCTTTCTATGATGCTGCTGTTTCTTTCAATCAATCAATCGTATTTATTGAGCAATTACTGTGTGCAGAGCACTGTACTAAGCACTTGGGAAGTACAAGTTGGCAACATATAGAGACGGTCCCTACCCAACAGTGGGCTCACAGTTTCTTTGCTTCCATGCAGAAGCTGCCTTCAAACAGTGCCATCTCAAGGATATCACGGAGTCAGGAGTGACTAATCTCACTGCTCCCTGCTTGTTTTAATAATAATAATTATTATTATTATTATTATGGCATTTGTTAAGCACTATGTGCCTAGCACGGTTCTAAGCACTGGGGGTCTTCTCCCTGGGGTACCAGTGGTACCCCCTCCCACAAGTCTTGCTGGGAGAGATTCTTTTGGCATGAGCCAAAAGTCTTTTTGGCATGAGTCTTTTTAGACTGTGAGCCCACTGTTGGGTAGGGACTGTCTCTATATGTTGCCAATTTGTACTTCCCAAGCACTTAGTACAGTGCTCTGCACATAGTAAGCGCTCAATAAATATGATTGATGATGATGACGATGATGATGAACCCACTGCCATAATGCATTGTGGAAGCATAGAGGAAGGGGGAGACCTAGGAATAGTCAACTCTGAATCCGTGGAGAAGCAGCATGGCCTAGTTGAAAGAACAGGGGCCTGGGAGTTAGAAGACCTGGGTTCTAATCCCAGATCTGCCAAATGCTTGCTGTGTGACCTTGGGCAAGTCTCTCACCTTCTCTGTGCCTCAGTTCTCCTGTTCTCCCACCAGCTTAGACTGTGAGCCCCATACAGGACAGGGACTGTGTCAAACTTAATTCACTGGTTTCTATCCCAGCACTTAGAACAGTATTTGAAACATAGTAAGCGCTTAATAAATGCCATTATTATTATTATTATTACCAATCCAAAAAAGTGGATAAACCAGCTTCTTGATTCATGAGCCCCCCCCTTCTACCTGTCACCCCCAACACTGGCACTGACCCCCAGGGCATTGGTGAGTCAGGTCTCATATGCTACTTCTGCCCATTTACTGACCAGCATCACTCAAGCAGTAGCAGGTAGCAGGAAAGCAGCAGCATGGTGTAGTGGATAGAGCATGACCCTGGGAGTCAGAAGGTCATGGGTTCGAATCCCAGGTCCACCACTTGTCTGTTGTGTGACCTTGGGTAAGTCAATTCACTTCTCTGGACCTCAGTAGGCTCATCTGGAAAATGGGGATTGAGGCTATGAGCCCCACATGGGAAAGAGACTGTGACCAACCCAATTGGCTTGTATCCACCCCAGTGCTTAGTACAGTGCCTGGCACATAGTAAGCAATTAACAAATACTATAATTATTATTATTAGCAAGCCACAGGTGGTACTTTAATAATAATGACGGACAGTGTTTGTTAAGCGTTTACTATGTGCCAAGCAGGGTTATAAGCAGTGGAGCACTGTTCAAAGCTCTCAGGACAACAGCCCCACTTTACCGCCCTTTCTCCCTTGGTAGTGTCCTTCTCAGGGAAATCTAGTCTGCTGGATGAGACAATCACATTGCTGAATTCCAGACTGAACAGTGGCCCCACTAGAGAAAAATATGTAGCTCTTACACTCTAGGTAGTAAGCACACAGGTGCTAAAGGCTCACTGGAAAGAGCATGAGCTTTGGAGTCAGAGGTCATGGGTTCAATCCTGGCTCTGCCAAATGTCAGCTGTGTGATTTTGGGCAAGTCACTTCACTGGGCCTCAGTTACCTCACCTGTAAAATGGGGATTAAGACTGTGAGCCCCCTGTGGGACAACCTGATCACCTTGTAACCTCCCCAGCATTTAGAACAGTGCTTTGCACATAGTAAGTGCTTAAGAAATGCTATTATTATTATTATTATTCCCAGATCAGCTGTCAGCAGGTTGCCCCCGCACACCCTTACTCTACGGAACTGAAAGAAATAGCAGCTTCATTACATCGAGGCCTGCCAAAGTGCATCCTGACCATCCCTCTCCATTGCCCCTATATGGCAGGATAAAGCCACTGTTGAAATCTATTTTGGCATCATTTTAAATTAGTTCTGGGTCTTTATGTGCCTGCTTGATAGCTGGAATAATCAACTCTATTACAGCAAATGTCATAATTACGCTACTGAGTTAAAAACAAAAGACAAATATGGAAACCAGACCAAAACAAAATGCATCTGCCTTGCAAGTGGATTTTTATTTTACCAGAAGCAGTGTGGTCTAATGGATAGAGCATGGCTCTGGGAATTAGGAGGACCTGGGTTCTAATTCTGGCTCTGCCACTTGCCTGCTGTGTGAGCTCAGATGAGTCACTTAATTTCTCTGTGCCTCAGTTACCCCCTCTGTAAAATGGGGATTAATACTGTGAGCCCCATGTGGAAGAGAGACTGTGTCCAACCCCATTTGGTTATGTCCACCCCAGTGCTTAGTATAGTGCCTGGCACATAGTAAACACTTAACAAATGTCACAGTTATCATTACTATTATTATTTGGTCATTATCTCCACATTCAGCAGGGATTCTTCTCTGAACTGCTCCTTTTCATTCATTCATTCATTCAATCGTATTTACTGAGCTCTTACTGTGTGCAGAGCAGTGTACTAAGTGCTTGAGGAAGGAGAAACAGTGAAAGGTCTGAAGCCTCTGCACTCATGTTAACTGACTTCTCCCAAACTCATGGACTAGGAGAAATAGATTCAAGGCTTTCACTGACGTGCCGCAATACAACACTAATTTCACATTTGACTTCTTTGCTACAACTATCAGTGAAGACTTGTTCCAGTGTCCTCAGAATTTAAAGTTTATACTTTTTATAGGAAACAAGTAGTATCATTAATTCTGAACTCAGCATTGAAGCAGTAAATTCCATGTAGTTTATGTAGAGAATATGTTATAAACACCCACCACGGGGTTCCTTCCCAGACCCCCAGGAGCACAGATGAATGTTTATAATCCCATTTATCATTTTTTTTTCTGATTTCAGATGCTGTGTTTGTTTCTTTGGGGGTGTCCATCACCACAGTGAATTGACTGGTAAATTGATTTCTCTAAAGAGACAAGCCTGAGGTAGCCCTCAATTAACTTGTCAAATTATTCAGAGCATCAACTGTGGCACCAAAGTACTATTTCCTACAGAATGATCTGGGTTTTCATCAGACAGTTTTGAATCTGCCTGGAGCAGCCTGACAAAGGTGTCATCCTTAAACATCAAGCTCCAGGGCTGCCATCCGATCAATTGCTAACCTTGGGTTTCCCAAATTGTAATTCTGCACGTAACACTGTGCCATTGAATGCTTCCAAAAAGACCCCCAAAATCTTACCACTTTACAACCACTATCATCAACTCCATTTATTGAGTGCCAGTGGTGTTCAGAGCACTGTACTGGGTGCTTCAATGGTACTGGCATACCTTAACTAGACCCACTGCTAGACTGGGCTGTAGCAGTCTAGAACAATCAATCTTTGGTGAGAGCTGAATCACTGCCAAACATCTTATCAAAGATCCTATAATAATAATAATAATAATAATGGCATTTGTTAAGCACTTACTATGTGCAAAGCACTGTTCTAAGCGCTGGGGGGGATACAAGGTGATCAGGTTTTTCCATGTGGGGCTCACAGTCTTCATCCCCATTTTACCGATGAGGTAACTGAGGCTCAGAGAAGTTAAGTGACTTGCCCAAGGTCACACAGCAGACACGTGGTGGGGCCAGGATTAGAACCCATAACCTCTGATTCCCAAGCCCCGTGCTCTTTCCACTGAGCCAAGCTGCTAGGGTGTCCTAGGCAGCATTCACTCATTCATTCATTCAGCTATATATATATATTGCTGCTTACTGTGTGCAGAGGACTGAGAGGCTGCGTGTCCTAGCAGAAAGAGCATGGGCTTGGGAATCAGAGGTTGTGGGTTCTAATCCCGGCTCCGCCACTTGCCAGCTGTGTGACTTTGGGCAAGTCGCTTCACTTCTCTATGACTCAGTTACCTCATCTGGAAAATGGGGATTATGACTGTGAGCCCCACGTGGGACAACCTAATTACCTTGTATCTACCCCAGCGCTTAGAACAGTGCTTGGCACATAGTAAAGGCTTAACAAATACGATCATTATTATTTTTATTATTACTAAGTGCTTTGGGAGAGTGCAGTATAAAAACAAACAGACACCTTACCTAACCCCATCGAGTTCGCAGTCTGGAGGGGACATGATCTAGTAGTGGAAAGAGCAGGGGACTGGGAATCAGGAAAACCAGATTTAAGTCCCAGTTTCCCTGGTGACAGACCTTAGGCAAGCCACTTACACTTTCTTGGTCAGTTTCTGTATCTGTAAAATGAAAATCAGATAGAGCCACCATGAGCCCTAAGAGTGACAGGGGCAGGGTTTGATCACCTAACCTTGAAACTACTCCAGTAGTTAGGACACAATAAGTACTTATCAAAGGCCAAAATAATAATAATAATAGTATATTATAACTATATTATTTGTATTATTATTATTGTGGGGAAGGAGAGTGGAAAACACATTTCCCAGCAGGCAAAGGGGCTGAATCAATAGTATTTTTTGAGCTCATACTGTGCAGAGCACTGTACTAAGGGCTTGGTACAACAGAATTAGTAGGCATTCATTCATTCATTCAATCATATTTATTGAGCGCTTACTGTGTGCAGAGCACTGTACTAAGCACTTGGAAAGTACAAGTTGGCAACATATACCCAACAATAGGCTCACAGTCTAGAAGATCTAGGCATGATCCCTGCCCTCAAGGAGCTTACTCTCTAGCCATATTTCACAGCACTAAGGGTGTCACTCTGGACATAATCTGCCTCCCAGAGCATTTTTTAGAGGTTTAGAGCCAAGACCTGATTCTCTTTCCTCTCTGATCCTAGGACTGGCCTCCAAGAGCTCCCAGTTTTGGACTGGGACATGTTGTGAATCATGGCCTCCAAACATTCTAGTGGGAAAGATTAATCAAGGAAATAAGGCCTGGTTTTCTGGTGATTTGGTTACTTTATAGGGTATAATTTAAATCTTAGTTCTTCCCTTTCACCTCAGATACCCCAGCTGATGGTTTCTTAATGGTTTCACCCTTAGCTTTTAGAGTAGAACCTACAAATTCATAACCAGCCAACCTGCAGTGAGAATAATAATAATGGTATTTGTTAAGTGCTTACTGAGTGTCAAGCACTGTTCTAAGTGCTGGAGTAGATATGAGCTAGTTGGGTTGGACACAGTCCCTGTCCCATATGGGGCTCACAGTCTGAATCCCCAATTTACAGATGAGGTAACAAAGGCACTGTCTTGTCCGAGGTCACGCAGCAGGCAAGTGGCAGAGCCAGGATTAGAACCCAGGTCCTTCTAATTCCCAGGCCTATGCTCTATTGATTTAGCCACTGAATAATAATAATAATCAATCATATTTATTGAGCACTTACTATGTGCAGAGCACTGTACTAGTGATACACTAGTGTACTAATAATGATAATAATAATAATATTTGTAAGGCACTTACGGTAGGTACAAGATAATCAGATTGGATACAGTGTCTAGTCCACATAGGGCTCCCAGTCTAAGGGGAATGAAGAACAAATACTTAATCCCCTTTTTATGGATGAGGAAACTGATGCACCTTGAAATCAGATGACTTGCCCAAGGTCACACAACAGGCAAGTGGCAAAATTGGGATTATATCCCAGGTCTCCTGACTCCAAGCCCATACCTTTTTCACTAGGCTAGAGCCTAGACTCAGAAGTCAGAATGTGCACCCCTTTTAGGATATGCTATAACACACTCCTACTGTTGTCAAGGAGCATATATTCTCCATCTATCATTAGAGTCGACAAAGACGTTCCTTCTTAAAATTAAAACAGACCAATTCTATCCCTATGCATGGGGCAGAATCAGGCTCAGAAATAAACAGTGGCAATTTATTTGCCAATAATGCCTTCTCTGAGTTTTGTAAAAAGTGCCCAATTTTCCCACAAAGAGTGTTTTCACTATGAGCTTTGACTAGAGCTCAGCGGTATCATTAGAGCCCATTGTTTCAACAATACAGCCCTGTCTAGAAACAATGATATGATATTGAGAAAAAACAGTTGTGGCATGCATGCAGCATTGGAATCTCAGTGAGTTTTTCTCTGGATTCTGTGAAAACATGATCCCCACCCCCGAACTCTCAAAGCACTAGATATAATTTTATAATATTGGGTTCAATTCCCCACTTCCAAAAAGTAGCTTCAGAATGATGTTTACCTTAGTAACAGAAATAAATAATAATTATAGTTGTAGTACTTTCTACACCTTAAGTACTAACAATCAATCATATTCATTGAGTGCTTAACATACACAGAGCACTGAACTAAGCACTTGGGAGAGTACAAAAGAATGAGCAGACATGTTCCCTGCCCATAATGAGCTTACAGTCTACAGAAGAAGATGGATATTAATTTGAATAAATAAGTAATTTATAATACATAATTTAAAGATACATACAGAAATGTTGTGGGGTTGAGGGTGGGGTGAATACCAAAGGCCCAAAGGTCACAGATTGAGGTGCACAGATGACACAGAAGAGAGAGTGAGTAGGGGAAAAGCCTCTTGGAGGAGATATGGCCTTAGTAATACTATTAAGGTGGAGAGAGTGGTGGACTGGCATATTTGGGGCGGGGGTGGAGTTTCAGGCTAGGGAGAGGATGTGGGAAAGAGACAATGGGGCATAATGAATGAGCGGGTACCAGAGGAGTGGATTGTGCAGGCTGGGCTCTAGTAAGAGATTAGTGAGGAAGCATGAAGCAAGCTCATTTAATGCTTTAAAGCCAATGGTAAGGAGTTTCTGTTTGATTCTGGGGTGGATGGGAAGTCACTGGATGTTCTTTAGAAGTGGGGAGAAATGAACTGAACATTTTCTTGATAAACGACTTGTGCAGCAGATTAAAGTATGGATTGGAGTGGGAAGAGACAGGAAGCCAAGAAATCAGCAAGGAGACAGATGCAGTAGTCAAGGAGGGATAGGATAAGTGCTTGGAAAAGCATGGTAGCAGTTTGGATGGGGAAGAAGGGTGGATTAAATGCTGCATTAGCACTGAGGTAGAACCAATGCAATCAGATCAGGTACGATCCCTGTTCCTACAGGGGGCTCACAATCTATGGATGAGGGAAATAGGTATTTAATCCTCATTTAAAAGATGAGGGAACTGAGGCACAGAGAGGTCAAGTCAATTGTCCAAGTTCAGACAGCAGGCAAATGGCAGAGGTGAGATTAAAACCCAGGGCTCTTGACTCCCACTTCTTCTCACATAAAGCAAAAGCCTAATTGTCATACCCCATCATATGACTCAAGGATGACATCCTTGTCTATGGAGGGAAGAAGGCAATAAACATAAGAAGCCAAAAGGCATCATGGGCAATCCTCCCTAACATTGTCTTCTCCTTCTTCACCTTCTGCTCCTCCTCCTCCTTCCCCACCTGTGTGTCATCTAACCCAAATCAAGTGAGCAGAAACTCACACTGACAGGGAGTAGACAGTATAGCTGGATTCAGTTCTCCACTCACTAACTCACAATCTCAGATATTAGAATTTAACCTAATGGAGCTGCTTCAGGAAAGAGATCTGTGGGGTAGAGACAAATGAGAACTGGTTAAGCAGAAAATTGAGTTGAAGCAAACTAAAAATCACGGTTGCTGCTTATTTAGAGGAAGACCTTGATTTGTTCCCCAAATCTTATCTTTTTCCCTTCATCATCCCATTAACACCCACATATGTATTTTTTAAGACCCTAAAAATGCAAATCTTAAAACACTGTCAAAATCATTATCAACTTTTGATGTTGACTGATTCAAATGTTCTATTCTGCCTTTTTTGGAAGTCTGTAGGGAGCCCTAAACAGGATTCTCTAAATCTTCTGTTGGAGACAGTTCCATGCTCCAAAAGAGATACCTAAACAACACCAACATAGCTAATGTGCAGTTAATCCTTGACAATCTAAGAAATAGCCTGCTTTTTACATGATGAACTGGATAGTTCAGTGGTGTTTTCCTTAACTCCTCTCTCTCAGTCAACTCATATATTCAATCTATCACTAAATCTTGTTGGTTCAACCTTCACAACGTCACTAAAACCTCCATCCAAATTCCTACCATGTTAATCAAAGGATTTATCCTATCTTGCCCTGATGGCTGTATCAGCCTCCTTGATGACTTCCCTGCCTCCTTTCTCTCCCCACTCCAGTCCATACTTCATTCTACTGCCCAAATAATGTTTCTATAAAAATGATCAGTCTATGTTTCTCCACTCCTCAAGAACCTCCAGTGGTTACCCACCTGCATCAAACAGAAACTCTTTACTATCAGCTTTAAAGTACTCAATCTCCTTGCCCACTCCTGCCTCATCTTGCTACTTCCCTCTACAATCCAGCATGCACACTTTGTTCCTTTAATGCCAACCTACTCACTGTACCTCCATCTCATCTATCTCGCCACTAACCTCTCATCTGCGTCATGATTCTGTCCTGGAATGCCCTCCCTTTTCATATTTGACAGACAGTTACTCTCCCCATCTTCAAAGTCTTATTAAAAGCACATCTCCTCCAAGAGGTTTTCCTTGACTAAGTCCTCATTTCCTCTTTTCCCACTCCCTTTAACATCACCCTGACTTGCTCCCTTTATTCACCACTCCTGCCACCAACCCCACAGTACTTACATTGTGGTGTACTTTTCCAAACAGTACAGTGTTCTGCACATAATAAGCGTAGTTCAGTTCATAGAGCAGGGGCTTGGGAGTCAGAAGGACCTGGATTCAAATCCCGGCAAATGCTGGGCAAGTCACTTAACTTCTCTGGGCCTCAGTTATCTCATCTGTAAAATGGGGAGTAAGAGTGTGAGGCCCAAATGGGACAGGGTCTATGTCTTATCTGATTAACTTGTACGTACTCCAGCACTTAGAACAGTGCTTGGTATATAGTAAGTGCTTAACAAGTACCATAATTAAAATTATTATAGTAAGCACTCAATAAATATGATTTATTGATATTTCCCAGACATTTTGTTATGCTTCTACAAGAGTAGCCCCATTTTAAGCTATTGCTTATGCCCCTGACTGAACTTCCTTGATAAAGTTAGATTTTCCTTCCAGTCTGGATAAAGTCAGGTATTTCAGAAGCACTAAAAGCAAAGGTCTTCTCAGCTGCTTAGCTCAAAGTCTCATTATTAGCTTACCCCCTTCTTACTATCTCTCATTTCTACCTTCTTGTTTTCTCACATCCCCTTCCTTCATCTTACTTCAGTGCCTCCTTCCTCTCTGTCTTATGCCACCTGCAACTAACACTCACTCCCCATTCAGTCTTGCTTGCCCAAAGGCAATGATCCGGACCAAAGGAAAGGGAGCCAATACCACTGTCTCAACTGACTGCCTAACCATCCCTTGGGCCATGAGTGCATTACCATTCTCAGAACCTGGTGAAAATTGTGCAGTTTATAATGCTCCCAGCAGGCAAAAAAAAATAAATCGGCTTTAAAGATAAACCCAGTAGTCTCCCTTTTTTTTTGTACCCTAGATTACCTCTTGAAAATATCTACCAAGCTGATCGTTTTCTTGTCTAAAGTAATTTCCGCATCAGTAGGGAAAATTGCATGCTTCCTTGTGAATCCCATTCCTGATTTCTGCAACTCTTCCCTGAATAATTAACTTGAAAAATTGGGGTTAATCCTGTTGTCTGTAACAATAGCAGCATAGCTGCCTGAATCGACCTCTGGGTTTTTGCAGATATAGATTACACACTGAGTTATGAGAGAGATAGATTTGCTGTTTCAGATTCAGAATAGCTACATGCCAACCAAACTTCATCTTAAACTTAGGGAAAAGTGAAAAATCTTTAGAACTATTCAGCTCTCCTCTATGGAGTCCCCTTTTGTTGTTGAAGTAAATCACAACTCTCACTTCACTCGCTTCTGTGCAAGTGTCAATTCAAAGAATTGAAATCATTGCCTTTTGGGTGGCCACCTCTGGAGGCTGTAGTTGGCTTGGAAATGGTCCCAAATGACAATCTGCTGGAGGAGCTGGGCATGGAGGGATGCAGATAAAGATGCACTTCACTTGCCATGGCTCCACTTCCCATCCAAGTGAGATTGTAGAGGCCTAATTAGCTTCCCTCTCCCTCCATCCCTCCTCCCTGCCAGGGCTTAACTTCTCATGTTATGGAGTGGGATGATGAGCCAAATTCATGGGAAGGTAAATCTGTGACCACCCAGCTGCCATCATCCCAACCCCCATCACCCCAAATCACCACCTTCAAGGGTGATGATCAAGGTGCCACTGCCAACCCTCACAAAAACCAGGTGCTCCTCTGCCTACCTCAAAGGGCACATTGCAGTTCGTCAGCTATACATTTCCAGGTAACAATGTAAAGGGAACCTTTTGAGGAAGCTCCAGGACCTGTGTCTTTCCAGGGAGATCCTGACCCCTCTCCTGGATCCAATCCACCAAAGGTATTTATCGAGTACTTATTGGGTGCAGTTCTGGGGAAAGTATAGTTGGAGTCGGAAGGCATGATCCTTCTCCACAAAGATCTTATAGTCTAGAAGGGAAAACAGACATTAAAATAAATTATGGATAGGTACATAAGAGCTGTGGGATTGAGGGCTGAAAGTGGGGTGAATAAAAAGTACTTAAAGGTACAGATCCAAGGGCTAGGTGACACAGAAGGGGGAGTGAGTAGGGGAAATGAGGTCTTAGCAGGGGAAAGCCTCTTGGAATAGAAGAGGCTTTGAAAGTGGGGAGAGTGGTGGTCTGTCATATATGAAGCAGGAGAGCTCTGGGTCAGAGGGAGGAAGGAGGCAAGGGGTCAGCAACACTTCCAGTTCCCTGTTCACTTAAGCCATGAGACTCAATGGCAGGTAGTAGAAGTCGAAAAGGGAAAGGCATTTATAGTGAAAATACCAAACAGAAAAGGGTACATTGCTGGATCTCTACCAGGCAGGGGGAAGATCAGCAAAAACTAAACTCTCCAGTATAAAAGCAAACAAATGGCCACATTGCTGTTGGTAACCACAAAGTTCTTGTTTGCAGTCATGGCAGCTCTGATGGTGGTAGGGGTCTAAGGAACCCAGGATGAAATGAAGCAGCCAGCTGCAGGAAAAGGTAAGTCTCTAACTCTGTGTGGGGTCCTGGGCATGTAACAGCCAGGCAAAGCAGGAGCAGTTTTACAAAAAGGTGGGGAAGAGAGAGATGGAAAGTGAAATATTCCCTTATATTTGAAGATGACATCTCTGGTGCATACAACTGAAGACTGGCACATAAATGATTATCTCAACCATTCCACTCTGTGGCCAGCTTTGCTTCCTGCAGAACCTAATATTTTATAATCTTCCTCTTAATTTCAAATCTTCCTCCAATTTCTGCCCAAGGAGAGCAGTCTCCCTCCTGACTGTCACATGCTCAGCTGGATATTCCTAGAATCAGCTCTAACATCATTTACTGTGGTGCTTATACAAGTCTTTAAAAGCATGTTCTCCCCATTTTTGCTTGCATATATACATTTCAAAATGTACACACATGTAAGTATATGGCCATGGTCAAAGATGACCACATTGGCAGTGAAGACAGTGAAATTCTATCCAAATGTGATTGAATGAAGGACCAACAATGACCAACAATGTTGGAGTAGAGTTAGACTGAAAGCTCATTATGGACAGGGAATGCATCTACTAATTCTGTTGTATTGTACACTCCCAAGTGCTTAGTATTGAACTTTGCATATAGTAAGTGCTCAATAAATACCACTGATTGATTGATATACAAGGGGTACACTCTTATTCACGTTGCTTTCCTGTGGAAAGGGAGCTGGAAAATGGGGGGCAGAAGCTCTGTTCTGCAACAGGATCGAAAATACATTTTGTGTTGTACCCAATATCTCTCCTGGTCTTGTCCAAATCTCCTTTTGAGTTTTTCTCTTCTTCTTGCCTCTCCTGCTCTACTCCCTGGAAACCCTACTTCCCAGAAAAGCAGGGGCCCATTTTGACTTGAGAAAATTGTATTCATGGCCACTGATAATACTAAATCAATTCATATTGCCTGCAAATAACACTGTCTTGATCAGAATTTGGC
The DNA here is from genome assembly GCF_015852505.1 of Tachyglossus aculeatus. Taxonomy (NCBI): domain Eukaryota; kingdom Metazoa; phylum Chordata; class Mammalia; order Monotremata; family Tachyglossidae; genus Tachyglossus; species Tachyglossus aculeatus. The sequence goes on from NC_052068.1 coordinate 44,886,855, forward strand.
TTTGAGAAAAAAGAAGAGACCTGTTTTTTGTCATCACTGGAGTGACAGCAGTGCACTGTGGTTTCTGCTTCTGTGTGAGTTCTTTTCAAAACTAATAAACTTCAAAGCACTGAATAGCAGGACCGTTTTGGGGTTGTTCAGTGGGATGCATGATTGCTGGTGGCCCTTCAAAAGCACAGATAAAATCAAATCTGGGAGAGCTGCAGTGTGAGCAGAATCATGCCTTGGTCTTTAGAGAAAAGAACGCTTGTGCTATTAAAACTGTGTACAGCATTGATAACATCAACAAGAAACACCCCATCACTTTTTTTGGTCACTGTAATTTTCTGTAACTACCTCCAAAAGCTGCAAGTTTCAAAATTCAAGATAAATAATTCCTTAACTTTTCATCAAGGCTCTGAGAGGCTCCTCCTCTTCACCCTGTTCCATCAAATAGAAAAAGTGTGCTCTCCAAGTTTTGTTTGCACTTCACATCTGTAAACTTGCCATTTGCCTGGTATGTGACCTTGGGCAAGTCACTTAACTTCTTTGTGCCTCAGTTACCTCATCTGTAAAATGGGCATTAAGACTGGGAGCCCGTTGTGTGACATGGACCGTGCCCAACCTGATTACTTTCTAACTACCCCAGCACTTAGAACAGTAACTGGCTATAGTATGCATTTAACAAATACTATTTAAAAAAAAAGACATCATTCATTCTGAAATAAACTGAAACATACAGAATATTACAAAAATTCCTTTTAGAATTCCTAACTACTTTTCAGAGAGCCACATTCTCCCACCATTGGAAGTTCTCTTTGTCTGTGAATTACAATAGCTTACAATTGAGCAGATTACTGCTGTGCTGAGCAAGCTGTCACCGTAATGTACTGAGAGAATTAATGGACCTTTCAAAGTTGCCAAACATATCTGGGGAGTAGCTTTTGCACTTGAAGGCTCTGCCTTCTGGTAGTCACAATTATTAAGGGCATTCCTAGTCTACATTGGGCAAATGCACTAGGGTTTATGAGCAACAGTGCACAAACACCAAAGGGGTAATCAGTGTGAAGATATTCAACTGGGCAGAAACTCCAATACATCTTTTGTGTCAGACTCTCTGCGAGCCTTCCTAGGCCAGTGTGAATAATTAAGTGCATTTATGTACTGGCCCTATGAGATTCGGTTCATTCACTCCTGAATGGAATTGTATCCAGAGATTTAGATTAAGCTTTTCCCATCTGCATGGAGCTTCACCACCTGGAAATAACCTGCAGAAAGATTTCATAAACCTGAGCTGACAAAGAAGTGGCAGGTGAATTTCACCCAGAGCATGTCTAAGATAGTGCAGCTTGGGGCTGATTGTGGTTAAATTTGCCCAAATTGTGTGACAATGGGATCCCAGAAGTCAGACCTAAATTGGTTAAGAAATCTATCAATCAGTGTCAACTTCCTTTAAATCACTGACAGAAAGGCTGCTGCATCCAAAAAGGCCAACGAAATTCTGAGAATCATCAGAAAGATTTCTTTACTGAGTAAAGCCATGGTAAATCTAAACCTGGAATTTTGAACAGTGTTGTGTTCTTAAAAAGAATGTTACAGACCTGGAGAAGTTAGGGGAAAGGACAGCTGAGTTGAGCAAGGGGATGGAGAAACTGCCATATAAGGGTGTGTTGAAAATATCAGGACTCAGTCTGGTAAAGGCAAAGCTGACAGAATGTGTCTGTTACATTATTTTATTGAACTCTCCCATGTGCTTAGTAGAGTGCCTTGCATACAGTAAACGCTCAATATATATGACTGATGGACTGACAGGATGACAAAGCATAAAGGATGTAGAAAGGGCAACAATTTCTCCCCAAATCCCACAAGACCAGGAGGGACATGAAATGATGCTGGAAGCCTTAGGTTCAAAATGGGCAAAGAGTCCTTCACAGTAGGTGATAAACATGTGCAATGTGTCCCCTCTTATCTTACCTCACCGATCTACTTCAGCCCAGCCTGTCACTTCTATCCTCTAGCTCCAACTTGTTCAATACACCTCAACTACCTCTACCTCACCACTGACCCCTTTCCCTTATCCTCCCTCTGTCCTGGAATGCCTTCCCCCTCCATATAAGATAGACCACCTCTCTCCCTACATTCAGAGCCTTATTAAGGCCACATGCACCCCAAGAGACCTTCTCTGATTTTTTTTCCTTTTTCCCAGCTCTCTATCCCTTCTGCATTGTCTATACACTTGCATCTGAACCTTTTGATCACTTGATATTCACCCCATCCCCAGTTCCACAGCACTTATATAAATATCTGTAGTTCATTTATATTAATGTCCGCCCCCCCCCACTTCTAAACTGTAATCTTACTGCGGGCAGGGAACATGTCTACCAACTCTGCTGTATTGTACGGTGCTCTGCAACAGTAAACATTCAATAAAGGACACTGATGGATTTATGTACCTCATTACCACAGCTGGTTCAAGAACAACTCAGATAAAATTCCTTGGTTAGAGATGGATAAGAGGGTAGAAGAGGGAAAAGTTAGAGAACTTGGTTGAGAGATGCATAGATGATTGGTTTATGGGATAAGATTCATCCTAATCACCAAACATACCTTAATGTCAGAAGAGAATACTGGATAGTATGAACCACTGACCCAATATAGCATTTCTTATATTTTCACATCTCTCTGAAGACTGAAACCATCTTCAGTAAGAAACTGTCCTGAGGAACCACCACCCTAGACTATCTTACAATTTAAGAATTAAAGTCCACTGAATATAAGAACTGCCATAGTAGGTCAAACTAGTGCTCCTTCCAGCCAAGAATTCTGTCTTTGACTGTGGCACAAAAATACACTTGAGAAAATAATGTGATATCCTCCTTTTCCTATATAACATGTGTAAAGCATAAACAATCGTCCCCCTCAATAAACCCAAACTTCTCTTTTGTCTTCCATTCAATATCCTGGATTCCTAACTCAAAAATGTGCCACTACTGGGTCTCTTCTACTTGTTCCTAGTTAAGAGCAAATATTATTCTTAAAGCCTTTGGTAGTGGGACTATATAGAGGGTGTCATTACAGGGAGCTTCTACTAGGCAGGATTGCTTTTTCTTAAAGTTGAAAAGACCCATTCTTTGTACACCTTATGATGTTGTCATACAGCACATAAAAAAAAGTGAAATACCATTCTACCTTTCCTCTTTTATGAGCCATGGGGAAGCAATGATCTAAAACAGGAAAGTGCCTACCATCTTTCTCTATTCCTTCTAAGGCCTACTAAAAATCATATTTCATGCAGGGAGCTTTCCCTGACCAGCTTCTCAACTCCCCACCCTAATGTCTATGTCACCTATGTATTTTGATACTCACCCCACCCACAATACTTATGTATATATCCTTATAGTGTTGCTTCTCTTACCTGTAATTTATTTTATCTGTATTTCTCACTAGACTGTAAGATCCTTGAGGGCAGAGATCATTTCTACATAAAAAGGGAAGGAAAACACTTGGCAACTATACCCCATAGTCTTCAGTGATTTTCTAACTGGAGCAGCTTTGCTTCCTCAGTATTGTTGCTAGTTCATAAACCTTGAAATCTCTGTGGATGGGGAAACCATGTGTGCAAATTGCCTAAACTATGCCTAAATGGATTATGGTTGTCCCTGGACACTCCTATTTTATCGTCCTCAACCCAGTTGAAGAGGTTGGTTTATGGCATAGTGATAAGCTGTATCCCCTAGTTGGTTCCTGCAGATGAGAATCTGATTAATTTGGAAAATATGCCAATCATATGATGCAATATGATGCAGTTATTGGATGGGGGGGGCGGGGGGAAGGACACTGAAGCTTTATTAAAATTCCTCTCCTCCACCAGGTTATACTGAGATCACAGTGGAAGAGAGAGAGAGACACAGAGAGAGAGAGAGAGAGAGAGAGAGACAGAGAGAGAGAGAGAGAGAGAACTTTCCAAAAAATCTAGATCAGTTTCCTTCCCTGTCTCTAACATCCCCTACTTGTTGGGTGGGAGCTAAGACCACCACTGCTGTGCAGGCATCCACCCCAGCTCTTTGAGGCACAGAGGGGGATAAAGAACAAGTGGAGGGGCCAGATCCAGACCAGTCTCAGCAGAAATTCCCACCTTTCTCCTCCTCAGTTCCACCTTGCCTCTAGTCCAGTAACTAAGTAGTTTAAATCACTAAGACAATAAATGAGGCAGCAACATACAGCAGCATCTCATCCACTTCTCTTGGATGACTTCTTCAGATAAGCAGGTTGTAGTTCACAGTAACTGTACTCCTTCATGGAGCCCCTTGGATTATAATGAAGATAGTTTTCCATATCACCAAATGAGCGTGATTTAGTCTGTGCCTTAGTTATCCTGATCAGGAAGTTAGCATTGAGTTCTTTTGTTCAAAACACAAAGGAGCCTTTTCATATGCTGCTTCCAAATACTAAAAACAGAGATATGTACTTCCCTCAGGTCCTGTGTGTCTACTGGGGAGAGGTCTGGGCCTTGGGAGAAATAGAGACCTATTCACCAAGGTGTAAACCAGAGAATGTGGCTAAGCAAGCCCAATAAGGGAAGGTCTTTTAAAAATCTCAGATCTACTCAGCAATTAGTACACTGCATGGCACATAGTAAGCACTTAAATGCCACTAAAAAATAAAGGATAAAATATATTCTGCATCTACCCCAGTGCTTAACACATAGTATGTCCTAAGTACCATCGATCAACCAGTCAATGGTATTTGTTGAACATTTACTGTGTGCAGAGCCCTGTACTAAGAACTTGGGAGATCACAATGCAACAGAGGTGATAGACATGTTCCCTGCTCACAAGAAGCTTACAGTTTAGAAGGTGATTTTACAATCTAATAATAATAATAATCAGCATCATCAATGCCTGAACACAATCCCAGGGTTCTGCATCAGTCTTTGCTACTGGAGGGTGTGGGGAATCTATTGATTCAGCAGCTGCTCTTCTCCCATAACAATAGGATCTGACAGATCTCTGAATCACACACACAGTGTTTGCTCACCACTGAAAGAGGAAAAAAAGGTTCAGGATAGCTATCAATCAGTGGTATTGAGAGCCTTACTGAGCTTAATGCACTATGCTCACAACTCTATACAAAGAAAAACGGAGCAGATACCTCCTGGAGATTCCTTTCAGATCCCAGATTTCAAAAGGGTGATGGGAGTTACATGTAAGTATTGGAAGGGTGAAAACTATACCTTTATACAGATAATTGGGACATTAAGTTTTGTGTGTGTGTGCTTAAAACCTAGGTTAGAAAAACTGCTTCAGATTTAAGAAATCTGAAGCAGTTTTAAGAATCAAGAAAGCTATCCCTTAGTGTTTGAAGAAATGTGTGCATGAGAAAACTGTGAACACCATGCCTAAGATTTGGGATTAGTATGGTTTATTTTAATTGCTAAGAATGTAAACCCCTCTCAGAGTCATGAAGAAACGTGTGCATGAGAGAACTGTGCACACCATGCCTAAGATTTGGGATTATTATGGTTTATTTTAATTGCTAAGAATGTAAACCCTCTCAGGGTCACACCTGGAGAGTTTTCAGTACTCTACCAGTCTTGATTACGGGAGGGAGAGTCAAACAGAGGCATATCCATTCAATTCCGAGCTTGGGCAGTGGCTAATAAGTGGAAGGCAATCTGCTACAAATCAAAATTCACCTGTGCTGGGCAGCAGCGGCGTGGGAGAAAGTCGAGGGCAGAGACTCAAGTGTACTGCGTGGAAGGAGGCAATAGTAAGCTGCTTCCATATTTTTACCAAGAAAACTCTACGGATACACTACCAGAACAATTGCAGATGGAGATGGGGCATTCTGGGAATGATGTGTCCACGGCATCACTGTGGTTCGGACATGACTCGACAGCATTAGAAAGGACAAGAAGAATGTGAAATCATTTTAGGCGAATGGGCCTTTGGGTGATGTGATTGCTTGTGACTTTTGATTGAAGTCTAGCAGAATTGCTAGTTGATATTAAGTAGAGTGAATTTCTCAAAACATGTCATACAAAAGTGATCCACATAATAAATTAGAGATGGCAGTCTAACTTGAACTTTTCCAGAAGTTTTCTGAAAGCTCAGGATATTGTTTCTGCAAGAGAAAAATATTCTTAACATGACTAAAAAGAAAAGGCCAACTCAAATTAATTCCTGTAAACAATGTCCATAGATGTGCCTTCCAATTCCTGCAGAATTGCATATCTTTGTAAATTTAGAATGCAAGTTTGTGGCATTCCAAGAGCAGTCTTTCCAGTGCCTTTCACCACACAAAAAAAAATATCTGAGAGCCAGTGATTGTCAGTTCAAATCCCAGGGGTAATTCTAAAGAGTTTGGAAGGGAAGAGTAGGGGAGGTTGGTAAGCTAGTTGGTAAGCTAAGCAGAGGCAGAATACTCTTTAAAAATTCTTCTTCTTCCAGTCTCTACTGTTCCTTTTCTAGTTTTACGGGTTTGTTCTCCTGCTAGGAACATTGATAATATTTTTCACCTTCCCCATTAACATGGGTAAAGGAGCTCCATTCTGGAGAATTCTCGCAGGAATTTTTAAAAAGCCCTGTATATAAAGTAAAAGCAATGCCCACTAGTAATACTCAGTTCCCATTGTTCTTAGACTGCAAGTAGAAATGGCAACAATCACAATACAATAAACACCACTGCTCATCATTCATTCATTCAAATTTATTGAGTGCTGTGTGCAGAGCACTGTACTAAGCGCTCTACTAAGTGCTTGGGAAGTACAAGACGTCTCTGTATTTTTTCTCATTTTAGGTCAAATAATGTGCTTGAAATAGAGCAAGTAGCTACAGTATCATATTGACATCACCTCATCATGCCTTAATATTGATCCAGAAGTGCCAGCCAAAGCAGCCAACCTGAGAAAATTTTCTGCCAAGAATGCAAACCCCAACCAACTTCTTTACACAGATCTGGACCAAGCAAACTTATACCGAGTGGGAAAAATTCATGGGCTCCATTTTTTTTCATCGCATTAGCATGGCCCAAATCACTAGTTGGCTTGCAATCAATCATATTTATTGAATGCTTACTGTGTGCAGATTGCTCTACTGGGCACTTGAGAGAGTACAGTATAATAATATAACAGACACATTCCCTCACATAAATAGCTTACAGTCTACAGGGGGAGGCAGACAGTCAAAAAAAGAAAAATTATGGATATGTTCATGAGTGCTGTGGGGCTGGGAGGGGGAATGCCACACCAGGGAGTGGAAGAAAAGGAAAGAGGGCTTAGTCAGGGAAGGTCTCTTGGAGGAAATGTGCCTTCAATAAAGATTTGAAGAGTAGGAGAGTAATTGTCGATCGACATGAAAAAGGAGGGTTTTGCTGGCCAGAGACATGATATAGGTGAGAGGTTGGTGGTGAAATTGATGTTGTCATTAGAGGAGGAGAGTGTCTGGGCTGGGTTGAAGTAGGAGAGTAGCAAGGAGAGGTAGAAAGAAGGGGCACGGTAATTGAGTGCTTTAAAGCCCATGGTAAGGAGTTTCTGTTTGATGTGGATGGGAAACTACTAGAGTTTCTTGAAGAGTGAAGAAACACAGACTGAACATTTTTGTAAAAAAAAAATGATCTGAGCAGCAGAGTGAAGTATGGACTGGAGTGGGAAGGGACAAGAGGCAGGGAGGAGGCTGATACAGTAATTGGAGCAGGATAGAATAAGTGTTAGGATTAACATGATAGCAGTTGCAAAATGGATCTTGAATATTCTACTCTTTTGCTATAATTCACAATGCCAGGGTTGAGATTGGGCTACTGTAAATGAGGCAGGGTTTCCTTACATAAACCTGAGCATTGCTGCTTTTAGATGTAGGATTCCCTGAGCTCCTGGCACTCCTACATTCAACTGCCTGCACTCTGGGAACTTCCATGATAGCACTCAGGCTATCAGTAAGGTCAAGAGACACTCACTTTATTCTTTCATGATCACCCTCCTGTCTGGGACTCCCTTCCCTTTCATATGAACAAACCCTATCAAAATACTTGCCCCTTACCTTCTTCCCCCTGACTGCCATTTTCATCCATTCATTTTCTAATAGCTTCTTCCCTCACTGCTTTCAAGTATGCTCATGGGTCTCCTATCCTAAATAATACATCCCTAGACCCCATGGTTGCCTTCAGTTATTGTCCCATCTCCCTCCCCAAACTCCTTGAGTAAATTGTTCACACCCACTGCCTCCATTTCTTCTCCTCCAATTCTCTCCCTGACCCCCTTCAATCCATTGAGAGTTCCCTCTTAAAGGTCACCAGTGACTACCTTCTTGCCAAATCCAATAGCCTCTACTCCATCTTAATCCACCTCAATCTCAATCATGTTTATTGAACACTTACTGTGTGCAGAGCACTGTATTAAACACTTGGGAGAGGAAAGCTCATTGTGGGGCAGGGAATGTGACTGTTTATTGTTATATTGTACTCTCTCAAGTGCTTAATACAATGTTCTGCACACAGCAAGTGCTCAATAAATATGATTAAATGAATGAATACAATACAATAGAATTGGTAGACACATTCCCTGTCCACAAACTTTTTGAGGAATAAGGAGATGGAGACTGAACTTTTTTTAGAAAAATGATTTCAGCAGCAGAGCGCAGTATGGACTAGAGCAGAGAGAGACAGGAGGCAGGGAGGTTAGTGAAGAGGATGATACAGTTGTCAAGGCAAGATAGAATAAGTGCTTGGATCAGTGTAGTAGCAATTTGGTTGGAGAGGAAAGGGCTGATTTTAGTGATGATGTTAAGATAGAACTACCAAGATTTGATGACAGGTTGAATATGCGGGTAGAATTATGAGGTGAGGGATAATGCACACTTGTGAGACAAGGAAGATGGTGGTGCTGTCTACAGTTATGGTAAAGTCAAGGAGAGAACAATTTGGATGCAAAGATGAGGAGTTCTGTTTTGGACATGTTAAGTTTGAAGTGTTGGCAGCACATCCAAGTCCTCAAGGCAGGAGGATATGTGAGACTGCAGAGAAGGAGAGAGGTCAGAGCTGGAGAAGCAAATTTGGGAATCATCTGCTTAGAGGTGGTAGTTAAAGCCAAGGGAGTGGATGAGTTCTCAGCAGGAGTGCATGAAGATGGAGAATAGAAGGGGAACTCAGCCTGTGGGAATCCCACAGTTAGAGGGTGAGGCAGAGGAGGAGGCTGTGAAAGACTCTGAGAATGAGCAGCCAGAGAGATAGGAGGAGAACCAAGACAGGACAGTGTCAGTAAAGACAAGGTTAGATAATATTTCCAGGAGAATATCACCCCCAACCTACTACCTTATCCCACTGCTTTTCTACTACAACCCAGCCACACACATCATTCCTCTAATAATGCCAACCTACTCACGGTACCTTGATCTCACCTATCTCACCTCTGACTCTCACTTATGTCCTGTCTCTGGCCTGTAACACCCTCCCTCTTCATATAATAATTGTGGTATTTGTTAAACGCTTTACTGGATGCCATGCACTGCATTAAGCTCTGGGGTGGTTATATGCAAATCAGGTTGGAAACAGTCCCTGTCCCACGTGGGGCTCCCAGTCTCAATCCCCATTTTACAGATGAGGTAACTGAGGCACAGAGAAGTGAAATGACTTGCCCAATGCATAGCAGCAAGTAGTGGTTGGATTTGAGAGATAATATAATAATAATAATAATAATAATGGTACTTGTTAAGCACTTACTATGTGCAAAGCACTGTTCTAAGTGCTGGGGAGGTTACAAGGTGATCAGGTTGTCCCACAGTGGGGCTCACAGTTTTAATCCCCATTTTACAGATGAGGTAACAGGCCAAGAGAAGTTAAGTGACTTGCCCAAAGTCACACAGCTGGCAGTTGGTGGAGCTGGGATTTGAACCCATGACCTCTGACTCCAAAGCCTGGGCTCTTTCCACTGAGCCATGCTGCTTCTATCTAACAATGGAGTACATTTCATCCATACTAAGGTTCTGTGTTCTTCGCCATTCCTAATCTTGATGATGGTGCACTCAATCTTAACTTCCTAGCTAACCAGGTACTAAATTTTGCCGATTTACCATTCTTTTCATGTACTTTGGTTTTATTATTCCACCATTTATTCCCCATCTAAATGAAGGACATCATTACCTCCTTGGCTGAACAGGAGAGTTAAAATATTTTCATGGTAGTGCTCTCATCTGAACTCAGAGATGAAGATTCACTGATGATCATAAAATGGTTCAAATCACTTGCCCCAAGATAGCTCTTGAGATTCCAATATAAAAAAATGAGGAATTGTTCTGTATTTCTGGGCTTCTCAGGCAGAGAACCTAGACATCTTTTGAGTCTCCTCTCATCTATGATCCTACATGAATCAAACTCTGTAAAACTGTGCCACATTTTGAACTCTGTTATATTCCTTTGAATTCATCCTTTGACAGTGTCTCAGCAAATCAAGCGGGTGCAGAGATAGGGAAATGGGAAAAGGAAAGAACATGTTCAATTTATTTTACTTGTACATATTTACTATTCTATTTATTTTATTAATGATGTGCATATAGCTATAATTCTATTCATTCTGACGGTTTTGACACCTGTCTACATGTTTTGTTTTGTTGTCTGTCTCCCCCTTCTAGACTGTGAGCCCGTTGTTGGGTAGGGACCTTCTCTATATGTTGCCGACTTGTACTTCCCAAGCGCTTAGTACAGTGCTGTGCATACAGTAAGCACTCAATAAATATGATTGAGTGGAAGTAGGGCATTCCAGGCCAGGGGAAGGGCATGGGCCGGGGGTCGACGGCAGGACAGGCAAGAACGAGGTACAGTGAGGAGGTTAGTGGCAGAGGAGCGGAGGGTGCGGGCTGGGCTGGAGAAGGAGAGAAGGGAAATGAGGTAGGAGGGGCGAGGTGATGGAGAACCTTTAAGCCTTGCATACCAGTGGTGCCCTGAATTTTAAATAGAATGTATGATTCAATATAATAATGTACAAAAGTTGAAAATCCTTACTAATTAAGATTTTGGAAAGGTTCCATTTTTTAATACAGAAATTTTGAGAAAAATGAAAGACTATTTATTGAACACTTCATTTAAGTTGGAGAAACAGAAATTGTATATCTGTATCTAAGGTATTTTAGCTTCCAGGGAAACCATCTTTTTATTATCAGGTAAACATTTCAAAATGGCAAATTTGAATATCTGTTTTTCAAGGTTTGAAATGAATTTGTCTGTGCTGTCACATTAGGTCCAGAGTGGCCTTTATCCAAAGTGGGTAGCCAAGCAAACTTCCTTCCCCAACCTGAGGCTTATAGATCAATAGCATGTATTAGATACCTACTATGTGCAGAGTACTGTACTAAGTACTCGGGAGAGTTCAATAGAATTGGTAGATCTTATCCCTGCCAACAGGAAACTAGCTGGGGAGGCAGACGCTAAAATATGAAAAGGGAAAAATGATCAAGTATGAGTTCACATGGCAGGGCTAGTCTAAAGTAGCAGAAGTATTGGGATGGGAAAATAGGGTAGAGTCATGTTAGATTAATTATGGAAAGACTTCTGGAGAAGAGCTAATTTCAGAAAGGCTTTGAATAATAATAATGACATTTATTAAGTGCTTACTACATGCAAAGCACTGTTCTAAGCGCTGGGGAGGTTACAAGGTGATCAGGTTGTCCCCTGTGGGGCTCACAGTCTTAATCCCTATTTTACAGATGAGGTAACAGGCACAGAGAAGTTAAGTGACTTGCCCAAAGTCACACAGCTGACAATTGGTGGAGCCGGGATTTGAACCCATGACCTATGACTCCAAAGCCCAGGCTCTTTCCTACTGAGCCACGCTGCTTCTCTACAACCTAAAGAGCACACTCCATACATTCTGCTCCTTTAATGTCAACCTAATCTCTTACTCTTCATACCTCAATCTTGCTTATCCTACACCTCACCCGTTGTCCACATCCTCCCTAGGGTCCAGAACTCCCTCCCCCTTCATTTCTAACAGACCTCTATTCTCCCCACTTTCAAACACCTACTAAACTCACATCTTCTCCAATAGGCCTTTCCTGACCAGGTCCTGAATTCCCCCTGTCTCTCGGTCACTTATGAGCTAGACTGTGCACCCTGATATTCTGATAGTCATTCCAGCCCAATGGCACTTTATTTTAATGTCTGTCTCCCCCAGTATACTGCAAGCTCCTTATGGACAGGTCGCATCCATCAACTCTACTGTACTGTATTTTCCCAAGCACTTAGTGCTCTGCACACAGTAAGTGTTCAATAAATACCACTGATTGAACAGCTGTTTGCCAGGTGCAAACAGGAGGGAATGCCAGGTAAGAGGTTGTGAGCAAGAGTTTGGAGGAAGAAGAGATGACAAGAGGGCACAGTGATTAGTTTGGCTTGGAAGGAACAAAGAGCAACCTGGAGTGGAGTGAGAGAAGAGATGAGAAGAGAGAGAGAGAGAGAGAGACAGAGACAGAGAGAGAGAGACAGAGAGACAGAGAGAGAGAGAGCGCAGTTGGGCAGGAGTTGGTTTGATTTAAAAAAAGGAATAGACATTTGAAGAGTGAGGAAATATGTTCAAAATGACATTTTATAAAACGGATCCAGGCAACAAAGTATAGACTGAAGAAAAGGAGGTCAGGAGGTGGTTGCTGCAGTAGCCAAGCCAGGATATGATGGGCTCTTGACTCAGTGTGGTGGTAGTTTGGATAGAGAGGAAGGGGCAGATTCTGGAAATATTAGGGGGGTTCTGGAAACAGACTTAATATTGAGACAAAGAAATGGAGTCAGGGACAGTGCAATAGTTACAGATTTGAGGGATGGGTGGCTTGGGGAAGCAGTGAGAAAGGAGGATGGGGATGTGATGAGACAAGGTGGGATGGGGAAGATCATGCTTAATCAATCAATCATATTTATTGAGCACTTACTGTGTGCAGAGCACTGTACTTAAGTCCCAGAACCTCAAGGCCTGTAACTTCCAGGCTCTGCTCTGAGTGACCACAACTTCCAAATGTTCTAAATGAACGCCTCAGTGGAAGACATCAACTGTGCAAGAGGCTCCTGATATGATGTGCAGACACCAGGTTTCACATCATGCAATTGGCTGAGTGTCAAAGTGATACACATGGAGAAGCAGCATGGCTCTGTGGAAAGAGCCCGGGCTTGGGAACTAGAGGTCATGGATTCTAATGTGAGGCTGATTTACATGATCATCAGGAAGATAAAGACTTGGGTTTTAATGCCAAAGTTAGACCTTGAATACTGGTGCTAATTAATTCACATTTAATATCTTGAAAGATTAGAATCTGTTGCAGTGGAAATAAATGCCAGGTGGGTGGTTCTTCATTAGCAGGAGACCAGAAGAAATTCTGAAATAACTTGAAATCAAAACCACCCTGCTGGTATTGCCACCTTATTTATTCAGTCCTTTTAAATTAATGTGTGAATCTGACAAAATTCCCTCACAGGATGAGCCAAAATCAGAGCTATTTGTGGTAATTATGGACTTCCAAAGGACCACTTTCCACCCATAGACAGTTTGTGTATAGCATCAAGTTTACCTGTTACCAATTCATTAACAGGTTGGACATAAAGCACGAGAAGCAGTGTGGCTTAGTGGAAAGAGCACGGGCTTGGGAGTCAGAAAACGTGGGTTCTAATCCTGGCTCCGCCACTTTTCTGCTGTGTGACCTTGGGCAAGTCACTTAACTTCTCTGGGCCTCAGTTACCTCATCTGTAAAGTGGGGATTAAAACTGTGAGCCTCATGTTGTATCTACCCCAGAGCTTAGAACAATGCTTGGCACATAGTAAGTGCTTAACAAAATACCATAATTATGATTACGATAAAGCAGAAATTTCTCTCCCTTAATGTACCATAAACCATCTGGAAGCCGAGAAGCCCCTCCTTTTTGAATGATCACTTTATATATAATAAGTGTGATATTTGTTAAGCACTTACTATGTGACAAATACTGTACTAAGCACAGGGGTAGGTCAGACATAGTCCCTGTCACACACAGGGCTCACTGTCTAAATAGGAGGGAGAACAGGCATTGGTTCCCTATTTTACAGATGAAGAAAGAGGCCCATATTAGTTAAGTGACTTGCCCGAGGTCACACGGCAGGCCAGTGAGGTATCCAGAATAGAAACCAGGCCCATGCTCTTTCCATCAGGCCCCACTGTTTCTGTGTTCATATTAAAGCTGTATCCAAAAAGATTCTAATTCTCAATTCTTTGCACTCTTACTTAAGGCTTTCAAATACTCAACTTTTTTGAAAAGAACTCTCTCCCTTGAAAGAAAGTGGCCCTTCGGTCCTATGACACCAGTCACTTCTCTGACTGCTTTTGTCTCACTGGGAGCCCTGGTGGGATGGGTCTGATGTGAATGACAGCAAAAGAGATCTGATAGCCCTACTCTGCCCACCAAAGAAAGATCTTACATACTGCTGGTTTCCTATTTCCCAACATTCAGTTTAAAATATCAATGAGAGTGTCACACTTTAAGTTGAAATAATAATATTTCGTCAATCGAGGTAATGCTTCAAGGAGATATCTATAACTTGTCAAAGGTCTTCAAGAGCTCACAGTATCCTTCCATCTCTCTGGAACATAATTCCACCTTCCTGGTAAAGGATTATAATAATAACATTTATTGTATTTGTTAAGCATTTATTAGGTGCCAAGCACTGTTCTAAGCACTGGGGTAGAAACAGGATAATCAGGTTGCCTCATGTGGGGCTCACAGTTTTAATCCCCACTTTACAGATGAGAGAATTGAGGCACGTATAAATTAAGTGGCTTGCCCAAGGTCACACAGCAGACAAGTGGTGGAGCAGAGATGAGAACCCACATCCTCTGACTCCCAAGCCTGGGCTTTTTCCACTGAGCCATGCTGCTTCTCTTTGTGTATCACTTTGACAATCATTCATTCATTCATTCAATCATATTTATTGAGCGCTTACTGTGTGCAGAGCACTGTACTAAGCGCTTGGGAAGTACAAGTTGGCAACATATAGAGACGGTCCCTACCCAATAACGGGCTCAATTGCATGGTGTGAAATACCAAGAACCTCACAGGACAGGGCAGAGAGTGTGTCCACAGTTGATGTCTGGCTGGGTGCCACCATTCTTTTTTATGGTATTTGTTAAGCACTTACTATGTACCAACTGTGCTCAATGCTGGGTTAGATCAATCAATCATATTTATTGAGTGCTTACTATGTGATGAGCACTGTACTAAGTGCTTGGGAGAGTATAATACAACAGAATTAGCAGAAATTATCCATAACAAGCTTACAGTCTAGAAGGGGAGACAGACACTAATATGAATAAAGAATGTATAATACATAATTTAATATATTTACAGACGTGCCATGGGGTTGGGGGTGGAGTGAATATCAGGTGCCCATAGGTCACAGATTAAAGTGCATAGATGACACAGAAGGGAGAACGAGTCAGGGAAAAGAGGATACAATCAGGGAAAGTCTCTCAGAGGAGATGTGACCTTAGTAATGTTATTAAGGCAGAGAAAGTGGTGGTCTGGTGGCGGGTTTCAGTTATTATCTTCCCCTGCCTTCTCCTCCCATTATTAAAAGAAATAATGTCTTTGAAGATTACTAAATTCTGCCATCATGGCAGTGAGTGCAACAGCTTTGGCAGGACACTCAATGAAATATCCCACTGTACAGTGTTATCCACAACTGTTTACACAGACGTCAGAGCCATATCAGGGGACCCAGGAAGTCAAAATGCTCCAACCAGTTGCAGCCCACAGGAATCAGTGAAACTTACTGAGCACTAAGAGCTTGGAAAGTACAATACAATAGAATTGGTAGACCTGAGGAAAAAAGTTAAGATGAATAAAGCAAATCAATCTATCATTGGCGTTTACTGAGGACTTATTGTGTGCAAAGCCTGTATGCATGCAATTAAAGATCCTCTAATGGGCTTTATCAGCAGGTGCAAATACCATTGTCTGGTATTTTACAGAAGCAAATCCTCAAAACAACTGAAGAAAGTATTTTCACCTAAGGCTGAATCATATATCTGCAGCTAAGTTTTGAGGAAGCTTAGAAGAAAAACAAATCTGGTATTTATTAAGAGCTCTGTATGCATCAAGCACTGTTCTAAGCACTGAGGTATATACAGAGTAATCAGTTTGGACACAGTCTCTGTCTCATATGAAGACTGAATACAAAAAACAGATTCAACAGGTAGAAGAATTCTCACTTTCTTCACCACTGGAGCCACAAAAAGCCTGAGACCTATTTTCTGATACTGTCCCCAGTATGAATGAACATCTGGGAATAACTTTACCTCAGAAATATCTTTACTGAAACAAAACTCTTGGTTAAGTGAAAAGGTGCAGATAGATGTTATTCCATTTGGGGGTCCAGGCACAAATAACGAGGTCCTGGAAAATAGTAATTAGCACACAGCCTCACTGAGCAGAACATCAAGGACAGTGGATCAACAAGATACCCATGCAGCTGCTGCATGGCGTCCGGATGGCAGGGCATGCACCATCTTTTAGTACAGAATAAAGTATTTAAAGACATCATGCAGCAAAGGGTCAGGCAATGTTAAGAAGCAGTAAACTGGAGGGAGATCACTACAGCTGATGAGACAGCTTGGCTGGCGGCAATCAGAATAGGCATAATTCTCCATGAAGAGGAAAGAGCACAGGTCTGTGAGTCAGAAAATCTGTTTTCAAATCCCAGTTCCTCCACTGACCTATGGGACCTTGGATAAGTCACTTAACTTCTGTGGGCCTTGGTTTTCTCATCTACAAATAAGAGACAATAGATTGTCCAAGCCCTTAGTAACAATAATAATAATAATTTTGGTATTTGTTAAGTGCTTACTATGTGTCAAGCACTGTTCTAAGCACTGGAGTAGATACAAGGTAATTAGGTTTTTCCACGTGGGGCTCACAGTCATAATCCCCATTTTCCAGATGAGGTAACAGGCACAGAGAAGTTAAGTGACTTGCCCAAAGTCACACAGCTGATAAGTGGTGGAGCTGGGATTAGAACCCACGACCTCTGACTCTCAAGCCCATGCTCTTTCCACTGACCCATGCTGTGCTCTGCACCGAGTAGGTGTTCAATAAATACAATTGAATGAATGAGTGCATTGTGAGTTCCATGTGGGTTAGGGACAGTATCCAATCTGATTATTTTGTATCTATCCCAGAACTTAGTAGAGTGTTGGCATATAGTAAGCAGTTAACAAATACCACCGTTACTACTGAGCTCTTAATAAATGTCGTTATTGCTATAAAAATTGGGATACCAAGAGATAGAACCCCCCCACACACTTTAGCACTGCAAGGAATTATCTTTAATGGGCAATGTAGAAGGAATTTTAAGTCATTTATCAAACTTATTAATCTTATTCTCACATATGACTAAGACCTAACCTTTCTTTGATTATTTCCTTATATATCCTTCGTTTTCAGCATTCATTCCCCGCATAGTTTGACCTCACACTCTGGGCCTAAAGCTGACCATGAGAATTACATTCGTTCAGTCAGTCATATTTACTGAGCTCTTACTGTGTGCAGAGCACTGTACTAAGCACTTGGAAAGTACAATACAGAATAAAGAGAGACAATCCCTGCCCACAGTGGGCTTAGAATTTGTGTATGAAAGTCAGACTGAAACAAAGCTTAGCAGTTGTTCAGGCTGGGTCCTCACAGTGAATTTATTTCAGAATGAAATTTTGAGCCAATGAAACTCCACTCATATGATAATGAAACATTAAAATGATACGAAAGGTCGGTGGAACTGTCAGAAAGAGATATCAGCACAACCTCACTGGCCCATCTTAGCCCACTCTTAGCCCTGATATTTCTTGGCCAGCTCCACTCAGAGGGAAAAATAAGCCAGTTTCTTAAATGTGAGATTTTCCTGGCTCTGCCACCACCCTAGCAGATGCCATGTACAGGATTAGTTCATTTCTGATATTAAATGTTTGCCCAATCTAATCCACTAAACACGAAGAAAAACTAAAGGAGATTTCTTTGAAATTTCTTTCAAAACACAGTCACTCTGATACATCTGTACGACTCTGCCATCTGGCAATAAAGCCCATTATAAATCTGATCACACAATCTTAACAAATGTGTCATCCATTCTTGGCATACAGGCGATAATATGATCATTATATTGTTGAACAGACGGGCCCCTGAATTCAAAGACTTCCAAATAAATCATTTGGAAAAGTGACCAATAGGTGTAAAACAGTATTCCTTGCTTTGCCAGATCACAGACGAACATGGACAAATTTAGGTTTGGGTGCCAGATTCCTTCCTCTTCTCCAAGTTTTAGCAAGGAATCATCTGGTATCTGACTAATAATTGTGGTATTTATTAAGTGTTTACTCAGAAAAGCAGCGTGGCTCAGTGGAAAGAGCACAGCCTTTGGATTCAGAGGTCATGGGTTCAAATCCCAGCTCCGCCAATTGTCAGCTGTGTGACTTTGGGCAAGTCACAACTTCTCTGTGCCTCAGTTACCTCACCTGTAAAATGGGGATTAAGATTGTGAGCCCACTGTGGGACAACCTGATCACCTTTTAACCTCCCCAGTGCATAGAACAGTGCTTTGCGCTTAATAAATGCCATCATTATTATTATGGGCCAAGCTCTGTACTAAGCACTGGAGTAGCTATAAGATAATTAATTCATTCAATCGTGTACAGAGCACTGTAAAAAGCGCTTGGGAAGTACAAGTTGGCAACATATAGAGATGGTCCCTACCCAACAGCAGACTCACAGTCTAAAAGGGGGAGACAGACAACAAAACAAAACATATTAACAAAATAAAATAAATAGAATAAATATGTACAAATAGAGTTAAAAATACGTACAAACATATATACATATATACAGGTGCTGTGGGGAAGGGAAGGAGATAGGGCGGGGGGATGGGGAGGGGGAGGAGGGGGAGAGGAAGGAGGGGGTTCAGTCTGGGAAGGCCTCCTGGAGGAGGTGAGCTCTCAGTAGGGCCTTGAAGGGAGGAAGAGAGCTAGCTTGGCTGTTGTGCGGAGGGAGGGTATTCCAGGCCAGGGGGAGGACGTGGGCCGGGGTCGACGGCGGGACAGGTGAGAACGAGGCTCAGTGAGGAGATTAGCGGCAGAGGAGTGGAGGCCGCGGGCCGGGCTGTAGAAGGAGAGAAGAGAGGTGAGATAGGAGGGGACGAGGTGATGGACAGCCTTGAAGCTGAGGATGAGGAGTTTTTGCCTGATACGTAGGTTGATTGGTAGCCACTGGAGATTTTGGAGGAGGGGAGTAACATGCCCAGAGCATTTATGCACAAAGACGATCCAGGATAATCAAATTGGACCATTCAATATTACAGCATCTTCAGCCTCAATTTGAGTCCTGAGTAGTGGCTCATTAGTAAAAAGAGTATCAAACTCTGTAGAGAAGCAGCATGGCTTAGTGGAAAGAGCACGGGCTTGGGGGTCAGAGGTCATGGGCTCTAATCCCGGCTCCACCATTTGTCAGCTGTGTGACTTTGAGCAAGTCACTTAACTTCTCTGTGCCTCAGTACCCTCATCTGTAAAATGGGGATTAAGATTGTGAGCCCCAGTTGGGACACCCTGATTACCTTGTATCTCCCCCAGCGCTTAGAACAGTGCTTGGCACATAGTAAGCTCTTAACAAATACCGTCATTATTATCACTATGAAATAATAATAATAATAACAATAATATTTGTTATGGGTTTATTATGAGCCAAGCAGAATACAAAACCCTGTGCTAGATACAAAATCATCAGGTTGGACCCAGTCCCTGTCCCACATAAGACTTGCCAAGGATGAGATGGCCTTGAACCAGACCTTGGAGGAAAAGAAAACTGAGCCCTTCTAGACTGTGAGCCCACTGTTGGGTAGGGACCATCTCTATACATTGCCAACTTGTACTTCCCAAGCGTTTAGTACAGTGCTCTGCACACAGTAAGCACTCAATAAATATGATTGAATGAAAACTGGTGTCCCTTAGGGATCCTCAGTGCTCTCCCATTGCCTGTCTCCCTCTTCCCTATCAGTTCCCTGCCCATTCCAAGGCAATCACCCATCTCCCTCAACTCTCCTACCCCTGCTCCATGGCTCGCATTTTCCCCCATCTGGCTTCACCAAATCTCATTGTATTCACTGACATTCAATCTCATCTATCTCACTGCCGACCCCATGCCCACATCTTCCCTCTGCCCTGGAACTCTTTCCCCCTTCATATCCAACAGACCATTCATTCATTCATTCAGTCGTATTTATTGAGCACTTACTATGTGCAGAGCACTGTACTAAGCACTTGGGAAGTACAAGCCAGCAACATATTGGAGCGGCGGTTCCATAATAATAATAATAATCATGGCATTTGTTAAGCGCTTACTATGTGCACAACACCGTTCTAAGCGCTTGGGGGATACAAGGTGATCAGGTTGTCCCACGTGGGGCTCACAGTCTTAATCCCCATTTTACAGATGAGTGAACTGAGGCTCAGAGAAGTTAAGTGACTTGCCCAAGGTCACACAGCAGACACGTGGCGGAGCAGGGATTCGAACCCATGACCTCTGACTCCAAAGCCCGGGCTCTTTCCACTGAGCCACGCTGCTTCAAAAGATGATCAGGTTGTCCCACGCGGGGTTCACAGTCTTAATCCCCATTTTACAGATGAGGGAACTGAGGCTCAGAGAAGTTAAGTGACTTGCCCGAGGTCACACAGCAGGCATGTGGCGGAGCCAGGATTCGAACCCATGACCACTGACTCCATAGACCACACTTGGCAGCAGCTGTGAAGGAGGATGCGTGGGGGGACACGGCATGAGGGGTGGGGAGGGTTTGGATGGGAGCGAGTTGAAGGGGGCCCACTACTCTCCCCTCCTTCAAAGCCATCAGAAAAATCCATCTTCTCTAAGAGTTCTTCCAGGACTAAGCCCACATTTTTTCCTCTCTGACCCCCACTCTGCATCACCTATGCACTAGACTCCTTAAGCACTTGATATTCACCCCAGCCATAGCCCCATAGAACCCTTTTTCTCTGTTCCCCCTCCCCTCCCCATCACCCCCACTTGCTCCCTCTGCTCTACCCCCTCCCCACCACACAGCACTTGTTTGTATATAAATATTTATAATTCTATTTATTTTATTAATGAGGTGTATATATCTATAGTCCTATTTATTTATATTGATGCTATTGATGCCTGTTTACTTGTTTTGATGTCTGTCTCCCCCCTTCTAGACTGTGAGCCCACTGTGGGCAGGGAGCCCACTGTTGGGTAGGGACCGTCTCTATATGTTGCCAACTTGTACTTCCCAAGCGCTTAGTACACTGCTCTGCACACAGTAAGTGCTCAATAAATATGATTGAATGAATGAATTAATGAATTGTCTCTGTTGCTGAATTGTACTTTCCAAGCACTTAGTACAGTGCTCTGTGCACAGTAAGCACTCAATAAATGATTGAATGAATGTACACATCCTTATACCATGCCATTTCCCTATCTGTAATTTATCTCCATGTTTTTCTCCCCGCTTAATAATAATAATTATGGTATTTGTTAAGCACTTGTGCCAAGAACTGTTCTAAGTGCTGGTGTAGATACAGGGTAATCAGGTTGTCCCACGTGGGGCTCACAGTCTTAATCCCCATTTTCCAGATGAGACAACTGAGGCACAGAGAAGTTAAGAGACTTGCCCGAAGTCACACAGCTGATAAGTGGCAGAGCCGGGCTTAGAACCCCCTTTCTCTGACTCCCAAGGCCGGGCTCTTGACACTGGGCCACGCTGCTTCTCCTGGACTGTAAGCTCCTCGGGGGAAGGGATCGATCGGTTCTACCAACTCTATCATATTGTTCTCTCTCCCAAGGACCTTAGTAAAGTGTTCTACATGTAATAATAATTCTACATATAATAAGTTCTCAATAAATACAGACAAATGAATAATAGCACTGGTGATGAAAACAACCCATGCAGGTCAGGATAGAAGATTCATTCATTCATTCAATCGTATTTATTAATTCAATAGTATTTATTGAGTGCTTACTCTGTGCAGAGCTCTGTACTAAGTGCTTCGATAGTACAGGTCGGCAACCTATAGAGACGGTCCCTACCCAACAACGGGTTCATAGTGAGTGCTTACTGTTTGCAGAGCATGTACTAAGCGCTTGGAAAGTACAACTCAGCCACAAATAGAGACACCCCTACCCAACAACAGGCTTACAGTCTAGAAGATCAGATCCCAAAGTGAGTTACGGAAACATAACATCTTAATATTCTCAGCCACCCAGATACCATTGCCACAGACTTCTTTAAGCTATGATGGAGGGACCAGAATGATGTTACAGATCCATGTGGACTCAGAGACTGACTGACCTAGGGAGAGATGAGAAGTTAACTGGTTGATCTGGTTGAGTGCTATTTGTCTCCAGCCAGATAAGAATTATAAATGAGTAGGAGAAAAGGCACTTAACATATTGTGTTAACCAACACATGGGGAGATGGCATTACTTCTAGTGACAGCTATCCCAAAGGCAGGTGTGGCAGCATCCTCATTAAGACAGACCACTGTCTAATCTCTGCATACCAGATGGCCTGTCTGCTGCTGCTGTTGTTCTTTTCCTGCAGCTTACAGCCTTGCCACAGCTTCTAAAGTTTTTGCTTTGGTGTGTCTTTAAAACATTCGTCCCGACTGTCCTGCTTGCGGCTTGCCAGATTCAAGCTCATCATTCAGCTGTAGTTGACATCCACTCCCCTTCCTTGTCAGTTGAATTGCTGGAATCATTTACTATGATTTTTTCTTGTTAAGGACATCAGAAAATGGGAGGGTGAGCAAAGGGGAAAATCCCTAACCTATGTAGAATTAAAAAGGGATGAAGGTAGAATCTTTGGACAGGTTTTTTTTGCTATTTGTATGGGCCCCATAGACTAGGCATTAATTAAGCACTTTACGAAATGCAACCAGAATTCACTAAGTGATATCTATTATGAACAAAAGCTGTCTCAGTCCCCTTCAGTAACATTTTACTAGTATGATTATTTATTCTAATTTTTCAAAGTGAACTGTTATTACTTCTCTCAGATCTTGATGTCTTACCAGTAGATGAAAATAGTTTGTGACTGAATTTCCTATTGATTAGAGATAATCGTTATATTAATGAGTTTCATTTAATTCACATTGAGGTTAGTGTTTAGATGATGAGCTACAGCATTAAGAGTAATTGCCAAAGGTGATTGATTTCTAATGGAATCCTATTATCAGATTATGGTATTTATGCGCATGTCATTACTTAAATATGAATTTCATTCAAAGTAAAAGTGAATTTACTACATAATGTAGTAGTGAAGACAAACAATACTTCGGTATTTAGAGACTTCAAAGTCATTTGGGTCAACTGACAAGACACGTGTGAGGAAATTTTTATATCCATTGGGGTATAAAAATTCAGAAAAGTCACATAAAGAACTATTTCTCTGCACATTACAAAAAGATAATCTAAAAATGCAGTTCATTCCATTCTTGTGCTATGTGGTGCATCTCTAACCTCTTTAGGTACAGTACAGAGAGTACATTTTGATTTAAAAAATCTCCCATCATTTTAGTCTACTCTTGTGTTTTGATCTGATGGTCACAACATTGGAACCATTTCATATCTTAGAGAAATTGACCAGAAATAACTGACAGTTCCTTCTCTAGGGCATTCTGCAGTGTTCAGAGCAAATAATTAAATAGTGAGTATTTGTAGAGTCCTTACTCTGTGCAGAGGATGCTAGTAAATGTTTGAGGGAGTACAACAGGGTTAATAGATTTGATCCCTACCCTCAGTGAATTTATAAACCAGTGAAGGAGATACACTAAAGTAAATTGTAGGTAGGAGGAAGAATGGAGCAAATAGCTATGTGCACAAGTGCCAAGGTGAGGGATGTTGAATAGGTGTGAGCTTAAGTAATGTGCTTTTCAGCAGCCCAGAATACTTCCAAAGCACCATTACTTTAAGTGGAGTGGGGAGCATAACCTAGTTGAAAGAGCACGGGAATAGGATTCAGGAGACATAGGTTCTAGTCCTAACTTTGCTACTCACCTGTATTGTAAACTTGCAAGACTTTTAATTTCTCTATACTTCAAATACTTCATCTGCAAATTGATGACAAAAGCCCTGCTCTCTCTTCCTTTGAGACTGTGAGACCCATATGGGAGCCTGACTGTATCCAACCTGATGGTCTTGTCCCAGTGCCTGACACAAAGGCAAGTTCTTAATACAACAATGATAATAATAATAAATTTCCTCCCTTGTGACAAAAAAAGTATTAATAGGAATCTTCGTCTCTAACTGTGCTGGTGTTATCTACTGTTTCTTTTTGCCTTTGCTCAGGTGGTGGCAGTAGCATCAGCACCATATATCTGGGATAACAGAATAGATACCCACCTCACTCACTACCCAGTGCTATGTACCTCTGTCTTTATTGCTTTGGGTCCTGGACTACTACAGGTCATTACTACTGATTATGCTATAAGTCCCAACACTAGCAATAGGGATGTTAAAATCAGCAGAATTACACACTTCCCAAAATATTTAAATATAAATTTATCATTCCCCAAGACCTGGATGACTGGCAACAGAAAAAGGATAGAGTGTGTTATGTCATCTTGCTAGGCGTTAGCTAAAATATGATGGTAGTAACTACATAAAGTCTCAGAAATGAATCTAGTCTTCTACCCAAGAGAGTCCAAGAGCAAGATCCATGACCCCCATCTTCTATATCTCATTTGATGAAGACTCAATGGTGCTTATTCTTTAAGATGCATTCATCAGAACAGCAGCTCTAGGACACTTACATATTGGAATGTTTATAGGGTCAGTGGTTGGAGAGTCGTTCTGTATAGCACCTTCTCAGAATTTGGATCTTACAGCCTCAGAAAGAAATAATGGCTTCAGCATTCTACATGGTCCCCCTTCTAGACTGTGAGCCCGTTGTTGGGTAGGGACCATCTCTATATGTTGCCAACTTGTACTTCCCAAGCACTTAGTACAGTGCTTTGCACACAGTAAGCACTCAATAAATATGATTGAATGAATGAATGATAATGGATTCCAACCGACTGGTAGAGGTTTCACAGAACAAGTTGAATTGGCCCATATCATTGATGATATATTTTTTAAAAAGTTATAGTAAATATATACAGTGATATAAAGCATTTACTTCGAATAATAATTTTAGTTATCTCAGCTTTGTCATCTGTAAAATCAGTCAGTTCATTGTACTTACTGAGTGCTTACTGTGTGCAGAGCACTGTATTAAGTGCTCTAGAGAGTACAATATAACAGATACATTTCCTGCCCACAACACGTTTACAGTATGCAGGAGATTATATACCCATTCTCCCTCTCCCCTACACTCTCAGGGACTTTGAATGACCTGCAAATATTGAACCCATCCCAGAGCTCAGTAAAGTGCCTAGCTCATACCTTAAATACCAAAATTAAGATTGTAAGATCATTATCAATTTGGAAATCCAGCCTTTTTCAGACAAGTGATGCTAAATAGGAATTTCTTGGAAACGAAGGCATGTAAAGGAAAAGGGAAAGACTGTCATCCACAGTTTGTATTTGAGACTTGCTTAGCTTCCTTCCTGGAAAGGTTCACAAGGAAATCAATTGGCATTAGATGAATCACTAAGACAACTCAGACAAATACATCCATTGTTGCCACGGAGAAAATAATAAATGTGTTTTATATGTGCAAGATCTTTATAATCCAATTCACCAAGATCCTTAGGTTCATCCATGATGCCATGGTTGATTAAGAGTTGAAGGTACCCTCCTGACCCTTTCCAAATCAAAGGTAGAGTGAAGGAGGTCTATGTGATACAGAGTTTTGGCTAACCCATTCTATACTGTCATGCTTTAAGATGTATGAAAGATCTGCAAGTTTGCATCAAAACACACCAAAATTGAGGCCACCAATTTTTATATTGATGACCTGAGGTCTCCAAAATCTTCCCCTCATTTTCCCAGCTCACTTTCATCCCCAAATCTACTCTTTCACCCCTCTCACAAGAGGACATATTCCTTGGAATACAGTAAGCACTCAGTGAATATCATTCACTGATCCTTCTTTCAAAATCTGTCCCCTCTCCACTTTAAAATAATAATAATTGTGGTATCTGTTAAGTACTTATTATGTGCCAAGCACTGTACTAAGCACTTGGGTAGATACACGATAATCAGGTTCCATATGGGAAGTGCAGTCTAGGAGGGAGAACAGGTATATAGCAGGTTTATAATATAAAATCCTCATTTTGCAGATGAGAGAACTGAGACACAGAGAAGTGACTCGCCCAAAGTCACACAGGAGACTGGTGATAGAGTGGGGATTAGAACCCAGGTCCTCTGACTCCAGACCCATGCTCTTTCTGATAGATTACAATGCTTCTCAATTCCATATGCACCTCTAATTTCATCCCTTCCCACCTTCTGAAAGCACTTGGGCTCAGTCTTCATGTATTCACCCTATTTCTTCTTTTCCCTGCACCTTTAAAAACATCCCTGTCTCACCTATCCTCAAAAACCATTCTCTGGATTCCTTGCTTCCATCTAACTTTTCCATAACAGTTGACAATACCACTATCCTTCCTATCTTGTCTTGCCCTTGATATCCAGTCCATAACAATTCTATTGGTTCTTCCTGCACAGCGTTTACAAAACCCCATTAATTCCTGTCCATCCAAACAGCCATCACACTGGTTCCGGTACTTGTAATAGCCCAACTTTATTACAGCATCACCTTCCTTGCTGATCTCCCTGCCTCCAGTTTCTCCTCTCTCCAATCTGTTTCACTCTGGTGCCCAGATCCTCTTTCTTAAACATTGTTGGACAATTGTATTCCCACTCCTCAAAAGCCTTCAGTGATTGATCATTCCTCTCCATCAAGCAGAAACTTCAGAACATTGGCTCTGAAGCACTCTATAATAATAATAATGATGATGGTATTTGTTAAGTGCTTACTATGTGAGAAGCACTGTTCTAAGTGCTGGGGGATACTATGTAATCAGGTTGCCCCACGTGGGGCTCACAGTCTCCATCCCCATTTTACAGATGAGGTAAATTGAGGCACAGGGAAGTTAAGTGGCTTACCCAAGGTCACACAGCTGACAAGTGGTGGAGCCAGGATTCAAACCCATGACCTCGGACTCCCAAGCCCGTGCTCTTTCCACTGAGCCATGCTGCTTTATCAGCTTTCTCCCTCTTCTCAGACCACTCTTCTCCCACTGCTCCCTATCTCATAGTTATCACTGTTTTTTAACATATTAACACTACTTCATTCTTATCTCTCCAGTTACCAACCTCTTGCTCACCCTTACCCTGTTGCCTAGATCTCCCACCATGACTTCATTTTCGACAGACCACGGCTTTCCTCATCTTCAAAGTCCTTCTGAGGTTCAGTCTCCTCCAGGAAGCCTTCCCCATGAAATCTTTAGTCAATCAATGGTGTTTATTGAGATCTTACTGTTTTCCAAGCACGGTACTGAGTGTTCGGGAAGCACAATACAATAGTGTTGATAGATATGTTCCCTGTCCACAAGGCCTTAGAGAAATACATTAATATAAATATTAATAATAATGGCATTTGTTAAGTGCTTACTATGTGCCAGACACTGTACTAAGCGTTAGGATGGAATACAAGCAAATTCAGATGGACACAGTCCCTGTCCCACATGGGACTAACAGTCTCAATCCCCATTTTACAGATGAGGTCACTGAGGCACAAAGAAGTGAAGTGACTTGCCAAAGGTCACATAGTAGACAAGTGGCAGTCAGGATTAGAACTCATGACCTTCTGACCCCCAGGCCCGTGCTCTATTCACTACATCATGCTGCTTCCCAAATAGATAATAAATAGATAAATAATGGATAAGTACGTGAGCCCTGTGGGGCTGAGTGTGGGGTAAATATCAAGTGGTTGAAGGCTACTGACCTAAATGCATAGGTGACGCAGAAGGGAGAGGGAGTAAGGGAAATGAGAGGTTAGTTGTAGAAATCATCTCGAATGAGATATGATTTTAATAAGGCTGTGAAGGTGGGTAGGGCAGTGACTGGTAGGATGTGAACAAGGAGGAAGTTTGGGGCCAGAGAGAACAAATGGGAAAGGGGTCAGCAGTGAGATAGATGAGATCAAGGCACAATTAATATGTTGGCATTA
Source organism: Tachyglossus aculeatus (assembly GCF_015852505.1). Classification (NCBI taxonomy): domain Eukaryota; kingdom Metazoa; phylum Chordata; class Mammalia; order Monotremata; family Tachyglossidae; genus Tachyglossus; species Tachyglossus aculeatus. The sequence goes on from NC_052068.1 coordinate 44,915,020, forward strand.
AAGGAGCAAAATGACTGGGTTGAGTTGTAATAGGAAGTTGGTGAAGTAAGATAGGAGGAGGTGAATTGATTGAGTACTTTAAGCTAATGGCAAGGAATTTCTGTTTGATGCAGAGGTGGATGAGTAACTACAGGAGGTTTTTGAGGAGTGGGGAGATGTGGGCTGAACTTTCTTTAGAAAAATGATCCATGCAGCAGAGAGAGGAGTAAGGACCGCAGTGGAGAGAGAAGGGGCAGAGAGATCAGTAGTGAGACTATATTCAAGGTGGGATAGGATAAATCCTTGGATCAGTGTAGTAGAAGCTGGGATGGAGAGGAAAGGGCAGATTTTGGCATTGTTGAAAGGTAGAACCAACACAATTTGGTGACAGATTGATTATGTGGGTTGAATGTTCATCCCCACTCCCAGCCCCACAGCACTTATGAACATGTCTGTAGTTTGTTTATTCTAATGTCTGAGTCCTACACCCTAGACTGTAAGTTCACTGTGGTCAGGGAATGTGTCTGTTTGTTGTTGTTTTGTACCCTCCCAAGCACTGAGTAAAGTGCTCTGCACACCATAAGTGCTCAATAAATATGATTGAATGAAAGAATGAGTGAGGTCGAGGATCATTCAATCATTCACTCATTCAATCAAATTAATTGAGCATTTACTGTGTGCAGAGCACTATACTAAGTGCTTGGAAAGTACAGTTCAGCAACAAACAGAGACAATCCCTGCCCACAATTGTTAACTTGGTATTTGGTAAGTGCTATGTGCCAAGCACTGTTCTAAGCACTGGGGTAGACACAAGGTAATCAGGTTGTCCCATGTGGGGTTCACAGTCTTAATCCCCATTTTACAAATGAGGTCACTGAGGCATAGAGAAGTTAAGTGGCTTGCCCAAGGCCACATAGCAGACAAGGTGTTGAGCCGGGATTAGAATCCATGTCTTCGGACTCCCAAGCCTGGGCTCTTTCCACTAAGCCATGTTGCTTCTCTGCTTCTCCGTAATGTCAGTATTACAGGCTTGTGAGAAGGGAAGACAATGGGGTTGTCTATAGTGATGGGAAAGACAGGGGGAGGACAGTGTTTGGGTGGGAAGATGTGGAGTTTTGTTTTGGACATGTTAAATTTGTGGTGACAGTGGGACATCCAAGTAGAGATGTCCTTAAGGCAGGAGGAAATACAAGATTGCAGAGAAGAGGAGAGGTTAGTGCTGGAGACGTATACCTCCCCACATTATTTGTAATTTATTTAAATGTCTGTTCCCTCCATTGGGTGTAAGATCCTTGAGGGCAGGGATTGTATCTTCTAATTCTTCTGTACTCTCCTGAGAGCTTAGTACAGTGCTCAATAAATAATATTGATGATAGTGATTTTGATAATAATATTTGTTAGCTCTTACTATAGGACAAGCACTGTAGTTGTTGCAAGATTATCAGGTTGGACACAATCCCTGTTCCACATGGAGCTCGCAGATTAAGTAGAAGGGAGGACAGGTACTTAATTCCCATTTTACAGATGAGGAAACTGAGGCACAACTGACTTTCCCCAAAGACACACAGCAGGCAAGTGACAGAGCTGGGATTAGAACTCAGGTCCCCTGATTCCCAGGTCCATGCTCTTTCCAGTAGGTCATGCATCTGTAAAACAAATGAACTACTCTGCACATGCATATGAATGCTAATTTAATAACTTGTTTTAATTTTTTCCAAAACAGTAGAATTGTTAAGCACCTAGGTGCAAAGCACTGTACTAAGCACTGGGGAGCAATTACTCAAGTGAGAATTAGACTTACCTAAAAAGTTTCAATTTACTAATCTCAGGACAAAGACTCCTCAAGATACATGCTGAAGTTTAAGAAACAAGTTTTTAAATTAAAAGGCTAGTTTATACACTAATTTCACTAAGAAGAAGATTTTAAATAAGTGTAATCCAATGTTCCAAGACTTGCATTATACTTATAAGCAAGAGCAGATTTGTTTTATCTACTTTGGCAAAAGAAGGTGGAATTAAACTTTAGATTTGCCATGACTTAAAGAGCCTCCTCAAAAAATGAAGTATTAGTGTTCAACTACTAATGTATTAAAGAAACCACAATTCAAACTTATTCAGGACATGAGAAAAACTACAAAGCATTTTATAAATGGTCTTCTCTCTTACAATACTTGGAGCATTTTTTACATGGAGATTTGAATTTTGAGGATTCAAGAGTTAAACTTACAATTCCCTTCTTTGGAAATAAAGCTTGTTGGCAAATCAGAATATTTCTTACCTACTAAGCAAGTGTTCAATATATTTCTACCTGCAGGCAGTGCCTCACAAAATTGCTCTAAGCTAGTGGTTTCATGTTTCTTTCCAATGTATTATATTAAGCAATTTAACTTGGCCTCTGCAATCCCTTTGTAAGTAGCTGTGAAAGCTATTAAATGGCCTCTTATTACATTGCTTGTAGCATTTCCCATTTTCAAAGGGGAGATACTTCTAGAAAAACATAATCTGGTCAATTTAAACTGAATAATTTTTGATTGCTTTTTTATGCTGATGATTTAAAAATAAACAGCACATTGATCTCCCTCACTCAGTAGTAACTCTCTGTCTAATTGTAGTTAGTGAAAGAAATGGGCCAAGGGAGATTGGACCACAAAATATGAGGTGCAGTGATTCACTTTTCTGAGGTATGCAAGACAAGAAGTCATCTATCTACAAACTAGTTTTAATTGGGAAGGAACAAATTACACAGAGAGCCACTCAAAGTGGGCCCCTGTTCATCAGCTCACTCAGTACAAATCTTTTCTAGTCATAGAAGTAGTAATGGCATTAACTGACCACCTGCCCGGGACAATGCACTGCTCTAGGTCTTGGAAAAGAACAGCTGAAGCCCACACATATTCCCTGCCCACAAGGAGCTTATGCTCCATTGGGGGAGACGCACGTGGAAATATTTACAAATGGAATAATTGAATATGCACACTTGTCTGCTGATTATGTGTATAATTAAGTGTGAGAAGAGGGGTGGCTGTTGAATTGAGATGACTTGGATGATGAAATTAATCTAGGAAGGATTTTTGGGGATGAGGTTTTAGGAGGGTTCTGAATGTGGGGAGAATTATGGTCCGTCAGATTGGGAAGCGGCAGGAGGGAGTTCAAGCCCTGGGGAATGGCAGTGGGAGAAACAAGAGCCTAGAGCAGTTAGGTTTTATTGAGAAAAACAAAGAGAGAAGGATCTGGGGAAGTGGGTGCAGAGAGCCAAAACGTAAAAATGAAGACTTGGAGCAGAGCCTCGATGAGGATCGGGAGGAATTTTTGCCGGTATGGAGGGAAACGGAATGTCAGTGGAGGCTTGCAGGGGAGTGACCTAAGTTCCTCAGTATTGGAGTATATCCTCTTGGTCTAGACCTGCCCTCTCTTGATTATGATATACAGTTGAAATGATAATGATTGTGGTATTAGTTAAATGCTTACTACGTACCAGGCACTTAATACCAGGAATTTTGACTAACTTGGCCAAAAACACTGCCAGTTCCACCTTGATCAATTTGGGGGCAGTTTCTCCTTAGGACATGGGAAAAGGTTAGGAACTGACTTTATGGTCCTTAATTAGATTCAACCCAAAAGGGAAAAAGGGATTTATCTTTGCCTATCTTGAGTGTCTAGGTTGTAGAAGATACCATCAACAACTGGGAGCTATTGGTCAGTTAACCAGGAAACAGCCTTCTCCAGCTATTTTGTAATAATGATCCTTTCCCTCTCCAGCATGTCCACAGAATTGATTTGGTTGCAAAGGTCCTTGTCCAGGGGTATTAGAGTACTGGTTTCAATTGTTTCCAGGTCAGTGGCTCAGTATGCTTACAAATGACCCGAGTCATATCAGGCAGACCTCGTATCCCTAGACAGATAGTTAAGGACACTTGCTCCCTTACTCAGGGTAGAACAACAATACAAGCATTTTTCAACCAACTTCTCAATATACTCTTGTAGTTACATATTCATTCACCTGAACATATCCTTGCTGATTAGTTGTCTGTCAGCCCTCTTTTCGACACTGCACTGAAAAAGAGATTGAGAGCAGAAATATATACCAAAAAGCATTCAATGTTTGAACACCCCAAGGAGTCCCAGTAGATACTAGTTAAAGATGATGGGGAGTTTTTAATTATTCTCCCTAAAATTAAGAAAGCAGTTCTTTCCCTTTCCCTCTAGGCTGTTTTGGGCAGGGCAAAGTGTGTCTACCAACTCTGTTATGTCTACCAACTCTGTTATATTGAACTCTCCCAAGCACTAAGCATCGTGCTCTGCACATGGTAAGCTCTCAATCAATACTATTGATTGATTTCAAATTCTTCTCTATCAATCAATCAATTGTATTTATTGAGCGCTTACTGTGTGCAGAGCACTGTACTAAGTGCTTGGGAAGTACAAGTCAGCAACACATAGAGACAGTCCCTACCCAACATCAATAATTCCCAAAGACTTCAAATATGTGTCACACCTAAAGAATGAAGGTATGGCCACATCCCAGGACAAGACTATTTAATATATTTTACCTTGTACAGTTGAATCAACAGGAGACCAAACCAGGATAAACATTCACCTTTGCCAGGAAAGGAGAAATACCATTTTCATTCACTACCAGTAGACCCACCCTAGAGGTTGGTAAAAAAGTAGGTGGTAGTAAGCACATTTCTAAAGCTGAATTTATTTTCCCTTCCTATTGTATTCCCTAATAAAATAGGAAGACATATTTAGCCAAATAAGGACTCTGCTTGCCATCTCTTCTTAAATAGCATAGCACAGTTGTCCATGAATCATCAATTTACAATTTTTTAAAACTCTAGGCTTTACTGATTTTCAAATGTTTTTATAAGATAATAATAATAATAATGGCATTTGTTAAGCGCTTACTATGGGCAAAGCACTGTCCTAAGCGCTGGGGAGGTTACAAGGTGATCAGATTGTCCCACGTGGGGCTCACATTCTTAATCCCCATTTTACAGATGAGGGAACTGAGGCACAGAAAAGTTAAGTGACTTGCCCAAAGTCACACAGCTGACAATTGACGGAGCCGGGATTCGACCCCATGCCCTCTGACTCCAAAGCCCATACTCTTTCCACTGAGCCACGCTGATAGTGTGTGTGCATTTTCAACTCCTTAAAGAAAATGCAAATATGGTGTGAAGTAGTTGTTGACGTTCTGTCATACTTCCTTCATATGGTGCTATATTTTATCAGACTTTATGGGGAGTCAACAAAAGCTAAGTGGGAACAAAAATAAATTCTTCATATCTATATTACAGTACAGCAACAAACCCCCATATTTCATTTTCCTTAGATCTCCTTCTTGGCAAGAAAAACTGGTAATGGATTTTTGAAAGAAAACTATGATAAGTTTGATTCGGTTTTTAAGTTTTGTTTGGTTTCAATGAGAAAATTGTAAAATGATGCATTAATGTCTGGCCCCAAAATACCATCAATTCAGAAGCTGTAGCACTTTGTGCTTCTGAAAAGTTGCAACTCTTTCAAATGAAGTGTAACAGCAGTAATTGTGTTTCTCTGAGTGCACTCCATGGCAAATGGTGCATGAATCAATACAAGATGAAACTTGTACACCATTTATCTCTTTGTATGATCCAAGAGAAATACAATTGCATAATTACATTATCCACAGCCTGTCAAGAAAGCTGAATGACTAGAGCTCGTGATTTTGTAGAGATAAACATGAAAGCAGAATATCAAACTTTCACATTTCCTATGTTTGTACTTTAAAATAGGATGGGGATAGGTTCGTTAAAAGGTGAGTGCCAAAGAACAAGGGAAGTGAAATGTCAAGAAAAGAAAGCCCTAAGGGCCAAAGGGACCAAACATTTGCCTCTCCCCTCCTTTAATAGTCTTCAGGAAAACCTTCTTCCTTCAGTTTCCTAATTCATGCCCCCATCAGGCTACAACAGCAAAAAGGGCATAATAGGGGTTGGGAAAAGCAGAAGGGCAACAAAAACAGAAGCAGCATGGCATAGTGGATAGAGTACGAGCCTGGGAGTTAAAGGGTCATGGGTCCTAATCCCGGTTCCACCATTTGTCTGCTGCGTGGCCTTGGGCAAGTCATTTCACTTCTCTGTGCCTCAGTTACCTCATCTGTAAAATGGGGATTTTGTTAGTATGCTTGGTTTTGTTCTCTGTTTCCCCCTTTTAGACTGTGAGCCCACTGTTGGGTAGGGACTGTCTCTATATGTTGCCAACTTGTACTTCCCAAGCGCTTAGTACAGTGCTCTGCACACAGTAAGTGCTCAATAAATACGATTGATGATGATGATGATGATGATTAAGACTGTGAGCCCCATGCAGGACAGGGACTGTGTCCAACCCGATTTGCTTGTATCCACTCCAACACTTAGTTCAGTGTCTGGCACAAAGTAGGCACTTAACAAATACTATTATTATTATTATTATAAAGTCCTGAAAATTCAGAAATTCCTCAGGGTAAATTCCTCAGGGTCTCATGGTCTTCTTTTAAAATTCATGCTTCAGCTCCACCCCTTTTTCTGCTCTAAACATGTTCTTACTCAGGGGGCTGAGGTAAAGTAGGAAAGAAGAGGAGGGGAGAAAAGGCAAATGGGCATACTTCACCAGGTTTCAAATCAACCTCACCCTCAACTATCATTCCCCAGTCTCGAGCTAGGAGAATTACCCCCAGTTCTGACATTGGCAGCAGTATTATCAAGGAGACATTAAAGCTCACTGACAAACTGGATGTTGACCAAGAATGGAGTGTAGGATCTGTGTTTCTAATCATCATTATTATTATTACAGTATTTGTGCATTCATTAATTCAATTGTATTTATTGAGTGCTTACTGTGTGCAGAGCACTGTACTAAGCACTTGGGAAATACAAGTCAGAAACATATAGCGATGGTCCCTACCCAACAACTGGCTCACATTTGTGAAGCGCTTACTTTGTGCCAGGCATTGTACTAAGCACTGGGGTGGATACAAGCAAATTGGGTTGGACACAGTCCCTGTCCCAAGTGAGGCTCACAGTCTGAAATCCCCATTTTACAGATGAGGTGACTGAGGCACAGAGAAGTGAAGTGACTTGCCTAAGGTCACTCAGCAGACAAGTGGCAGAGTGAGGATTAGAACCCACGACCTTTTTACTCCCAGGCCCATGCTTTATCCACTAAGACAGCAGGTGTTGTTCTGAAAACCAGGAGAGACCTCATGAAGTCATTTAGCCCAGTCCCTTGCCTCTAAGCAGGAGAACATTAAAGCCACCGATAGCAGATGGCAATCTATTCCTGTCTCAATATCTTCTGGGTTTAAAATGCCCTAAGTTTCCTCAAGACGATAATCCAGTGTTCAGCCATTCTGACAGTCAGCAAATGATCTTGCCCCAAACAAAACCCTTTTGCTAAACTTTGATCTCATTTCATCTTCTTGGTCCTCTGGAACCACACTTCATACACCAGTCTTCATACATCAGTCAGTCATACTTATTGAGCATTTATTGTGTGAAAAGCACTGTACTAAGTGCTTGGGAGAGTATACTTTAACAGGTTTGGTAAATGCATTCCCGGCCTACAATAAGCTTACAGTCTACAGAGGGAGACAGACATTAATATAAAAAAATCATGGATATGTACATAAGTGCTGTGGGGCTGAGGTTGGGGTAAATAAAGTGTATGAACCAAATGCTGAGGTGCCACAGAATTGGGCAAGTCACTTCACTTCTTTGTGCCTCAGTTACCTCACCTGTAAAATGGGGATTAAGACTGTGTCCCTCTGTTGGACAGGGATTGTGTCCAGCCCGGTTTGCTTGTATTCCCCTCACCAGCACTTAGTACAGTGCCACATAGTAAGCTCTTAACAAATACCTCAATTATTATTATTATTAGAGGAAGATAGTTATTTTTAAATAACCCAGGAAGGAGATTCTGGGACATGACATTTAGGGTAAAAACACAGTTTGGTAGAAGAAACAAATTGAAGAGGCAACCTATCAGTTCCTTCATGAGTCATGGGAGTCTTCTGAAAGTGCGAAGACTCCAGTTTTATTTTGGAAGATGCATGACTACTGTGCTAAGTGCTTGGAAAAAAAGAATAGAGGTGGTAAGCAGGATTCCTATCCTCAAGGAGCCTACAATCTAGCAGGGGAAACATACAATAATATCATTTAATAGGAGAAAGCAATAGAGTAAGCACTTAGGTGCTTAAATGGCACAGAAGTGACAACTGCAGAAATGAGAGAGATATAAGGTGGGGAAAAAGTGAGATTAGCCAGGAAAGGCGCCTGAAGAAGCTTGTAGTTCCAGGAGATTTTGAAAACAGAGAAGGCAGTGTCCATCAAAGAGAGAGGGAGAGAAAGAGGTCAGTGTTGGGGGAGATAAGAAGAAAGCTCGGTGGGTATGTTGGTTTAAGAAGAGCAAGGAGTGCATCCTGGTGTGTAATGGGAGAAGAGAGTCGGTAAGTAGGAGAGAAAGAGCCAACTGAGTGCCTTAAATCCAATGGTCAGGGGTTTCTGCTAGATTCATTCATTCCATCATATTTATTGAGCGCTTACTGTGTACAGAGCACTGTACTAAGTGCTTGGGAAGTACAGGTTGGCAACATATAGAGATGGTCCCTACCCAACAACAGGCTCACAGTCTAGAAGGGGGAGACGGACAACAAAACAAAACATGTAGACAGGTGTCAAGTTGTCAGAACAAAAAGAATTAAAGCAAAATGCACATCATTAACAAAATAAATAGAATAGTAAATATGTACAAGTAAAATAAATCTGTACAAACATATACAGGTGCTGTGGGGAGGGGAAGGAGGTAGGGCGGGAGGGATGAGGAGGAGGAGAGGAAAAAGGGGGCTCAGTCTGGGAAGGCCTCTTGGAGGAGGTGAGCTCTCAGTAGGGCTTTGAAGGGAGGAAGAGAGCTAGCTTGGCGGATGTGAGGAGGGAGGGCATTCCAGGCCAGGGGGAGGACGTGGGCCGGGGGTCGATGGCGGGCAGGCGAGAACGAGGCCCAGTGAGGAGGTTAGCGGCAGAGGAGTGGAGGGTGCGGATATACATTGGAGGTCTTTGAGGAGTGGGGAGACCTGCAGAATGAGGTTTTAGAAACACGGTCCAGGCAACATAGTGAAATATGAACGGAAGAGAGGAGAGACTGGATGCAGGGAAATTAGTAAGAAACTTAATGTAGTGCTCAAGGTGAGATAATGACAAGTGCCTGGACCAGCACGGTTGCCTTTTGGAAACGGAGTCGATTCTGGAAATGTTAAGGAAGAAAAACTGACGGGTTTGGGTTGCAGTCTGAATATGGAGGTTGAATGAAAGGGAGGAGCTGAGGATAATTTCAAGGTTATGGACTTGAGATTGGGCAAGTGGTAATGTTTTAACTATGATAGGACATACAAATGACAGAGACTTAGAGAGGGAAGATGAGAGTTCATTTATGGTTCACTTTTAGTCATGCTGACTTGGAGGTGCTGGCAGAATAAATGTTCTGAAGGCAGGAAGAAGTGTGAGATTGCCTAGAAAGGGAGACACTGGGGTAAGCGAGGTAGCTTTCTAAATTATCAGCACAAAGATGATAGTTGAAGTCTTAGGAGCAGATAAGCTCCCCATGAGAGTGAGGGTGAACTGAGAAGAAAAGGAGATCTGGAACAGAGCCTTGAGAGATGCACAAAGTTAGGGAGTGAAATAAATCACGGGAAGGCATTATTCTGAACCTTCCCCGACCATATGAAGGGGGATACTCCATTTTCCTTACTGGTCTAATGTAGAAATTGGTAAGCTACATTCAATCGTATTTATTGAGTGTTTACTGTGTGCAGAGCACTGTACTAAGCACTTGGAGGAGTAAAATACAACAGACACATTCTTTGCCCACATTGAGCTTGCAGGCTTCACCTCTTAGGGACAGTGATATTTGACGGGACTTGTTAGTTTCTTGCTAGATGCAATGATCTCACACACTAAATAGATCATGAACAATTACAACTCTGACACCCTCCATCTCCCATCGCACATTAAAAAAAAAAGATCATTGGTAGCTATCTAAACTAGCAGAAATGCTCTAAGTCAAGTGAGTTCTGGATCTGAATAGCCATTGATGCAGCCCACTCCTCAAAATCCTCCTGCATGCTGTTTGAGGGCTTCTACCCTTCAAACACCTCTTTATGCTGTTCTGGGCTGCTGCAGGCTGAGTCTATTTCTCCTTGTTCTACCTGCAGAATCAAATAAAAAAATAGAAGCCTGCAAAGCACATTTCGGATTATTTTCCTTTGTTGTTTCCTAACAACAACATTTCCAAAGATGTAGGATGGTGTCACTCAGCCATAAATGTCTCCTGCAGTCATAAACATTGGGGTTACAGGTCTCCATGTTGATGAGGGTGGGAGATGTTTATTGCCGCATACATCTTCTGGTGCTTTGTGATTATCCCTTAAATATCTGACCTGTTTGAAAATGATCCTACAGCTTTTCCTAGCTACAGGTGGTTATATTTTTTATCAACAGAGTATACTGCAGTTACATAACAAGAAAGAAGGATAAGAGTCTTATGCTGAGACATTAACTTAATTTTATTACCAGCCCTGAAGGAAGTATACAAATGAAAGACTGTAAAAAAGGAGGGAGCAAGGAAAATCCATTTCAACATGTGAGTGAAAGTCCGCATGATTTCCCAGTAAAATATCTGCTAGCTGCTTTCTCGGTTGTCATTTGTATTCTTGCTAAATACTTCCCTGTTATATTGCAACGAATGCTATGTCAGACTGATTTTGTTCTTTTCCTCCCCCTCACAGTCCAAAGTACTTCAGAGAGAAAGGTTTGATCTAGTTTACTTTACTCACTGCATACCAAGTAGGAGAGATGGCATGATAGAATAACCTTGCCTTGATTTGTTATTATTGATGCAACAGAGAATTTCTTTAGCTGAAAATGGTTTCGAGCCACTGCTCTTCCAAAAGGCCTGTAGTTTACCAATGATTAAAGCTCATCATTAGACAGTCTGATATTGAAATGGATCCATTGAAACTGTTCTGGGAACAAAAGTAACTGTCACTTGAAACACCAGAAGTGAGAACCATCTCAGGACTAATCTCCAGTCTAAATAAAAGGATGTGGTGGTGCTCTGGGTGAGAAAGCATAATCATTGGGCAACCAATTGGGAATTTTCCTGGGGCCAGACTTTTCAGAGACTGCTTCTTACAGTCACCTGAACAATTTCCTCATACGGGGCTACTCATCTCATCCACAAACAGTCTTGCAGTGCCCAAAGTTCAGGGCATTTCTGGAAGGGTGAAAAGAAACAAACATAGATGTGAAGAGTCCTCGCACTCTATCTTTGACTGCCGTGGGGAGTCCTGGTTGGATGGGATATCAGGAGTCCTGGATGCTGAGTACAGTTCTCTGCTCACAGTGAGTACTTAACAAATATTATCATTACTACTACCGGTCTCATCCCAGAAGGAAGCAGTAATGGATCATTCAACAGATTCGGAGTTTTATCCAACTTTTCACATCCTCATTTGCTTTTAAAGCTGGTTTGGCTGGACAGCTATTTTGGAAAGTACAGACTTGGTAAACAAATTTCCTGCCCACACCAAGCTTACAGTCTTCTATAGCCAACCTACTCAGTGTACCTCAATCTCATCTATGTCAACACTGATCCTTTGCCCAAGTCCTTCCTCCGGCCTGGAACCCCCCTGCCTTTTCATATATGGCACCCCACCACTCTCCCCACGATCAAAGCCTTATTAAAATCACATCTTCTCCAAGAAACTTTCCCCAAATAAGCCCTTATTTCCCCTACTCCCTCTCCATTTTACATTGCCCTTACAACTTGGATTTTTACCCTTTAAGAACTTGATATTCATTCCACCATCGACCCCACAGTTATGTACAGATACACAATTTATCTTAATGTCAGTTTCCCTTTCTAAAATGTAAGCTCCTAGTGGGCAGGGAACTTGTCTACTCTCCCTAACACTTAGTTCAGTGCTGCATATAAGGTAAATGCTCAGTAACTATGACTGATTGATTGTTAGATGCCCTCCCTACCACATCATCCATGCACTTGAATGCTACCTAAACAGCACCATGCCTCCTCAGCATGCTAACTATAAATTCACTTGTAAGTAATCCCACTAGACTGTAAGCCCCTTTAGGGCAGGAATCACACCTACCTTAGTAGAGTGCTCTGCACATAGCAATTCCCCCATTAATTGATTGATCACTTGCTTTTAGTTCAATTCAAACTGTTGGAGGTTTTGCTGTGTTTGTTATTTTTCCAAAATAAAACATCTTCTGCAGCGTGGATCCCAAGTTTGGAAGGTCAGCATGGAGGCTATTGGTGAGACTGGTTTTATCCTGCATTCACAATGGCAGCCTATTTAATTTCCAATGTACTGCTTATGTAAGCAAGTAGTAAGAAGTCTACAAAGGCTGCCAGGTTTAAATTGATAAATACAAACTCTTTATGCTCTTAGAATGACAGGATGAAGCATTTCCTGCTCTGCCAGCCTTGTAGCAGAGGGGGTGAAACTGCAATCACAAGATATGGCCGTACTACCTTAAAAATTAGGGGTATTGATTGAAAGACGACTATCATTTACTAATGGGAAGAGAAGGAGTCAGTGAGGAAGCAAAGCTGTTCGTTTTCCAGGGAAGTGACTTGGCACACACCAGCTTCACGATACCTCCGGAACTATCTAAATTCATGAAACCTTAAATGGATGTGGCTCAAAACAAGTGTTTGCCTGAGGCTGATTCGAACACGTTTATTCATTTATTCCAACTCCCTCAGAGAGAGCTTCAACTCAACTCAGACCCACAAAGTAATGAGAAGGTGGGCAGCATTTTAGAATACATAAAGCAACACTTTTCCTTTTACCCTGGAATTTTTTATGGTATTTATTAAGCACTTACTATATGCCAAACACTGAAGAAGATACAAAATAATCAGACCAGGCACAGTCCCAATCACATGTGCAGGCTCACAATCTAATAGAGGAAAAAGAGATATTTTCTCCCCATTCTGCAGATGAGGAAACTGAGGCCCAGAGAAGTGACTAGCCTGAGGTCACCCAACAGGCAAGTGGCAGAACTGGGACTAGAACCTGGGTCTCCTGATCCCCTGGTCCTGTTCTCTTTCCTCAGACCATTTTCCTCTCTTTGAATATAAAGGAAAAACTGGGGACAACAAAATTTGGGATAAGCGTGAATTTGAAAGATGTTTATGATCAGTAACCACTCATATATTCAGGATTATATGCCCCTTGAGGAAAGAGACCAGGTCTTCTACATTTACTGTCTTCCCAAGAAAAAATTAAAAGTTTAATGTTTCACACATACTAGGTGCTGTATAACAATGACAGGGTATTTTGGCAACAGAAAGCAAGTTGGGAGATGTGGGGACATAAGGAGACAGAGAGAGAAGAGATCTTTGTAATTTTTCTGGACTGTAGCCAATCCATCTGCTCTCCATACCCATAGATGAGAAACTACTTCAGATCCTGAGGCAACGGTCATTAGGTTTGCAATGCTGTCCTTACCACTTTCCACTGATAAGAAAAGTTTTCCAGCTCCACATGGGGTCCAGTCCTACAGATCCCAAATAAATCAATCAACACAAAATAGCATGGAACCAATAAGGGGGTTTTACAAAATGATCAACCTCATAATGAGCAACAATCCAGAAATTGCATTTATTTGGACACGAAAATAGAAGTCTGAGATTCAAATTAGTTAAAAAAAAGTCAACGGCCTTGATATCAGAACTTCATTAATTATGGTGAATACCAGGGGGTGAAAACAAAAAGATTCTGAGAACCAAGAGTCATTGTAAAGAAGCAGTCTCCATCTTACATACACACAGGTTCTCTTCCTTCTGAAAGGAGCCATTTATTTTAGATTACAGGGGTTTAGAGTCATCAGTTCTAAACAGAAACTGGCAAACAACAATGTATGGTCTGAAAAGAATGGCTAGTTTAATTCAGAATTGAGAAATAAAATTGAGTATCAACCAATTCTGTTGCATAGTACTCTCCCGAGCACTTAGTACAGTGTTCTGCATACAGTAAGTACTCAATAAATATAATTAATGAAAGGGACTGAAAAGCAAAATACAAATATTTATCCAGGTGCTCTCCCCGGGAACTGAGGCACAACCAAGGAAGAGGCTTCTTAGACCAAAGATCCTTGGAACCAACTCAACCCCGAATCTCCATTCATCTTCTTGGATGGGATTTCCCTCTCCAGGTGGGTCAGCAGTTATGGGTGTTGGGTGGTGGGAGGGGAGGCATGCATGGGGTTGTGGAAAATTGGGATGAGGTGCTAGATTCAGACACTGAGAGGCACCAACTACACCTATTGCAATCAATATTTGAATGACTCTGGTTCAGCAGGGAGACAGGTGACCCCAGCAGAGCACCAGGGTAGGAGGGTCAGAGTAGAAAGTGAGTCCAAATTGAATTTTTTTTAATTTCCTTCATATGTTTTTATAACTGTCCAACATTTAGTATCCAGCATGCTAAATCAATGGGAACCCTGTTCCACACAGAAGTCCTAAGGAGATGGAATTCCAAAGTGAATTTGACATAGACACTACCAGTAACCAGTCTTTCTAACTGTCCCCTCTTTGGTCATCTACAAGAATTTCTGGTCATCTTCTTAAGATGCAGAATTCCACATCGCAAAAACATCTGGTGGCTATTTCATTCATTTTTCTTCATTGACCAAACCACTGAATTTAGGACTTTCCACAAGTGGTCTCCCTCTTACTTACCTTCTTTCCTCTCCCACTACACCCCAACCTGCAGTCTTTACTAATCCGAACTACCCTGACTGTAAAAATAATCATTATGGCATTTAAGTGCTTCCCATGTCCAACTATTGTACTAAGTGCTGGGGAGAATACAAGATAATCAGATCAGACATAGTGCTTGTCCCACGTAGGGTTCACAGTTTAAGTAGGAGGTAGAACTGGTGTCAAATCCCCATTTTTCAGATGAGGAAGCTGAGACACAGAGCAGGTAAGTGATTTGCCCAAGGTCACAGAGCAGGTAAGTGGCAGAGCCTGAATTAGAACCTAGGTCCCCTGACTTTCAGACAACTGCTCTTTCTGCTGGGCCACTGCCCTGACTTGCTCCCTTTATTCACCACCTACCCCAGCCCTGCAGCATTTATATACATATCCATACTTTATTTAAATTAATGCCCATCTCCCCCTCCAGGTTGTAAAGCTCACTGTGGGCAGGAATTGTGTCTCTAATATTGTTGCATTGTACTCTCCCAAGCACTGAGTACAGTGCTCTGCAAACAACACTCAAATACGATTGATTGATTGTGTGAACAGGAAAAAGGATGTAGGAAGTCTGTGTCAGGGGCCTTGCTTATATCTTTGGATTCAAAGTGTAAATAGGTAGCCCACAGTTACAGGTTGGAGGCTCTAGACTGTAAGCTCACTGTGGGCAGGGAACGGAACAGTTTATCATCATATTGTACTCTCTGAGCGCTCAGTACAATGTTCTGCACACAGTAAGTGCTCAATAAATGACTGAATGAATGAAATTTGGCATCATAAAGGGTATTTACTGAGCACCTACCTTTGCAGTGCCCTGTGTGAAGAGTGGAAGGTATAACTATGGCTAGAAAGCCTACAAAAGTCTGAGTAAAAAAGGAAGCAGTCTGTGTCCACCTCCACAGTTAACCCAGGATCTTCGTTCCTCCCCTCCACCACCACCACCTCACTCCCTGATTTATCCCTTATAATCTACCCCTTTTCACCCAACCAAGAAAACTCAAAAGGATTTGCAAGGACCCAAATGCCTTGTCTCATAACAAAGGCTCCTGTAGGAAAGATCACTCATGGGCAATTAAGAAGAGGAGCTAATATTCCACTTAAGTGACAATATCCTCAGGCACTTTCCTTAATGCATAGTACCCATTTTTTCACATATCAGAATTACCCAGAAAATAATTTTTTTGGTGTAACTCCATTTCAGTTAGCTGTAGCTTAGAAGTCAAATAATTCTTCAAGGAACTATTAAGACAAAAAATATATTTATCTGGGTCACATAAATGCTGTATAGCACAGGGATAAAGTTTCACATATCACAATGACAGACCATTTTCCTTTTCTTTTGTGAAGAGGTAAGGGATTTTGTAAGTCCATTGCATATAATATGGCACATACCAAGTTAATACTATACACTAGGGTCAACTATTTTCTACTCTTTCCATTTTCCCTCCACTGAAGACAAACTTCAACTGCCACGGCCCCAGGCGGATTGCAATATCTTGCACACTTGATCACTGGTGTATAGTCATCTTTATAAAAAATTGATTTTGTGACCATCCTGCTTATTTGATTTCCTCCACTCAGCCCTCAGCCACCATCCCTGTTGTAAAAGAACTGAAGCAGATCGTGCCACCTCAAGATCCTGCCTAAATAACACAATTCTGGTCATCTGCAGAGGAAACAGAAAGTCAAGTACTGAGCAGAGAGAATCAGACACTGGGGTTCAAGCGTGTCGTGAAAATTGACTTGGCTGTTATCAGCTGGAGATGCATAAAGAGATGCTCCCTCCATTTCCCTCGACCCAGGCTGAACAATCGGGGAGGCTGTTGGATAGTTGTTCTGGAAGGTACTGAATCTAATGACACTCAAAGCTTCCCAGGTCCCCATTCTAAGAGAAGTAAAATGTCTGGAAGAATCTCCATGCTGTTGAAAATCAGGTTTTGTCCAGGAAATAAGAGGCTAATAGAAAATGAACAGAAAGCATGGGCGTGGAGAATGCTCAGCAGGGCCCCCAGTCCTCAGAGCTGGCAGTGCACCAGGCTTGCCAAGAGGAGAGTTCCAGAAACTGAGATATGGGGGTGACAGATACCCAGATATTATGCCCTATCCTTCACTTTGTTGCTTATGAAATTGCAGCATAGGTTAGATAGAACTCCCTGAAATTTAGTATGGAGCATGGGTTTGGGAGTCAGAGGACCTGCTTTCTAATCCTAACTCTGCCAATTGCTTCTTGTATGACCCCGGGCAACTCATTTAACTTTTCTGTGCCTAAATTTCCTCAACTGTAAAATGGAGATTAATCAATGGTATTTGAGAATTTATGGGGTGCAGTTGTCCCTGTTCTCCCACCTTCTTAAACTGTGAACCCCCACGGGACAGGGTCCAACCTGATTAACTTGCATCTACCCCAGCATTTAGAACAGTGTTTTGCACAAAGTAAGTGCTTAACAAATATCATTTGAAAATAGTACAATGTTACAACAGGGAAGTAAAAGAATTTACAGGATCTCCTTCTCTGGGATCCACACTCATCTATCTGGGATAATTTTTAGATTAGCAGGTTGTGGCTCTCTTGGCCCTAAGAACACTTGTTCATAAAGATTTTGGAATAGAAGTTACAATTCAGCCCAAACTTCCCAAATCTCCCCAACGATCCACTTCATCAATGTCCTCAAAAATGAATGGCACAAAATTCAACATAAAACTCATCTCTAATATACAGCACAATTTTAAAATAAAGTACAGTCATTAAAATCCATCTCTCAAGGAGACAACCATCTCCGTTATCCTACTTCTAGAGCATTCTGCCAGATGAGATTTGGGTCCTTTGAACAGCGTGATGATTTTAGCAGGAGCCTCATTCAAGAAAAGCTGTACTGTCAGTGATTTATGAATAGGAGAGTTATTCCTGAAAAGCAGAGAGGAATCTTATACAATTAATTGGAGACAGTAGTAGCTCCATTTAGGACAGGGACTGTTACAGTCTATTATACTGTATCGACCTCAGTGCTTGGCACAATATTTGGCACCTAGTAAGTGCTTAACAAATGTCACAATTATCAAAAGGCCAAAAAAGGAAGTCTTCAGATTAGGGTAACAGCAATAAGATCTGTTTCTCTTAAAGGATAAATTGCTCTTTCACTGCCTCATGGCCTGGATTAAATAATAACAACAACAATAATAATAATAATGATAATGATAGCATTTATTAAGCGCTTACTATGTGTAAAGCACTGTTCTAAGCGCTGGGGAGGTTGCAAGGTGATCAAGTTTTCCCACGGGGGTCTCACAGTTTTAATCCCCATTTTACAGATGAGGTAACTGAGGCACAGAGAAGTTAAGTGACTTGCCCAAAGTCACACAGCTGACAATTGGTGGAGCCAGGATTTGAACCCATTACCTCTGACTCCGAAGCCCATGCTCTTTCCACTGAGCCAGTTGCTTCTCTTAACGATCAATAAATGATTGAAAGTAATGGACGGGATTCTAAAACACTTTACAAACTGGTATTTTAATGAAGAAAAGAGAGTTTATTTTTAAGACACCTGAGAAACCCTTGTTCATGACATTTGCCTTAGAGGTTAAATAGAAGAAAAGATCCTGACGGATTCATCTTGCACCCACTTTTTTTTTAATGGTATTGGTTAAGCACTTTACATGTGCCAGCCACTATACTAAGAACTGGGGTAGGTACAAGTTAATCAGGTTGGAGACAGTCCCTGTCCCACTTAGGGCTCACAGTCTTGATCCCCATTTCACAGGTGAGGTAACTGAAGCTTAGAGAAATTAAACGACTTGCCCAGTGACACAACCCAAGGCCTTTTTCACCAGGCCAGGCTGCTTCTCAACTCAAAAGTTATAGAAATTCCCATATTCTTAATGTAAGTTTTCTATTATTTGCTTTACTTTTATAGAAGGTGAGTATTTATTTACTTTTTCCTCTTCTATGTTACTCTGTATCAATTGAATATGGTCTGAAGGGTCTGAATGGAATGGTCTGAACATATTATACATAAACACATGTGTAATTGAACTTCATTTTCACTTCTTCTAAAGGGCGTGAAGATCCAAGTCCCAGATTCCATGAGGCAGAATAGTTGTAAAGTGAAACGCAGCAAATGATATGAGTGTTTTAAAGGCCTTTTCCCCCTGGATCTGACAGGTCTTTCATTTTAAGGGAGAAAATAGATGTTAGGTTAATGGGTTTAAGAAAGGGACAAAATATGCAAGAGAGGAAGTGCATGTGAAAAAGATACAGACATTTTAATTAACCAGTATTTTAAGGTTAAAAACTGGAGTATAAAATGGTACCATGGAAAAGCAGCATTTATTATCTTATCTCAAAGCTGTGGACTTTAGTTATGCAGTAAGAACTGTGTACTGTAAATCACGTATCTACACTGGAGATTTTTCCCTGTTTCCCTACAGCATGCATTAGCAGGGATCAAACCTAGGGCTCCAGGGCCCTTCGAGAACAAAGGTAATGGCTATTGCTGCTGCTAAACTGCTTATCTTCCAAGCTGTTGCTATGGGCCAGTCCTCCCATCAACAATGAGGTTCAGGGTATTAGAAACCCAGTGCTTGAGAAGATGAATGCCTCTCTATTGTAAACTCAAGACCCTCCTTATATGCCAGCCCTCCTTACATGCTGGTGAACAGTTCTCTGCATACAGGGACTGTTCAAGTTCTGATGATGATAGCCAAATATCTACTGTTTGGAAAACTGAAACTGGGTAGAGAATTCATTTTAAAAGACAATATTTGTGCTATAGCTAAGGATCGTTGATACTTCCCACAGCAAAAAAGCTAGTCTAGCAGACAATTAGGAAAAGAGGGTGTGTTCAAGATAAAAGCTTCAGAAAGATCAGGATTCCAAGACGCAGAATTGAAAATAGCAGGTCCTGCAAATGTAATAATCTACAAATAACACAAATAGATAGGATTCATTGTCCTATTTGAACACGAAAGCATGTGACTGTTAGATAAGAAGGCTAAGACCATTAATGCTGGATTTCAGGAGATAAACTGTGATTGATCGTTCATTCATTCAATTCATTCAATCGTATTTATTGAGCACTTACTGTGTGCAGAGCACTGTACTAAGCACTTGGAAAGTACAATTCGGCGATAGACAATCCCTATCCAACAATGGGCTCACAGTCTAGAAGACAATAAAACAGAACTGTTGCCCCAACTCCTTGTTGATTTATGAAGGAGAAAGACAAACTACAAAAACTCCAACATCAAGCTACACACAAATCTTTTCCATTCTCACACAAAAAGACTTCTGACTGGAGCAGCTACTCGTCTAGGAAGATCTCCCTTGGCAGTATCTTCACTTATTCCTTGCTCTATAATTTTCAGTGCTTGGTTTTACAATATCCCATTTTCTACCCCCCGCCCCACTTATCTGTTCTGTTGTCTCCAGACAAGCACAGATCTATCAGACTCAAAATATTCAGTTTAAAATGTCTGGAGGGCTCTGGGAGACAAATTGAGATAAGCAGTATGATGAGGTTGAGAGATTTGCCTCAGTTACTGTCAAGTGTGGAATCAATCAATCGTATTTATTGAGCGCTTACTGTGTGCAGAGCACTGTACTAAGCGCTTGGGAAGTACAAGTTGGGAAGTACAATTATAGAGACAGTCCCTACCCAACAGTGGGCTCACAGTCTAGAAGGGGGAGACAGAGAATATAACCAAACATATTAACAAAATAAAATAAATAGAATGGGGATTGAATTCCTTGAGTTCTCCTCCCTCCTTTGACCTTGAGCTGCATGTGGGACAGGAGCTAATAACAATATTAATAATAATAAATGGTATTTAAGCACTTACTATGGGGCAAGCGCTGTTCTAATCAGTGGGGTAGAAGCAAATTAATCACACTGCACACAGTTCTTTTCCCACATAGTTTCACAGTCTAAGTAGGAAGGATAGGTATGCCCATTTTACAGAGGAGGAAACTGAGGCACAGATAAGTTAAGTGACTTTCCCAAGGTCACCCAAACAGCAATTGGCAGAGCTGGGATTAGACCAGATGCCCAGGTGCCTGCTCTGATTACCCTGTATCTGCCCCAGTGCTTAACAAATAACACAATGAATAGTTGAAAATCAGATGCAATTGCTAAGAATATACAAATAACGTTGAGAGGACTTCAGAGAGAGCTAAGCAACCTTAAAGGAATCTACAGAGAAGCAGCATGTCTCAGAGGAAAGAGCACGGGCTTGAGGGTCAGAGGACATGGGTTCTAATCCTGGCTCTGCCGCTTGTCTGCTGTGTGACCTTGGGTAAGTCACTTCACTTCTCTGTACCTCAGTTGCCTCATTTGTAAAATGGGGATTAAGACTATGAGCCTCACGTGGGACAACCTGATTATCGTCTATCTACCCCAGTGCTTAGAACAGTGCTCAGCACATAGTAAGCGCATAACAAAAACCATAATTATAGTGACAAAGATTTTTCACTATTACAAACTTGTTCACTTTATCACTCCATAAAGTGATATCACTCCATAAAGCATCAAGCACCTCACTCCATAGCCTCCCCACTGAGAATACCAACAGCTGTGCAAAGGGCAAGAGACTTGAGACAGGAGAACTGGTTTTGAATTCCACTCTGTTGCTTACTTGCTAGGTGACTTTGAGAAAGTCAACTAACCTGTCTGTGGCCCAGTTTTCTCACCTGTAGAATGGGAGTAAGATACTTGCTCTACTTCTGCTTGGATTGTGAGCCCCATGCAGAGCAGGTTCTGGGTCCAGTTTGATTATCTTGTATCTACCCCATCATTTTGCAAATAGCAAGTGCTTAATAAAATAACAATAATAATTACTCTAATAAAGTGAGTGACAAACCATCAGTTCAACTGGGAATGATTTTCTGCAACAAGAAACCTGGCCTGAATGAAAAGCAGCCACTCAGAATAATAATAATAATAATAATAATGGTACTTGTTAAATGCTATGTGCAAAGCACTGTTCTAAGAAGGGATAGAGCCTCAACCAATCCCACAAGCCATTGTTTGACCAAACGTTCTACTGAAAACATCATTTTCAGTCACTCATTCAATTGTATGTATTCAGTGCTTACTGTGCGCAGAGCACTGTACTAAATGCTTGGGAAAGTACAACAATGAACAGTGACATTTCTGCCCACATCAAGCTCACAGTCTAGAGTTGGGGGGACTTACAGTCTCCAGAGGGAGATAGACATTAATATAAATTATAGATATACAATATAATTTGTAATATAAAATATAGATATGTCTGTGGAATTGAGGTGGGGGTGAATGCCAAATGCCTGAAAGGTATAGATACAATGCACATAGGTGCTATGTGCATTGTTGACACAGAAGGGAAAGCAAGCTGGGGAAAAGACAACTTAATCAGGGAAGGTCTCTTGGAGGAGCTGAGATTTACATTCATCCTGGAAAACAGTGCTATCACCCATCCTCCATTTTCCCATCTAATCACCAATGGAAATATGACCTACCCAAATTACTGTATTTACTTGCATATTTGCCCCACTTTGCAACCCAAAAAACAGGAGAAGGGGACCATTACATGGAAAATTAACTATAGCAATAAGGGAAGCAGTAGAAAAAAATTAAAAAGGTAAGAAAGAAGAGAAAGTTAAGAGGGCACTCGAATTGCATAGGCATTTAATAAATTACAGTAACCCCCTCCCTTTTCCTGTTCCTACCCAGGGTTTGCGTATCTCCACAAGCTTCTATTTGGGACTTTAGCTTACTTTGACCCTATTCCTCTCTCTCCTCTACTGCTATCATTGCTTATAAAACTAATCTTTTATTCACTCCACAAAAATCAGAGAGGGAGGTGGAAATTATTCCCGAGAGGCAATTATATGAATGAATGTGGCAATTTTTCTCTTCTCCAGGTCATATCCACCTCCAACTACCTCGGCAGTCCTGGGCAAGTTTTACACCCATAGCACTTGCACATATTAACAGACAGACCTCATTTAAGACCTTATTCATCTATATATCCCTTTTTCCTTTTTTATGTATATATTTTTGTGTCTGTCTCCCCCACCAATTTGGGAGCTCCTTGAGTACAGGGTCCATGTCTTTTAGTTACCGTACTCTTGGTACAGTGCTCTTCTCAAATATTATTGACTGATTCAACTTAAAGAAGGTTTCAGCTTAAAAAAAATACATTCCAAACAAGGGACACATATAAGGGTGAATTCCTACAGAGCAACACAGAGCTAATAATTGCTGAATAGCAAAACCTTACTGCAGGAGATCAATTCTCAGAAGCAGAGCTAATAATTGCTCAATAGCAAAACCTTACTGTAGGAGATCAATTCTCAGAAGCAGAGAAGAAGTACAAGGATGTGCTTTCCCCAATATCCTATGCCCCACATTCTAAACTTCAATAACGCCACCATTTTCTTTCAACTCATGAGAAGTTGGTTTAATGAGAGCAAAGAAAAATAGTTCCTCCAGAAGAGAATCAACATTGTCTGCAGACCAGCTCCAAGCTCCTCTATAAGACAGATCCCATTTGTCCCTCTTCTAACTTGGTCAGCTAAGTTGAAATCTAAGTCCCTGCCCGTGAGCACGCGGCCCCTTTCATAAACTGAGAACGACAAAAATCGAGTTGTTAGCCTATTAAGGACCTGCAGTGAGTTCACTGTGAATCACATTATCAATCAACTGCATTTACTGAGTGCTTACTAGGTGCAGAACACTATACTAAGCATTTGTATAATACAACAAAATTAGCAGACATGTTCCCTGCCCATAATAAAAATAATAGGATTTCTTAAGCACTTACTATGTGCCAAGCAGTGTTTTCAGCCCTGAGGAAGATACAAGGTTATCAGATTGTCCCAGGTGGGGCTCACAGTCTCAATCCCCATTTTTACAATGAGGTAACTGAGGTACTGAGAAGTTAAGTGACTTGCCCAAAGTCACACAGCTGACAGGTGGCGGAGCAGAATTAGAACCCAAGACCTCTGACTCCCAAGCCCGGGCTCTTTCCACTAAGCCATGCTGCTTCTCTAATGAGCTTACAGTCTATGGCTCACACTCATTTTCTAAAACATTTAAAGACATCTTACACTATTACTTGGCTAGAAAGACAGAGTAATTCTATTTGTACGTATCTCTACCAAAAGGCCTTCCTGGATTGAGCTCTCATCCCCTCACCCTATTTTTCCTCCCTTCTGCACTCAGTTCCACTTCTTAAGCAGTTAGGGATCCCCCCTTCTGTACTTAGCTCCACTTCTTAAGCACTTAGGGATCCCCCCCTTCCCATTACCAGCCCCACAGCATTTGCGTACATATCCTTAAACATTAAAATAAGTTACAGATAGGGGAAATGGCAGAGTATGTCTTTCCATTTAGACTGTAAGCTTCTGGTAGCCAGGGAACACGCCTACCAACTTTTTTTTAGCATTTGTTAGCATTTACTATGTGTTAGGAACTCTGTTACGCACTGGGTTTCATAGAAGCTAATCAGGTGGGACCCAGTACATGCCCCATGAGGTGGTCACAGTCCTAATCTCCATTTTATAGATGAGGTAACTGAGGCATAGAGAAAAATAATAATGGTGGTATTTCTTAAGCACTTACTATGTGCCGGGCACTGCTCTAAGTGCTGAGTGTAGATACAAGATAATTGGGTTGGACCCAGTTCATGTCCCACTTAGGGCTCATGGTCTTAATTCCCATTTTACAGATGAGGGAACTGAGGCACAGAGAAGTGAAGTCACTTGCCCAAGGCCACACAGCAGACAAGTGGCAAAGGCTGGATTAAAATCCAAGGCCTCTAACTCCCAGGCCTGTGCTCTTTCCACTAGGCCATGCTGCTTCTCAATAACACAAACTCTTATATTGTAGTCCCCCAAGTACAGTGCTCTGAATAAAGTAAATGCTCAATAAATACAACTGATTGATGGATGGACCACTGAATTTTTCCATCACTTCAAATGCACAAGAAAGGATTCCCTCCCAGAAGAGGCCATATTCAAAAATCATAAATATTTAAAATAGTAACATTACATACATTATATACAAAATCTCCATTACAATAGTTATGCAAATGACAGTTTTATGTATGTCAACCAACTGCTAACATTTAATCTCATCTGCAATTTGGTTTTGATCTTTTGTAACAAGCCAAAAAAAATGAATTATAACATGCAAATGAAATTGGATTGATGCTCTTTAGAGAGCAGGTATAAGTTACAAAAATCCCCTAAATCACAGAAGATTTTAATCTGTTATCAAAATTATTGTAAGTCTTGGGAGTACATCTTTTATCAAAAATACTAAATGTGTTCCTTTTTTAACAAATTTTTTAGTCTCCTAAACTAATATTGCTTTTCTCAAATCATATTACTGTATTTCAGCTTCATATCTAACACTTAACATGGATGTATTATGCCAGAAAAGTTTTATATATGAATTTGATCCAAGGGAGATGGAAGACAAGCCTCGAAAGGAACATCACCTACATCCACACAAATATAGATCCCAACAGGGAATACTGTTTTCAAATATTTTTTTCAATTTTTCAACTGTTAAAAATTGCTTCTGCAGTAGCCCCATCTCTGACACAAGAGCTAAACATACCTTGACCATGAGGAGAGTGGTATCTAATAGATATCCCATCACTTATTTGGCCTTCATACTTATACTTCCCAAAGTAACAGAAAGCATCTCAGGTACCCTCTCAACACACTCTCCATTCACTGGGTGGTCTCAGGGCAATCCCCAAAGTCTAGTCAAGGATGATAATAATAATAATAATGGCATTTATTAAGCGCTTACTATGTGCAAAGCACTGTTCTAAGTGCTGGGGAGGGTGAGGAGGGAAAGCCCAGGTCTCCTAACACCCCAAATATCAGCTCAGTACACTGGGCACGGTGTCTACCATCAAAGAATATGCCTAAATCAAGGGACTTTCCTACTATGCGATCTTGGGAAATCAGTTCACTTCTGTGTCTCAGTTTCCTCATTATAAAATGGGTATTGAACTCTACTCCCTCCTACCTGGAGTGTGAGATCCATTTGGAAGCACTTAGTACAGTGCTAAGTACATTGCTCTGCATACAGTAAGCACTCAATAAATACGTTCTAATGAATAGGGACTGAGTCAGACCTAATTAGGTTATATCTATCTTAGAGCTATGTACAGTGCTTGGCACATTGTAAGTACTTAATATCACAATTATTCCAGTATGGAAAATGAGCACTTACTGCATTCAAAAAGCATGAAACTCATATACGGACACAAGTTTAAAAAATAAGTAATGGAATAACTGGCCACTCCAGAATCTTGGGAGGCTTCAGGCAAGAAATAGATTTTTGATTAGGTTTTGAAAGAAGAATAGAGAGTACTTTAAATATGTGGATTGGAGATGTGTGCCTCATAATCGAGAGTTCAAAGAATTTATCAGGGGACAGAAGGAAAGGGTAGGCCTTCTTAAATGCAAAGGAGAGCAAAGTAAAGGAATAATGAGAGAGAGGATTAAGACTGTGAGCTCCATGTGGGACAGGGATTGTGTCCAACCTGTCTTGTATCTACTATAGTGCCTGGCACATTGTAAGTGCTTGAAAATATCATTAAAATAATTTTAAAAAGGAGCTGAGGTTTGGAGGGAGTACGTGTCATACAGCTTTGAAGTTCAAGACCAAGAAATTTAATTTGATGTGGCATTTGAGAATCACCAGAGTCCCTTGAGATGAATGTGATTGGGAGAACACATTAGGTATCCACTGCCTTGTGTCCACAAAATGAATAAAAAATATTAGTTACCAATCCCTTTTTCAGGGATTAAAAACAGGACTGGAACCTCAGGTGGTGGTAGATCAGGGGGCCTAAAATTTGCCATATATTCACTGCTTTTCCCAGACATTCCAATTAGGAGGAAAGGCTATGGACCTAAATTCATCACGAAGTCTTATTTTCTAGAGAGTTAAAGAAGGTAACTCCCTGGGTTAATTTGAGATAGGTGAGAGTGTTCTCAAGTGATCATACGACCCAACTCCAACACAGCAATACTGTGAATACAGTTGAGGGAGGTCACACCTAATTGCAAATACTATATCCTATAACTTGAGCAAGGTATAGTAACATAAAAATTATAAATTCCAGCCTACATGCTTCTCATTTTCATACTCCATCTTCCAGTCACCTGAAATAACCCAATAAATTATAAAAAACTTGTAGTATTTGTTCATTCATTCATTCATTCAAACGTATTTATTGATCACTTACTGTGTGCAGAGCACTGTACTAAGCACTTGGGAAGTACAAGTTGGCAACATATAGAGACAGTCCCTACCCAACAGGGGGCTCACAGTCTAGAAGGGGGAGACAGACAAGAAAACAAAACATATTAACAAAATAAAATAAATAGAATAAATATGTAAAAATAAGAGTAATAAATATGTACAAACATATATACATATATACAGGTGCTGTGGGGATGGGAAGGAGGTAATGCGGGGGGGATGGGGAGGGGGAGGAGGGGGCTCAGTCTGGGAAGGCCTCCTGGAGAAGGTGAGCTCTCAGTAGGTGAGCTCTTGTTCGTTCATTCATACATTTAATCACATTTATTGAGTGCTTAATAAATAAAGGGGGCTTGATCTGCAAAGGCCTCCTGGAGGAAGTGAGCTTTCAGTAGGACTTTGAAGTGGGGAAGTGTGCTTGTTTGGCAGACTTGAGGAGGGAGGGCATTCCAGGCCAGAGGTAGGACGTGGGCAAGGGGCCGATGGAGGGACAGGTGAGAACCAAGCACAGTGATATGTTGCCAACTTGTACTTCCCAAGTGCTTAGTACAGTGCTCTGCACACAGTAAGCACTCAGTAAATACGATTGATGAGTGAGGAGGTTAGCAGCAGTGGAGCAGAGTGTACTGGCTGGGCTGTAGAAGAAAAGGGAGGTGAGGTAGGAAGGGGCAAGGTGATGGAGAATTTTGAAGCCAATAGTGATGAGTTTCTGCTTCATGCAAAGGTTGATAGGCAACCACTGGAGATTCTTGAGGAGGGGAGTGACATGCCCAGAGTGTTTTCTTACTACTATGTGTCAAGCACTGTTCTAAGTGTTGGGGTCTCATCAGGAAGGAATCATGTGTTCTTCTAGACAATCTTCAATATGTTGACATTCATACAGTGAGGCTTGATAAATACTTCTGTAATGGCAACTAGATGAGCACCACCTGAACAAGTATATCCATTTTTACCGTCTTGGCCCACTGCCTCTGAGGTGGTTCCCACTGGTGACTGAAGGGGAAAATGGAGGATAGGTGATAGCACTGTATTCCAGGATGAATGTAAATCTCATCTCCTTCAAGAGACCTTCCCTGATTAAGTTGTCTTTTCCCCGCTTTCCCTTCTGTCTCACCAATGCACTTGGATCTATATCTTTTAAGCACTTGGCATTCACCCCCAACTCAATCCACAGACTTATGTATGTATCCATAATTTATATTACTATCTAATTGCAATTAGATAGAGCACGGGCTAATTTGCAATAACATTTGCAATTAGGCTTGTAGAGGAGCAGCGTGGTTCAGTGGAAAGACCACAGGCTTTGGAGTCAGAGGTCATGGGTTCAAATCCTGGCTCCGCCACTTGTCAGCTGTGTGACTTCGGGCAAGTCACTTCACTTCTTTGTGCCTCAGTTACCTCATCTTTAAAATGGGGATTATGACTGTTAGCCCCACATGGGACAACCTGATCACCTTGTAACCTCCCCAGAGCTTAGAACAGTGCTTTGCACATAGTAAGTGCTTAATAAATGACATCATTATTATTATTATCTCCCCCTGGAGACTGTAAGCTCCCCTAAGTAAAGCACTCAACGAAAGGCAATGACTGACTTCCTCATCTTCAAGACCTTCCTGGACTCTCACCTCCTCCAAAATGGATTCCTTTTTTCTTCTCAGCTATAATATCAACACTTATAAACACTTAGAACACTTCTGCTCTTCCTCAGTATTCATGTATTCACAGCCTTGTCTTGTCTGATGCCGTCATCTCCGATCCTTAGCGACACCACGGACACATCTCTACCAGAATGCCCCATCTCCATTTCCAATCGTTCTGGTAGTGTATCCATAGAGTTTTCTTGGTAAAAATATGGAACTAGTTTACCATTGCCTCCTTCCATGCAGTCAACTTGAGTCTCTGCCCTCCATTCCCTCTCTTGCTGCTGCTGCCCAGCTCAAGTGAGTTTTGACTTGTAGCAGATTGCCGTCCACTCGCTAGCCACTGCGCAAGCTAGGAATGGAATGGATATGCCTCCACTTGATTCTCCCTCCCATAGTCAAGACTTGTAGAGAACTGGAAACTCTGCAGATATGAACCTGAGAAGGGAAGTGCTGGGGTGGTTACAGTGTATTTAATAGGAACAAGAGGGAAACCTGTTTTCTCCGAGACTTCAGAACTAATAACAATAATAATAATAATAATAATGGCATTTATTAAGTGCTTACTATGTGCAAAGCACTGTTCTAAGCGCTGGGGAGGTTACAAGGTGATCAGGTTGCCCCACAGGGGGCTCACAGTCAATCCCCATTTTACGGATGAGGTAACTGAGGCACAGAGAAGTGAAGTGACTTGCCCAAAGTCACACAGCTGACAATTCGCGGAGCTGGGATTTGAAACCATGACCTCTGACTCCAAAGCCCGTGCTCTTTCCACTAAGCCACACTGCTTCTCTAAAACAAACTAAGAGAAATTAGCCCTGTATCTCTGCTAATTACATCCCCACTATCAATAATAACTGCGGTGTTTGTTAAGTACTATGTGCCAATAACTCTACTAAGCGCAGGGGTAGATACAAGATAAAAAGGTCCTACACGGGGCTTATAGTCTAAGTAAGAGGGAAAGTAGGTATTGAATCCCCATTTTGCAGAATCCTCACTAGATTCTATGCCATTAAAGGACAGGAATCATGTCTAGCAACTCTATTGTCTTATACTTTCCAAGTACAGTGCTTGGCACACCGTAGTACTCAATAAATTTCATTGAATGCTGGAGTTCCCCATTGGGACATGGAATGCAGCAGAGTTAAGAAGACAGGGGTGAACCCATTGCAGAATGCATGTGTGAAGTTAACCCATGCTAGCCAGCTACAGGCAGCACTGGAAATAGACCCCAAACCTGCTGGTTCCCAGAGCAAAGCTCTTCCCACTGAACCAAGAGCAGGGAGGGTGATGAAGTTTCACCAGACTCGTGTGCTTTTCTGACCTGTTACCACCAGGAAGAGGCAGAGGAGCAACACAAGTCATCCAGAACATCAATACCTGTTCTCCCTCCTACTTAGGCTGTGAGCCCCATGTGGGACAGGGACTGTGTCCGGCCTGATTGATGTATATCTACCCCAGCACTTGGAACAGTGCTTGAGACACAGTAAATGTTTAACAAATACTACAATCATTATTATGTTATATTACCTTAAAAATTTCCAACTTTCCTCCAGAATCCAACTTTCCTCCTTGCTTTGAGTCAAGAGGCTCTTCCCCATGTCCCACCTTTCTGGCCATTTCTTTTGGTTTGTTATTCCGTGAGTATGCAGAACAGGTCAGGAATTCCTTCCCCAAAATCCTTCAGGTGTGTCAACCCAACCTGCATCCTTATCACTTGTGAATTTATTCAATTACTTATTCAGCTACTTCATCTCAATTTATCGGTACTTCTGTCAATCAATGGTATTTGCTGAGTGCTTACTATATGCAGAACACTGGACTAAGCAATTGGGAGAGAACAGTACAATAGAATTAGCAGGCACATTCCCTGCCCACAATGGACTTACAGTCTAGAGGGGGGTGTAGACATTAATTTATAATATATAATTTAAAGATGTGTACAGAAGCAAGGTTGATGGTGGGGCAAATATGCCCAAGGGTCACAGGTTCAAGTACATAGATGATGCAGAAGGGAGAAGAGCCAAGGAAAAGAGGATTTAACTGGGGAAGAACATTTGGAGGAGGTGAGATTGTAATAATGCTTTGAAGGCGGGGAGACTGCTGGTCTGGTGTATATGGAGGAGAAGGAAGTTCCTGGTGAGGGGGAGGACGTGGGAAAGGCGTCAGTGGTGAGATAGATAAGATTGGACATAATGAGTAAACTGATGTCGGAGGAGCAAAGTGTGCAGGCTGGGTTGTAGTAGGAGATCAGTGAGGTGAGATAATAATAATGATCATCATCATAATTGTGATATTTGTTAAGCACTTCTATGTGCCAAACACTGTACTAAGCGCTGGGGTGGATACAAGAAAATCGGTTTGGACACAGTCCCTGTCCCATGTGGGGCTCACAGTCTTAATCCCCATTTTACAGATGAGGTAACTGAGGCCCTAGAGAAGTGAAGTGACTTGCCCAATGTCACGCAGCAGATAAGTGGCAGAGTCAGGATTAGAACTCAGGTCCCTCTAACTCCCAGGCCCATGCTCTATTGCTTTCAAGCTGGTGGGAAGAAGTTTCTGTTTGATGTGAAGGTGGATTGGCAGCCATCAGAGGTTCCTGAGGAGCAGGGAGACATGGACTGAATATTTTTTAGAAAATGATCCATAAAGTAGAGAGAAGTTGGACTGGAGTGAGGAGAGCAGGAGGCAGGGTGGTCGGGGCAGATGCAGTAAACAAGGTGGGATAGGATAAGTGCTTTGATTAGCATAGTAGCAATTTGGATGGAGAGGAAAACGCAGATTTTAGCAATGTTGTGAAAGTAGAACTGACAGGATTTGGTGACACTGAATGGGTGGGTGGAATGAGAGAGATGAGTCAAGGACAATGCCAAGTTTATGGGCTTGTGAAATAGGGAGGATGGTGGTATTGTTTATGGTGATGGGAAAGACAAGTGAAGGACAGGGTTCGGGTGGGAAGAAAAGGAGTTCAGTTTTGAACATGTTTAGTTTGAGGTATCAGCGGGACATACGGATAGAGATGTCTGGAAGGCAGAACATTCTGTTCCCTCTATTTGTAAGCAGTTTGTCTCTCCCATTACACTATCAGCTCCCTGAGGGTAGGGAATGCATGTCTTGCTTGGGCATTCCAGCGTGGCTCAGTGGAAAGAGCACAGGCTTTGGAGTCAGAGGTCATGGGTTCAAATCCCGGCTCCACCAATTGTCAGCTGTGTGACTTTGGGCAAGTCACTTCACTTCTCTGGGCTTCAGTTCCCTCATCTGGAAAATAGGGATGAAGACTGTGAGCCCCCGTGGGACAACCTGATCACCTTGTAACCTCCCCAGGACTTAGAACAGTGCTTTGCACATGGTAAGCGCTTAATAAATGCCATCATTATTATTATTATTATTACTGTACTTCGAAGTGCTTGGTATAGTGCTTTGATCAATTGCATTTATTGAGTACCTACTGTGTGCAGAGCACTGTACTACATGCTTGGGAGACTATTAATAGAGTTGGCAGACAAGATCCCCACCCTCAAAGAGCTTACAATCTAGTGGCAGAGATGGACAATAAATTACAGACAAGTGAAGCAACAAAGTATAAGAACATGTACATTTTTAATGGCATTTATTAAGTGTTTACTATGTGCAAAGCACTGTTCTAAGCGCTGGGGAGGTTACAAGGTGATCAGGTTGTCCCACGTGAGGCTCACAGTCAATTCCCATTTTACAGATGAGGTAATTTAGGCTCAGAGAAGTTAAGTGACTTGCCCAAGGTCACACAGCAGACATGTGGTGGAGTCGGGATTCGAACCCATGACCTCTGACTCCAAAGCCCGTGCTCTTTCCACTGAGCCATGCTGCTTCTCTATTGATATTGTGAATAAATAAATACCACTGATGGACTGAAGATGGATTAGAACTCTTGAATTCTCTTTCAAGCCCAGTAATTCAAATTCATTTTCAGATTCAGTTGGCACAATTTGAAGGCAGGACAGCTACACATAGAAAATATTTAGGTAACAGAATAGAGCTATTTAAAGAAATAGAACACATGAGTTTGTTTCAGTTCTTGTTCACCTGATATGACTTCATTGATGCAAATAAAATTACTATATGCAGGAGTGTAATTAGCTTTCTCCTGTATTTCATTTCCCATAATTGTGCAGTAGATCTTCTAATTCTAGAAAAAGGACTTGATTAAATCTTGGGAAATTGCCACAATGTAATGCCAAAGATACAGTGCAGGGAACCACTAAGACCCAACAAGCCCCTCACCTAACCCCCTCGAGAGTCACACAGAACAATACTGTACTTTAGTTGAACATGGAAAGAAACCTGTGAAAAAGCCCACAGAGTAATTTTCAGGCAATAAAAATAAAATGGCTGAACAACAAACTAAAGCTACTGGCACCAAGAAAGGAAATTAATGTATAAATGCACTTTTCTGAGGGGAAACGAAACAAAACAATCTTTCCTAGGGTGATTTAAGGTTGAGTTGATCTCGTTCTATTGAATATGAACATTATTTTCTATAAAAACTAGGTAACCCTCAAAAACCCTGAGACATTTCATGCAGGGCATGGATATATTTCATATCATGTTCTACAGCTATGCATAAATTTAATTCAACATTGGATATCCAGTCACATAATAAATATTCACTGATCACATAACGGTAGAGACCAAAAACCATACTCAAAATGTTCTCCTATACACCAAAATTTAAATGTTATCAGATTTCTATAAAATATAAAAGTTTCTTCTCTACTTTGTTTTCCTGTGCCTGTAACTGGCCTTATCTGTTCTGCTGATTTCTGATTTAATAAAATATGAATTGAAATTCAGCCTTAGAATTCCACCATCCCAGTTCTATTTCATCAGATTTTAAGCTGAATTTTTTTTTTAAAAAAAAGATAGCTGTTAGGCAGACATGTCATGTTATTAATGGATTCTTCAAGGATAATGCATAGGTTTCTGCAATACAGGCAGTCAGCAGTGCCTTTACCTAGCCACTACCTCTGTAACTGCCGCTTTATGCTATCTGTGTCAGGGTCTTATCTTACCCAAACAGAAGCAATCAGACCAAACCGCAGTTGAGTTACACCGTTTAAAATGCTTAATATTCTTTGTCAGACTTTCTAAAGGATCTGAGGGCTTTGGAGGAACTCATTTAATGTTATTGGCATATTAATTGCCAAGACAGCAGTAACATTTCTGAGAGCTTTGTCTTCTCTGAAATCATTCAAAAAGCCACTTGCTCCAGATTAAACTCAAATGGACTTCTAATAAACACTTGGTGGTTTACTGAGACACTTATAAAATCATTTCCTCCCTCCCCCACTCATTGTTTGCCCTCCCGCAGTTTCTCAAGGGGATCTAGTGATGGAGATTTTAAAGAGTAACAGATTGTCTCCAGGTTCTTTGAAATGCAGCTCTTTCAGGTTGTGTTACTTTCGTTATATTAATATTGTTCTTGCAGATGCAGAAGAGCATATGGCTTTCAATCCCTTTAAAATGTTACATTATAATTAGGTTAAAATATATCTAAATCACCATTAGAAGCTGAATGAAGATTGATTCATTCAATTATAGTTATTGAGCACTTACTAGGCTTAGTTATACTGGTCAGTGACATCATTGTGATGTAAGACCAACTTGCCTGTCTGCTCTTTCTGATGGCAGTACGTTTTGCAGGAATATTGTTTCCCATTGTCACTGACAGAATTTCCTGCAAAGTTTGTTTCCATTCTCCAGGACGTATGAGTGGCAAAGCGCTTAACAAATACCATCATCATCATTATTATTATTATGTAAATCAAAGTAAGGAATTTATTTATCAGCCTCCATAAGCCGTATAACATGCACAATCATACTGGGGCACTTCTAAAAGCTGAAACAGATCCCTGCAGAAAGGAAATCCCCTGGGTTTAAACTATTGAAAAAGGTATATCAATGGTATTTATTTGAGCACTTACTATGTGCAGCACTGTATTAAGTGATTAGGAGAGTACCATAGAATCGGTTGACAATATCCCCTCCCTCAAAGAGTTTTACAGAATCACTGGCCCTAGTTCAGATCAGATAGCATCTGGACAAGGTTGTTGGAGTGGGATGACTGACATGGCTGTGAAAATAGCAAAGAGAGTTAATTCAGGGAGTAGCACAAGGGGAAGGTATAACATCAATATTTGGGGGGCCCCTGAAAAACTGGTATTGTAGTTTTCAGGCAGTTTCCTACATATACCAAAAACTGCCAGTCTCACCTCCGCAACATCGCCAAGATCCGCCCTTTCCTCTCCATCCAAACCCCTACTCTGCTGATTCAATCTCTCATCCTATCACAACTGAATCACTACATCAGCCTCTTCTCTAATCTCCCATCCTCCTGTCTCTCTCCACTTCAGTCTATACTTCATGCTGCTGCCCGGATCATCTTTGTGCAGAAACGCTCTGGGCATGTTACTCCCTTCCTCAAAAAATCTCCAGTGGCTACCAGTCAACCTACGCATCAGGCAAAAACTCCTCACTCCCGGCTTCAAGGCTGTCCATCACCTTGCTCCCTCCTACCTCACCTCCCTTCTTTCCTTCTACAGCCCAGCCCGCACTCCCTGTTCCTCTGCCACTGCTAACATCCTCACTGTACCTCGTTCTCACCTGTCCTGCCATTGACCCCCAGCCCACAACCTCCCCCTGGCCTAGCATGCCCTCCCTCCGCACATCCGCCACGCTAGCTCTCTTCCTCCCTTCAAAGCCCTACTGAGAGCTCACTTCCTTCAGGAGGCCTTCCCAGACTGAGCCCCCTCCTTCCTCTTCTCCTCCCCATCCCCCCACCCTACCTCCTTCCCCTCCCCACAGCACCTGTATATGTTTGTACAGATTTATTACTCTATTTTACTTGTACATATTTACTATTCCATTTATTTTATTTTGTTAATATGTTGTGTTTTGTTGTCTGTCTCCCCCTTCTAGACTGTGAGCCCGTTGTTGGGTAGGGACCATCACTATGTGTTGCCAACTTGTACTTCCCAAGTGCTTAGTACAGTGTTCTGCACACAATAAGCACTCAATAAATACAACTGAATGAATGAATGAATTTAACTTATCACATTCTAAGTTGAGTTTGAAAGTTTTAAGAATGAAGCACAACAAAGTATACAACATGAAAGACCGCAACACCCAGTGTCTTGCTCCAAGGCCCTACTGAGAGCTCACCTCCTCCAGGAGGCCTTCCCAGACTGAGCCCCATCCTTCCTCTCTCTCTCACCCCCCTTTCCATTCCCCCGTCTTACCTCCTTCCCTTCCCCACAGCACCTGTATATATGTATATATGTTTGTACATATTTATTACTCTATTTTACTTGTACATATCTATTCTATTTATTTTATTTTGTTAATATGTTTGGTTTTGTTCTCTGTCTCCCCCTTCTAGACTGTGAGCCCACTGTTGGTTAGGGACTGTCTCTACATGTTACCAACTTATACTTCCCAAGCGCTTAGTACAGTGCTCTGCACCAAGTGCTCAATAAATATGATTGATTGCTCCCTTAAGCACAGACTCCTCCTGAAAATTAATACTATAGTTTTCCAACTAAGCATTTCTCTTAGTCTCACTACCACTTTAACCCCAGTATGGTCTCCTTGAGGTAAAATAACCACTTCACTAAATTCCTTTTCCATCAAGACACTCTCAATCCATTACCTTCCCTTAAAACTGATAAGGTGCTGATAATGTTCTGCTAGATAAAAGTCCACAAGAATTATTTCCAAAACATTTGCAATCCACTACATCTGACCCACCTGGTTCCCTGGATGGTGGAGTGTGGCTTCTCTGTGTTACCACTGGTCTAGATGTGCTTCCCTTCTATCAGTTTGCAAAGAGTTTGTCAATAGGATTTCTCCCCTAGGTAATTCCACCTGACTTCTTGGCTCCTCCTACTCCAAGCTGATTCACCTTTACAGGTTTCTTAGCTCAGCTGCCCTGGCAGTATCCTGTGAATGGCCCCAGGGTTTGCTCCAATAAGATCCAGCAACCTGGTTGCTGATCCTTCTCATTTCTAAATTTATGCTGAGGGCCTGGAGCAGGATTGCTGGGGAAGGCAGCAGCTGCAGTGGTGAGTGGATTAGAGAAATTTCACTGCATTTCACCAGCCTAAGGGGGATATTGGACACCCCTCCCCACCATCTCCTGCTGACCTAGAAATGTAAGATCATCCTCTCTAATTCTAAGCTCCCTGTGGGCAGGGAACATGTTTACCAATTTTGTTGTACTCTTCCAAGCGCTTAGTACAGGGTTCTGCACATATCAAGCACTCAATAAATACCACTGATTGATTCATGAGGACTGATCTCTATCTTGAAAGTGTTTTGTCCTCCCCTCAAAACTTCTAGCTTGGGAAGCCAGCAGCATCCTCCAAGTCCGGAGGCATAAAAATGGGGAAATTCCAAAGAGCTGAGGGTGGGGGGACAGGTAAGGTGGAAGTTTTCACCATTCAGCTCCAAGGATGTAACAAGACATCAACCATTCTAGACTTCCCTCATTCAGTGAACTGTACCTACATCTAGTTTCCTGCTGAGCTTGATTATAGCTTGGAAGAATGAGCAAAGTCACTGCATCATTGTGCCAACCAACCAAAGTTTCTGCTCAGATCCGATTACTGTGGGATTTCTTACCATTAGACCATCTTGGCGTTCACTTCATTGAAGCTCAAGGAATTTCCCTCATTTCCCCACATCATGCCCACTGATCCAATCATCCCATTGGTGCTTCTCTGCCTACCCATCTTCAGGGATTCTTGGGGCCAGTCAGTTGATCAAATGGATTTACCCAACAGCCATCGTTTTATCAGAGCACTGTACAGAAGACACTGAAGAAGATAAAGTCCTTCCCCCAGGGAACCTTCAATTTAGTCAGTAAATCATGTGGGTGTAAAGAAACTGCAGTGTACCCTAGCAAAAAGAGCACGGTCCCAGGGTTCAGGAGATCTGAGTTCTAATCCCAACACTATCTCCATACCATTTGGGCATGTCATTTAATTTATCTGTGCCTCAGTTTCCTCATCTGTTCTCCTTAGACTGTGAGCTTCATGTGAGACAGGGACTGATTCAGGGACTGAGGACAGTGATACAGTGACTCAGTGACTCAGTGATTCAGGGACTGAGGTCTGATTACCTCTTCTCTACCCCAGAGCTTAGTATAAGGCTTGGCACATAATAAGCATATAACAAATGTGTTCTCTTCTAGTTTGGACAGTGCTTGGATCCTGTTTAAAATTAATTGTAGCTCATTTGAAAGATAATATGTCAGTAGCCTGGCCTGATCCAAAGAATTGAGGATATGCTTGTAAAATGGAGACTTTTTTTCCTTCAAGGGAAGTAAGGCGGGTTTTAGGATGTTGGTTGTTTTGTCTACTCCCAGTAATAATCAAAAGGACATCTCAGATTAAATCCTTTATAAATGTGTGTTTATGGGTTGCAAAGGTAAATGCTGTATTTCAATGGCGATAGCCTTCTTACCACAAGACTGACATTTTTCAAACTGTCAAAGGGGTAGTAGAGCAAATGGCAAGAAAATAGTCTCCAAGCTTCAAGTTACTGTTCTTATTTATCCAATGAATGGGGTTGTATGACTCTAAATGTATGATTTTTACAAACGCATTTTGTGAAAAATAAAACTTATTTCATTAAAGTTCTGAGGATTTTAGCTTCGATACCAAAAAGAGGACTCATATCTCTTCTTCACAGCATTGATAAAGAGTAAAAAAGTCTTAGATTTTGATTTTCCTCTTGTAGAATAAAGATGTGAAATCATTTCCATTAACCAAAAAGTTTTCATATCATATATTGTATGGGTAAAAATACTTAAGCTGAGACTCAAAAATCCTGCTAGCTCGTCGTCTTCCTCTTGGGCATGCTTTGATTGTATCTATTCACAAAATGGGTAGAAATTCAGGCCCAAGATTGACACTGCTACATAAACATCCTTGGAAAGATACAGCGATATGTCTCAGGAACTTTGGTGTCATCAAGATTTCACTGAACAGCAAACAGCATTCAGAGATGAAGGGGAAAATATTCACATATTTCAGCAAAAGTTATGTCTGCTGAGGAGGTGAAATGTATTTACTGCTTCATTGAGCTGAATTAAATTCACTGGAGTTGAATGGTTTCTGAGAAATGTATGTTTAAACAAACTGTTTTTCCTTGTGTGGTTCTTCATTGCTTTCTCTTGAACTGTAAAACCCCAAGTTAAAGTTCAGTGATGCTCCAGAATTAAAACTTCATACCCTCACATCCGTGGGGGTCTACCTTTCCCAAACGGCTAAACTCCCTTTAAAAGACCCCACCTTCTATTTTTCTCATCCCTCCTTCCATCAAACACTATGACTGTAAACTCCCCCTGTCAACTGTTAGCTCCTTGTAGGCAGGGAATGTGTCTACCAACTGTTATATTGTACTCTCCCAAGTGCTTAGTATACTATTTACACAGTAAGTGCTCAATAAATTTGATTGATAGGGAAGGACACTTACTCCTTGAATGACTGAGCTGCAGTTTGGTGCCAGGACACTCTGGTGCAGTGTGGGAGGGTTGAGAGGTAAGTACCTAAATGCTTACTGGGTGAGAACTCAAATGAACTGGCAAGGTATAGATTGCAGCAGTCAGGGGAAGAAAGTAGCAAGAACAACAAGTAGAGAAGGACTATTTTTACATGTACAGCACAAGTACTGGAGTATCAGAGGCATCTAGGTACGTGGAATGTACTCATTCTGAATGACTGAGATGCAGTTTGGTGCAGCCCCTGGGAAGGTGGGTTCATTGAATAGATTCTATCTACATATGGCCCGTGCTTGAAGATCTCATGGAAGGGGAGATTTTGCCCACCATCAGAGATATGGCTGAGAAGACAATACCAGACAAGTAGTCCTTCAACCAAGTATGCGTGGAAATGCAGGTCTTTGCTGTGCTAGTGCAATGGTCACAGGCAGTTCTGCCATTGTTCTCCATCCTGTCTCTTGTTCTCACAGCTTTCTTAAGACCTTAGCTCTAAAAGCAGCAGTAAGTGAAGCAGTAGGGGCTAGTGGAAAGAGCATAGGCCTAGGAATCAAAAGACCCAAGTTCTAATCCCTACTCTGCTACTTGTCTGCTGTGTGATGTTGGGAAGTCATTTAACTTATCTAGGTCTCAGTTACCTCTTCTGTAAAATGGGGAACAAACCCTCCTCCCACCAATTTAGACTGTGAGCCCCATACAGACAGGGACCATGTCCAACTTATCTTTTTCCTAGTACAATACTTGGCACAGAGTAAGCACTTAAATACCACCATTATTATTATCATCCCATTCTCTGGTTAAGTACACAATATACGTATTTGTCCTTCATTCTCCAAAATACTTCAGCATGGCTGTAGAGGAGCAGTGTGGTTCAGTGGAAAGAGCCCAGGCTTTGGAGTCAGAGGTCATGGGTTCACATCCCGGCTCTGCCAATTGTCAGCTGTGTGACTTTGAGCAAGTCACTTAAATTCTCTGTGCCTCAGTTCCCTCATCTGTGAAATGGGGATTAAGACTGTGAGCCCCATGTGGGACAATCTGATTACCTTGTATCCCCCCAGCACTTAGAACAGTGCTTCGCACATAGTAAGCACTTAACAAATACCAAAATTATTTCTAGACTGTGAGCCCGTTGTTGGGTAGGGACCATCTCTATATGTTGCCAACTTCAGTGCTCTGCACACAGTAAGCACTCAATAAATATGATTGAATGAATTCCAGATGCCTAGATGCCTCTGATACTCCAATCCTTATGCCGTACATGTAAAAATAGTCCTTCTCTACACTGTTGTTCTTGCTACTTTCTCCCCCTGACTGCTGCAGTCTATACCTTGCCAGTTCATTTGAGTTCTCACCCACTAAGCACTTAGGTACTTACCTCTCACCCCTCCTCACCTCTTGTCTTATGCTGTCAAGTTGTTTCCGACCCATAGTGACACCATGGCCACATCTCTCCCAGAAAACAACACCACCACCTGCAATCATTCTCGTTGTATATCCATAGAGTTTTCTTGGTAAATTCAGAAGTGGTTTACCATTGCCTCCTTCTGCACAGTAAACTTGATTCTCCACCCTCTACTCTCTCCCGTGCTGCTGCTGCCCAGCACAGGTGAGTTTTGACTTGTAGCAGATTGCCTTCCACTTGCTAGCCACTGCCCAAACTAGGAATGGAAATGCCTCTGTTTGACTCTCCCTCCCATATTTGAAATTAGCAGAGTACTCGAAACTCTCCAGGTGTGACCCTGAGAGGAGGTCCTCACCTTTGGCACCTGTATTTAAACACTGTTGCTTCCTTTCACCTGTACTTTATTTTGGGATCTCCAAGTTAGATTGTTGGCTCTTTGAATACAGGGATTGTGCCTGTTAACTCTATTGTACTTAGGAGAAGCAGCATGGCTCAGTGGAAAGAGCCCAGGCTTTGGAGTCAGAGGTCATGGGTTCAAATCCCTGCTCTGCCAATTGTCAGCTGTGTGACTTTGGGCAAGTCACTTCACTTCTCCGGGCCTCAGTTCCCTCATCTGTAAAATGGGGATGAAGTCTGTGAGCCCTCCATGGGACAACCTGATTACCTTGTACCCACCCACCCCCAGCACTTAGAACAGTGCTTTGCACATAGTAAGTGCTTAATAAATGCCATCATTATTATTATTATTACTAGTCTAAGTGCTTAGTATAGACCTCTGCACAGAGTAAGCAATCAATAAATATGATTAGTTGATTGAAATAAGTGATGCACTTTGGAAACTCCATTAATACCTTCAGACTTTTATTTTGGAGTTGGACTTACTTGTACTTCACTCCTGACTCTGCTGCTTCCCAATCCCCACTCACAGTCTTCCCCCAGTCTGGAACTTCCTCTCCAGACCCCGAAATTTACCAAACCACCACTCTGCCCATCTCTATAAAGGCCACCTAAAAAAAAAATTCTTCCAGGAAGTCTTCCATGATTAATTCACAGCATTCCATTTGTCAGCCAGACTCTCTCCACTTGAATTCTTCATTCCTCTTCTCATTACTCATGTACATGTGTATATCTTCATCTATTTATGTATATTATTTATATATTTACATGTACATTAAAGTTTGTGCTCAGCTACTTTTATACTATGTTTAAGCTGTTTCCTGCTTTACTTACGTTCTTCCTCCAACTTTCACCATCTGTAAATAATTTTTGTCTGTCTCAATTAAATGATAAATGCTTTGAGTGTAGAACACATCTTACTGCTGTTGCACTCTTCCCAAGTCCTTAGTACCAGGGTTTAGTACTCAGTAGGCACTTGATAAATACCATTGATTGATTTACTATGCAAGAATGATTCTGACTCAACAGAGCATTCAGTCTCTTGCCCTCCCTGAAAGATATAAAGCAGGAATTCATTCATTTCATTCAATCGTATTTATTGAGTGCTTACTGTGTGCACAGCACTGCACTAAGTGCTTGGAAAGTATAATTTGGCAACAGATAGAGACAATCCCTACCCAACAATAGGCTCACAGTCTAGAAGGGGGAGACAGACAAAACAAAACAAGTAGGCATCAATAGCATCAAAATAGATAAATAGAATTATAGATATATACATAACATTAATAAAATAAATATAATAATAAATATGTACAAATACACACAGGTGCTGAAGGGTGGAGAAGGGAGTAGAGCAGAGGGAGGGAGTAGGGGCAATGGGGAGGGGAGGAGGAGTAGAAGAAAAGGGGGGCTCAGTCTGGGAAGGCATTCTGGAGGAGGTGAGCTCTGAGTAGGGCTTTGAAGGGGGGAAAAGAGCTAGTTTGGTGGTGTGAGGAGGGAGGGCATTCCAGGCCAGAGGTAGGACATGGGCAAAGGGTTGATGGCGAGACAGGCGAGAACAAGGCATAATGAGGAGGTTAGCGGCAGAGGAGCGGAGGGTGCAGGCTGGGCTGTATAAGGAGAGAAGGGAGGTGAGGTAGGAGGGGGCAAGGTGATGGAGAGCTTTGAAGCCAATAGTGAGGAGTTTTTGCTTCATGCAAAGGTTGACTGGCAACCACTGGAGATTTTTGAGAAGGGGAGTGACGTGTCCAGAGTATTTCTGTAGAAAGATAATCCAGGAAGCAGAGTGAAGTATAGACTGAAGCGGCGAGAGATAGGAGGGTGGGACATCAGAAAGGAGGCTGATGCAGTAATCCAGTCCATATATTCATTCATTCATTCAGTCGGATTTATTGAGTGCCTACTGTGTGCAGAGCGCTGTACTAAGCACTTGGGAAGTACAAGTCGGCAACATATAGAGACGGTCCCTACCCAACAATGGGCTCACAGTACCCAAAAACGGGCTCACAGTCTAGAATGATGAGAGATTGTACCAGCAAGATAGCGGTTTAGATGGAGAGGATAGGGCAGGAACACTAAGTTATGTACAGATGAAATAATTTGCTCCGAGAAACAACAAGGCCAAGTGGAAAAAACACAGACCTGAGAGTCAGAGGACCTAGGTTCTAATCCCAGATCTGCCACCTGACTGCTGTGTGACCTTGGGCAAGTCACTAAACTTCTCATCTCTCCCTTCTACTTACACTATGAGCATCATGTGGGACAGGGCCTGTTTATCTACCCCAGCACTTAGTACAGTGCTTGACACATAATAATTACTGACAGGTGCTCTTATTATACTCATTACCATTATTATTATTATTATTATTATACTGGGCTTACAGGTTATAAGGACTAGGAAAAAAGCCAGGCTTCCTGACTCCCGGTATTGATTTACCCAACAATATATTTTGCAGCCTCCAGGGTTTAAAATAAATAACTTAGTTTATACCAAAAAGCCTAATGAACTTCCGCACCCCAGCAATTCTGGGGAACTGGAACTTATTCATTAATAAAACCACAAACTAGAGAAGAAGCATCTTTGTTAGATGCCTGTTGAACTCTTTCAACCAGAAAAAAAGGTTATCTGAAAGGGGGCCTGAGCAGTGCTGGGATTGAGCCAGAAAAAAAAAAAGAAATAAAATCTTCCCAAGACTCTGTAAAAGATATGGAGGACACTCTTGGGAGAAATTACTCACTAGTTGTTAACCTTGGCAGAGAAGATCAGAGTCGAGCAACCCTCTGTAGTATTGATTAGCCAAAGTCCTGATGGGGAGTTTTAGTTATATAACTTACAGTACCAAAATTACCAACACTATAAGGCTGTCCTCAATAAAGCCTCTCCACGATGCCTTTGACGTAACAAAATGAATAAGTGGGTTTGGCTGAAAATAGACCTCTTTCATGAGCTGCAGGAATATAGTGGCATCAAACCAAGCCATGGGTTTGAAATAGCCTTCGAACACCTAAGACAAGAATCTCATGATTGGAGTGCTTCTGCAGAGATTCAGCTGTGATACTGGGCCTCTTCTCTCACAAACGGTTTCACTCTGCAGGTCATCCCCTGCCTAGTCCCTACTCTTTGATGAACTTTTCTCCAGACATTAAAGATAATCCTGATAGTGATCCATGGACAGTGCAGAAACCTGGAGGAATTGGCAGAAATTCAGTAGATCAAAGCTATCCATTGGGGTAGGAAAGTATGTGTTCAAGATGCAAAATTACGTCCTGGTGTGGTAATGCCATTCCTTAAACTGCTGCTTCTCTAGAGTCAATGAGCCTTGGGCTCTTGGGGGTGATGCCGTCAGGCACTGCCTTTGCTGCTTGGTCTGGAAAAGGTGCAGTTCTCCCTGACGTTTAGGGCGTGGAGCGACTATCCTAATTTACCATAACCTCAGGACAGCTTTGGGTGTCAGCCCCTGAAAGGGAATCCAATGAAATAATGGTAATTGTAGTATTTGTTAAGCAACTGAATAAATGAAT
The DNA here is from genome assembly GCF_015852505.1 of Tachyglossus aculeatus. Classification (NCBI taxonomy): domain Eukaryota; kingdom Metazoa; phylum Chordata; class Mammalia; order Monotremata; family Tachyglossidae; genus Tachyglossus; species Tachyglossus aculeatus. The sequence goes on from NC_052068.1 coordinate 44,959,549, forward strand.
GAATATTAGTTAAGCAAATACTCTGTGACAAGCACAGTTTGAAGCACTGAGATAGACACAAGATAACTGGGTTGAACACAGTCCCTGTGCCACATGAAGCTCACAGTCTAAGTAGAAAGGAGAACAAGAACAAGAAGCTGAGGTAAAGAGAACAATAATAATAATAATAATAATAACAATGGCATTTGTTAAGCGCTTACTATGTGCGAAACACTATTCTAAGTGCTGCAGTGGATACAAAGTGATCAGGTTGTCCCATGTGGGGCTCACAGTCTTAATCCCCATTTTACAGGTGAGATAAATGAGGCACAGAGAAGTGAAGTGATTTGCCCAAAGTCTCACAGATGATAAGTGGCAGAGCTGGGATTAGAACCCATGACCTCTGACTCCCAAGCCTGTGCTCTTTCCACTGAGCCACGCTGCTTCTCCCAGCTCACCCAAAATCACACAGCAGGCAAGTGGCATAGCCCAGATTAGAACCCTGCTCCTCTAACTCCCAAGCCTGTGCTCTTTCCACTTTTAATAATAATAATAATAATAATAATAATGATAATAATAATGGCATTTGTTAAGCACTTACTATGTGCAAAGCACTGTTCTAAGCAGCGGGGGGGGTGGATGCAAGGTGATCAGGTTGTCCCACGTGGGGCTCACAGTCTTAATCCCCATTTTACAGATGAGGTAACTGAGGCGCAGAGAAGTTAAGTGACGTGCCCAAGGTCACACAGCAGACACGTGGAGGAGCTGGGATTCGAACCCGTGACCTCTGACTCCAAAGCCCGAGCTCTTTCCACTGAGCCACGCTGCTTCTCCACTTTTCCCTTCTCCCCATGAAAGGGAGGAAGGGAAAGCCACTCTGCTCCTTACCAAGAAGATGGTCAAGGACAAGGAGGGAAGGAGGCACAGAAGGTTGACCACGTTTAACAAATATCACAATTATTAAATATTATTGGTACTAATTTTGGCTATTCATGGGTAGTTTCCGGAAGCTCAAGTCAGCTGCATTGCCCTTTACACCCCTCAAACGAGTCAAGATCAGATAAATCCATGAAGAGATTTGTAGTTTTCCTCTTTTACATTTGTTTGACATAAATTAAGCCACTGTCATGAATAGCAAACAAAAAATGAATGAAGAAAACATTTACGACAATCAGGCTGATCCAGCTTAATGGACCGGGCCTCAGGATGAACAGACATCCATTACAATGGGAGAATAAAATGTTTCATGTTTTACCATTTCCCACCTTATTCTGTTTGGCTGTGATCACAAATAAAGAGAAATGCCAGCTCTAGGCAGATAAATAACTGATGACAAAAATGTTTAACTAAGCCATTTAGATAAGAAATAAAGGCTTATCTTTTAAATGCTGCACTTATTTCAAGCATTTCACTTCACTGATTTCTGGAAATAAGACATTTATGTGCTTTTATGGATATTCTGATAAGACACTTTATGTGAGTTGGGTACAATATGTGTTTGCTTTAATAATAGAAATGCTCTTTTATCAGTGAGAGGACAGCATAACTCACAGATGCTATTTCTTTCCATTTCCCAAAGTTTTCAAGCTACTTTTCTGTTGGAGACCAAGCAAAAGACTGCTGGACTTTTTGACAGAGAAATGTACTAGTTTTACCTATCCTCGAGAATGAACTACTGGGCTTTCAAATTTCGATCCTCTACAACATCCCCTGTAATTCATATATTACTAATCAATCAATCAATGCTTATTGAGCACTTACTATGTGGTGAGCACTATACTAAGTGCTTGGGAGAGTACGATATAACAGAATTAGCAGACATGTTCCCTGCCCATAACGACCTTACAGTCTAGGGGGAATGATGGATTAGGTGAAAAGATTATCACATCTTCGTATAAAAAAAAGTGAGCTGAATTTATCCGTGCTTTTCTCTCCTGAAAATTAAAATATGTGCTAAAGATAAAGATTAGAAACACTTTCCTGCTGTGTGACCTTGAGCAAGTCATTTAACTTATCCGTGCCTCAATTTCCTCATCTTTAGAACAGGGATTAAACAACTATTTCCCTCCTACTTAGACTGTGAGCCCCATGTAGGACAGGGACTGTGTAGGACATGTATATGTATATGTATATGTAGATCCTGTAGGACAGGATCTGCATATACTGTATCTATCTCAATGCTTACTATGTGCCAAACCCTGTACTAAGCACTAAAGTAGATGCAAAATAATAAAGTTGGACACAGTCAGTGTCCCACATAGGGCTCACAGAATAAGTAGTAGAGAGCAGGATGCTATGTCCATCCATATTAATTATTAATTAATATTAATATTATAATGATCATTAAACAGTCCTGCCCTTTGTTCCAAGGTCTAGTCATGGAATCTTGGTTAAGAATTAACCTATCAGTAGTATATTGTAAAATATTTCCTAAAGTTCATCTAGAGAATTTTTTTACCTTGTGGCTGGAACATGGTATGAATACCTCCCGCATGGTTGGACTACGTCTCCTGGTTTCCCCAACACCCTCCCTCAAGCCAGGTAAATTACATCACCCAGTCACTGTTCAAGCAATCCACTGATGAACAGTATTTATGTTCAGGGGATGGGATTTGGAATCAATTAATTGAATTTATTGAATTTATTTATGTTGCCAACTTGTACTTCCTAAGCGCTTAGTACAGTGCTCTGCACATAGTAAGCTCTCAATAAATACGATTGAATGAATGAATGGAGCACTTACTGTGTGCAGATCACTGAACTAAGTGCTTGGGAGAGTACAATAGAATTGGTAGACCCATTCCCCACCCACAATGAGCCAACAGCCTAGAAAGGGAGACAGGCATTAATATAAAAAAAATTCATAATATGATTTATAATATATCATGTGATATAATGTAATATAATATTACAGAATTTATAGATATGTGCATAAGTGCCGTGGGAATGGGTAATGAAGCTTTCAGAGATTGAAGCTGACAAAATCTAGAAAGGTGTGGACCCAGAGAACATAGAACCACTGTTGGCTAAATTTCAAAACAACAGGATGCAAGAACTCCCAATAAAGCTTGAAAGTGGTAGGTTCAAAACATACTAGGTGGTAAACACCCGAAGTTCATTACCACTAGAAACTCTCCAGGCAAAAATTATCGCAGGTTTGGGTTTGGATGAATCTGTGGATGAGAAGTTCATATTGGGCTATTAGAGGGAAATGGATTTTGAGTTGGACAAGCACCACTTGGTTCCTCCAAGTATTCCATATCTTCTGATGGAGAAAAAACAGTGGGGTTGAAGGACCTGACCCAGCGTTTATGTTCTTCTAACGGCCTACACAGTAACATAAAGGAGCAGGGCTCAGAGTAGAAAAGTTCAGACAACTGTGCAAGATACCAGGATAATGACCAAATGTTCTCAGAGACAGCCCCACCCTGTATCTCAAATTTCATCACGAAGGGGAGTACCAAGAGGATGTGGGAAGAAGAATAAGGTGAAGAGGACAAAGAAACAAGAAAAAAATGGGATCATGAAGAAAGGGTGAGAATTTAGATGAAAGAAGAGAGCTGTAAAGAATGAGCTTCATTTCTACCTGATCTCCATCTCATCTATACTCTAATATTATTATTCATCACGCCACTGAACCACAGGATGCTTCAGATTTATGGACCTTTTATGCATGAAGGACCGTGGTCATGGTCTTGAGGCTTTTCTTGAAGGTCTCTCAAAAGATTTATGAGGCATTTCATCATTTGTCTAAAGTCAAGTGATGGAGGCTTGGGAAACCAAATGGATCTACAGTGTGATCTAGGGCATGTGATAATCTGCTTTTAAAATGCATGGAGTTAACTAGGAATTGTTCCTGATTGATAGCCCAAAAGCAGATCATTTCACAAGTGTTGATGGGCCTTCAAAGAAACATAAATATAAGTGTTTTGGTCTGCTGCATTTTATTAAATGTTTAAATGATTAAAATGATTCACATGTAGCTTTTATGGAGAAATAATTCATTTGCCTCTTTTTTAGGTACTGTAAAATAACAGCCATAAAGATTCGAATGCTAAAATATGAATGAGTTGACCTGACACTCATTCTTCTTAACCCCTTTAACTTGCTCCTCCATCCTCATACATTTGCCTCTGGCTCCGACATTCTCAGTCATTCAGTGAAGCACTGGCAAGGATCTGGAACTGTCACCATAAATGGGTTCTTGTTTTCCAACGTTACAACTTAGCTCTGAGCATTCAGCAGGGATTGTTCAATTACTTTCTTCCAAATCTGAACCCCATGGAGGTGGGGCGTTCTGGGAGAGATGTGTCCAGGATGTCTTCAAAGGAGGTGAGCCCACTGTTGGGTAGGGACTGTCTCTATATGTTGCCAACTTTTACTTCCCAAGCTCTTAGTACAGTGCTCTGCACACAGTAAGTGCTCAATAAATATGATTGATTGATTGATTGAAATGACTCGACAGCATAAGACAAGTGGTGTATACATTAGAGAAGCAGCGTGGCTTAGTGGAAAGAGCCCGGGCTTGGGAATCAGAGTTCGTGGGTTCTAATCCCAGCTCCGCCACTTGTCAGCTGTGTGACTTTGGGCAAGTCACTTAACTTCTCTGTGCCTCAGCAACCTCATCTGTTAAATGGGGATTAAGACTGTGAGCCCCACGTGGGACAACCTGATTACGTCTGTATCTACCCCAGCATTTAGAACAGTGCCTGACACATAGTAAGCACTTAACAAATATCATCATCATTATCATATACACTATATGTGTGCATATGCATGTGTTTATGCATGCAGAGTATACATATAGTTAGTCTGCAAATGAAATATAATTACTTTGAGGAAGTCCATAAAGAGGATGCTTATTGGAACTGATATAGATGTTCCTGTCAATATTACCTTGCAGTTCCCAGCTTCTTGCTCTCAGGCTAAAGGGTGAAAACAGAATCTGGGAGTGAAGTCTTTGTAGGACAGGGATGCCCCAGAGTTAATAAAGGGGAAATGGAGTTATCACTGATAACATAAACTAGTTGTTTCACTGCACCAACCTAAGCTCTTCCCTGAGACCACATTCAATCAATCAATCAATCGTGTTTATTGAGCGCTTACCGTGTGCAGAGCACTGTACTAAGCGCTTGGGAAGTACAAGTTGGCAACACATAGAGACAGTCCCTACCCAACAGTGGGCTCACAGTCTAGAAGGGGGAGACAGAGAACAAAACCAAACATACTAACAAAATAAAATAAATACAATAGATATGTACATGTAAAATAAATAAATAGAATAATAAATATGTACAAACATATATACATATATACATTGTCATATAACCCTCAGTAACATCCGTGGAAAGCCCTAGCTCTCTCATTTAGCTTATTGTAGAAATGGTACCTTAAAGCTTCCTTCTACCCTTCCCAACAGGAACGCTCATCAGACATAGCTGGAGGGAGAGGAGCAGTAAGCTTATTGTGCATAGGGAATGTGTCTATTTATTTTTATATTATACTCTCCCAAGTGCTTAGTAAAAGAAGTAGTGTGACAGTGCAAAGAGCACGGGCTTGAGAGCCAGAGGTCATGGGTTCTAATCCCAGCTCCACCACATGTCTGCTGTGTGACCTTGGACAAGTCACTTAACTTCTCTGAGCCTCAGTTCCCTCATCTGTAAAATGGGGATGAAGACTCTGAGCCCCACGTGGGACAACCTGATCACCTTGTATCTCCCCAGCACTTAGAACAGTGCTTTACATATAGTAAGTGCTTAACAAATGCCATCATTAATTAATTAATTACAGTGCTTTGCACACAGTGAGTGCTCAACAAATATGAATGAATGAATGATTGAATGAGTGGATCGGGGAAGGGTTTGCACCTCATGGCTGCAGCTTCTTGCTGGGCTTCTGGCAGAGGCACGAACTCCAGGGAGACAGTGGACCTCACCCCCTCTTACCTCACCTCCCTTCTCTCCTTCTGCAGCCCAGCCCGCACCCTCCGCTCCTCTGCCGCTAATCTCCTCACCGTGCCTCATTCTCATCTGTCCTGCCATCGACCCCTGGTCCACGTCATCGCCCGGGCCTGGAATGCCCTCCCTCTGCCCATCCGCCAAGCTAGCTCTCTTCCTCCCTTCAAGGCCCTACTGAGAGCTCACCTCCTCCAGGAGGCCTTCCCAGACTGAGCCCCTTCCTCCCTCTCCCCCTTGTCCCCCTCTCCATCCCCCCCATCTTACCTCCTTCCCTTCCCCACGGCACCTGTATATATGTATATATGTTTGTACATATTTATTACTCTATTTATTTTACTTGTACATATCTATTCTATTTATTTTATCTTGTTAGTATGTTTGGTTTTGTTCTCTGTCTCCCCCTTCTAGACTGTGAGCCCACTGTTGGGTAGGGACTGTCTCTATATGTTGCCAACTTGTACTTCCCAAGCGCTTAGTACAGTGCTCTGCACACAGTAAGCACTCAATAAATACAACTGATTGATTGATTGATTGTTGTGGTGGCAGTAGTGGCAACAACAAAAACTGTTCATCTTTTCATCTGCTCAGCCACCCTCCTGAGCACAGGCTTGGAAGTCACAGGTCGTGGGTTCTAATCCCAGCTCCGCCAATTATCAGCTGTGTGACTTTGAGCGAGTCACTTAACTTCTCTGCGCCTCGGTTACCTCATCAGTAAAATGGGGATTAAGACTGGGAGCCCCTCATGGGACAACCTGATCACCTTATATCTACTCCAGCACTTAGAACAGTGCTTGACAAATACTGGTTTGTCTTGTATTGTATTGTACTGACAAATACAGCATTCAACAAATATCATCATCATCATCGTCCTTATTGGACTGCCCAGAGTTCTTTCCCATCATGGGGGCCTGCAAGAAGCCTCCAATTGGATTCCCCATTGATTCCCTTCCTGTCTGTAACAGGCAATGTAAATGTAAATGTAAATGTTCACGGGATCCACGCAGTTCCATTATCTCCTTCAAAACAGCTCCCACCTATTACATAGAGTATTTCCAAACCAGCTAATGGTCTTTGCCTTCTGTTGTACTTGTACTAGGTTTTGAACTGTAAATTCCTTAGGGCAGTAATCCCAATTATACCTATCATGGTACTCATCTGTGTTGCTGTGTCCTAATGGGATAAACAAAATTGAAGAGGAGAATGAAATGAAACTATAAAATACCTCTTAAAAGAAAAACTTCTTCCCAATGAATGTAATGAGAAAATCATAGAACTAAACTTTTTAAGTTCCCTGACTGCATTCTGGTGCATTATTTAATTATAAGAAAGGGATTGACAAACTGAGCTATTCTTCTTTAAAATTGCACCCTGAAGTGCATTTTGTAATATATGAATGTTCTATAAATCCCATTACAATGATACAAGAGAAGAAGACTGAAAGAATATTGGCTCCCTTATTCCCCAGTGTTGACGGAGGGTCCATTTTCCATTACGTGCTAATAATGAAGTTTGCAGCAGTGTGGGTCCCAAACAATGGGAGAATATGTCAGTATAATTTATAATTAAAATGGGGGGACTGAATTGTTTTATAAATCTTGAGGAAAACATCCATAGATAACATTCTGCCTCACCAGAATGACACCTAAATTATTTTTGCGTGTGAGCAGATAGTGAGGGCCTATAATAGTAGGGAAGTAAAAGGTTTTCTCCTTCTTTTCCCACCTACTAAGAGTGGTAATGGAGGGGAACCAAACCAATCGATCTCATCGCGTAGAGGCTTTGTCTGTGACCAAAGTGAATGGAGAGTTGAGAAATTGCCCAGTAAATGTATCCAAGTAGAGAGCCAATGCAGAAAACTCAAGGCCCAAAATACCTCAACAGCAGGATTTCACTCAGCAGCAAGATTTTGGGATTAAATTATCCAGATAATTGCCTCAGTGCTCCTCCACTTTCCCTTGTGCCGTTTCCCCTTACCCGACCTTTTCAAAGGGACTACAGCTGTATAGCTCAGACTTTCTTAGCTCTCTTCTGCCCAAGGCTTGTCACTTGCTGTATTGTACTTTCCCAAGCGCTTAGTACAGTGTTCTGCACACAGTAAGTGCTCAGTAAATACAATTGAATGAATAAATGAATGAATGGAATACCAGTTTTAAAGGCCTTCATTGAAATCTTTCTCTCATTGGGGTTTAAGAAGATCGTGGTCTGTTATCTTCAACATGGAATGCTTTTCCATAATTTGATGACAGCATCAATTTCTGTTGAATAACAGATTGGAATGTTCTACAGGTCTACTCGTCACCAATTTAATAATAATAATGATGGTATTCTTTAAGCACTTACTTTGTGACAGGTACTACACACTGGGGTGGATACAAGCAAATCAAGGTGGACACAACCTCTGTCATTCATTCATTCAATCGTATTTATTGAGTGCTTGCTGTATGCAGAGCACTGTACTAAGCGCTTGGGAAGTAAAAATCAGTAACATATAGAGACGGTCCCTACCCAACAATGGGCTCACAGTCTAGAAGGGGAGACAGACAACAAAACAAAACAAGTAGACAGGTGTCAAAATCGTCAGAACAAATAGAATTATAGCTATATGCACATCATTAACAAAATAAATAGAATAGTAAATATGTACAAGTAAAATAAACAGAGTAATAAATCTGTACAAATATATACAAGTGCTGTGGGGAGGGGAAGGAGGTAGGGTGGGGGGAATGGGGAGGAAGAGAGGAAAAAGGGGGCTCAGTCTGGGAAGGCCTCCTGGAGGAGGTGAGCTCTCAGTAGGGCTTTGTCCCATGTAGGGCTCAGAGTCTCAATCCCCATTTTACAGATGAGGTAACTGAGGCAAAGGGAAGTGACTTGCTCAAGGTCACACAGCAGACAAGTGGCAGAGCCGGAATTTGAACCAGCGACCTTCTGACTCCTAGGCCATGCTGCTTCTCACCTGAGCGTTGCCAAGGTGAGTAGGATTGTGTTTTGTATCTCCTGTGTCATCTCCTCTTCACCTTGTTCATTCATTTCCGCCACCGAGTGTATTGCCAACTCACATTTTATCCAGACTGCTATTAGGATTCTTCCACCGATCAACTTGCTGGGATACAGCATTGTTTGGGTACAGCGCAATGAAGGGTTGGAAGAAATAACTGAGTTGGCATCAGACCCGATGAATATCACCATGCAAGTTTTTCTTAATGCAGGCTTTTTCAAGAACGCAACCCCTGCATTATAGGGGTACTGAGTACAGTGCCGTATCCACTGTGAGCATTTAATGAACCCAGGTTATATATTCAAAATTGTGTGATGGTCTACACCAATGTAGAGAACTATATGTGCACATGTGGCACGCGCTGGGTAACGAGTGGTGGTTTATGTGCCTGCAAACTTCCATGGCCCAGCTTGGCCACCGGACCGCCAAGATGGGCTTTAATAATAATAATAATAATGGCATTTATTAAGCGCTTACTCTGTGCAAAGCACTGTTCTAAGCACAGGGGAGGTTATAAGGTGATCAGGTTGTCCCACGGGGGCTCACAGTCTTAATCCCCATTTTACAGATGAGGTAAATGAGGCACAGAGAAGTGACATGCCCGACGTCGCACGGCTGACAATTGGCGGAGCCGACATTTGAACCCATGACCTCTGACTCCAAAGCTCGTGCTCTTTCCACTGAGCCATGCTGCTTCTTTAATGTCCTCCAGATGAGCCTTATGCTACAGATTCAGATCCCAAGAGGGATTTTCCACAAGAAAATTCCTGCCCCCAAAAACTTCTGACATATGCAGGTCGACTACTTTGTTCTGACATGTTCAAGGTATCAACATCAGCCTCTCTGTGCATCTGAACTAGGCTTCCAGGAAATTTCTGAATCCAGCATATGAGTATGTTTTATTCTTCCAAAGGCCTTGCCATCTCTGCTACGAGTTATGCATCCCAAAAGTCTTCTGATTATGAGATTTCCTAACAGGCATCCTCGTGACATTATTTTTCCACAACAGTATAAATGGTTTAAATATTCTTCCATTGGCAAAATCTGCAGACAGAAATCGGCAACACTAAAAAAATTGCAATTTAAACAGGAAACAGAAAACTTTTTAATGGATTAATTACTCTGCGTTTAAGGGTGGAATGACAAACTCTGTCAAGAATTAACTATTTAGTTCAGTTTACCTGGGGCAAGGAAGTTTTGAAAAGATTTTTAGAGAATCTAGGGAATCCTGAGCCTAGGCGCCCAGCTAATGTAATCAGGGATTGTCCCATGACAATAGGGCTGCTGCTTTGGAGGGATCATTCTTTAATTTTACCTCCAATCCCATCCAGGGAATCTCAACTACGGTGCAGCCACCTATAGGCTAGCCTACATTTCAAAATTGTTTGCAGGACCCCCTGCCTATTTCCTTCTAGTGCTACTGCTCTGGGGAGCTTGGATAATGTTATAATTTAGGAGCAAAGAAGACACCCGGGAGTTTTAGAGAGATAAGAATGTTCTGCTGCAGGGAGAGGCATGTCCTGCTGGAAGATGTGGAGACTCAGCTTAGATTTCAACAGCTCCTCAATGCTCTTCACCTCTGTTTTGCTCTCCCAAGTATTTAGCAGAGTACTCTCTGCACACACAGTAGGCTCCAATGCACATTACTGATTGACTGATTTAAAATAATTACCCGCCTATGTTTACCAACACAGTGGGAGAGAACTGAATGACTCCCAACAAGGAGAAAAAATGCCTCCTGAGAGGTACAAAGAGACTTTTTCTGTTTCCAGTTGGAGTTGGCAGATGCAGTACTGCTCTAAACTGCAAAATCTTTTCAAATTCAAGGAAATAAAACCCAGTTCACCAAGAAGAACCAGGCAGACTACATACAACTCACATGTGTCACCCAAGGTATCACCTTCCAATGAGAAAACCCTCTCTGTTTGATGGTAAGTGGACATTTTTTCAGCCATTCTCTCTAGTTTGTCTCCAAATTACTAAGCTCTACGCTCCTGAGAACTCAGCCAGTCTACTCACCGTGCCTTGTTCTCGTCTCTCCTTCAATCTCTTTCTCATGCCCCTCCTTCTGCCTGAAGCTCCCTCCCCCTTCACATTCGTCAGACTACTCCTCTCCCCATCTTCAAAGTCCATCTGAAATCACATCACCTGCAATCAATCTATCATTGGCATTTATTGAGAACTTACAGTGTACAGAGCACTGTACTAAGCACTTAGTGCAATAAAATAGAGTTGGTAGACAGGACACCTGCCCACAGGAGCTAATAAACTCGGGGAGAAAGACCCTAAAATGAATCACAGCTGAGGCAAAATGATTGCTCTCTCATCTCCCCACTAGATCCTTACAAACTGCCACCTGCACTTATGCACATATCCTTAAATTATTTAGTTCCTCCCCCACCTGTAGTGCCTGTAATTATTTAGTTCCTCCCTACCTACAATGTCTATCTACCCTCCTATACTGCAAGCACCTTAAGGGCAGGGATGATGCTTCCCAAGCACAATGCTCTTCTTAGAGAAAGGGCTCCATTAATACTGCTGATTAACAGAAGGGTGCAAAAGGGTTTGAATTCATGGGGGCCTTCTCCAAATAGCATAATCAGATACAAGCTCACCCACCCTGACCTTGCCTGTAGCGCTCCCAATACCACACCCTGCCCTTTAGTGGGGGAGTAGGGAGTAACTGTTGACAATAATGATTGTGATATTTGTTAAGCATCTATCATGTGCCAAGCACTGAAATAGATCACCAGATCACATATGGCCCCTGTCTCATACAGAGTTCCCCATCTTAAGGGGAGGAATAACAGGTATTTAACACCCCATTTTGCAGAAGAAGGTAATAAGGCCAGACAAGTCAAGTGTCACGCCCAAGGTTACACAGCAGGCAAGTGACGGAGATGGGATTAGAACTCAAGTCTCCTGACTCCCAGCCCTGTGCTCTATCCACTAGGCCATGCTGCTTCCCCAGGAGGAGAGGATGGGAGGGAGGTAACTGGCAATCATTTGGTTGCTCATGCATTGCATTCTCCTATTAATCGTTATTGAGTGCTGACCATGTGCAGAGGACTAAGCCCTTGGGAGAGTTCAATATAAAAGAGTTGGCAGACACATTCCCTGCCCACGACGAGCTAACACTGCTACTACCCTTAGAATCGTGAAGCTATTCCCCAGCCACATCAGGCCAATCCTTCCAGGTTGGGATGGACTAGGCCTCCTGAATCTACCCAGAACTCTTTATAGGCCCTGAGGGGTATGTCCGGGTGGGATTTTGAGAAGGTTCCTGGGCTCCTCAGACCACCTCTACCTTCCAGCCCTGGATGTAGGAATCAGCAAGACTCGAGCCTGCTTCAAGAAGTGCTAAGCGCTTAGTACAGTGCTCTGCACACAGTAAGTGCTCAATAAATACGATTGAATGAATGAATGATCAGAGTAGGAGGTTTAGCCAAACTGTGAAACTTTAATGCAGACTCTGCTTGCAAAGCCACTAAAATGGAGGTTATAAATGAAAATTTCCATCCTGAAAGTGGGAAGTTTTTTCCCTTTGAAAAGCCTAAGGCAACACTTCCACCTCATTCATTTATTTATTCAAAAAGTGGGCAGGTCTCCCAAATGAATCAGTGGTTGCTCTTGGGCAGTAACGGTAAAGCCAATTACTGAAGTGACATCCACAAAACTTAGAGATGTTCTTCTAGGCAATTAAACTTTAACATTTGGACAGGGCCTGAACTCTGGTTTGAGCAAATAGTGTTCTTCTTTTCATCATATAAAGGATGCTGTGCCCTTTGCCCAAGAATATCTTCAGCTTCAGTAGTTAACTTGAAAAATCAGCTATATAAGAAAATTCCCCCCCAAAAAAATGAATAATAGAGGATGCTGTGCCCTTGACCAAGAATATCTTCAGCTTCAGTAGTTAACTTGAAAAATCAGCTAAATAAAAAAATTCCCCCCCCCCAAAAAAAGTTAATAAATGTCAACATTATCCAAATGATAGCATCTAGGTTTTAACTATTGTCCTCGTTTTATTTGTAGAATCTGGTCTGCCTGCCTTCCCCAGTAGATTGCAAGTGTCTTGAGGACTGGAGTGGTCATTTATATTTATTGTATGCTCCAAGAGCCTGATACAGTATTCAGAATCAATCAATCAATCGTATTTATTCAGCACTTACTGTGTGCAGAGCACTGTACTAAGCACTTGGGAAGTACAAGTTGGCAACATATAGAGACAGTCCCTACCCAACAGTGGGCTCACAGTCTAGAAGGGGGAGACAGAGAACAAAACCAAACATATTAACAAAATAAAATAAATAGAATAGATAGGTACAAGTAAAATAAATAAATAGAGTAATAAATACGTACAAACATATATACATATATACAGGTGCTGTGGGGAAGGGAAGGAGGTAAGGCTGGGGGGATGAAGACGGGGAGCAGGGGGAAAGGAAGGAGGGGGCTCAGTCTGGGAAGGCCTCCTGGAGGAGGTGAGCTCTCAATAGGGCCTTGAAGGGAGGAAGAGCGCTAGCTAGGCAGATGTGTGGAGGGAGGCCATTCCAGGCCATGGGGATGACGTGGGCCGGGAGTCAACGGCGAGACAGGCAAGAACGAGGCACAGTGAGGAGATTAGCGGCAGAAGAGTGGAAGGTGCGGGCTGGGCTGTAGAAGGAGAGAAGGGAGGTGAGGTAGGAGGGGGTGAGGTGATGGACAGCCTTGAAGCCGAGGGTGAGGAGTTTCTGCCTGATGCATAGGTTGATTGGTAGCCACTGGGGATTTTTGAGGAGTAGAGTAACATGCCCAGAGTGTTTCTGGACAAAGACAATCTGGGCAGCGGCGTGAAGTATGGATTGAGGTGGGGAGAGACAAGAGGATGGGAGATCAGAGAGGAGGCTGATGCAGTAGTCCAGACGGGATGGGATGAGAGCTTGAACGAGCAGGGTAGCGGTTTGGATGGAGAGGAAAGGGCGGATTTTGGCAATGTTGCGGAGCTGAGACCGGCAGGTTTTGGTGACGGCTTGGATGTGAGGGGTGAATGAGAAAGCAGAGTTGAGGATGACACCAAGGTTGTGGGCTTGTGAGATGGGAAAGATGGTAGTGCCGTCAACAGTATTGGGAAAGTCAGGGAGAGGGCAGGGTTTGGGAGGGAAGACAAGGAGTTCAGTCTTGGACATGTTGAGTTTTAGGTGGCAGGCAGACATCCAGATGGAGATTTCCTGAAGGCAGGAGGAGATGTGAGCCTGGAGGGAGGGAGAGAGAGCAGGGGCTGAGATGTAGATTTGGGTGTCATCAGCGTAGAGATGATAGTTGAAGCCGTGGGAGTGAATGAGGTCACCAAGGGAGTGAGTGTAGATTGAGAACAGAAGGGGACCAAGAACTGAACCTTGAGGATCCCCTACAGTAAGGGGATGGGAGGGGGAGGAGAAGCCTGCAAAAGAGACTGAGAATGAATGACCGGAGAGATAAGAGGAGAACCAGGAGAGGATGAAGTCTGTGAAGCCAAGGTTGGATAGCTTGTTGAGGAGAAGGGGGTGATTCACAGTATCGAAGGCAGCTGAGAGGTCGAGGAGGATTAGGATAGAGTATGAGCCGTTGGATTTGGCAAGCAGGAGGTCATTGATGACCTTTGAGAGGGCAGTTTCCATGGAATGTAGGGGACGGAAGCCAGACTGGAGGGGGTCGAGGAGAGAGTTGGTGTTGAGGAATTCGAGGCAGCGTGTGTAGACGACTCATTCAAGGAGTTTGGAAAGGAGCGGTAGGAGGGAGATGGGGTGATAACTAGAAGGTGAGGTGGGGTCAAGAGAGGGTTAGGAGCTCAAGAAAACTGTGATGGTGATGACGAAGAAAATGAAGATAGTTTGACCTCCTTGCCTTGCCTCCTTCCCTTTCCCACAGCACCTGTATATACGTTTGTACGTATTTATTACTCTATTTATTTATTTTACTTGTACATATCTATTCTATTTATTTTATTTTGTTAATATGTTTTGTTTTGTTCTCTGTCTCCCTCTTCTAGACTTTGTGCCCACTGTTGGGTAGGGACCGTCTCTGTATGTTGCCAACTTGTACTTCCCAAGTGCTCTGCACAAAGTAAGCACTCAATAAATACTATTGATTGATTGATTGATATTAAAATGATGGTCCTGGGCACTGAAGCAACTAAGCACTTGCTGTTTCTTCCTGGAGTTTTCTGGGAAATGGAGTCAGACTCCACTCTTCTTTGGTCCCATTTACTAGTAACAGTATTTTCAAATACATTATAAATACTCCTCATCTGTACACATTGTTTCCAGTTCTTTCCACAATTTCTGAGGCGGGTCAGGACCCAAAAAACCAAAACAGGCCTGGTGAAGAGCAACCCAAGCAATCAAACAATAATATTTACTGAGCAGTTACTCTGCACAAAGCACTGTACTAAACACCTGAGCTAGCATAGTAGAGCTAGTAGATACAACCCCCTCCAACAAGGAGCTTACATTCCATTCAGTCATCAGAGTTAAAAATGCTTTTATTATTGTAACTGTATTATTCAAGCCCAGAATCTGTAGTAGCAATGGAATTTATTAAAGACTAATTGTATACGACACTAAATTTTGGGAGAGAATACAGAATAAACAGGTGGGAATTAAACATGGCCCCTAGTCTCTCAGGAGGATCAAAATTTAAGTGACATTATCCAAGCAGCAAGGCTTAGTGGATAGCGCACGGGCCTTGGAGTCAGAAGGTCATGGGTTCTAATCCCTGCTCTGCCATTTGTCTGCTATGTGACCTTGGACATGTCACTTCACTTCTCTGTGCCTCAGTTATCTCATCTGTAAAATAGGGATTGAGACTGTGAACCCCATGTGGGACAGGGATTGTGTCCAACCCAATTTGCTTGTATCCACCATAGTACCCGGCACATAGTAAGTACTTAACAAATATCTCAGTCACTATTATTATTATTAGCTAGGTAAATCATTCCATCATAGAGTGACCATTTGTTCCATTTTCATCAGGTATGCCTTTTGTTTGGTATTGAAACAGCTCTGGCTGCCTTTATATCCAATATTGTAGTAGTAGTAGTAGTAGTAGTAGTAGTAGTAGTAGTAGTAGTAGTAGTAGTAGTAGTAGTAGTAGTATTTATTAAGTGCTTATGATGAGCAGAACACCGTACTAAACACTAGAAGAGATGACAGGTGGGAATTAGATATGGCCCCTGTGCCTTGAGAGGCTCACAATCTAAGAGTTTAAGTAAGGAGAAGGGACTGGAAACAGACATATCAGGATGAAACATTAAAACATAACACAAATACACAAAATACACAAAATAAGCTCAAAGTCTCAGTTGGGATAGAGGAACCTGAGAGCATGTGGAGAGCATGCTGAAGCAAAGACCCTCAGTGGAAGGAAGGAAGGTGGTGGTTACCGTGGTGCTTTTCTTTGAGGTGAAACAGGAGTTCAAAAGCATTCAGGAGCAGCTTGTATCTCTGGATTGTGCACAAGGAGCATGCTGGAAGTGGGGATCCTTGGTTGTAGTGGGGAAGGTAATGATTACTATCACGCTTTTCTTGGTGGGGATGGAGATTATTTTTATTGTTACTGGGTTTTTATTTTTAAAATCCCAACCTCCCTTACCTTTGGCACTGCCACTGGTTCCCATAATCTGAAAGTGTCATCCACATTCACAGGGGTCTTGAAGCAGAATGTGATAGTTTTGGAGCAATGGAAGAGGTAAAGGATTCAGCTGGAGACAAGCTAGCAACTACTTGGGTTCTGCAAATTTACGCAGAGAACTTTCCCATGTGTGTCCTTTAAGATGCCTCACTTATAATAATAATAATAATGGCATTTATTAAGCGCTTACTATGTGCAAAGCACTGTTCTAAGCACTGGGGAGGTTACAAGGAGATCAGGTTGTCCCACGGGGGGCTCACAGTTTTAATCCCCATTTTACAGATGAGGGAACTGAGGCACAGAGAAGTTAAGTGACTTGCCCAAAGTCACACAGCTGGCAATTGGCAGAGCCGGGATTCGAACCCATGACCCCGACTCCAAAGCCCGTGCTCTTTCCACTGAGCCACGCTACAGTTTCATTATTAAGCATCATGCAGGTTACAGTATAGAGAAGATGCTTGGCTTAGTGAATAGAGCATGGGCCAGCTCTGCAACATACCTACTGTGTGACCTTGGGCAAGTCACTTCACTTCTCTGGGCATCAGTTACCTCATCTAGAAAATGAGGATTAATACTGTGAGCCCCATGTGGGAAAGGGACTGTGTCCAACCTGATTAACTTGTATATACCCCAGCACTTGGAAAAGTGCTTGCACATAGTAAGCACTTAGTAAGTACCATAATTATTCATTATTATCATTATTAGTATTATGGAGTCAGCAAAGGGGTCTCCAGGATTTTTTAGTGCCATCAGTGGCCACAGAGCTTGGCATGGAGAGAAAGTCTTCATTTAGTTTAAGTGCTTGCTAAAAAAAGGTCAGGAAAGTTTTTGTGACCAAAAAAAAAGTGTTCAAGGATAATAAATGACTGAGAAAAATCTATGTAAACATGCCATGGTCACATGCCATGTGAATAAATGTTCAGCGTAAAACACGTAGTCCCTCAGGACTCACTTTGGGTATCTCCTTGCCACACTGACACATTTTGATTAATGTAGCCTTGAGTATATATAGATTTAAAAAAAAAACTAATTGTCAAAGAGTTTAGATTTTTCTGCTCCTGTGCTACTGTGGGATATTTCCTGAGTAGTTAGAATGCAAGCTTTCCCTCGCTGTTGGGATTAGAGGTAGATTTGATAAAAATGCTATGGTTTTTTTTTAGCTGCCATCAGGACTGATACAGTCTTGGATAGGTTGACTAAATGAAGAGCCAGGTGAGAAAGTATGGGACAGAATAGCCATGTGGCTGGGACTCAGGGATCTGGGAAACATATTTTATCACCTGTAGAAGGATTCCAAGAGGCCCTGCTCAGTGAAGAAAACAATGCTCCTGAGATTAAAGAGAAAACAGTGAAACAGTGAAAACTGGTCTTCAGTATTATTTTAAAGATCCTAAGTCTTGTCTGGAGCTCAACCAGGCCAATAGCTCACTTGGGAGCCCTGCAGCCACTTTTCTCATCTGGGGCACACAGCCTGAAGTGAATTTTCATCAGCGAATGAGAAAAATACTTGGAGTCATGAGGAGTACATGGCAAATTTCATTAAAATATGTTTGATCAGATTATGCCTGGGCACCCATATCAGATTGTCCTCCACCCAACTGAAGGGGTTGATTTATGATCCTCTAATGAGATGCATCCTCCGATTAGTTCCCGCAGAAGGGTTTTGATTTATTTGGAACATCTTCCAATCATATGATGCAATCTGATGCAAATCGGGGGTCCCAGATCCAGGCAATTTCTCCACAAGCCTCAGAGCTCCTTGCGGGGGGGTGTTATGTTTGCCACCATATTCCCTGGTCCTTGTAGTCCTCATCACTCCACAAGGTACAGAGGAGTGCTGTAGGACAGGGAGGAGTGGGGTTCATGGAATATCCCACCTCCCTCTCCCTCAGTTCTGTCCCCTGGTTGCTAGGCTAGAGACTATGGTTGATTGATTGACACTTAGACATGGATAAAATACAGAGATAAAGAGACTGATTATTCAATCATCTTGAAGGACTTTTCCTGATTAGAAGGCTGTAGTTCCAAATGAAGCTAATCCTTTATGGAAGTGTGGTAAGGAGCCAGAGCGTGGTCCCCACTGCCCCCAAACAGTCCTGAACTGTTCCTTCCTTTCTTTGCTGTTGACATTTTTGAATGGTGCCATTTTAACTCATTTTGCTGTATACCCTAATTGTCTCTGTATCTGTCCTTCACCATTTAGGTTGGGAGCCCCGTGTGGACCAGAGACATGTCTGAAACCATTTTTAAATATTCTCCCCAGCTCTTAGTACAGTGCCTAGAACAACCATAATAATAATAATAATGTCATTTATTAAGGGCTTACTATGTGCAAAGCACTGTTCTAAGCACTGGGGAGTTTACTTGGTGATCAGGTTGTCCCACAGGGGGCTCACAGTCTTAATCCCCATTTTCCAGATAAGGTAACTGAGGCACAGTGAAGTTGCCCAAAGTCACACAGCTGACAAGTGGTGGAGCTGAGATATGAACCCGTGACCTCTGACTCCAAAGCCCGTGCTCTTTCCACTGAGCCACGCTGCTTCTCATGGACAGGTCACTTAACTTCCCTATGTCTGAGTTTTCTCATCTATAAAATAGACATTAAATTCCTGTTCTCTCTCCTATAGAATGTGACCCCCACGTGGGACAGAGACTGTCTAATCTGATTGTAGTATACCTACCCTAGCACTTAGCATAATGCTTGGTACATAGCAAGCACTTAACCAGTACCACAGTTGTTATAACTAATGTAAGGACCAAATCTATTTGATTTGGTTTCACTTAGAATTTGTCAGTGAGTGTCTGACAAGGTTCAGCTCCACGGTAGAGGCCAATGTGGGAGGGTAATCCTCAGAGATGGACTCAGACAGGTGGGTGTCTGATAATAGGGGGAGGTGATTCCTCAGTCACGGGCCCATGACAGGAGTCTGAAGGCCTGGATTCTGGTCCCTCCTCTGGTTCTGCCACTGACTTGCCAAGTGGCAAGTCACTTACCTTCTGAGGGCTTCCAGGTCCCCATGCATAAATGGAGATAATGGAGTCCACTATGGTCACACAGATCTTGTCAGGATCAAAGATGATAATTGACATAAAAGTGCTTTGGGAGATGAAAAAGTACCATTTAACTACACTCCGTTGTTGTTAACCTAAGACCAATTTTTAAAATAAACTTGTTTTCCAAAAGATCAGAAGAATACCTAACCCAGTATAGTCTACAAGTACAATGTCTACACCAAGGAATCATTTCCAAATTAGAACATAAGGTAAAATATTAAAATAACAAACTGAAATAACTATAAAGAATATGTAATCAATTGATCAATAGTATTTATTGAGTGCTGACTGTGTGCCAAGTACTGTACTAGGTGCTTGGAAGAGAACAATACATTACAGTTGGCCACAAAGAGAGTACGGTCTGGAGGCAGAGACAGGTATTAAAATGAGTTTCGGACAGGAGAATCAGAGATGGAAGAATCGAAGGAGCCAATGGCAGTGTGTTCAGAGCTATTCAAAAAGAAATGGGTCAAACAGTGGCCATAAAGCCAGTTTCTATAGCATCTGACCTGCAGGTGATTATGAAAGAACTCTCCATAATACAACACTGGGCCAGCCCTTATGTGTCGAGTACTATGGCAGTTATTTTAAGAACACAGACCAGTGGATCTTCATGGAGTTCCGTGGTGCTGGCTCTGTGTCAGATATCATCATCATCATCATCAGTGGCATTTATTGAGTGTTTATTGTGTGCAGAGCACTGTAGTAAGCATGGGAGAGTACACTACAAGACATATTCCCTGCTCCCATTGAGCTAACAGTTTAGAGGGGGAAGACAGATGTTAATTTAAATAAATAATTCATAATATATAATATATTGTAATAATTTATAAATATGTACATAAGTGCAGTGGGACAAATATCAATGTCCAAAGGTCACAGATATAAGGGCATAGAATATGCAGGAGGGACAGGGAACAGAGGAATAGAAGGCTTAATCAGGGAAGGCCTCTTAGAGGAGATGCGACCTTAATAATAAGGCTTTGAAAGTTGGGAGAGTGGTGCTCAGGCATATGTGGAAGAGGAGGGAGTTCCAGGCTAGAGGGAGGATGTGGGAAAGGAATCAGCAGCGGGATAGACAAGCTCGGGTCACAGCGATTCAGCTGGTGCTAGAGGAGCAAAACGTGCAGGCTGAGCTATATTAGGAGATCGGTGAGGTAAGGTAGGAAGGGGCAAATTGATTTAGTGCTTTAAAGGCAGTGATAAGGAGTTTTTGTTTAATTGGGAGGTAGATGGGCAACCATTGGAGGTTCTTGAAGAGTGGCGAGACATGAATTGAACTTTTCTTAGAAAAATGATCCATGAAGTAGAGTGAAGTATGGACCTGAGTGGGGTGAGATGGGAGACAGGGAGATCAGTAAGGAAACAAAAGCAGTAATCAAGGAGGGATAGGATAAGTGCTTTTACCAACATAGTAGCAGTGTGGAGGACAGGGTGGATTTTAGCAATGTTGTGAAAGTAGAATTGACAGGATTTGGTGACAGATTGAATGTGTGGGTTGAGTGAGAGAGATAAGTCAAGGACAACACCAAGGTAATGAGCTTGTAAGATTGGGAGGATAGTGGTATTGTCTTCAGAGATGGGATAGCATTAGATTATGAAATAAAACTCTCATAGAAGATGAAATAGCTACAGTACTACAATCAACATTTAAAGGAGTGGAATAATTACATTTTATGAGAAAAATACATTGTGATGTCAAGGTTGTAGAAGTCTTTTAGGTACTGAAGAACATGCAAAGCTTGCAGACTTTGGGGTAGCTGCCAGCTCACTGAAACAAGGGCAAAATGAAACACAGTAATCAGAATATCTTTCTATATGGCTCCAGAAGTGATCCAGGAAATTGGGTACAACTGTGTGGCAGATATCTCGTCACTGGGAATCAGGGCCATAGAAATGGTCAAAGGAAAGTTCCCATATGCTGATATACATCCAATGAGAGCAATTTTCATGATTCCCAAGAACCTTCTTCCCCAATTCCGAAAATCAGAGCTCTGGTAGGACAACTTCACCATTTTTTTAAAGGTGTGTCTTGTGATGAGCCCTGACCAGAGAGCCACAGCTACTCAACTCCTCCGGCAGGCATTTGTCATGCACACCAAGGGAATGTCAATGTTTCACAACGAAGCCTGGTTGTGAAACTGAAATGCCAGGAAGCCTAGCAACATGAAGCCAACCAAGATGTTGTGGAAAACTCAGAAGAAGATGAGCCTGACTCAGGTACAATTGTCCAAGCGGTTAGAGATGAGTTGGAGATGAGCTACTAGAGGAGTTAGCTCAGAAGATAATAATCATCATCATCATCATCATAATGGTATTTGTTAAGCGCTTACTATGTGCCAAGCAAGATCTCCTTAGCAAACAACTGGTGTCTAATAGCCTTTCCCAAAGTATTATGCTGTCAATACATTTGGAATGAAATTACCTTTGGAAGGCATTCGGGGGTGACATTGAGTGTATCCGAGGGAGGGATGTCTTCACGTTGCCAACTTGCACTTCCCAAGCGCTTAGTACAGTGCTCGGCACACAGTAAGCGCTCAATAAATACGATTGATTGATTGATTGATTGATTCACACGGCCATTTAATGCTTTACTAATCAGGAAAAAGAAAGATCTGTTCTAAAGCTGATGACCTCATTATTTTTGTTTGGGTTAATCCCAGGCATAAACAAATTTTATAAACAAGCCACAGTGTGATCAAAAGGGTCAGTCTGGGTGCTTCCTAGGTAGCTTTCCAAGCTGGCTAGTGGTGAGGTCTCTACTCCTATTGGAGGTAGTAGTTTTGTCAGATGATTTCCTCATCCTTTATGAAAGCAGTAATGGAAAGCATTCATCTTGCTCTGTTTCATTTCTTAACTAAATGGATGGTTTTAGGTTGTTGATCAGGCTGTGAAAAGCCTTTTGACTGTTTCACAGCAATTAAAAGTGATAATTGCTCCAGACTCAGCCCTTCCCACATGATTTCACAGTGTGGGACTGCAGTAACCTATCTGTCTGTGCCCTCCAATACAACTCCCAGGGCAGCTATCACAGGGAAAACCTTCCAAAGCAAATGCAGCTTTAATGTGCTGAATTTCATTTCTTTTTTCCATTCCTGTAGAAGTGTCATCAAATCTGCTCCTTTTCTCAAAGCTAAATCCTATTAGATAAAGGGCCTAAATGATGACTTATCTAGGTCCCATCACACAAATCCTGTGAAGGACAGCGTGAGGTCTAAAGCAGAGGGCGTTGGACAAAAGGCAGGAAACTTGGATCTATTTTCAGCTCTGCTACAGATTTGCTGTGTGACCTTGAGCAAATCACTTAACCTCTCTGGGTCTGATTATTCTTAGCTGGTAATCCTTGCCCTCTCCCTTTGAGATACCATCTGCAAGGGATTTGTTTAAAACAGTTAACATATGCATGTGAGACATATTAAATCCCTCTTCAAGAAGGGATTTGTCCTGGCTGCTAGCTCCCAGGGGTGAACAAATTTCCATAAATTGATATGACCTTGCCAGTAGTAGTAGTAGTAGTATGAGTAGTAGTCCACATCAGAGAATTACACATAAAATCATGCAAAATAATGGACTCACTCAATGGGGGGCAGATTTAGCAGAAAGGCCAGGAGATTGAATAGATCTAAAGACTGGACTCTCTTTCATTCTTCCACCCCTCCATAAGGCAGATTCGGACTACACCAGAGGGCATTTGAGAATTTGCCAGGTGTCCTGTGAGAAAATTGTACTTTTTGGACATTTTCCAAAGTGGAAGGGATTAGGCAGGAAGAGAAGTGTCCCTGAACTGACATTAACCCTCTTCTCTATATCACAGAGGACATCACTGATCCCCAGAAATCTCAACCTCAGAACCACTGTCCAACAATTGCAGGTGGAGGTAGTCTGGTGAATGAGATGAGAAAATACTGGTGCTACTGTGCTTGGCCTGGACCTTTTGAGGTACATAATGTGAAAAATGTGAAGAGCTGCATGCAAAAGCTAAGGCGTCAAACCAATGTACATTTTTTATATATTCTGTGGGAAGGTCATAATTCACTTTCACATCTCCTCCAAGAGGACTTCCCCAACTAAGTCCCCATTCCCCTAATCCCATTCCCTTCTGTGCATATCACTTATGCACTTTGAACTGTATGCTTTAATCACATGATATTCACCCCATCATCAGCCCCATAGCACTTATGTACCTCTCCATAATTCATTTTAATGTCTGTCTCCCCCTCCAGTCTGTAAACTCCTTTATGACAGGGAACATTCCTACCAAACACTCAGTACAGTGCTCTGTACACCGTAAGCACTCAACAAATGTCACAACTCAATAAATAAATACAATGGGTGGATTGATTCCCATCAACAACAACAAAGTCATCTTCAAATAGAATAATAATAATAATAATTAGGGTACTTATTAAGCACTGACTACGTGCCAAGCACTGTTGTAAACACTGGGGTAGATTAAAGTTAATCAGGTTGGACACAGTCCCTGTTCCACGTGGGACTCACACTCTTAATCCCCATTTAACAGAGGAGGTAACTGAGGCCCAGAAAAGCTAAGTGACTTTCCCAAGGTCACACAGCAGACATATAGCAGAGCCAGGATTGGAACCCAGATCCCTCTGACCCCCAGGTCCATGCTCCACTAAGCCACTCTGCTTCTGAAGGAATATATATGGGTGCATTTTATAGCTCCTAATATAAAGGCCTAATACAGTGTCACTTCCTAAGGTTAAACTTTTTGATTCTGTAAAGCATGAAAATACCCTTTGGCAGCATAACCTCATGGAAAGATCCTTGCCTGTGGCATGACCTTGGGAAAAAAAAAATCTTAATCACCCTCTGCCTCTGTTTCCTCATCTGTAAAATGGGCCTCAAGAACCTGCTCTACTCCCCCCTTAGACTATCAATCAATCGTATTTATTGAGTGCTTACTGTGTGCAAAGCACTGTACTAAGCACTTGGGAAGTACAAGTTGGCAACATATAAAGACAGTCCCTACCCAACAGTGTGCTCACAGTCTAGAAGGGGGAGACAGAGAACAAAACCAAACATATTAACAAAATAAAATAGAATAGATATGTACAAGTAAAATAAATAAATAAATAAATAGAGTAATAAATATGTACAAACATATATACATATATACAGGTGTTGTGGGGAAGGGAAGGAGGTAAGACGGGGGATAGAGAGGGGGATGAGGGGGAGAGGAAGGAGGGGGCTCAGTCTGGGAAGGCCTCCTGGAGGAGGTGAGCTCTCAGTAGGGCCTTGAAGCTAGCTTGGTGGATGGGCAGAGGGAGGGCATTCCAGGCCATGGGGATGATGTGGGCTGGGGGTCGACAGCGGGACAGGCGAGAACGAGGCACGGTGAGGAGATTAGCGGCAGAGGAGCAGAGGGTGCAGGCTGGGCTGGAGAAGGAGAGAAGGGAGGTGAGGTAGCAGGGGGCAAGGTGATGTAGAGCCTTGAAGCCCAGGGTGAGGAGTTTCTGCCTGATGCGCAGATTGATTGGTGGCCACTGGAGATTATTGAGGAGGGGAGTAACATACCCAGAGCATTTCTGGACAAAGACAATCTGGGCAGCGGCGTGAAGTATGGATTGAAGTGGGGAGAGACACGAGGATGGGAGATCAGAGAGAAGGCTGATGCAGTAGTCCAGATGGGATAGGATGAGAGCTTGAACAAACAGGGTAGCAGTTTGGGTGGAGAGGAAAGGGCAGATCTTGGCAATGTTGCGGAGCTGAGACCGGCAGGTTTTGGTGACGGCTTGGATGTGAGGGGTGAATGAGAGAGCGAAGTCGAGGATGACACCAAGGTTACGGATTTGTGAGACGGGAAGGATGGTAGTGCCATCAACAGTGATGGGAAAGTCAGGGAGAGGGCAGGGTTTGGGAGGGAAGACAAGGAGTTCATTCTTGGACATGTTGAGTTTTAGGTGGCGGGCAGACATCCAGATGGAGATGTCCTGACGGCAGGAGGAGATGCGAGCCTGGAGGGAGGGAGAGAGAACAGGGGCAGAGATGTAGATTTGGGTGTCATCAGCGTAGAGATGATAGTTGAAGCCGTGGGAGCGAATGAGGTCACCAAGGCAGTGAGTGTAGATCGAGAACAGAAGGGGACCGAGAACTGAACCTTGGGGAACCCCCACAGTAAGTGGATGGGAGGGGGAGGAGGAGCCTGCAAAAGAGACTGAGAATGAACGACCGGAGAGATAAGAGGAGAACCAGGAGAGGACGGAGTCTGTGAAGCCAAGGTTGGATAGCATGTTGAGGAGAAGGGGGTGGTCCACAGTGTCGAAGGCAACTGAGAGGTCAAGGAGGATTAGGATATGAGTCTCATGCCAGACTGGGCCTGAATCCAATCTGATTAGCACAGTGCTTGGCACACAGTAAATACTTAATAAGTGCCATTATAAATTGGGATGTAGGAAGGAGGTGCAGGTAGAAAAAACAGATAGTGGTATTACAGATAAAGCCTGTTCATCCGGAAAGGGTTCAGAGCAAACCATTTAAGGGTTAATGGGATTTTGTGAAGAAATGAGATTATGTTGAAAGGGAAATCTTCTGCCAAGGAGCTGGGAGTCCTGTGCCCCCACCCTGTGGAGGCCCTCTGCCTGGCCAGGGTGCTATGAAGCTAATTCTGAGGGCAGCTTCTTCCATTCCAGCCATGAACAGATAGTATGAATAAGAGTGGAGAGCAGATGTGATGAAGGTCTCTGAGAAGGTCTTCCAGAGGGAAAAGGGATTGCTGGAATAAGAGGCCCTCCACAAGGATGAGACTGGGATGGTTTAGCACATCCTGCAGAGCATTGCAATGTGCATGCAAATCCCCACCTCTCCCTCTCTGCTTTGCCCCAAGAGCCTTGAGGAGCCTAACAAGCCTTGAGACTTCTGCAGGCTTATCAGGTATTCCACTCACTCGCCAAACCTGAGACGAGGCCCCAGTTACCTGGATGCTTATTCCCTGCTTTCCCTCAGGTTCCAATTACTGGGCAGGTATTTTTAGGCTCTCCAACAGCTCCATTTAGCTGGCTCTCTATCACTCAGAGCCCCACTTTTGTTCCTGATCATAGACTCATGGGTGTCTGGTCAATACTGCTCTCTCTGTTCCTTTGCTGTTGAACGTTAAGCCTGTTCAGAGTCCCGTGAGCAGTCAACGCTTATAGCTACATTGGCAAAAGCAAGAAGTGGAAATCTGAGCAAGTCTGCTGGGAGAGGGAGAGAAGGTCCGGTGTTCAAACACTTCATGACGAAGAATCAGCCCATCTGATTCAGTCAGCAGTCAACAGCATCTTTGGGGATTTTTTTGTTGTTGTTTTAATGATATATTTTAAGTGTTTATTATGTGCCAAGCACTGTACTAAGCTCTGGGCTGGCACAAGATAATCAGGTCCAGGTCCCACATGGGGCTCAGTCTTAATCCCCATATTACAGATGAGGTAACTGAGGTACAGAGAAGATAAGTGACTTTCCTAAGGCCATTCAGGAGACAAGCGGTGGAGTCAGGATTAGAACCCAGATCCTCTGACTCCCAAGCCCAGGTTCTTTCCACTAGGCAACACTGCTACTCAGAAAGCCAAACTCCGAACACTGAACCATTAAGATCTGGGGCAAAGAAATATTAAAATGAAAATATTCAGTTTTCCATGTTATATGTTCCTTTTTCAAAAATACCCTGAAAGGCAGTAACAAAAGTTTTATTTGAGGCTAATGGCACCAGCAGAAGTCAATGATACATGGAAACCTAAGTTCATTAAAGTGACCCTGTTTAAATACAATTCTGATTCCGTCCAGGTACAGATTATTTATTGGTGCTTAGATTTTTGTCCCTTTCTCAGGGTTGCACCTGGAGCATTTCCAGTACTCTACCAGTCTCGACTATGGGAAGGAGAGTCAAGCAGTGGCATACCCATTCCATTCCTAGCTTGGGCAGTGGTGAGCGAGTAGAAGGCAATCTGCTACAAGTCCCCCTTTTAGACTGTGAGCCCACTGTTGGGTAGGAACTGTCTCTACATGTTACCAATTTGTACTTCCCAAGCTCTTAGTACAGTGCTCTGCACATAGTAAGCGCTCAATAAATATGATTGATGATGATGAAGTCAAAACCCACCTGTGCTGGGCAGCAGTGGCAGCCCGTTATTGGGTAGGGACCGTGTCTATATGTTGCCGACTTGTACTTCCCAAGAGCTTAGTACAGCACCCTGCACACAGTAAGTGCTCAATAAATATGATTGAATGAATGAATGAAAGAGTAGAGGGTGGAGACTCAAGCTGACGGTGCAGAAGGAGGCAATGGTAAAACACTTCCGTATTTTTACCAAGAAAACTCTATGGATACACTACCACAACAATTGCAGGTGGAGGTGGGGCATTCTGGGAGAGACGTGTTCATGGTGTCGCTATGGGTTGGAGACAACTTGACAGGATAAGGCAACAAGATTTTGTCACTGTCCAACAATCAATACTAAACATGAACAACAAGCAAACAGCTTAAAAGAGATCTAATGTGTCTCTGTCTGCATTGCACTCGTTCTCACCTTTCTCTTGCTCTCTTTCTACACATAAACTCATGTACAAACAAAATGCAGATTTTTCTTTAAGTCTGAATACCTACCTATTGCTGAAAGACCAATGTCAAAGGACAAGTCATCCCAAACTGTGGACATATCATGAAACTTCAGCTTTAGGAGAATAATCCCCTTCCTTCCTGATTGCCCACCAGCCTGATATGTCTGCTGCTGTAACGCAGAAAACCACTGCTGTGCCACTTGGTTAGAGATTGTGCTTGACAATGTCTTTATGACATTTGTCCTGTCCTCCCCACTGCAGGAACTCCATTTCACATCCTGCTTTCAGTATCAATATTGGTATGGCAAATAATGAATTTATTTAACAGTTATTAGGAGCTAAGCTCTGTACCACAAAACATACCAAACAAGTAACCAATCAATCAACAGCATTTTTTGAACACTTACTATGTGCAGAGCCCTGTACTAAGTGCTTGGGCGAGTACAATGCAACAGAATTAGTGGACACATTCCCTACCCATAACAAGTTTACAGTCTAGAGGGAAAGACAAGATTCCCCTGCTTTCAGGAGTTTCCAATATAATGGAAGAATGAAAAATGAATGAAAGAATATAATCCCAAGGGTTAGCCCTGTTTCATCTCAGTTAATCATTGATGTGTATTAAATGCTTAATGTGGGCAGAGCACTGTAGTAGGCATTTGGGAGAGTTCATGCATCTCAATACGTGCTTTTTATTGCAGCTCCGCTCCCTTCTTATTCTGAGTCTCTCCTGCCTCCATGCTGTAACTAGGAGTGCTGATTGCTAGCTCATCAATCAAAGTAAGACTAAGAGTCAGCGAAACTTTCATTTCAATTTAGCCCGAGTCCACGTCTCCTCTGTAACACCCACACCAGCAGTTTCAGAAAACATTTTTTTCTGAAAAATGCTTTCTACTTAGGGCAAAATTAACCACAGTGCTCAGCTGAACAGGGAATTTTACGACAAGGCCTAGTAATGAAAATTTGGCAGAGGTTAATGATGGCAGTTAAGCTTTTTGTGAGAAACACCTTGGATGGCTCAATTGCAGTGATCTTTAGCTCTTTTTCTCGTCAAGATAATTACTATTGGCCATTATCCCACTTTGTAAAGTCCATCCTCTTCTTTGGTACCTTAACTTTCTGAAAAAGTTCTGCCTAAACTCTAGCAAATTGTATCTGATTTTAGTCTCCAAAGGATCATCACATTTCAAGTAGCTCTTACAAAGAAGCCATTTCTTTTGATGAGCAGGCAGGTGTAATTAATTCCTATCATATTACCGTGATTTTCAATAGTCTCATGTGCTTTCCTTTACAACCTTTCTCTTAAGTTAATAGCATATCCCACACTTCTTTTGGCTGCAGTGTTGTGAAAGGGTGATTATTGTGTAAATTCAGTTTCGTTTCTTAAATCTATGTAAATAAGTAATGAACCATGGGCAGTTTGAGACTTCATTTATACGCATTTACTTTACTATGTCATGATTATTACTTGCATTGCCCTTGTGTGAATGCGATTGGCCCTCAGGCATGGAGAGTAAGAATAGAAATACAGTGATAAATGTTCCTTTGCTGCTATTCAAACATCGAAGTGCTCCTGCACAACTCCAGCAATCATGAAATGGCACCTTTGAGTATTAATTCCTGGAGAAGTCTGTCCTATAGAAGTTATTTTGTTCTATTGGTACCATTAAGGAATAGACCCCTGAATTTGCAAGGTACTCTGGGTACTGTCCATATTATCCTGGACTTTAATGCAACATTTCAGAGGCATGAAAAGAAAATCTTTTGGCTTCCTTCCTCTTCCAATTTTCAGATTAATATAATGCCATCGGGCCTTGGAGGGGCTAGGGTTGGAGGGCAAATCAGGGAGAAGGAGAGGAAAGCAAGGCAACCTCTCCAGGATGTGACATGGTTGTCAATCAATCAATCATATCGAATGCTTACTGTGTACAAAGCAATGTACTAGCACTTAAGAGAGTACAGTGCAATAGAGATGGTACATGCCATTCCTTCCCTCAAGGAGTTTTCAATCTAGTGGGAAAGGCAGTCATTAAATAAATTATATGTAGGGGAAGAAACTGAGTAGAAGGATATATACATAAGTGAATATGTAAGGATATATAAAAATGTAAGGTATACATACTTAACATAATTATTCATGTACATACTTAATATATCCAAAACAGACAGAACTCCTTATCTTCCCACCCGAACTCTTTCCTCCCCCTGACTTTCCCATAATAGTAGACAGCGCCACAATCTTCTCTGTCTCACAAGTGTATAATTTTGGCATTATCCTCGACTCATCTTTCATTTGAGCCAGATAGTCCATCTGTCAACAAATCCTGTCTGTTCAACCTTCACAACATCACTAAAATCTGCCCATTCCTCTCCATCCACACTGCTACTACGTTAAGGCAAGCACTTATTCATTTATTCATTCCTTCAATCATACTTATTGAGCACTTACTGCATACAGAGCACTGTACTAAGTACTTGGGAGAGTATAATATAACAATAAACCGACACATTCCCTGCCCACAACACAGTCTAGAGAAGGAAACAGATATTAATATACATAAATAAATTTATTTATTTAGTACAGTGTACACTGTAC
Organism: Tachyglossus aculeatus; assembly: GCF_015852505.1. NCBI lineage: Eukaryota > Metazoa > Chordata > Mammalia > Monotremata > Tachyglossidae > Tachyglossus > Tachyglossus aculeatus. The sequence continues at coordinate 44,990,333 of NC_052068.1, forward strand.
GCTTAGTACAGTGCTCTGCACATAGTAAGCGCTCAATAAATACGATCGATGATAAATAAATTACAGACACGTACATAAGTGCTGTGAGGCTGGGAGGGGGGATGAACAAATGGAGCAAGGACGTGACAGAAGAGGAAAGGGCGACACAATCAGGGAAGACCTTGGAAGAGATGTGCCTTCAATAAGGCTTTGAAGAGGAGAAGAGTCGGATTTGAGGAGGGAGGGCATTCCAGGCCAGAGGCAGGACTTGGGCGAGAGGTCCACAGCGAGATAGATGAGATCAAGGTATAGTTCCCTGTCCACAATGAGTTTACAGTCTTGTACTTTAAATAAAGCTCTGAAAGTAGGGAGAGTGATTGTCTGTTAGGTATGAAGAGGGAGGGCATTCCAGGTCATAGGCAGGATGTGTACAAGAGGTCGGCAGTGAGATAGATGATACAGAGGTACAGTGAGAAGGTTGGCATTAGAGGAATGAAGTGTGCGGGTTCGATTGTAGTAGTAGAGTAGTGAGGTGAGGTAGGAGGGGGCAAGGTGATTGAGTGCTTTGAAGCCAATAGTAAGGAGTTTTTGCTTGATGAATAAAGTAATAATGATGGTATTTGTTAAGCACTTACTATGTGCCAAGCACTGTTCTAAACACTGGGGGAGATAGAAGGTTATTAGGTTGTCCCAGGTGTGGCTCAGAGTCTCAATCCCCATTTTACAGATGAGGTAACTGAGGCCCAGAGAACTGAAGTGACTTGCCCAAGGTCACACAGCAGATAAGTAGTGGAGCCAGTATTAGAACCCAGGACTTTCTGACTCCCAAGCCCATGTTTCTAGATTGGAAACTCCTTGTAGGAAGGGAGCGTTTCTACCAACTCTGTTATATTGCACTCTCCCAAATCAATCAATCAATCAATTGCATTTATTGAGCGCTTACTATGTGCAGAGCACTGTACTAAGCGCTTGGGAAGTACAAATTGGCATCACATAGAGACAGTCCCTACCCAACAGTGGGCTCACAGTCTAAAAGGGACTTTTATGCTTAGTGCAGTGCTTAGTGCAATGCTTAGTGCAGTGCTCTGCACACAGTGAGCATTCAATAAACACAAATTGATTGATTAATTGACTGACTGATTTTAACCTGACACAGATTTATCTCTCCGTGATGTAACATAGCCAGCTCTTTTTCCTTTTTCCCTTCCTCTGGTTCTGGAAAGTCTCTAGACTTCTTGTCCTGTAAGCTCCTCCACTAAACTGTAAACTCCTTGAGGGGAAATCATGTCTTTTCCTCTAGACTGTAACCCCCTTGTGGGCAGGGAAAATGTCTACCAACTCTGTTATATTATACCCACCCAACTGCACAGTAAACAAATACCAGTGATTGACTGATTCCAGACATGGCAATTACCCTCCTCAGTGTATATTTGCCAACTAAGCCACAGCCATGGCATCCTTCACATTTCTCAATTTCTGGGTGCTCATGTTAAAAAAAAAAAACAGGTTGTCTTCAGTAGGACCTCCAGAGGTGAATCTGGATGGCCATATTTCATCATGGGAAGCATGATGTGAAGTACTAGCAGTATTCCTGAAATATTGAACCAAAGTAACTGCAAAAGCCCCTAGGCTGGGGAGAATAGGGTGAAGGCCAGAGAGAGGTATAGGCACCATGAGGAATAGAAATATTTTTGGACCCAAATCCCAATTATGCAGTCTCATTTAGAAAGGTGTGACCATCCCAGCATGCTTGCAGCTGTGACATCAATCAATCAAGGGTATTTACTGAGCATTTACTGTGTGCAGAACATTATACCACACTTTGGAAAGTACAGTACAATACAGTTGGTAAACCCAATCCCTGTCTTCTAGGAGCTTGCTGTCTAGTAGTACTTCCAGGGTCTTCTCCTTTGCCCTGTTTGTCACAACTCCTTGTAACAACTTCTAGCCTAGAAACTGAGCGATTTTTCCCAGGCTGCTGCAGGAGCCCTCCCTTGATACTGCTGGTCATTTCTCTTGCCCCCAAAACACTTTCATTTCCCAGTGATCCTTTACAGTGATCCTTATATATATATATATATATATATATATATATATATATATATATATATATATATGTATATATATATGATGGCATTTGTTAAGCACTTACTATGTGCAAAGCACTGTTCTAAGCGCTGAGGAGGATATAAGGTGATCAGGTTGTTCCACAGGGGACTCACATTCTTAATCACCATTTTATAGATGAGGTAACTGAGGCACAGAGAAGTTAAGTGACTTGCCCAAAGTCACACAACTGACAATTGGGGGAGCCAGGATTTGAACCCATAATCTCTGACTCCCAAGCCCATGGCTCTCCCATTGAGCCACGCTGCTTCTCTACTAGCTCTGGAGGGCCTAGGGCTCACTCCTCAAAGCACATGTAAAATGGGCTGAGGCAGGTGGATTTACTTCAATTAGCAAGGAAAGAAATTAAAGTATGGCTTCCTGGGCATAGCTACCATTATTTTATTTCTCCCTAGAGTGGGAAATACATGATCAAGAAGGAGAAGGATACTTGGGTTTCCTGGCATGCAAAACCCTAACCAGCATAGACCATCAGTAAGCCAAAAAGAAGTCCCAAATAATTTCCTTTCTCACCAACACTTACTCCTTCCCATACTGCCATTCTCCTTACCTATACAAATTAACATGACTCTCTCCTCTCCCTGAAATCCAGCTGGAAGCGATCTTCATGAGGTAATTTACCTGGGGATATGCCTGGGATAAAAAGAAGACAAAGCAGGCTCATTTGATTATTATCTTAATTTGGGGGTTATCAGACTAAATCGTATTTCTTGCCTCTTCCCCAAGCCTAGCACATGGTTTATTAATACAAGTTTAATCTTTTATTAATTCATTCATTTATTCAATCGTCTTTATTAAGCACTTACTATGTGCAGAGCACTTTACTAGGTGCTTGGAAAAGTACAATACAACAATAAACAGTGACATTCCTTGCCCACACTGAGCTCACAGTCTAGAAGGGAGGAGATAGACATCAATACAAATAAGTAAAATTACAGATATATAATAATAATAATAATGGTATTTGTTAAGCACTTACTATGTGCAAAGCACTGTTCTACGTGCTGAGGGAGATACAAGGTAATCAGGTTGTCCCACTTGGAGCTCACAGTCTTAATCCCCATTTTACAGATGAGGTAACTGAGGCACAGAAAAGTTAGCAACTTGCCCAAAGTCACACAGCTGACAAGTGGCAGAGCTGGGATTTGAACCCAAGACCTCTGACTCCCAAGCCCGGGCTCAATGCACTATTCTAAGCACTTGGGAAGTGCCAATCAAGTAGTGATGCATTCTCTTCTCACAAGGAGCTTACTTTCTAATGGGGGAGGCAGATATACCTTTTAAAGTAATCAAATATTTCTAGAGTATTCAAAAGGAATGATTGAATGCAGATTTGCACATATATGTATATGTGTGTGTAAATATATATACATATATGTATAAATATACTGAGGATGAGGATGTAAATGTATATCGGGATGAGTAAAGGTAGGTTGCATATATACTGGAGATGGCTGATGTGTTTATATAATGGGATTCTTGGAAATGATTGGGGAAGGCACAGAGGAGGAAAAGAGGGGCAAGTGAAGGAGGAGAAGCAAAGGGGAAGAAGGAGTGAGGGAGAAGGAGGAGTGATGATGGAGAAATAAAGGAAGAGAATGAAGAGGAGGAGTAAAGGAGGAGAAGGAAGAGACTTATCTAGAAGGCTCTGATTGTGCAGAGGGCTATGGTCTTTTGGATTTGGTTGGGGAGGGGGTTCAAAGCCAGTAGAATAGCATGAGTGAAGGGATGAAGGTGGGAGTGTCCAGAGCAAGGTATAGTTAGAAGATTGGCTTATTATTAATGGAGAAAACTAGCTGGGGTGTAACAGGTAAAGAGAGCAGATATGTGAAGCAGGGAGGATTTCTAGGGAGCCTTGAAACCAACTGTAAGATTTTGCTTGTTGCAGAGCAGTAGAGAGTTTTGAGAAGAAGAAAGATGTAGAATGGGCACCGCTCAGTGCTCTGTGACCTGGATTACTAGCAGAGATCTTCTTCTCAGAGGTGTCACCTTCCAACAGTTCGAGAGGCATATAAAAATGAAGATGATGATGATAATAATGGTGATGATGACTTTGATAATATACATGTTAAGCTCTTGCTGTGTGTAAAGAGCTGAGGTAGAGACAAGATAATTAGATCAGATACAGTTCCTGTCCCACCCAGGGCTCATGATACAAGAAGGAGGAGCAGTCACTTAACTGCAGTTATCTCAGCTGTAAAATGAAGAATAAAACTGATTCCCATGTGGGACAAGTACTGTGTCCAACCTGTTTAGCTTCTATCTGTCCCAGTGCTTAGTACAGTGCCTGGTACATAGTATAAGCTTAACAAATACCATATTTTAAATAGAGAGGTGGAGGAGAAAACGTATTTAATACCCATTTTATAGAGAGAAGCTGCTGAGAGAAGCAGCATGGCTCAATGGAGAGAACCCGGGCTTTAGAGTCAGAGGTCGTGGGTTCAAATCCCCGTTCCGCCACTTGTCAGCTGTGTGGCTTTGGGCAAGTCACTTTGCTTCTCTGTGCCTCAGTTACCTCATCTGTAAAATCGGGATTAAGACTGTGAGCCCCACGTGAGACAACCTGATCACCTTGTAACCTCCCCAGCGCTTAGAACAGTGCTTTGCACATAGTAAGCGCTTAATAAATGCCATCATTATTATTACTTTATTATTATTATTATAGATGAGGAAACTGAGGCCCAGGAGATAAAGTGACTTGCCCAAGTCCACACTACAAGCTAGTGGCAGAGACAGGATAGAACCCTGGCCTCTGGAATCCCAGCCCCATGTTCCTTCTACAAGGACACACGAGAACCATGGTATTTATTCTTAAAGTCACCAAAACAGCTGGAGAAACTGATATTTCTCTTAATGAAAATCTGTTCAGGAGTTTTATAGTTTGCAATTTAGCCCTGCCTGTCAGTTGCAGATCCCTGAGCAAACACAGTCGTGACATCACCCTGACACTGAAAACCACCAATAATGGCCTAGCACCGGACAATGATTTACCATCGGGTTCAATTACTCCAGCTTGAACTTTCCCATTCTGACTATAAATTAGGATTTTGAGTGGCCAACCAGCTCAGTGTCCAGAGGGAAGGCACAAAGGTCTGCAACTATTCTCTAGATTGCAGGTCGTCTCTGCACCAGTTCATTGAACGTGCTACTGATGCCTGTCTACTTGTTTTGTTGTGTTTTGTTGTCTATCTCTCCCCTTCTTGACTGTGAGCCCGTTGTTGGGTAGGGATTGTCTCTGTTTCCAAATTGTACTTTCAAAGCGCTTAGTACAGTCCTCTGCATGCAGTAAGTGCTCAGTAAATGCAATTGAATAATGAATGAATGAACTGAATAATCTTCAGCCCCCTATCTCACTCTGATCTGTACAACCCTGGACTTAGAGAGGGATATCAAGCAGTGGTTGTATAAAGCAGAGGAGTCTCTCTTTTTATCAGTTTCACTTTAAATAATAATTGTGGAATTCATTATGCACTTACTACATGTCAAATACTGTTCTAAGTGCTGGGGTAGATGCAACAACAGAAACAGTTCCCATCCCACACGAGACTCACAGCTTAAGTAGGAGGGAGGACAGGTATTGAAGCCCCATTTTACAGGTGAGTAAAATGAGGCACAGAGAAGTTAAGTGACTTGCACTCTGACAAGTGGTGGAACCAGGATCAGTCCTTTCTTCTGTATGGGCATCTCTACTAATGCTAGCATAAAAATCACCCAGTATCATTAGTTGAACCAACGGTGGTACGCCTGCAATGAATTTATATCTATTTTTTTAAAACCTACAAATCATTCATCAGGTTCCAGTAATAATCTTTATTTCAGAATAAGAGGCAATTGGGTTTACTAAGTAACCCAGCTTTAAAAAGTCCAAACCTGCAGGTTAAAATATATTGAAAAAAGGTCCCAAGTCCCTTTTTGCATTCTAGTCTTATGGAATAATGAACCAGTGTAAACACAAACCATCCCTGGGATTCTGGAAGGTCCCAAGAGCAACAAAGTCATTTCCATAAGAAGTCCTAGCCCTTTCCTCCTCCCTCCTGCATTTGCTCTGCTCACCTGGCTCAGAGGTTCCCTTGTAATGGTAAAAAGATTCTCCATAGGGAGTCGGTTCCCAGAGCAAGAGGCTCATATTAAGCAATCAGAATAACTTCTGATTCTAACTTCACAGTAAACGCCTCCTCTGAGACAAGCTCCCAGTTGTGAAGCCCGTTCCTCAAGCCCCTTGGACAGAAACCTGAGGGAAAATACAGGAAAAAAAACAAATCAAAATGAATTTGTCAGTGAATGCCTCAGCTTGTTTGTCCTGAAGAAATGGGAACTAATTCAATTATGCACAAGTAAAAACCTTCATCACCATATTTTCTGACGGATGAGATCAACCCTCTGAAGCCAAAAGTATTCCTTTACAAGTATCATATAACATTTGGGTGTGATCTATGTTTGACTGTCCTTCACTGTTACACCAAGACAGCCTGACTCTTTTCTTGAACTTAATGAATATTTCTAGACTAACGTGTTTGATCAATCGCGACTATCTTTCGGTATCCTGATGTTCACAGAATTTTGCTCAAGGAGAGCAGCCAGTTTCCTTGCTGCAATCCCATCAATTCACTGCTATTTTGTTGATTGTTTTCAATCAATCAATCAATCAATGGTATTTATTGAGCACTTACCGTGGGCCAAGCACAGTATCAAGTTCTTGGGAGAGTACAGTACAGCTTACAGACATGATTTGACCATAAGGAGCTTACAGTCTAGAGAGGGAAACAGACCTCGTAGTAAGTTACAATTAAGAGAACTGGTAATGCATAAGGATATATACATACGTGCTGTAGCACTGGGTTGTTAGATTTGGAGCTCCTTGCGGACCGGGATTTATGTGAAATAACAATAATTGTGGTATTTCCTAAGTGTTGATTATGGGTCAAGAACTGTACTAAGCACTGGAATAGATATAAGATAATCAGGTTCCACATGAGACTCACAGTCTAAGTAGGAAGGAGAACAGGTATAGATGCAGATGAGGGAACTGAGGCACAGAGAAGTTAAGTGACTTTTCCAAGGTGACACAGCAGACAAGTGGCAGATAAGGGATTTGAACACAGGTCCTATAGGCCCCTGCTCTTTCCACTAGGCCATGCTGCTTCTCTTACTTTATTGTACTCTTCCAAGTGCTTAATACCATGCTCTGCACACAGTAATTGATCAGTAAATATTAATGATTGAATTATTCATATACAAGATGTATAGTGCTAACTCCCAATACAGATCCCTGGAACTTCCAAACAGGCACCTCTCATTCGGTGCTAAATGCAGTAAACACAGTACTGTCAACAGTGTTAGGTCTTAAAGTCTTCTCTTTGGGTTAGATGATTGCATCATGAGAAGAAAAATACTATACTGACTTCCTTCCATTTTCCTCTTATTACCCAAAGAATGATAATCTCTATGCACATTTTTGTCCCTTTTAGGTTGTAATAATGATAATAATTGTGGTATGCGTTAAGTGCTTTCTATGTGCCAAGCATATAGCGCTGGGATTGGCTAATCGGATTGGACACAGTCCCTCTTCCATAGGGCTCACAGTCTTAATCCCCATTTTACAGATGAGGGGACTGAGGCCCAGAGAAGTTAAGTATCTTGCCCAATGTCACACAGCTGTGCCAGAGCCTGGTTTAGAACCCATGTCCTCTGACTCCCAGGGCCATGCTCTTTCCACTAGGCCACGGTTGTAAGCTCCTTGTGGGCAGGAATGTAGCTACCAGTTGCACTCTCCCCAGGGCTTTGAACAGAGCTCTGCAAACAGTAATTGCTCAATAAATATCACTGACTGATTAAAAAGCAAATAACCCTTGATGAAGGTTTGCCAGGGGAGGGAATAAAATCCGTCCGAGAAGCCCCTCACTCACGTGCCCATTCAGTTCTACTTTATTCAGAATATAGGGCAGCACTAAACCCCTTGTTGCAGTCTCAATGTTAATGACAACTACACAGCACGGAAAGTGCAGGAAACAAAATTACTCTCCCCTGCTGATTGTGTTGCTATGACTTAACAGAGTTAGTTTAATAAAAAGAGTGAGGGGTCTCTTTCCTTAACAAGGATGAAAACATTTCAGAAAGTGCTCAGAAACAGCAATACTGGGCTCTAATACTGGTTCATCTAATAAAGCTTTTTCTGGTACTTAAGAGGCTTCCCACAGCTTTCTGTAGTAGAGATTATTAGATACTTAACACTTCTGGACCTCTGTTACCCAAAGATGGTAATTGGAAAAATGTTCTTTTCTTCCTTATCAGAAAGCACATGAAACATAAATTTAATAAACAATCTTAATCTCTCCAAAATGTAAAAATCTAATCTGACAAGTATATTTCTTAATCGAATGGTTTGATACCAATGAAATGCCGAAGGAATTTTAAGTGAGGTAGCTGGGATTGCTATCTACTTATACACAACTTGTCAACACTTCTCAAATGTAAGGGCCCCTTGACATCAGTCAATCTAGCGATGATATTTATTGAGCACTTATTGTGTACAAAGCACTATACTAAGCACTTGGGAAAGTACAACAGAGTTGGGAGACACAATCCCTGCTCACAGGGAGCTAACAGTCTTACTGGGGGAGACAGATATTAAAATAAATTACAGAGGAGGCAAATATAATAATAATAATAATGGCATTTATCAAGCGCTTACTATGTGCAAAGCACTGTAAGTAGAGTATATGTATTTAAGTGTTGTGCGGCTGAGATGAGAATCAGTCAATCAATCGAATTCATTGAGCACTTACTGTAGACAGAGCACTGCACTAAGTGTTTGAGAGAGGACAATATAACAGATACATTCCTTGCCCACAGTGAGCTCTATCAGATCACCTGCTTAGAAATAATGGGTCTTGCCTTTGTTTGATATTAGAAAATTGGGCACTTAAAGAAGATCTGTATGTATTCTTATTTAAAGCATTGATTCTCAAAGATTTCATACTGGGATTCCATTGAAAATACACTACACCTACCCCTAATTCTTAAAAGGAAAGGTGTGACAGGATCTCCATACTCTTGGGAAGGGGAAAGTAAGAAAGCAATCTGTCCTTTATTTAACCCAGGAAAGAAGCACTGCTCTAGGATAATTATTTTGGAAGGAAAACAAAGGATTTGTGGTTGTACTGAGAATCATCAATAACAGCATTTATTAGGCACCTACTTTGGGCACAGCACTGTGCTAGGCACTTAGGATCATACAGTAAGAATAAGAGAAAGTTTTCACACTTGAGGACTCACAATCTAATGAGAAGGACAAGCTGACACAAACTGCCAAAAGTACAACAGTCTTTCATTAAAGAAAAACACCAGGCTCTCTGGAGCATCAATTGGAATGAGGCCTACAGTGTTGGCATTAAAAGAAGGGAATCTTGCGTTTGTTTTCAGCGTTGGATGCTGACATCAAGCTGTCCTCCTACCAGGATGGCTTGTAAAAGAGACAACTCACATATACAGAGGGAGACAAAAAGAAACAGGAGAAAAAAGGAAATCACTGATGGACCATGTTAGGAAGGGGAGAGGTTCCAGAGAGCAGGGCAGAGAGTCCTTGACAGATAGTGCCAATTTTTCTTTTGAAGAAATCACTGAGCTACTAAGCGTAGAGGAGGAAGAGTAAAGCTTGAGGTCTGAGCAGAAAGAAAAGATTGAAAAGAAAAGCCATCTGGAGCAGCAAGCCCTGGGGTTTACCAGGAAAGAGAAGTTGAGATGTGGACTGAGTGGAAGGAAATGCAGATGAATTTAGAAGGAAGGAATGATTTCCTTAAGAGTTGTTCAGAAGCTAGGGAACAAGAACAGAGGAACTCAAAACCAAGAGGAAACCCAGGAAAAACAAGGCAGCCCATAGAAAATTTAAACAGAAGAAACGTTTCTGGTCTCAGCAATGCCTTTGTGCAATAAGGCTAAAATAAATTTAAGGAATGTTTATTCAAGGAGCACTTTGAAACTTGAGATGCTCAAAGGAAAAAAAAAATATCAGTAATGAAGTGGCTATTTGTCCACTGAACCCTATGGGTCTCTTGGCAGCCCCAGCTATGGCCCTAGAAGCATAAGTAGAATTGGGGTATGGTCATAAACTTAATCCAAGTGGTTAGTAGGAATTCAATCGCTCAATTTCTTAGAGGTGAGTTGGTTCTCTCGGGTCATAAGGAATCTCATAAAACTCTAGAAATATCCTGGAAAGGTCTATTTTCCTCAAACAGGTGAGCAATTTTCCCACCTACTCATCCCTAAGATTAGGTCAATCCCTTAGTTCAAAATAAAGAGGAAAATTGGTTAGGAGAAAATCAAACGCTAAAGCCTTGGAGAAGCTGTGTGATCTAGTACAAAGAGTACGGGCCTGGGAGTTAGAGGATCTGGGTTCTAATCCCAGCTCTGCCATGTGTCTGCTGTGTGATTGTGGGCAAGTCACTCAACTTCTCTGGATCTCAGTTACCTCATCTGTAAAATCAATCAATCAATCAATCGTATTTATTGAGCGCTTACTATGTGCAGAGCACTGTACTAAGTGCTTGGGAAGTACAAATTGGCAACACATAGAGACAGTCCCTACCCAACAGTGGGCTCACAGTCTAAAAGGGGGAGACAGAGAACAGAACCAAACATACCAACAAAATTAAATAAATAGGATAGAAATGTACAAGTAAAATAAATAAATAAATAAATAGAGTAATAAATATGTACAACCATATATACATATATACAGGTGCTGTGGGGAAGGGAAGGAGGTAAGATGGGGGGATGGAGAGGGGGACGAGGGGGAGAGGAAGGAAGGGGCTCAATTTGAGAAGGCCTCCTGGAGGAGGTGAGCTCTCAGCAGGGCCTTGAAGGGAGGAAGAGAGCTAGCTTGGCGGAGGGGCAGAGGGAGGGCATTCCAGGCCCGGGGGATGACGTGGGCCGGGGGTCGACGGTGGGACAGGCGAGAACGAGGTACAGTGAGGAGATTAGCGGCAGAGGAGTGGAGGGTGCGGGCTGGGCAGTAGAAGAAGAGAAGGGAGGTGAGGTAGGAGGGGGCGAGGTGATGGACAGCCTTGAAGCCCAGGGTGAGGAGTTTCTGCCTGATGCGCAGATTGATTGGTAGCCACTGGAGATTTTTGAGGAGGGGAGTAATATGCCCAGAGCGTTTCTGGACAAAGACAATCCGGGCAGCAGCATGAAGTATGGATTGAAGTGGGGAGAGACACGAGGATGGGAGATCAGAGAGGAGGCTGGTGCAGTAGTCCAGATGGGATAGGATAAGAGCTTGAATGAGCAGGGTAGTGGTGGGGATGGAGAGGAAAGGACGGACCTTGGCAATGTTGCGGAGCTGAGACTGGCAGGTTTTGGTGATGGCTTGGATGTGAGGGGTGAATGAGAGCACGGAGTCAAGGATGACACCAAGGTTGCGGGCTTGTGAGACGGGAAGGATGGTAGTGCCGTCAACAGAGATGGGAAAGTCAGGGAGAGGACAAGGTTTGGGAGGGAAGACAAGGAGCTCAATCTTCGACATGTTGAGCTTTAGGTGGCGGGCGGACATCCAGATGGAGATGTCCTGAAGACAGGAGGAGATGCAAGCCTGGAGGGAGGGGGAGAGAGCAGGGGCAGAGATGGAGATCTGGGTGTCATCAGCGTAGAGATGATAGTTGAAGCCGTGGGAGCGAATGAGGTCACCAAGGGAGTGAGTGTAGATTGAGAACAGAAAGGGGACCAAGCACTGAACCTTGGGGAACCCCCACAGTAAGAGGATGGGAGGGGGAGGAGGAGCCTGCAAAAGAGACTGAGAAAGAACGACCGGAGAGATAAGAGGAGAACCAGGAGAGGACGGAGTCTGTGAAGCCAAGGTCAGATAGTGTGTTGAGGAGAAGGGGGTGGTCCACAGTGTCAAAGGCAGCTGAGAGGTCGAGGAGGATTAGGACAGAATATGAGCCGTTGGATTTGGCAAGCAGGAGGTCATTGGTGAGCCCCAGGTGGGACATGGACTGTGTTCAACCTGAATAGCTTGTATCTACCCCAGCACTTAGTAAAGTGCCTGGAACATAGTAAATGCTTAACAAATACCATAAATAAACAAGCCTTCAGCACATCCCAACTTCCAAAGTGTAACAATCACTGAAAAATTAAACTCTGAAAGTTTCAGAAAAATTAGAAATGAATAGATAAACAATACCTTCATTTATTTAGGAAAGGTAAATGGGATTATACTAAAACAGAAACCAATCTGTTTGAAGTTAGGGATTTCAGTGAGAAATAGTAGCGTAATGCTAAATGGGGAAGCAGGGAGAGAGGGAGACTGGGACAGATGAGACCAGGAGAGGGGAGGAAAGGAGAGAACAAGGGGAGAAGGAACAAGGAGTGGGGGGGACAAAAAAAAGCGAGAGAGGGAGAGAGAAGGGGAAAGAGGAAGAGGGGAGGAGGAAGAGGTAAAGGGAAAAGAGGGGAAGAGAAGGAAAGGGGGGAGAAAGGGGAAAAAAGGAACGAGGTGGGAAGGAAGTGAAAGGGAGGGCAAGGGGGAGGGGAGGGGAAGAAGAAGTTACATTCTGTTTTGGATTGGAACAATGAGATGAAATGAAGAAAGGAAAGATGTAAACTGAAAAACCTGATGTAACTGCTCATGCTCAAGGATCCAGGGTTGGTGCCTGTGTGGGGTGCAAATTTTACAGCTGTGCGTGGGGTGCAGGTCTTAACAGCTGCAGAGAAGGTAGCACAGCACTGTAGTTTTGCAGACCTTTCGTTTATCAGGAGCCCTGATGCAATGCTGCCACCACACTCTGTCAGAAAGTCTCCCAAAGGATGAGTTGACCTTCTTAATTCAGTTCTCTATCTCCTTGCTTACAACTGCATGCTAATCAGTGTGCTGCCTAGGTAACAGAATTCAGGGGCCTCATTTAGTTCCTTGTCAGCAACATAAATTTTTGACTGTGTGCATAACTTCTCTATCACTTGCTTACAATTGCATGCTAGCAAGTGTGCTGCCTAAGTAACAGAATTCAGGGGCCTCATTTAGTTCCTTGTCACCAACATAAACTTTTGATTGTGTGCATAACTTCCCTTGGGCAGGCTGATACATCACCTGGGTTTTCTTTGCACTAATCATCATCTTGTAGCTCCTGACTGATTATATGAAGTAGTTTACAATCTTTTTTTGGTGTGGGCTTCTAGGATGCAATCGTCTGAATATAATATACAAGTTGTACTAAGGTTGCTTTCAGGTAAGTAAAATGTTTAGAATTTGAAGTCCTGAGGCCAGATGTCAAACAGCAGGACAGTTCTTGTGCTTATGCTTCATAGAAAACACTTTTAGACATAGATAACACCCCCTCAGCCACAGCGTCTCTAAATAGAAAGGATAACACACTCGAATCTGGGTTTTTTCCATTGGGCGGTCCATAATGTCACTTTGTGTGTCCCTCAAAGATTGATAATACAATCATGGCTTAATGTCTTTGTTTAAAAGAAAGATACTTACAAAAGTCGATATCAGCTGTAAGGGAATGTGTGTTGTAGTATATATGGAGGTGTATTATATTTATTATGCAGCCCTCCAATGATCTCCATTCTTTTAGACTGTGAGCCCACTGTTGGGTAGGGACTGTCTCTGTATGTTGCCAACTTGTACTTCCCAAGCTCTTAGTACAGTGCTCTGCACATAGTGCTCCTCCTCCCCCTTCCATCCCCTAACTGTAGGAGTCCCTCCTGGGTCATTTCTTGGTCCCCTTCTATTCTCTATCTACACTCACTCCCTTGGTGAACTCATTCATTCCCACGACTTCAGCTATCATCTCTATGCAGATGATGCCCAAATCTTTATCTCCTCCCCTATAGAGACATCCATCTCTACTTGGATGTCCTCCCTCCACCTAAGACAAAGCTCCTTATCTTCCCTCCCAAACCCTGTCCTCTCCCTTACTTTCCCATCACAGTGGGCGGCACAACCATCCTTCCAGTCTCACAAGCCCGCAACCTTGGTGTCATCCTTGCCTCCGCTCTCTTATTCATCCCTCATATCCAATCCGTCACCAAAGCCTGCCAGTCTCCCCTTCATAGTATCTGCAAGATCCACCCTATCCTCTCCATCCATACCGCTACCACGGTAGTACAATCACTCATCCTGTCCCGACTGGATTTCTGCATCAGCCTACTTTCTGATCTCCCAACCTCCTGTTTCTTCCCACTTTAACCCATACTTCACTCTGCTGCTCGGATTTCCTTTCTACAGCAATGTTCTGGGCATGTCACCCCCCTCCTAAAAAAATCTCCTTTGATTGCCTATCAACCAAAAACTCCTCACTATTGGCTTCAAGGCTCTCCATCACCTTGCCCTTTCTTATCTCACCTCATTTCTCTTCTTCTACAACCCAACCTGCACACCCCACTCCTCTGGTGCTGACCTTCTCACTGTGCCTTGTTCTCACCTGTCCTGCCATCGACCCCTGGCCCACATCCTACCTCTGGCCTGAAACACCTTCCCTCCTCAAATATAACAATCACACTTCCCCCTTTCAAAGCCCTAGTGATGGCTCACCTCCTCCAAGAGGTCTTCCCAGACTAAGCCCCCCACCCCTCCGTGTTGCCCTGACTCACTCCCTTTGCTCTATCCCCCAGCCCCACAGCACTTGTGCATATATGTACAATCTATAATTCTATTGATTTATACTGATGCCTATTTAATTGTTTTGATGTGTATATATCTATAATTCCATTTATTTATATAGAATGCCTGTTGACTTGTTTTGATGTGTGTCTCACACCTTCTAGGCTGTAAGCCCATTGTGGACAGGGATTGTCTCTCTTTATTGCTGAATTGTACTTTCCAAGCATTTAATACAGTGCTCGGCACACAGTAAGCGTTCAATAAATATGACTGACTGAATGAATGAAATCAAAGTTCCCTTACAATTAGGTAAATGTGCTTAACTGGAATCAGTGAACTTTGTAATAACATTACACAAGTGATAAATATCAAAGATATAATTTTTATAAATTTTCATTCTAAAAATCAACATTCCTTTGCTACTCTCAAACTGACTGTAATCTTGGAATATAAATATTTATGTTTCTTTAAGTATTTCCTACAGCACTGAACATCAGAGAAATTTATATCACACTTTAACCAAAAGCCTATCTTCTCCTTATTGAATTCAAATGGGACCATATTTTTAGTAACGCATTAAACATCATTATTATCATCATCTGTCTTGATGCTATCCATAGCTGTTTCCCTAGATCAGAACAAAAATTCACATGTAATTTAATACTAGAAAATTGCTAGCACTGTCATTTCTGGATGAATGCTTGCATGTTGGAGTTATCAACCTCAGTTCATCATTCTCTAAGAAGAGGCAGCAACAGTCAGATTTGGAACACTAAAAGAAGTGAGAAGGCAACATAATGAGAGCCCTCAGCTCTGGACATAGGGTCATACTGTGTTTACAAAGACATTGCAGTGTATTTTCAATGGCAGTAGAGTTGTCTTTTAGTTCTAAAATTACTTTGAAGAGAGTAGAAGTTGTTGGGTTGGACTACCCATTGAATTTTGGGGGATACAAGATGCACTTCCTTTAATGGTTCCAAAGAGGATGAGAAGAAGCTAAGGGCAGCAACTCACCATTGCTCTGTCCCTCGCTCCACCTTCCCACTAGCTCCGCCACTTGTCTGCTGTGGGACCTTGGGCAAGACACTTTACTTTTCTGGACCTCAGTTACCTCATCTGTAAAATGGGGACTGAGCCTATGAGTCCCAAGTGAGACAGGGACTGTGTCCAACCCGCTCTGAGAAGCAGCGTGGCTCAGTGGAAAGAGCATGGGCTTTGGAGTCAGAGGTCATGGGTTCAAATCCCAGCTCTTCCAATTGTCAGCTGTGTGACTTTGGGTGAGTCACTTAACTTCTCTGTGCCTCAGTTCCCTCATCTGTACAATAGGACATCACTAAATTCCAGAAGCCTCGCCCATAAAAACTCCACCCCGTGGCCTGGTGTCTGAGAAATTTTCCTGACCTAATGAAAGGATTTCATCTGCCTTTGGGAATAAACATGGCCTCTAGTGACTGGGGAAGCAGCATGGCCTAATGGAAAAAGCATAGGCCTGGGAGTGAGAGGACCTGAGTTCTAATACCTGCTGTGTGACCTTGGGCAAGTCACTTAACCTCCCTGTGCCTCAGTTCCCTCATCTGCAAAATGGAGATTCAGTACATGTTGCCCCTCCTACTTAAATTGCAAACCCCATATGGGGTTCGATTATATTGTATCTACCCCAGCACTTAGTAGAGTGCTCGGCACATCATAAGTGCTTAACAAATACCATTTTTAAAAACTAGAGGAAAAATGAAGGCTAGAGATGTTGCAATATTACAACTTTTACTTGGTAATTCTTGTGACGAGCCCCATGTGGAACAGGAATGGTGTCTAACCTGATTAACTTGCATCTACCCCAGTGTCTAGAACAGTGCTTGACACATAGTAAGCGCTTAACAAATACAGTATTATAATAAAATAATGAGGAAATAGGAAAACCAAACCTAGAGCATGCCATAAACGGAGAGCAAAAGGTGCCAGTATTTTTGACCAGATATTTTGCCTACATTCAGGTCATCATCGATGGATCAAAAGATTTCTAATTGAAATAGTCCTTGAAAGTATTATGAGGAAAAAGCGTGGATCCCAAGCAGTCAAGCTTGATCCTCCCGCTGTCAGGAAAAGGGAATTTTCTGAAATGGCCCATTTTCCAAACTTTGATCAATTTGGTTTGAAAGTTCCGCTCACATTAATTTACTACTTCATGACATCTAGGATATTACTTAGAGAAGTGTTCTCTCTAATATAATCCATACATGCTTTTCTGCCCAGTGATTAATAGCTCTGGATGCTAGAGACAGCAAACAGTGAGGTGGTTCTTTAAGCTTCCTCAGCTGGTGAGCAGCTATAGCAATGAAGCTTAATGCAGGCAAGACTCGGGGGCTGGCCTCAATTCAGAAATGATTTATCACTTTGAGTGAACTACCCCTGATGGGAAAGTCCCATAGGTGGAGACGCAGCCCCTGGCCAACTCTCCCTAACTGAGTAAATAAGAATCTACGGATGATTCACGACACCAGCAATAAAATGTGAGAGTGAAAAGATGAGGGTCATGGAAGACTGTTTCCTTGAATAAGTCAAGGACCTTAAATCAACGAGTGTACCGCATGTGATTAAAAATCAGAAATGACTGGACGAACTTATGTCTGTAAATGTCTTCATGTGCATATAATTAAGGACATTAGCAGGCAAGGACCCATGAAAATCATGTTAATATCTTCATTAAATAATGTGAAAATGTGTCTGTCAGAATCAAATGAGGAATGACTCAATCGGAAATCCCAGCAGACAAGAAAGGAAAATTCAGACTAAGAACCTTCCTGAGCTTGTTCCCTGCAGACCACCCAGGGCACATATGGAGGCAATATGATCTGGTGGATAGAGCAGGAGGTCACGAGTCAGAAAACATGAATGTGAGTTCTAGCTTTGTCATGGCCTGCTGCCTGACTTGTGCCAGCAAGTCGCTTCACCTCTATGATTCTCAGTTTCTTCATCATTAAAATGGGGCTGATGATACCTGCCTATCCCTACCTCAAAAGAGATGTTATGAAAATAAAATGGGATCATTCATATGAAAGCACTCTAGCAAAATGAAAAGTACTATATCAATTGATCGATAGCGTGGCTCAGTGGAAAGAGCATGGGCTTTGAGGCAGAGGTCATGGGTTCGAAACCTGGCTCCGCCATGTCTGCTGTGTGATCTTGGGCAAGTCACTTAACTCCTCTGAGCCTCAGTTACCTCATCTGTAAAATGGCGATTAAGACTGTGAGCCCCATGTGGGACAACTTGATCACCTTGTATCCTCCCCCAGTGCTTAGAACAGTGCTTTGCACATAGTAAGTACTTAACAAATTCCATCATTATTATTATTATTATTGAGAGCTTACTATGGATAGAGTGCTGTACTAAGCACTTGGGAGAGGATAATATAATAGAATTAGTGGAAACATTCCCTCGTCCATAATGAGTTGACAGTCTAGAGGGGTAGACAGACATTAATATAAATAAATAATTTACAATATGTAATTTCAAGATATGTATACAAGTGTTGTGGGGTTGGGGCAAATATCAAATATCCAAAAGTCACAGATTCAAGTGTATAGAAGACAAAGAAAGGACAGAGAGCCAGGGGAAAGAAGACTTAATTGGGGAAGGTCTCTTCAAGGACCGGGGCCTTAGTAATGCTTTGAAAGTGGAGAGAGTGGCTGTTTGGCATATATGGAGGGGGAGGGAGTTCGAGGCCAGGAGGAGGATGTGGGAAAGCAGTCAGTGATAAGACTAACCAAATAGAGGCACAGTGAGTAAGCTGGCAATAAATGAGCTGAGTGTGCTAGTTGTACTATAGTAAGAGAACTGTGAGGTGAGATGGTGTGAGATGAGCTGATTGAGTGTTTTCAAGGAGTTTCTTTTTAATGCAGAGGTGGATGAGCAGCCAGTGAAGATTCTTGAGGAGTGAGGAGACAAGGACTGGGACGTTTTTGTTCAAAAATGCTCCATGCACAGGGCAAATTATAGACTGGAGTTGGTAGAGACAGGAGTCCGGGAGGTCAGTGAGGAGGCAGATGCAGTGATCAAGGAAGGATAGGATAAATGCTTGGATCAGTATGGTAGCAAGTTGGTTGGCGAGCAAAGGGCAGATTTTAATTATGCTGTGAAGATAGAACCGTCAGAATCTGGTGACAGATTGACTATGTGCGTTGAATGAGTGAAATGAGTCAAGGCCAATGCCAAGGTTATGGGATTGTGAGATAAGGAGGGTAGTGGTATTGTCTACAGTGATGGGAAAGACAGTGGCAGGAGGGGGTGTGGGTGGGAAGATAGCAGTTCAGTTTTGGATCAGTTTAGTTTGAGGTGTCATCAGGACATCCAGGTAGAGATGTCCTGAAAGCAGGAGGAAATGCGAGACTGCAGAGAAGGAGAGAGGTCTGGGCTGGAGATGTAGATTTCAGAATCATCTGCATAGAGAAGGTAGCTGAAGCCATGGGAGCAAATGTATTCTCCAAGGAAGTGGGTGTAGATGGAGAATAGGAGGGGATCCAGAACTGAACCTTGAGGAACCCCCTTTGTCAGAGATTGGGCAGCAGAGAAAGGTGCCAGCAAAAGAAATTGAGAAGGAGCTGTCAAAGAGATAGGAGAAGAAGCAAGAAAGGACCGTATCAATGAAGCCAAGGTTGGATAAAGTTTCAAGTAGAAGTGGGCAGTCTACAATGTGGAAGGCTGGTGAGAGATTTAGGAGGATTAGAATAGAGCTGAGGACATCAGATTTGATGAGAAGAAGGTAACTGACTACTTCAGAGAGGACTGTTTCTGTACAGTGAAGGGGGAAGAAGACAGATTGGAGGGGGTCTAGGAGAGAATTGGAGGAGAGGAACTTGAGACAGTGGGTGCAGACAATTCAAGGATTTTGGAGAGGAATGGTAGGGGAAGATGGGGTAATAACTGTAAGGAGTGGTGGGGTCAAGGGAGGGTTTTTTCTTAGGTTAGGGGAGACAGCATGTTTGAAAGCACTGGGGAAGAAGCCATTGGAGAGCCAACAATTGAAGATGGCTGATAAGAAAGGAAGAAGGGAGTGGTGCTAGTATTTCAAAAAGGTATGAAGATTTAGACTCAGAAGCACAGTTGGAAGGGATAGATTTAGAGAGGAGGCAGGAGATCTAATCTCGAGTTGCTGCAGAGAATGTAGGGAGATTAAGAAGTAGGAGGAACGAGAAGGGGATTGGTGAGGAACGGGAGATTTTAGGGAGATCATGCCTAATGATTTCACTTCTGTTCATGAATATTTGGCTGGGTCATTAGGGGAAAGAAATGTTGGGGGAAAGGGGACAGGAAGTTTGAGGAGGAAGTTAAATGTCTGAAACAGTTGGAAGGGGCAGTAGGTATGAATCAGGAAGGAGAAGTACTGTTGTTGGGCAGTGGAGAGGGCTGAATTGAAGCAGATAAGAATTATTTTAAGTTGCACAAGGTCAGAGATGTGTCTGGATTTCTGCCAACAGCATTCTGCAGCTTGGGCCCAGGAGAAAGGAATTATATGGCAGAGGTGATCTAGACATCTTGTCTTCTGTCATAACCTGTAATCTTGCTAATGGTTCTTCCATTATCATTGCTATGGTTTCTACCCATCTACCTGCTGGTCTGCCTCTTGCACGTTTTCCCTGGACTTTTCCTAGCATTAGTGTCTTCTTCAGGGTTAGTGGTACAAGATGGATAAAGAGACAGGAGAGCAATGAAGTTCAGTTCAGTGGAGAGGGTGGTGCTGAGTGTGTCCATTGGTAGTTTGGTTTTGGAGACCAGATGGGGTAGGATGGCTGTAGAACATTGGTCAAAAGAATGGAGGTCTCGTGTGATGGGGGAGGTATAAAAGAACAGGTTTGTGGTAGGGGGGTATGGGAAAGAGAGCAGGTGAAGAGGTTGTGATCTGATACAAATATTGCAGAACGCCCGGGACTCCGTTCCCGAGAGGCCCGCCCGCCATCACACCGCGAGGCCTTGCTGCTCCCGGAAGGATCCTCTCCTCAGAGCGCCGCCATAGACGCCCGGGACTCCGTTCCCGAGAGGCCCGCCCGCCTGCCATCACACCGCGAGGCCTTGCTGCTCCCGGAAGGTTCCTCTCCTCAGAGCGCGCCGCCATAGACGCCCGGGACTCCGTTCCCGAGAGGCCCGCCCGCCCGCCCGCCATCACACCGAGCGGCCTTGCCGCTCCCGGAAGGCTCCTCTCCTCAGAGCGCCGCCATTGACGCCCGGGACTCCGTTCCCGAGAGGCCCGGCCGCCCACCCTCCCGCCATCTCAGCGCCCCCACGGACGCCCCCCCCTGCTTCCACCCCCCCACTTCGGAGGCCTTCCGTAAAGTGCCCCTCATCCCCCCCCCACCTTCCCGGTCCGGTCCTGACTGACTCTCCCCCTGCCCGCCCCCAGGTAAAAAGCCCTTGTTAGCACCATGTTAGCACCATGTTACATGTTACATTAACGACAACCTCATTCCCACCTCCTCAGCCCTCCCATGCTAGTTGACTGTTCGCTCCCCTCCCCAGGTATCTCTGCTCCCTGACCCCCCTTAACTGGCCCACCCTACTCCAGCTCTTAATAGTTTGTATCTGCTCTCTGTGGCATCATTGTCTGCCAATTCTATTATTGCCATAGCATATTGATTGCTCAACTACACCCTGTGATGCCATCGCCTACTTTTATCATTGTTACTGTTTTATTGCTTCTGCATCTCAATTGTTAACCCCCCGCGGTACTGTCACTCGCCCTGCTGACCTCACCATGAACTATCAGTTCCCTTGCTCCCAACTGCCAGTCCCATTCCTCACCTTCCCCTTCCCCTCTCCCACCCAGCTGTTTCCCTCCCTCTCACCCACCAAGACCGCTCCCCCTCAACCCCTACCAAGGATTCCTCTGTACCAGCGCAGGTCCTCCGCTTCTCCCTCCCAGCCCCCCTCCTCCCCTTCTCCCCGTCCCCACCCCATCCCAGTTCTCCTTTCCCATCGCCACCCCCTTTCCCACTCTCCCCGCCCAGGCCCCCGCCAACTCATCCCAATCCAAACCCACCCCCACCCCTCGCACCCTTCCCCCTCCCTCCCCACCCTCGACAGCTGATGCCAAGTGTGGCCTCTGGAACCCCCGCTCCGTTTTAAGTAAGATCCCTTTCATCCTGGACCTTTTCCTTTCCAGTTCTCTACTCCTCCTCGCCCTAACTGAAACATGGCTGTCGCCGGACGACACGGTCTCTTCTGCTGCCCTCTGCAGTGCAGGCCTCTTCTTCTCCCACTCCCCCAGACTCACCGGAAAAGGAGGAGGTGTTGGTTTCCTTCTCACCCCCCAATGTCGCTTTCGCACTATCCCTCCTCCCCCTTCCCTTTCCTTCCCTTCCTTTGAAGCCCACATTATTCGCCTCTACCACCCCCTCCAGATTCTTGTAGCCGTCATCTACCGCCCTCCGGGCCCCACTTCCAACTTCTTTAACGACTTTGACCCCTTCCTCACATTCCTTCTCTCCTTCTCCATGCCCACTCTGATCCTCGGAGACTTCAATATCCACATGGATATCCCTAACGACTCCTCTGCCGCCCGCCTTCTATCTCTCCTTGACGCTTCCAACCTCTTCCTCCACCCCACCTCACCCACTCACCAACTTGGTCATACCCTCGACCTCATCATCTCCTACCGCTGCACTGTGTCCACCCTCACCAACTCTGTGATCCCTCTCTCTGATCATAATCTTCTCACCTGCCTCCTCACTCACACTCCTTTCCCCTGTAAATCCGTATTACTCCCTCACAGAGATCTCCGCTCTCTGGACCCCACCCATCTTTCGGAGCGCCTCACACCCCACCTCGCCGCCCTCTCCTCTCTACCCAGTCTTGATGATCAGATTACTGCTCTCAACTCTACCCTTTCTACTCAGCTAGACTCGCTCGCTCCCCTTTCCCTTCGCCGCTCTCGCACCACTAACCCACAGCCCTGGATCACTGCCACTGTCCACCTCCTTCGCTCTTATGCTCGAGCTGCTGAACGCTGCTGGCGAAAGTCTAAACACCATGCCAACCTCGTTCACTTCAAGTTTATCCTTTCCTGCCTTAACTCAGCCCTCTCTTCTGCCAGACAAAACTATTTCTCCTCCCTTATTGACACCCATGCCCATCACCCCCGCCAGCTCTTCCGTACATTCAACTCCCTTCTCAGGCCCCCGGTTCCTCCCCCTCCTCCTTCCCTCACCCCCAACGATCTGGCCTCCTACTTCATTAACAAAATTAAATCCATCAGGTCCGACCTCCCCAAAGTCTCTTCCCCCCTTTCTCCAACCCCCCGGCTCTCAACACTCTCTGCTACTCTCCCATCCTTCCCAGCGGTATCCTCAGAGGAACTCTCCTCCCTCCTCTCAAGTGCTACTCCGGCCACCTGTGCTTCTGACCCCATTCCCTCTCATCTTATGAAATCTCTCGCTCCATCCCTTCTCCCCTCCTTAACTTCCATCTTCAACCGCTCACTCTCCACTGGTTCCTTCCCCTCTGCCTTCAAACATGCCCATGTCTCTCCCATCCTAAAAAAACCCTCTCTTGACCCCACCTCACCTTCTAGTTATCGTCCCATATCCCTCCTACCATTCCTTTCCAAACTCCTTGAACGAGTTGTCTACACGCGCTGCCTAGAATTCCTCAACAACAACTCTCTCCTCGACCCCCTCCAGTCTGGCTTCCGTCCCCTTCATTCCACGGAAACTGCACTCTCAAAGGTCACCAATGACCTCCTGCTTGCCAAATCCAACGGCTCATACTCTGTCCTAATCCTCCTTGACCTCTCAGCTGCCTTTGACACTGTGGACCACCCCCTTCTCCTCAACACGTTATCTGACCTTGGCTTCACAGACTCCGTCCTCTCCTGGTTCTCCTCTTATCTCTCCGGTCGTTCTTTCTCAGTCTCTTTTGTAGGCTCCTCCTCCCCCTCCCATCCTCTTACTGTGGGGGTTCCCCAAGGTTCAGTGCTTGGTCCCCTTCTGTTCTCAATATACACTCACTCCCTTGGTGACCTCATTCGCTCCCACGGCTTCAACTATCATCTCTACGCTGATGACACCCAGATCTACATCTCTGCCCCTGCTCTCTCCCCCTCCCTCCAGGCTCGCATCTCCTCCTGCTGTCAGGACATCTCCATCTGGATGTCCGCCCGCCACCTAAAGCTCAACATGTCGAAGACTGAGCTCCTTGTCTTCCCTCCCAAACCTTGTCCTCTCCCTGACTTTCCCATCTCTGTTGACGGCACTACCATCCTTCCCGTCTCACAAGCCCGCAACCTTGGTGTCATCCTCGACTCCGCTCTCTCATTCACCCCTCACATCCAAGCCGTCACCAAAACCTGCCGGTCTCAGCTCCGCAACATTGCCAAGATCCGCCCTTTCCTCTCCATCCAAACCGCTACCCTGCTCATTCAAGCTCTCATCCTATCCCGTCTGGACTACTGCACTAGCCTTCTCTCTGATCTCCCATCCTCGTGTCTCTCTCCACTTCAATCCATACTTCATGCTGCTGCCCAGATTATCTTTGTCCAGAAACGCTCTGGACATATTACTCCCCTCCTCAAAAACCTCCAATGGCTACCGATCAATCTGCGCATCAAGCAGAAACTCCTCACCCTGGGCTTCAAGGCTCTCCATCACCTCGCCCCCTCCTACCTCACCTCCCTTCTCTCCTTCTACTGCCCAGCCCGCACCCTCCGCTCCTCCACCACTAATCTCCTCACTGTACCTCGCTCTCACCTGTCCCGCCATCGACCCCCGGCCCACGTCATCCCCCGGGCCTGGAATGCCCTCCCTCTGCCCATCCGCCAAGCTAGCTCTCTTCCTCCCTTCAAGGCCCTGCTGAGAGCTCACCTCCTCCAGGAGGCCTTCCCAGACTGAGCCCCTTCTTTCCTCTCCCCCTCGTCCCCCTCTCCATCCTCCCGTCTTACCTCCTTCCCTTCCCCACAGCACCTGTATATATGTATATATGGTTGTACATATTTATTACTCTATTTATCTATTTATTTATTTATTTTACTTGTACATTTCTATCCTACTTATTTTATTTTGTTGGTATGTTTGGTTCTGTTCTCTGTCTCCCCCTTTTAGACTGTGAGCCCACTGTTGGGTAGGGACTGTCTCTATGTGATGCCAATTTGTACTTCCCAAGCGCTTAGTACAGTGCTCTGCACATAGTAAGCGCTCAATAAATACGATTGATTGATTGATTGATTGATTGGTGAGGGTAGAGACAGTACAGGTACAGTTATAAAATCAAGTGTGCACCCAAAATGGTGAGTATGTGAGGTGAGGGGGAGCAGGAGGTAATTGAAGTAAAGGAGTGAGAGAAGGTGAACACTGGAAGGATCGTCAGAGACATCCACATGAATATTGAAGTCCCCAAGAATCAATGTAGGGATGGAGAATGAGAGGAAGAATGTGACAAAGGGATCAAAATGGTTAAGAAAATGGGAGGAGCTGCCTGGGGTTGGGGGGTGGTAGAAGACCCTGACTAGTAATTGGAGTAGGTGGTAGAGGCGGATGATATCGGCTTCAAAGGAAGGGGAAGAGAGGGATGGAGGGAGTAGATGGTGGAAAGCAGCATTGGGGAGCGAGAAGGAAGCCGTCTCCTCCCCCTTTCCCAGTGAGTCTGGGGGAGTGGAAGAAGATGAGTTTCCCTCTAGAGAGTGAGGCAGGGGAGATCACGTCATATGGGGAGAGCCAGGTTTCGGGGATAGCAAGGAGGAGCAATGACTGGGTAAGGAACAGGTCAGAGATAAAGGGAAGCTTCCCCATGATGGAATGGGGGTTCCACAGGCAGCACTTGGCTGAGGGTGGGTGGGGATGATGTGAGGCATAACAAGGGGTTGAATGGGAGTGACTTGGCGGTGAAGGGAAGGGAATGAGGGGCTGGGCTAGAGGGGGAAGAGGGCTTGGGCGGCGCAATGGGTTGGATGGGAGTGAACAGCAGAGGACTGGCCTATGAGGAGGGGTGTTGGGCATGGGGGGATCAGAGGGAGGGGATTGAGGACACCTGGGTGAAGCTAGGACATAAGAGAAAGAAAGTCAGTAGCTGCGGCAGCTGATCTGTAGACCTAGTGGTCTGTGGCAGGTTCCTCAGGTAAGTGGTGACTCAAGAGCTCCCAGCTGGGGGGAATCCACAAATTCTCAGCTGTGATTTGTTATTATTATCAAATGCCATCGAATCGTTTCGGATTCATAGCGACTCTAAGGATGTATTTTCTCCAGAATGTCCTTTCTTCTGCCATATGCTGTAATCTTGCTAATGGTTCTTCCTTTATCGTTGTTATGGTCTCTACCCATCTAGCTGCTGGTCTGCCTCTTCCACGTTTTCCCTGGACTTTTCCTAGCATTAGTGTCTTCTCCAGAGAATCAGTCCTCCTGATTATATGTCCAAAACATGCTAATCTAAGTTGAGGCATATGGCCTTCCAAAGACCACTTTGGCTTAATTTGCTCCAAAATCCATGTGTTTGTTTTTCGGGTAGTCCATGGTATTCACAAAAGCCTTCTCCAACACCACATTTCAAAAGAATCGATGGTCTTTCTATCCTGCTTTTACACTGTCCAGCTTTTGGATCCATACATTGTCACTGGAAACAACATAGAATTGACAATTTGTATTTACATGGCAAATGTGACATCAGCAAGTGATGACTCCAGGCTCTTAATAGAAGTCTTTCTAACATTAATCTTCAGCATATTTCTTGACTACTAGTTCTTATATTATTGATTACCGATCCCAGGAGAGAAAAATTGTCAACTATTTCAAACTTCTCTCCAACCACTACAAATGTGTTAAAACTTCCAGTTGTCATGATCTTTGTTTTCTTGACATTCAAAGATAGGCCCATCTTTTTGCTCTGTTCCTTAACTTTTAATAATAAGCCCCTCAAATCTTCTTCACTTTCTGCTAGTAGGGTAGTATCATCAGTAATGCTCAAACTACCACAGCGATAATTAATACTACATAAAAATTAGCAAAAATCCATAAAGCCTATGCAATTTGTAATCTGCCAAGCCATATGTTCTGTCTCCAACAACAGAACTGGGGATGTTTGAAGGAACAGCGTGGTAATTTTCACCCATACGTCCATTCTTGTGGTTAGATGAACTGTTTACCAATTCTATTTTTCTCTCTAATCATCCATTAAAAAACCTAATCATGGTATTTATTAAGCATTTACTACATGCCAAGCACGGTATTAAATGCTGGAATAGAAACAAAATGATCAGATTCAGTCCCACATGGGGCTTACAGTATAAGAGGGAAGGACAGGCATTTTATCCCCATTTTATAGATGAGAAAACTAAGGCTCAGAAAAGCTGAATGACTTGCCCATGATCACATGAAAGGCAGGTATAAGAGACAGAATTAGAACCCAGGTCTCCTGATTCCCACTCCCATGCTCTTTCCATTAGACCACACTGCCTCCCACTTCTCCATAAAATTCAAGCCCCAAAACCCATTTAAAGATGTCTCACAATCTCAGGTGGGAATGTTGAGATTTTTTTTACTTGAATGTGAGAGACCTGCTTCTTAAAAGAGCTTAAGCCAGTGCTTTTCTGCCTTTAATATTGGCTTGCTGACCTCTCCATCTATGACCTTTCATTCATTCATTCATTCAGTCGTACTTATTGAATGTTTACAGGCACATTCCCTGACCACAATGAGCTTACAGTCTAGAGGGGGAGGCAGATATTAACGTAAATAAATTACAGATATGTGCATAAGTGCTTTGGGGCTGGGAGGGGGGATGTGTAAAAGGAGAGAGTCAGGGCAACGCAGAAGTGGGTGAGAAGTCAGGGAAGGCCTCTTGGAGGAGATGTACTTTTAATATGGCTTTGAAATGGGGGAGAGTAATTGTTAGCTATGAGGAGGGAGGCTGTTTCAGGTCAGAGGCAGAATGTGGACAAGAGGTCAGCAGTGAGATAGACAAGATCAGGTACAGTGAGAAGGTTAGCATTAGAGAAGCAAAGTGGGGTTGCAGTCGTAGAGTAGCGGGGTAAGGTAGGAGGAGGCAAGGTGATTGAGTGCTTTAAACCTAATAGTAAGGTTTAAACCTGATGGTAAGGTTTCTGTTTGATGAGGAGGCAGATAGGCAACCACTGAAGGTTCTTGAGGAGTGGGGAAACATAGCTTGAACGTTTCTGTAGAAAAATGATCCGGGCAGCAGATTGAAGTATGGACTGGAGTGAGCAGAGACAGGAGGCAGGGAGGTCAGCAAGGAGGCTGATACAGTAATCGAGGCAGCATAGGATAAGTGATTGGATTACCACGGTAGTAGTATGGATGGAAAGGAAAGGAGTGTGAGAGACAAGGCATGTGAGAAGGTTGTGGTCAGAGAGTTGATACAAGCTAATCAGGTTGAAAAAAGTCCAGGTCCCACATGGGGCTCAAACTCTTAATTCCCATTTTCTGGATGAGGTAACTGAGGCACAGAGAAGTGAAGTAATTTGCCCAAGGTCACACAGTAGACAAGTGACAGAGCCTGGATTAGAACCCAAGTCCTGCAGACTCCCAGGCTCGTGCTCTATCCACTAGGCCATGCTGCTTTTCATAAATATGTTTGGTTTTGTCCTCTGTCTCCCCCTTCTAGACTGTGAGCCCACTGTTGGGTAGGGACTGTCTCTATATGTTGCCAACTTGTACTTCCCAAGCGCCTAGTACAGTGCTCTGCACACAGTAAGTGCTCAATAAATATGATTGATTGATTGATAAAGAAATAAGTTATGATTATGTACATAAGCATCATTGGGCTGAGGGTTGGGTGAATAAAGAGTGTACTATGAGGTGAATAAAGGGTGATTCAGGATATCCATGGCACGGCATCCTTCCTGATTAGCACACCCTAAAATCCACTTGCACAGTTGACGCCAGCTCAAGAAACATGGATTTAAATCATGCCACTCTTCTAATGTGCGGCAGATACCACGTGTCAAAACGGAGGGTTGCTTTCCAAAAGTTCAGGGAAACATTTGCCTGATGTTTCTATGATAAAGCATGCCATATTCCCTTATGCAATGTTCTTCGCTTTTTGCATTTCTGATGGTCTATATTGCCAACTGCATGAGTAATATTTAAGAGTGGCTTGCGGGTGCAAGCTTGATAAATACTTAGTGATAAGGAACAAATCAGAGTTTAAATTCAATGACATCTGGTTAAAGGCTGTCTTTCTGCAACAAGACAGCAGTGAGAAAAACTATGTTATCCTGGTAGACCTTTTTCATCTCTAAGATGTACTACATTCTAATTAAGAGCTCTGTTAGACACCTGACCCGCAGTGACTAGGTGCTTATTAAACTCTTTTGGTTTCAGCTTCTGACTGTGATAATACAGGATAAAGATTTTACTTAAATGCTAATACTGAACTATTTTAGTTCAGACTTTTGATGTTCCATCTGCACTGCAGATATGAGACTCTAATTTAATGTATAATTAATAACCAGATTTTTTTTAACTAGGTGGAAATTTGGAAATTTTCCACAATGCCATTTTTTGTGATTTTTTCCCAACGTATCTGGTTTGTGGAATTAGTGTGACTGAGTTTTGTCATTTTTTTTAAGATAGCAAGCAGTAGATAGAGCACATACCTAGGAGTTGGGTACTAATCCAGGCTCCACCACTTGTCTGCTGTATGACTTTGGGCAAGTCCCTCAATTTCTCTGTGACTCAGTTACCTCATCTGTAAAACGGGGATTAAGACTGTGAGCCTCATGTGGGACATGGACTGTGTCCAACCTGATTAGCCTGCATCAACCCCAGCACTTAGTATAGTGCCTGGCATGTAGTAAGCACTTGAAAATACCATTAAAAATAAAATTTAAAAATTGACAAACTATTAAGGATATTGGAACTAAGCAGCATTGTGTGTGGCCTAGTGGAAAGAGCATGGGCCTGGGATTTAGAGGACCTGAGTTCTAATTCCAGGTATACCACTTGTCTGCTCTGTGACCTTGGGCAAGTCATTTAACTTCTCTGGGCCTCAGTTACCTCATCTGTAAAATGGGGATCAAGACTGTGAACCTCATGTGGGACTGTGTCCAATATGGTTATCTTATATCTACTACAATACTATTACAGTGCTTGGCACATAGTAAACCCTTAACAAATACCAATTTTTTAAAAAAAAGATTACCAGGCTGACTACACTATTGAAATCTAAAAGCAAGAGCATGGAAGGATAATAATAATAATAATAATCCTGGGAACCCCAAAATACATAGGTGGCAAGTGGAATCTCTGAGAAGTAAATTGGAGTACACAATGAACTAGCAAGGAGACAATGACTTTCTCCTGCAAAGAGAGGAAATTTTCTACCAATTCCACTGTACTGTTATTTTCCAACCAAATGCTTAGTGCTAGGCCAGTCAGCAAGTACTCAATAAATAGCACTGACTGATTCATATAGAAATGACATCAATCAATCAATCATATTGATTGAGCATTTACTATGTGTAGGGCACTGTGCTAAGTGCTTGGGAGAGCACAACCCAACAATATAACAGATACATTCCCTGCCCATAACGAGCTTACAGTCTAGAGGGGGAGAAAGACATTAATATAAATAAATAAACTATGGTCATGTACATAAGTGCCGTGGGAGCAAGTCAGGGAGATGCAGAAGAGCGAGTGGGAGAAGAGGAAATGAGGGCTTAGAGATACTCCTTCAGTAAGGCTTTGAGGGTGGGGAGAGTAAATGTCTTTCGGATATGGAAAGGGAGGGCATTTCAGGACAGGAATTGTATGTGGGTAAGAAGTCAGGAGTGCGATAGATAAGATTGAGATAGAGTGAGTAGGTTGGCATTACAGATGTGATGTGTGTGGACTGGGATGTAGTAGGACAGCAGCAAGGTGAGGTAGAAGGGGGCATGGTGATTGAGTGCTTTAAAGCCAACGGTAAGGAGTTTCTGTTTGATGCAGATGTGGAGGGGCAACCACTGGAGGTTCTTGAGGAGTGGGGAAATATGGACTGAATGTTTTGGTAGAAAAATGATCTGGTCAGCAGAATGAAGTATGGCCTGGATTGGGAAGATTCAGGAGGCAAGGAAGTCAGCAAGAAGGCTGATAGAGTAATCAAGGTGAGTTAGTATAAGTGCTTGGATTAACTTGATAGTAGTTTGGATGGAGTGGAGAGGATGGATTTCAGCAATATTGTGAACACTGAATAGACAGGATTCAGTGATAGACTGAATATGTGGGTTGAATGAGAAAGAGGGGTGGAGGATAATGCCAAGGTCACAGGCTTGTGAGGCAGGAAGGATGGTGGTGGTGTCTATAGTGAAGAGAAGGTCAGGGGAAAGACACAGATGAGGTGAAAAGATGTGCTCTGATTTGGACATGTTGAGTTTGAGATGGTGGCAGGACATCCAAGTAGAGATGTCTTGAAGGCAGAACGAAATGCAAGACTGCAGAGAGGGAGAGAGGTCAGAGCTGGAGATGTAGACTGGGCAATCATCTGTCTAGAGGTGGTAATTAATAATGATGGTATTTGTTAAGTGCTTACTACGTGCCAAGCACTGTTCTAAGCACTGAGCACTTTAAAGCCAAGGGATCGAATGAGTTCTCCAAGGGAGTGGGTGTAGATGGAGAGTAGAAGAAGACCCAGAACTGAATATGGACAAACAAAATGACATCTTCATCATTGCCAAACTTCTAAAGCAGACTCAAGGTAGTTGAAATTGCTTTCAGTGATAAGCTTCCCAAAGACAAGAGCTATCATTCTATCCCTTCTACCATAAATCTACATGGAGCTTAAGCAAGTTAGGATTGATATGGCAGGACAACAGAGTTCACTGCATTGTACGAGGCTTAAAATAACACTCACTAAATAGTATGAATAAATAGGGAGAGATAAATAAATAGGGCACAACCTTCAGCCAAATTACTTAAGGCTTTGGAAATTTGCTTTCTTTTTCTCAGTCAATACGAAACAAAGGAAAAACACTCTCAGAAGTATGAAGGTCCCCCAGAGTATGTATGTAAGTATGTAAGATTTATTGTGCTGCAGAATGTCTGCAATACAAAAGAAAACCAAGTGGAAGGGATAAGTGTACTAAATAAGTAGTTTGGGAGTAATTGTGTAAAATAATTCATCTGGAATATATAGGACTTATCAATGAGGTAGGGAGAGGTAAGTAGTGGAATAGAGCTGAAAAGTGCATTTTCTATCAAGTAGCCTATCTTTTGAATCTTCATAACTTGATTAAAATGTTCCTCTGTGTGACCAGTAGTTGTTGCTAATGCCCTTCCTGTTCAGGTTTGTTCTTGATAAATTGAATACAATCCCAAAAGAGAGTCCCTTAAATGAAAATCTTCGTGCATCAAAGGGTATTTTTTTTGTTCTAGACTGATCATTATTCCTACCACCCCTGGACCCAAAGCCATTTGTTATTCCTTGTAAATAGAAAAAAAAAAGCCTTTTAAACTGAACATCTAGGAAACGATTACTAAAACCATCACAGTAATGAATCATTAGCAACTATGAAGGCAGGATCAACATACTTTTGCAAGAGATGGTTAACAAAATTAATTTTACATTTATGCCAAGAACTAATGAAATAAACAACTCGACATTAATGTCATAATGAGATTTTAATAGACATTTAGAAAATATCTGCCTCATCAAGAACAGCCCCAGAATAAAAAGATCTTGCTTACGGTCATTAAGACTAAATAAATAGATCATGCAAAAACTAGATTATCTTCAAACTGACTTATTGATTTGTATCAATAAATTAAATACTGGCAGCCTCATTTCTTTTCAAGCTAGTCATGATTTTAAATTGAGGGTACAGTTTCAAGTAGTTCACAGCTAAAGAACAGCTTATAGAATTGCATCTTGAGTGAGCTTATAGAATTGCATCTTGTTTAAACTCAAATGAAAATGTTTGCAATCTCTCTTGCTAGGAAAGCTTTAATCACTTGGAAATCATTCACAGAGTGATTTGTTTCTCATGTCTACACTGAGCACGCATTTTCCAACATTACTGTACTCTTGAGGCCAAAAAAATTCTTCTTTACTCTGGATGGTTGGTGTACATGAAGTGAGACATAAGGTTGGGGCAGACCCTGGACTGATAGACCCAACTGAGAGAATTGGGACATTTTTCTCTGGAAAACCCCTCCGCGGCTCCCTCATTAGAACAGACTACACTGATTTGAAATAATCACTGATAAATCATTTTAAAATGCCAAATTTGTCCCCAGGCTAAGGATCAGCACTCCCACACACCCTCTGACCAGTCAATCCTGCTACCTTTTTGCTATTGCACAGACAAAGCTAAGAGTTTGGAAATAAGGACAGGGAATCTTCTTTCATGTCGTTTCCATGTCTCCTACTGACAATAAAATCAGAATCTTTGATCTAATGGAAAATAGAAGATCTGTCGAACTCACTGGGAGACAAGCTCAAGTCATTCTTCTCCACTGGAAAATGGATCAGTATCACTCTCTCTTTCCTGAGTATTTTTCTACAACTTAAAAGCATATTTTTTCCACGGGAAGCCACCTCATTTAAATAAATTGTGTTCATTCCTAAAACATAAATGCCTAAAGACCTATTTGATTGTAAACTCAAAGGCAGGGACTTTGTCTCCTACTGCTATTGTACTCTCCCGTGTCTCTAGTACAGGGTAGTGCTCACAGCAGGTGTTCAATAAATACTGTTGAATGTATGAAAAACTCACTGAAACTAGTATATCTGTTGCAGTTCCCTTATGATAGAGTTGAACCCACCCACTCTGAAAGCTACTAGAAAGGATTTAACACTGAACTCCTGACCACAACCTTGCTTATACTCCTCAAAACCAGTTTTATGTAGGTGGTGTTGAGTCAAAATAATCCTGCAGCTTAATCGTATTAACCAGTTTATACATTTAAGAACACAACGTGAGATGCTCCACTGAAATTGGACTGAACTTTTAAATTAGATTTGGGACCTTTTAAAAACATACTGAAGAAAGAAAAGAGTCAACCGGCATCTGATTTATCACAGATTCTAAGTGGGATCACGTTAAATAATCACATAAGTAGATGTTTTCAATGGAATAAAACACTTTTCAGCCTTCTCCTGCACCATCAGTTGGGTATTTACGTTTGAGAGAGCTGTTAACTCCACGGGAATAGAGATTTTGAGGACACCCTGGAAATCAAAATCAGACTAAAGCAAAATCTTTACTGAAGTAAAACCTATCCACTACCCAACTTTCAATTTCATCCCATCCACTGCTCCCAAACTTTGCCCTAGGCAACTCTCCCCAGCACCTGTTCCCCAGCCCACACAGTGACCAGACCATGCACAGCCAAAAGGAAGCATGAAAACAGGTAGAATGGGCATGAGTCAGACTTGTGTAAAGCAGTCAGGTTCAATGAGAGAGCTGCTGCTATAGCTGCTAGAGATGCGAGATAAGACGCAACATCTTAATACGTGGAAACTTGACACTGCACAGGAAGTGCTCAATAAATACCACTGATTGACTGAAAGGATGATAGAGGCCTAGGAGAAAGGAAAAACCTCTCTTCTCTCTGCTAAGGAGACCATGGTGATGCTCTTGAGCTCTGGAGCTCTTGGTGTGAATCAAGCCCTATTCAGCATCAGTCTTTACCCGCAGTCCATGCAATTAGATAACCGATTGAGGATTCATTCATTCATTCATTCATTTAATCGTATTTATTGAGCACTTACTGTGTGCAGAGCACTGTACTAAGCTCTTGGGAAGTACAAGTCAGCAACATATAGAGACGGTCCCTACCCAACAACGGGCTCACAGTCTAGAAGGGGGAAATAATAATGGTATTTCTTAAGCGCTTACTATGTGCCAAGCACGTTCTAAGAGCTGGGGTAGATAGGAGGTAAACAGGTTGTCCCATGTCTTTAACCCCCATTTTACAGATGAGGTAACTGAGGCACAGAGAAGTTAAGTGGCTTGCCCAAGCTCATCCAGCAGATGTGTCAGAGCCAGGATTAGAACCCACGATCTCTGACTCCCAACCCCGGGCTCTTTCCACTAAGCCATGCTGCTTCTCATACAACATAAGAATTACTCCATTCCTCTTTCACTAACAAAGACCAGTCAATCGATCAATCATTTTTATTGAATGCTTAACTGTGTGCAGAGCACTGAATTCAGAGTTTGGGAAAGTACTGTATAACAGAGTTGGTAGAAAATAACAATAATATTAATTATGATATTTGTTAAGTGCTCACTACTTGCCAGGTACTGTACTAAGCGCAGGGTGGATACATGCAAATTGGGTTGGACACAGTCCCCTGTCCCACAAGGAGCTCACAGTCTCAATCTCCATTTTAAAGATGATGTAACCGAGGCACTGAGAAGTGAAGTGACTTGCCCAAAATCACAGAGCAGACATGTGGTAGACTCTGGATTAGAACCCATGACCCTCTGACTCCAAGGCCTATCCACTACACCAGGCTGCTTCTCCTTACCTAACCACAACGAGTTTACAATCTAGAGGGACCATGAGAGATTTGTTTAAATATTTTAAGCAACCAAAATTTTAAGGTTAGTTTATAAAGAGTAGTAAAGTATAGTCATAGTAATGGCAGTAGTAGTATTCATTAAGCACTTTTTGCAGAGTACTGTAGCAAGCCTCCAAAAAAATATAGTCATGAGAGTTAGTCATGTTTCCTGGCCCTCCAGGAGTTTACAATCTAAAAAGTACTGTACACTATTTTATGTCTTTGTGGTAGAAAGACAACCCAATTCAATCAGGACTGAAGTTCAGATAATGTTTTGGCCAAAACTGTATTCGCAATTTAGAAAGAAAACTCGTTTTGATGTGTTTTGTGCATGGTTTTTTTTTTCATTTCAATTTTAGCAAATGATCCTTTTACTTAAAACCAGGCAGAGACTCTTGAGGAAATACCATTTTTTCCAATCAGTAGCATTTGAATACCATAATATCTGTCTCCCCCTCCAGACTGTAAACTCATTATGGGCAGGGAACACTTTTGCTAATTCTGTTGTACTGCACTCTCCCCAATGCTTAATACAGTGCTCAGCACATAGTAAGTGCTCAGTAAATACCAATGATTAATAATGTTCAGAGCACAGATAATTGCGGCATTTGTTAAATGTTTACTATGTGCCATGCTCTATCCACTACACCACGCTGTTTCTCTTTATGGCCTAGATAGAACCCGGGCCTCAGAGTCAGAAGGACCTGGGGTTTAATCTCTGCTCTGTCACATATCTGCTTTTGGCCTTGGGTAAATCACTTAATTTCTCTGGGCCTCAGTTACCTCATCTGTAAAATGGGGATTCAGACTATGAGCCCCATGTGGGACACAGACGGTGTTCAACTCGATTAGCTTGTGTCTACCCCAGTGCTTAATACGGTGCTTGTCACATAATAAATTCTTAACAAATACCATAAAAAATTGAACTAGAAGGGCCTTCCCTTGTGGCTCTGTGGCTAATAAACTCCCGGGCACTGCCAACTCCCCCTACCTACCCTTACCTAACCTCCTTGTTAGTCTAAATAAGGACTATTGCTACTACCATTTCCTGTCATCCATCACGAATACACTAGCCCTGAAAATGAGACTGAGTTCAAACATGTGGACGAAAGCCAACTACTACTCAACTTTATGGAGCTACCAAGAGTAGGATTAATCAATCAATCGTATTTATTGAGTGCTTACTGTGTGCAGAGTACCTAACTATGCGCTTGGGAGAGCACGATACAACAATATAACAGACACAATTCCCTGCCCACAATGAATTTATAGTCTAAAGGGGACGATTACAGCAAAGTATCTCAGCAAAACAATAAGGAAGCCTGGAAGGTTCTGGAAGAGGCCTTCTGAGTCTTGTAAAACATCCCTAGAAGCCGTGGAACAGGACCAAACAAAAGTACACAGCCAGAACCATAATCATTCTGAACAAACACTGTGGGCCATCCCGTTGTAGATTCTTCCTTGAAACTTTGCTTTCCTGTTCTGATCTGTCCCTGTACTCACTCTCTTTCAGAGGTCCTCAAGTGCACGGATGGACTTGAATGCAAATGTCTTTCAAGGTAGAGCGTTGTCTCTCCACCTTGAGAGACGGTCAGAATACACCCATAAGCAGAGTTTGTTCTGCTCCAGATAAGTGACTTCCTGCAACAGTCTTCAGACTAACAACAGAATCTTTCCTCTCTCTACCTATTCAATAGTTGGAAGTTCAGAGAAGGTGGCAGAGAGCACCAATTACTCCTTTTTTAACCTCACTGCGCTATTTTTTCTAACCGTCAAATTCATTCTCCCTGGCTTCTTCCCCTGTTAGGTGGAAAAGAAAGGAGACTCCCTAAAAGGGGGAGAAATTATTTTCTCCAACATACTGGAGGGGAGATGCGGAGTCCATACTGCTGGGGTCCAAAGCATGAGCTATCCTTGTCCCAAAGGTTGTTTCCTGATCACATTTTAACCCCTGCTGCATTCACCATAGAAGTCACATCTAAAGGCTAAGGGAAAGCAGCACTGCCTGCAGTTAAGACACTACCCTCTCTGTGGGAATCATTTCCCCCTAGAACAGGGTAGAAACTCCATCTGGGCTTAGTACAGTGCTCTGCACATAGTAAGCGCTCAATAAATACGATTGATTGATTAAATACGATTGATTGATCTGGGCAGAAGAGGATTGGAGTAGAGAATGAGGAGAAAACCTCTGGCTCCAATACGGCTTCTACTTTCCACTCTCCACTCCCCACCTTCCCGCTCCTGCCCAGCCCAAGGACGGAGGGGAAAATCAGTTCACATATTTTCTGACGGAACTGACTGGGAAATACCAGCCATTAAATACAATTTGTTAACTAGGGTCTGACCTAGTTATCAAAATAGAACAGTGAGGTTAAGCTTTTAGTTTGCAACTCTGGATTACAAGGGTTTAGATTTTCCACTTACCTGTCTACTAAGCTTTATTTAGCAAGTCCCTAACACACCGAATCACAGTCAAGAAAATCAAACAACTCAGGATTTAGGCCCAGGGAGTATAAAAAGGTCATAAGATTTTTAAGATAAAAGAAATAAATCAAAGCTGTCTCCCAGTAAACTGGGTGCTAATGAACACAAATGGTCCAATGTCCTTTTTTTAATGTCTCTTCAACTCTATCACAACTCTAATGAGCAAATATAAGATTCATTAATTTTAAGTTATTTCTTTATGTGTGAATGATTCCTCATTAAATTGCTAAATTCCAAAAATCAGTGAGATGGAAGGAACTCCTTCCCTCCAAGCTTCTGCCAAAGTGAGAGATGATGAGAGGCAGCATGGCCTAGAGAAAAGGGCATAGAGCTGGCATCTGTACATTTGGGCTCTACTACTAACTCTGACACTCACCTGCTGTGTGAGTCTGGGCAAATCACTTAACCTCCCTGTGCCTCAGGTTTCTCATCTGTTAAGTGGGAGGAAATGCCTCCTCTCCCTCCCTATCTTTTAGATTATGAGTCCCATGAGACCAGGGACCAGGCCTGATGTAATTATCTTTACTCCAGTGCTTAATATGGTTCTTGTTAATAAATATTAAAATTATTATGATGGCAACAAATGTGGCAGAGTTGAGAGAGGAAATCATAATCAAGTAAGTGCAGCGATTCCTGAGAGAATATTCCCCAAAAAATAAACACAGCTTGAGATCATTTTCCTGAACAAACATGGCAGTGGCCAGATGTGAGGGGTGATGCTTAAACTGTGACTCACTTATGGCAGAATTCCCTCAGTCAGGGGTGATGCTAGTAGATAGAGAAGAAACCGGTAAATCCATCCACCACTATGTCAAGAGACTGGCAAGTCAACTGAAGGTGACTGATCCATCCATCTTGTTTGGCCCAACCAGACAGGGTTTTTGGCAGTGAATGTACTACCTAGTGATTGGCCTGGGATTGGGTTTGTCAGGATCCAGATCCAAAACTGAGGCAGAGCCCTAGGTCCTATGAAGGAGCCCTACCACCTATAGGCAGAGCCCCCGACCAACCTCCCTTAAGTTACGGTACCTGCTAAGCTCATCTGTTTTGGAGGAACATTGCATCTAGGATCAGTTGCTGGCTTGCACCGCCTAGTACATTCAGTTCCAGAAGTAAAATAATTTCAGCTTCTCAAGCTCTTTCTTCCTTTTCCCCTCAACCCGCTTCATCCTCTTGCCTCTTCTCCCATGCCATTCCTCTCCCCACTAGCAGCTAGAGGATTCTACACAAACTACCTTTTCCTGATGCACAAATTGACACCCTCGACACCACTCTCTCCACATTTTTTTAAAATGGTTTTTGTTAAGTGCTCACCATGTGCCTGGTGGTGTACTAAGCACTGGGATAGCTACAAGATAATCGGATTGGATACAGTCCCTGTCCCACCTAGGGCTCACAGACTTAATCCCCATTTTCAGATAAGATAACTGAGGCACAGAGAAATTAAGTCACTTGCCCAAGGCCTCACAGCAGACAAGTGGCAGAACCAGGATTAGAATCCAGGTATTCTACCAGGCCCATGTTTTTTCTGCTAGTCCATGTTGTTTCACTCGCTCCCCTATCTCTCTGCCAATTTCGTACCATGAAACTACTCTCCCTACTTTCAAAGCCTTGTTAAAAGCACATCTCCTCCAAGAGGGCTTCCCCAACTAAGTGCTCATTTCCCCTACTCCCTCTCCCTTTTTAAAAATAAAGGCCCAAACCAACTCCATTTTCCTATTTGAGCTCAGCCAGCGGCTTGATCTGTGCAGCTGAAAATAGCAGAGGAACTAAGCAAAATATGGTGGTTTTCCTCAAGAATTCCAAACAGATCATTCAGGTCCAAAACAACAAAAAATCAAGTTGGAGACTTGATAGTAATAGTAGTATGATTATTTATTAAGTGCTTACTGTGTGCAGAGCACTGTACTAACCTCTGGAAAAGACTATACAATGAGACAAGTAAACAGGGACCCTGTCCCGCACATTTTGTTCAGTTAGAGCCCCTCAACTCTTCAAGGTCAGAAACCATTGTTTTACTACTGTAGACCTCCCCCCTGCCCCAAATCCCTGGTAGTGTTGTCTCTCTCTTCCACCTCTTAAGCAACCTAATAGAATGCTTTGCACACAACAGGCCTTCAATAAATAGAGAAGCAACGTGGTCTAGTGGATAGAGGTTAGACCCGGAAGTCAGAAGGAGCTGGGTTCTAATCCTGACCCCACCACTTGTCTGGTGGGTGACTTGGCACAAGTTACTTAACTTATCCGTGCCTCAATTACCTCATCTGTAAAACGGGGTAACCATGTGGGACATGGACTGTGTCCAAACTGATTGGCTTGAATCTAACCCAGTGCTTAGTATTGTGACTGGCCCATAGTAAGTGCTTCACAAATGCCATAAAAAAATTGCCATTGTTTTAATTACGATGATGATCAGTGTTCAAATTACATTAGTTAGGCACAGATAACCACTGTCTTTGAAAGTTATGTAACCCATACCATGTGGAAATGTTTCCTGTAATAAAACAGGGCAAGTACCATGACCTAGATTGCTTGCTTTCGAGGAAGAATTGAAATGTGAGGAGGGGAGGAAACATTGGAGGCAACTTGTCTAGTCTTGCTGACACTTTAAAGAAGTGGATGAAAACTGATGAAATACTCTGAATAATTCCTCTGAAATTAAAGCTATTCCATTCACATTATTCATCAATCTGCTAGGATCAATCAGGGTAGGGCTGAGCAGAGTCTACAGAAACACCGGAAGACCAAGACCTGGATCATTTTTCTAAAAAAACATTCTTCCCAGTTTTCTCCACTCCTCAAATACCTCCAGTGATTGATCATCCATCTCCACATCAAGCAGAAACTCCTCACCATCAATCTTAAACCACCCACCAGCTACATATCATAGCTCCTCTACCATTACAACCCAGGAATCACACTTCACTCCTCAAACACCAACTTACTCCCTGTGCTTTGTGCTCTTCTCACCCTCCATCAAGCCCTTGCTCATATTTTCTCTCTTCTTTCATATCTGCCAGATTGGCACTCTCTCCATCTTCAGAATCTCACTCAAACCATATCTCCTCCAGGAAACCTTCCCTAACTCCTCATCCCCACTCCCTGCTGTCCCTCCCTACTGACTCACACATTTATTCATTCATTCATTCAATCACACTTATTGAGCACTTACTGTGTGCAAAGCACTGTAGTAAGCACTTGGGAGAGTCCAATATAACAGACACATTCCTACCCATAATGAGCTCACAGTCTAGAGGGGAATGCACTTAGTTCTCACCCCATAAGCACTTAGATACTCACCCCATCCCATCCCCACACAGAACTTATTTACATATTCTTATACCCAGCTGTTTCCACAATCTGTAATTTATTTTAATGCCTGTCTCTCCTGCTAGACTGTGTGATTTTTGAAGGCAGAGATAGTGTCTACTTAATCAATCACTCAGTGGTATCTATTGAGTGCTTACTCTGTGCAGAGCACTATTCAAAGTGCTTGGGAGAAAAATACAACAGAGTTGGCAGGCACATTCCTTGCCCTCAAGGAACTTACAGTCTCGAGGGGGAGATATCCATTAAAATAAATTACAAATATGTACATAAGTGCTGTAGTGCTGAGGGTGAGGGGAATACCAAATGTTTAAAGAGTATAAATCCAAAGGCAAGGACGAAGCAGAGGGAATATGTCTATCAACTCTGTTGTACTGTACTCTCCCAAGTGCTTAGAACACTTCACACACAGTAAGCGCTCAGTAACTAATAATAATAATAATGGTATTTGTTAAGCGCTTGCTATGTGCAAAGCACTAATACCATTGATTGATAGAGAAGAAATCAGGAAAAAGAAGGCTAAAGGAAAGATTCTTGCAGAAAATGTGACTTTAATAAGACTTTGAAGGTGGGAAGAGTAGTAGTCTATCGTATATAACATGAATGACCCTTGGCAGAGCAACATCCTCCATATATCAGGGGGCAGTGGACAGGGCCCATCCTAGAGGATCCTGTAGAGGGCTATAATGGCATGGGTGTTCCCAAACCTGCATTGAACAATACTGTCTCCTTGGACACCACAGAGGGGG
The DNA here is from genome assembly GCF_015852505.1 of Tachyglossus aculeatus. NCBI lineage: Eukaryota > Metazoa > Chordata > Mammalia > Monotremata > Tachyglossidae > Tachyglossus > Tachyglossus aculeatus. Next base: position 45,032,076 of record NC_052068.1, read on the forward strand.
CACCTGTGGGCAAAGTGCCCTGAGAGGTTGGATTGTGCCATCCCAAGCATGAGAAGCAGTGTGGCTCAGTGGAAAGAGCCTGGGCTTTGGAGTCAGAGGTCATGGGTTCAAATCCCGGCTCCGCCATTTGTCAGCTGTGTGACTTTGGGCAACCACTTCACTTCTCTGTGCCTCAGTTACCTCTGTAAAATGGGGATTAAAACTGTGAGCCCCCCATGGGACAACCTGATCACCTTGTAACCTCCCCAGAGCTTATAACAGTGTTTTGCACATAGTAAGCACTGAACAAATGTCATTATTATTATTATTATTATTATCCCAAGGGGAAGTTGAGGAAGTTGGGGTAGAAACAGGTGATCAGTCACTGCCTTGCAAAGATCCAGGTTGTGATATTGCTGAACTCTGATCAGGATGTCCCTGTGAGAGCAACTGAGCATAGAGACCAGCTCCTGTGACTCTGACCCTGTTGCCCACCTAAGCTGGGATCGTCAGTAGACATTGTCCCATCACCAACCTCATTATACAGCCCCAAGGGAGGGAACTCCACACAATGTGGGCTCCATTTCCCACTGGCTCTGGGAAACTGTTCCCCTTCCTTCTTGGACTGTGAGCCCCATATGGAACAGGGACTGTGTCCTACCTGATAAATTTGTATCTCAGTGCTTAGTACCGTGCCTGGCACATAGTATGTGCTTAACAAACACCATAATACAGTGGGTAGGTTGGTGTTACAGGAGTGGAGTGAGTGGGGTGGGTTGTGGTAGAAAAGCAGTGAGGTAAGGTAGGAGGGGGCAAGGTGATTGAGTGCTTTAAAACCGATGGTAAGGAGTTTTGTTTAATGTGGAGGTGGAGAGACAACCACTGGAAGTCCTTGAGGAGTGGGGAAACATCGACTGTATATTTTTGTAGAAAAATGATCCGGGTTTGTGTGAAGTGTGGACTGGAGAATGGAGAGACAGGAGGCAGGGAGATCAGCAAGGAGGTTGATGCAATAATCAGGGTGGGAAAGGATAAGTACTTGGATTAACTTGATAGCAGTTTCGATCACGAGGAAAGAGTGGATTTTAGTGATGCTGAGAAGGTTGAACTGACCAGATTGGGTGACAGACTGAATATGTGGGTTGAATTAGAGATGAGTTGAGGATAATGCCAAGTTTATGGGTTTGTGACATAGGGAGGATGGTGGTGCTGTCTACAGTGTTGGAAAAGTCAGGGGTAGGACAGGGTTTGGGTGGCAAGATGAGGAGTTCTGTTTCAGATATGTTAAGCTTAAGGTTTTGGCAGGACATACAAGTAGAGATATCCTGAAGGCTGGAGGAAACACAGTGTAGGTGGGGAAAAGAAGGGGACCCAGAATTGAACCTTGAGGAACTCTCCTGGGGGACAGTTACAGGGAGGGAGATAGAGGAGAAGCCAGTAAAAGGGACTGAAAAGGAATTGCCAGAGATATAGGAGGGAAACCAAGAGAGGACAGTGTCAGTAAAGCCAAGGTTTCCAGGAGAAGAGGATGGGCCACACTGTTGAAGGCAGCTGAGAGCTTGAGGAGGTTTAAGATGCAATACTCTATTGAACTCTTCCATACACTTAATACAATTTTCTGCACACAGTAAGCATTCACTAATAACATTGATTGAATGATTAATGTAGTAGAAAACAGTGATAGGAACTGCAGCAGAAACACACTATCCTAGTAAAGGGCAATGTTGACATAACCACGGTGTGGAGTGGATTGTCAATTGTGGATGGATCTTTTCAGCAATATTTGCATGTACAGATAAGATTACACCATCAGTAGCATTATTCTCAAAAATGGTCAACAGCTCTGCTATCAAAAGCTCCCCAGATACCTCAAATTTGCCATTTATGGAGAGGAAGACAAAATACAGATTTAAGACCAAGTGGTTTTTAGGGTTATTTTCACAGAAATTATAGGCAGTTCCCAGTGTAAGTGTGTTCACACTGGCACCGGGAGTGGATCACGAAAGAGGAATGCAACGTTAAGCATCAGGAGCAACTTGAGATTAAAATTTGAACTGCACAAACTGATTCTGGTGCCCTGCTAGTATTCTGATGAAAATGCTGATAAAACCTAAGAAAAACTAATGCCACAACTCTTGCCAGATGTTTTTCTACTGCAATACTTCTCTTAGAGAGATCAGAAAGCAAAAAGCAGCACTCAAGCTTACTTTGGAAAATGCAAACCTTAACTTCTGGACAATGAAATATTTCCAACAATTTCAGTTCAGATCAAAATGCATTTAATTTTACATTTCCAAAATGTGAAATATCTCACCACCTGATATACTCCAACAAGAAATAACTAGCTTCTGGCCACAGAAATCAACATCACTAAACCTTGTTCTGTTTTTGTTATGATCTTTGTTAAGCGGTTACTATGTCCCAGACACTGGGCTGGTATACCTTCCTTACTTTACCAACCTTTAGGCATTCACACTGCCAGTTATTGCATGGATGTAGTCCACTGACTGCCAAATTGCTTTGTATGGTATTTGTTAGGCACTTATTATGTGTCAAGCACTGTTCTAAGCACTGGGGTAGATACAAGTTAATAGGTTGGAGAGACAGTCTCTGCCCCACAAGGGGCTCACAGTCTTAGTAATGCTAATAATTATTATTATAATTATGACACTTGCTAAGCACTTACACTGTTTCAAGTGCTAGGGTAGATACAATTAAGGAGGCTGGATACAAGCCATGTCCCACATGGGGCTCACACTCTTAATCCCATTTTACAGATGAGGTAACTGAGGTCCAGAGAAGTTACGTGACTTGCCCAAGGTCACACAGCATACACGTGGCCGAGCAGGGATTAGACACAAGTCCTTCTTACTCCTAGGTCTGTGCTCTATCCACTAAGCCACAATGAGGGAGAACTGATTTTGAATCCCCATTTTACAATTGAAGAAACTGAGGCACAGAGAAGTTAAATTAAGGCAACTTACAGAACCTATATTCTCTGACTCTTAGGCCCATGCTCTCTTCACGTTGCTTCCCTTGGCTTACCCAGGCCTAGTATATTAATTAATGCACTGGTTTGCTGGGGATTTTTTACGATGGGGCCAGTAGCATATACAATTCATCTATGTTTGTGATGGAGATCACAATTCTGGTTCCTTATGCCGTGGCATCCTGTGCTAAGCTTTGCTCTCCCCCTACAATCATTCTAATCAATCATTGGTATTTATTGGGCACTTACTGCTCCAGGAGAAGGAGCGTAACTTCTCTCTTACACAAAAACAGGAATCTGAAGGCTCAGACCCTGGGCAGCCCTTGGTGAATGTAACCCTAATGTACCATGAGTATATTCAATGGCATCAATTACATCTTTATGTTGCATCCTTACTTTTAGAGGTACCCAGCCGAACTCTTCACTAATCTGGTCCTTGTGAACAAGTGGCTCATAGTAATGTCCATGTTTTCTTCTAGGCCTCTCTAAGTTTCCTTCAGAAGAAATCCTGTTGGGATAATAACAGGGTTATCTTTTAGACTCTGAGCCCACTGTTGGGTAGGGACTGTCTCTATATGTTGCCAACTTGTACTTTCCAAGCGCTTAGTACAGTGCTCTGCACACAGTAAGCGCTCAATAAATACGATTGATGATGATGATGATCTGACCCTCTTCTGACATCACCATTTGGAATGGTGACCCCTTCCAATAAGAACTGAACTGCAAACCACCTCCTCATTCCATCTGAGTCACCAAAAACAGGAGTGGAAAATAGCCAAGGATTATTCCACTCAAAACTTGATTCAGGGAAGCCATCCAGAGGCGAACGGTCTCAGACCCCACAACAGATTTCCATCATCTTGTACTCTGTCCGTATAATGTAATCCAGTCTCACAACAGGCTTTATCACAGAATTTTCTTTTATATCTCCCGGACTGCTGTTCCCTGCGAAGAACAAGATCGGGAGTCTGATTTTCTTAAACAAACTCTTTTCTTTACCCCCAGAATAGCAGGCTATCGGAAAGCAGAGATGCGACTCTCCAGAGTGCTTCAGGAAGGTTTGCAAAAACTTCCCAAACCTCTTCCTTTAGTTTTACTCAAATCCTCAGACTTCTTGAAGCTCAGCAAGGGACCCTGAAAGACTTGCTCCCCACAGGGGAATCTGTCGCCAGCGAAAGGAAGTTTCCTATTAGATCACTTGTCGAGTGTAGTCCAGTCTGCTTAGAGGACGACTAAAACTCAAATAACTGCAACAGCTCTGAATGGCCTGCAGAAATGGAGTGGGCTGTCACGGAGTGCCATCTAGTGAGTCAGTGCTGCATCCTGGCAGGGCTCACCTGCCGTTTCATCGAGCCTAATTTCCCTTTCCTTTAAATAGCGAAGCAAGGTGGCCTTCAGCAGATGTTCACTTTCTTCCCAGGGCTCTGACCTTGGCCAAGAAAATCCTAGACTCAAAGTCCAAAACATATAATATTAACATTTAAGGTGTTGCCTTTTCAAACGACTTCACACAAAGAAGCGTGGAGACTAAGGTAAAGAATATCATCTGTTTGGCTCCACCACGAAGGCAGCAAAATAGATTCTGCTGGTTGTAGGTCGGAAATTGAAAACTAAATAGGATCAAGGCATCATCATCATCAATCGTATTTATTGAGCTTACTGTGTGCAGAGCACTGTACTAAGCGCTTGGGAAGTACAAGTTGACAACATATAGAGACAGTCCCTACCCAACAGTGGGCTCACAGTCTAAAAGGGGGAGACAGAGAACAAAACCAAACATACTAACAAAATAAAATAAATAGAATAGATATGTACAAGTAAAATAAATAAATAAGAGTCAGTGAGTTGGGTGCTGGGCTGACTGGGCTCACATTTCTCTTGCCTAGTACTCATACAGTAAGCGCTCTGCACACTGTGAGTGCTCAGTAAATACCATTAATTGATTTATCACAAAAAGTACTGAGTTTGATGACATCAAAGAATACTCCACTGAGATCTACAAGGGCTGAGTCAAGTGCTCTTTCCCTGGGTATTTTAGTCCAGGCTGTTAATCTTTCATTTACAAGTAACCCTCCTCCTATGGGGGGGTTCAATTGATTAGTGTCACATTGTCCGTACCTCAAGCTACAAGGGACTGATTGGGAGGAGACCAAGGCCAATGTATAGGTATTGAGGTGGGCTGGTTTGCTATTGTCCCCAGGACTTAGGCCAAGAATGCAGTGGAAAGGAAAACAGAGGTGGGGTTGGTCATTCCTGAGCCTATAGCAGGACTTCGTGGCTTCACCCTCTCTTGGTTAAAACCCTCTTCTCAGTCCCACCTTCCTTCCATCCCACCACCCACGTTTCAATCAATCAATCGTATTTATTGAGCACTTACTGTACGCAGAGCACTGTACTATGCGCTTGGGTGAGCACAGTATAACAGAGTTGGTAGACACGTTCCCACAATGAGCTTACAGTCTAGACGGGAAGACAGACTTTAATATAAATAAATAAATAAATAAATCATGGATATATACATGGCTGCTGTGGGATTGGGGGGAGTGGTGAATAAAGGGTACAAATCCAAGTAAATCCATTTACATGTAAAGTCTCCACCCTGCCCTCTGCACTACTCCACAAGGTTTTCCCATGCACCCAATAAACAGAATTTTCTTCAGGAAAAAAATAACCTTTAAAAAATACACCTGGAACTGGGACTCGTGGGACTGTAATCTGAGAGTTAGCCCAAAATAATGCCAATTTGGTTGCTGCTGCTGCTGCAAAGAATAGCTTAGGATTTTCAAGTCACCAAAATGGTAGGTAATAATAATAATGACATTTATTAAGCGCTTACTATGTGCAAAGCACTGTTCTATGCTCTGGGGAGGTTACGAAGTGATCAGGTTGTCCCGGGGGGCGCTCACAGTTTTAATCCCCATTTTACAGATGAGGTAACTGAGGCACAGAGAAGTTAAGTGACTTGCCCAAAGTAACACAGCTGAAAATTGGTGGAGCCGGGGTTTGAACCCGTGACCTCTGACTCCAAAGCCCAGGCTCTTTCCACTGAGCCACGCTGCTTCAGTCACCATTCAAAGAAAAAGAGTGTGACATCCCAGAGTCATTTCCCAGAGTCATTTCCCTCCGCAGGCTAAGAGCATCACAGTAATCCCTGAAGCTGAGATTGCTTGCTGGACTGGCCTGGACTCTCCACATAACAATAATTAGGGCATTTATTAAGCGCTTACTGTGTGCCAGGCACTATTCTAAGCACTGGGGTAGATGTAAGCAAATTGGGTTGGATTCAATCCCTGTCCCACATGGGGGGGAGGTCACAATCTTAATCTCCATTTTACAGCTGAGGTGACAGTGGCACAGAGAAATTGAGTGACCTGCCCAAGGTCACACAGCAGACAAGTGGCAGAGCTAGGATTAGAACTCAGGTGCCTCTAACTCCCAGATCCATGCTGTATCCACTAGGCCAAGGTGTTTCCAGTCTTTTAGACTGTGAGCCCACTCTTTTAGACTGTGAGCCCACTGTTGGGTAGGGACTGTCTCTATATGTTGCCATCTTGCACTTCCCAAGTGCTTAGTACAGTGCTGTGCACACAGTAAGTGCTCAATAAATACGATTGATTGATTGATTGATCCAGCTGCCCTAGTCCCCGGGAGCCTGAGGTGACCCATGAGCACCACTCCATCCAGTGGTCTGGCCCCATCCTGAGTAGTCATACTTTATTCTCTCTTGCCTGCTCTGTGATCTTGGGCAAGTCATTTTACTTCTCTGAGCCTCAGTTTCCTCATCTGTAAAATGTGGATTAAATACCTGTTCTCTTTCCCCTCTCGAATGGTGAGCCCCATGAGGAATAAGGGCTATGGCTGATGTGGTTGGATTTACCTTAGTGCTTAATACAATGCTTGCCATGTAGTAAATGTTTAATAATACCATCATCATCATCATCATCAATCGTATTTATTGAGCACTTACTATGTGCAGAGCACTGTACTAAGCGCTTGGGAAGTACAAATTGGTAACATATAGAGACAGTCCCTACCCAACAGTGGGCTCACAGTCTAAAAGGGGGAGACAGAGAACAAAACCAAACATACTAACAAAATAAAATAAGTACCACAATTATCATTGATGTTACTTCCTGATCCAAACTTGGCCTCCCCACCCTGGGGCCAGCCTCAGTTCTGCACCACCGGCCCAGATCTGTGTATCCTTTCTCAAGGATGCAGTTTAAAGCCAAAGTAGGGACCCACAGTCCTTTCTCAATGAAAGTGAGGCTGTGCTGGGGATAAAAGGACCTCATGCTCAAAACAGTAAGGAAGGCTCTGCTTTCCCAACCTACATTAGACTGTAAACTCCTTGAAGACAGAGATCACATCTACTTATATAATTGTACTCTGCCAAACACTTAGTTCACACTCATGCCACACACTCACCCTTGGCACTCAATAAATACTATTGATCTATAGACTCCTGGAATACCACCTGTGGCTTTCCCAGTGCTCTAGGGGAGATCCTCTTCGGTGGCCTGTGATTCAGTATATGAACTCTCATTCGCCCAGCTGAACTGTTGCCCTGTTTTCAGAGGCTAATTCTGAGGAAATGGTAATCAATCTGTAGTGCGAACAATCTAAATTATTCCAAATGTACATTCCAGAAGAAAGGCAGATTTTTTCCACATACGATAGGATCAACAGAAACAAGTTATTTTTAATCAATCAGTAGTATTTATTGACTACTTAACATGTACAGAACACCATACTAAGCACTTGGAAACGTACAATGCAACAGAATTGTTAGGCACGATTCCTGCCCACAGGGAGGTTACCGTCTAGCAAGGAGAAAGCTCACTATAAAATCCTTGGAATCTTTCTAAAACATTCCCAGGTTTGCCAAGGGGAACAGAAAGGGTAAGTTCTTCATACAAAAGAGATGAAGTGAATTTTCTCTCCTGGTACAATACTGGACATTTTGCAATCAGCATGACTTAACTCAGGCCCCAGTTTCAACTACATCCATTTCATCATGAAAGATGACAACGAAAGCAGTTCTCCCATTAACCTAGCTGATTTAATAGTCTGCAGTTTTCATGGACAGATCCATCTGTACACAAAGTCCTGGTTCCTTGCAGAGTCTCCGGCCATCCACATGCAACTGGTGAGAAGCCTCTCTTCTGCCCACGCACAAGCTACATAGGAACAAGCTATTGATTTTCTTTGCAATTCTATGACATCGACTTTGTTGGACGTCATGCGATGAGGGAAAGAAAGGAAATCTGAGTGATTATTATTTATTAACCCAGTTCCCAGTGTGCTATGGGAAAGCTGAGCCCTCTCTTGTTCTACATGAAATATCTCGATCAAGGGCAAATAAGCAATCAATAATCCCTTTCCCAGTTCTTCCAAGATCCTGCCTTTCCTTAGATCTGTCTACGCTGCACCTGCCAGATGAATTATTAAATTTATGAGGGTTAAGCTAAGCCAAAGTTACTGATCAGTGAAATTGGGTGCAACTGGGTGGAAGCGTGGCACTGAAGAGAAGTCTAGCGAATGGCAACATCATTCAAACTGCAGAGGATTCTGCTGTGAAAATATTACTATTAAATGATGTGCTCTTAGCTGTCTGGTACTCAGAGGGGAAGCTATTTTGGGAACTTGGTCAAAGATCCATATGTTACTGAGTATCTGGTTCCCCGAAGGAATCTAACTTCATGTTTGAGGGCAAATGTGAGTTTAACATGGATATCTTCTGAATTTTCAAGGCTGCCCTTCCCTCACAATACCCTTTTCAAGACATGGAGAGTTATGTTATGAATGCCCCTACCATTTGATCTCATAATTTTCCATTTGTTCATTTTCCAGCCTTCAATTTGCATCCTGCCTTTAGAAGCAGCAGTACCTGATCTTGTTTGTGGGCCACAACCACTCTTTCCACTGTCAAAGCAAATAAATACGATTGAATGAATGAATTCACCCTAAGAGGCCTCCCCCAATTCAGTCCTCTTTTCCCTGGCTTGCTCTCCCTTTCACATCATCTCTGCACTTGGATCTGTGACCTTTGGATATTTGCTATTCACCCCACCTTCTATCCCATCATACTTATGTATCTTGAAATTATATAGTATTTATTCATATTGATTTCTGTCTCCCCCACTAGTCTGTAAAGGCAGGGAACATGTCTGCTAATTCTGTTATATTGTACTCTCCCAAGCACTTAGTATGGTGTTCTGCATATAGTAATACCACTGATGGATTGATTGATTCTGGGGACAAGGGAGGAGTGGGGGAAAGCTGGCTATGAGGGCCTGAAAGACCACTGCTGAGCTGTGGTACCCTGACCTCCCAGGCTAGAAGCAAGCCTCTAGCTGCTTCTAGACTGTGAGCCCGTTGTTGGGTAGGGACCATCTTTATATGTTGCCAATTTGTACTTCCCAAGCTCTTAGTACAGTGCTCTGCACACAGTAAGGGCTCAATAAATATGATTGAATGAATGAATGAATGAATGAGGCCAGTATGAAGGTGTGATGATCAAGGCATGACCCACAGATGTCCAGCTGGAAGGGCACAATCCTGTGTTGGATTTTGGACTCTTCCCAATTTCCCATAATAAAGTTCCACATCACAGGATTGTACCTGTAATCCACATGATGTTTTGCAAAAGCAAGTCCATCGGGGTTCGAAATGGCAAGGGAATGGAAAAACAGTTGTTTCAGAGGTTCACCGGTCACCCAGGGAAAGCTCAGATACAGGGACTGTGGAAAGCAAAAGAGAGAAAAACAAAATCCAGATTCTCACACTTCACTAATTACCCAAGCCTAAATCACTAGGCAAACCCCAGCTTTCTTCTTAATCAAGTTTTCTTGTACTGTAGTATATGTGTTCACTCTTCAGCTGAAGAATAGCAATTAAAAGGGAGAGGGAGGGAGGGAGGAAGAGAGAGAGAGAAGGATATTCCTTTCTCCAATTTGAAAGTTTTGACTGACAGCAAGAAAAACTGAACTCTTCCTAAGCTCTTATTGGCCAGACCCACCTCCTCCTAGAGGAGTCTAATCTCCCAGAAATTGCTGGGAAATCGAGTTCCCAGGAAGGAGAAGTTAAAGAAATGAGATTCCTACTGCTCCATCAGTCATCTTTGGTTACAGAACTGTCTCTGGACATTAACACAAGGCTCTGCCAACCCTCTACCAAGGCCAGTCTTCTCTTCTGCCACTAAGCCTTCCCTTCTCTTCCTTTCCCTTCTATGCGGTGCTGGTCTCTAGTTTGTGCAGGAGAATGGGAATGGGTGAGGTGGGCTGGGCGTGGCTCAGTGGAAAGACCATGGTCTTTGGAGTCAGAGGTCATGAGTTCAAGTCCCGGCTCCGCCACTTGTGAGCTGTGTGACTTCGGGCAAGTCACCTAACTTCTCTGTGCCACAGTTCTCTCATCTGTAAAATGGAGATTAAGACTGTGAGCCTCCTGTGGGACAATCTGATCACTTTGTAACCTCCCCAGTGCTTAGAACAGTGCTTTGCACATAGTAAGCACTTAATAAATGCCATTTTAAAAAAAGGAAGAGGAACTACTAGGTTGGCTCTTTGGCTCATTCATTCATTCATTCATATTTATTGAGCGCTTACTGTGCGCAGAGCACTGTACTACGCACTTGGGAAGTACAAATTGGCAACATATAGAGACAGTCCCTACCCAACAATGGGCTCATAGTCTAGAAGGGGGAACATCTTGTGTTGTGTCCCACGCTGAACCCTCCTGGCTGCCCCTGTGGCCTGCTTTGAGCCAATAAATTTGCTATCAGTTCAACTAGGCTAGTGGAACTTTTCCCAGAGTTTCTCAGCCATGTGACTGCACATGGAAATGTTAGTTGGGTGAGGTGGAGGCTTCTTGGCTTCTTTGCTAGATTTTTAAGGTTCTTATTCCTGCCCTCCCTTTCTGTTCTTACCAGATTGGCTCAGAGAGTCATCAGGATGGAGCGCCTCCCTCTCATTTACCCACCCAATTCACCCTCCCTTCTGCATCACCTATGCAATTGGATCTGTACTTTTTCATTCATTCACTCAATCATATTTATTGAGGATTTACTGTGTGCAAAGCAATGTACCAAGTACTTGGGAGAGTATAATACAACAATGAACAGACACATTCCCTGCCCAGAATGAATTTACAATCTGGAGTACTTTTAAGTGCTTTTTAAAACTGCTTTTGCACTCTTTAAGCACTCTGATACTCACCCCACCCCCAAACCCACGGTATTTATGTATATATCGTTATACTCTGCTGCTTCCTCTACCTGTGATTTCTTTTTAATATCTGTCCCCGCGCTCTAGACTGTAGGCTCCTTGAGGGCAGAGACCATGTCTACCAATTCTATTGCGTTGTACTCTCCCAAGCATTTAGTACATTGCTAAGCATACAGTAAGCACTCAATAACTACCACTGATTGACTGAAGCCTTTCAGTTTTCATACAGGAACTGGGAGAGAATGACTTCATTTGTAGAGCTGGGTTCCCTTCTTCTACCACTGTATGCCTGCAGCCACTGAAACAAGGGTGGGAATGAAGATAGCCCTCCTCTTCAGAGACGGGACTATAACCCTACTGAGAAGTCAGAATCATGGACAGCTAAATTATAAAATAATGGAGCATTTTTTATTGAAGAATCAAGTAAAATCAGAGTTCAAGAGAAAATGCAAGCATCTGACCCAGAGCTGCACCAGTGGAATTCAGGTCACCAAGCCCATCTCTGCAATCCACTACCGCCTCTGAATATGTAATACCATGGATCAATCAATCAACTGTATTTATTGAGCACTGACATGCAGCGCACTGACTAAGCACTTGGGATAGTACAATTGATTGATCAATCCAAGGGTTTAAAAATTATCAATTATATTTACTGAGCACTTCCTTTATGCAGAGCAATGTACTAAGTGCTTGGGAGAGTACAATAAAACAGAGTTGGTAATGATGGCATTTATTAAGCACTTACTATGTGCAAAGCACTGTTCTAAGTGCTGGAGAGGTTACAAGGTGATCAAGTTGTCCCACGGGGGGCTCACAGTCTTAATCCCCATTTTACAGATGAGGGAACTGAGGCCCAGAGAAGTTAAGTGACTTGCCCAAAGTCACACAGCTGACAAGTGGTGGAGTTGGTAGGCACATTTCCTGCCCACAATAAACTGCTCGTCGTTTAGAGGGGAATCTGATGGATCAGATTGCTCATTAATGTGCTGCCTGGGCTCTTTAGCTCATTACTGTTATGACCAGAGGGTAGTACACCCAGACTCTCCCAGTAATTCATATTTGTCCTGGCCATGATCAAGATGGTCTAATAGCAAGTCCCCTTGCCTCTTCCCTACATTCCCCCTCCTCCCACCCAACCCCTCTCCAAGAACTCATCTGCAGCTAGTAAAGAAACCAGGCAGAGCCAGGATGGGCCAAGGTGACAGTTTCCCCTAGAAGTGTTGCTTTTCTATCCCAACTCTCCAGCCCTCTCTCTTTCACTTACAAATTCCTGCCATCTTGAATGTAAATTGGCTGTGTGGAAGCCACAACTTCTCAAGGAACCTCAGAGAGGGCAAAAACCAGGGAGAAAAATGGCAGATAAAGTATGGTAAAGAGCATGGGGCTCTGGGAATTTTTATGTAATTTCAATGAAACATGAATTATATTGAACCGTGGAGCCCAGAATTAAAACAAATTGCCTCTGTTGTCACTCAAACCAGTACTGACATTGCATTTCCACTGGAAACATAGGCTGATCTGCTAGATTACATAGTGAGCCATTAGAGAGTCTGCTAATGTTGACTTAGAATGTATTTTATATGCCTCAGGCCAGAGAGTGGAACATTTTGTGAAGTCTTAGAAATCTAAGCATTGTTTTTGTCAATCTAGAGACAGTCAATCTAATGGGCAAATGCAAATAAAGTAGCCTTTGGACCTGTAGTTTTAAACACCTCGAAATTCAATCACAGAATCAAATATTACAAGAATATGCAGATGGTTTCATTTTGTACAGCTGTACGGTTTGACAGAGAGCTCTAGTTAAAACCCTAAATAGTATTACTATTTAAAAACTAGGTTATTGTTGAAGTAATTTCATTCCTCTCCCTTAGGAATCATTTAGCTCTCTGATTTTGGGCCTACAGTTGGACATAATACTGAGAACAATCCCAACCCCCCTCGGGATTAGCGTGAAGGGGGAAAGAATGAGAGCGAGAAAAAGAGAGACAGACAGAGACAGAGACTAAAAGAAATAGAGACCAAAAAAAGAACTCTCTGAGTAAAATAGGAAAACCCTGCCTATTTTAAAAAAGACAAGATATGCCAACACAGGAAACATCAAGAAGCTACAAGTGAAAGGAAAATATTGGAGCTTCTAGTAATCACCTCAAAATTATCATTAGCATCAGGCCAGAAAGACTGCCCCCAAATTGCCCAAATTTACCCATCTCACTTAAATTTCTTTCCTCACACTCATTGCAATTATTGGCAGCTTTCCTATGAAAAACCCATTGTGTTGCAGCCAGAATTTCAATCTGCTTTTCACGAAGGCTTTTTCTATTCACTTACCATTTTAATGCAAGTAATAGCATTACCAAATCGGTCATTCCAATAGCATTACAAAATCGGTCATTCCAAGTTTAATTTGCCACTTGCACCCTCAAAATTAGGTGTAATTGGCTAATTGGGCCAGCAATTATCTATGGACACTGCCATTAGTTGTTAGTACTATTTTTAAACTAATGTCATTATTAGCAGTTACTCTCATTTGAATCGTGGTGAAAACTATGTCCTGCAAAAACAATTTAATTAACAAATACATAGCAAATCTCACTCAAGAGCAAGGAGGAAGGAAAATGCAAGCACATCACAGATCAGAAATCTGAATGATTTCCTTCTGTCCTTTTTTCTAAATGTTCAATTTTAAATGGAAGTATTCTGAGGGTTGCGTTCGCTGTCTTGGAATAGATCAGGCTTTCAAATCCAGTCTGGTGTTAATCCAAGTAGTTTGGAGATGAATTTTCAAATACCAGAAATCCAGATTAAACACCCTTATAATAATAATAATAAAGGCATTTGTTAAGTGCCTACTATGTGCAAAACACTGCTCTAAGCACTGGGGAGGATACAAGGTGATCAGGTTGTCCCACGTGGGGCTCACAGTCTTCTTCCCCATTTTACAGATGAGGGAACTGAGGACCAGAGAAGTGAAAGGACTTGCCCAAACTCACACAGCTGACAAGTGGCGGAGCCGGGATTTGAACCCATGACCTCTGACTCCCAAGCCTGGGCTCTTTCCATTGAGCCACGCTGCTTCTCCTTATGTGTAATATGTGGGTGTTTCATTTCAGTACTGATGAATATCCAGTGGCAAAATTCACAATGAGATCCTGAAACATACTTGAATCATTAGCATTTAAGCAGTGCTTGACACAATCACTGGATGAGAAATTCAGGGCGCACTGTTAATAATGGTATACCCCCAATTCTGCTCTAAAATATTTGAAGGACACCATGAAGCAAAACCTCTAAATATATGTACTTTCCCATCACGTTTGAAAACACCACTAACAGTAAAATTCACCTATGAGAATGTGCGTGGCTTGAAAAAGCCCCCAGACCCAGCTGCATGGTACACACACAAAAACAACCCCTTGAATGATGTGGTGTAACAGTGGGGAGTGGAGAGACAAAAGCAGAAGATTTGCCTTGAATATAGCAATCAAAAATGAGGTAACTCTTGAAAAGACAGTTTGGGAATGTAATGATACCATGAAGAAATTATGGAAACACTAGGTAGTGGGTGTAACAAATACAGTGCAGCAAGAGGAAATTTTTATGTGCACACAATCTGGAAAGAATGGTTGGTCCTTAATGATTTTCATTCATTAATTCATTCGACTGCATTTATTGAGCGCTTACTCTGTGTGCAGCACTGTACTAAGTACTTGGGGAAGTACAATACAACAATAAAGAGATCCAGTCCCTGCCCACAATGTATTTTGTGAACCACGCATACCAATAGAAATCCCTTGCCCAATAGTGCCATCTTTGAACACAAAGAGTGGATTCCAGCATGGCTTAGTGGATAGAGCATGGGCCTGGGAGAAGGTCAATCAATCAATCATATTTATTGAGCACTTACTGTGTGCAGAGCACTGTACTAAGCGCTTGGGAAGTACAAGTTGGCAACATATAGAGACAGTCCCTACCCAACAGTGGGCTCACAGTCTAGAAGGGGGAGACAGACAACAAAACAAAACATATTAACAAAATAAAATAGAGTAAATATGTACAAGTAAAATAAATAAATAGAGTAATAAAAGAAGGTCATAGATTCTAGTCTCAGCTCCACCACTTGTTTGTTGTGTGGCCTTGGGTAAATCACTTCACTGCTCTGTGCCTCAGTTACCTCATCTATAAAATGGGGATTGAGCCCAATGCGGGACAGGGACTATGTCTAATCTGATTTGCTTGTATCCACACCAGTGCTTACTACAGTGTCTGACACATAATAAGTGCTTAACAGATACCATTATCATTATTATTATTACTTATCTGTCTACTGATCAAACAGTGGTATTTACTGAATGCTTACTGTGTGCAGAGCACTATACTATGTACTTGGGAAAGTACAATTCAACAGTTGGTAGACCTGTTCCCTGCTTACAAAAATCTTACAGTCTAGAGGAGAGCTTACTATCTTGATATAAGTATACATCAATCATCAATCAATCATATTTATTGAGTGCTTACTCTGAGCAGAGCACTGCACTAAGTGCTTGAGAGTACAATATAACAATATAATAGACACATTCCCTGCCCATAATAAGCTTAGAGAGAAGAAGACAGACATTAATATAAATAAATTATAGATACGTACGTAAGTGCTGTGGGGCTGGGAGGGAGCGAGTCAGGGAAATGCCGAAGGGAGTGGAAGAACATGAAAAGAGGGCTTAATCAGGGAAGGCCTCTTGGTGGAGATGTGCCTTCAATAAGACTTTGAATGTGGAGAGAGTAACTGTCTGTTTAAGAAAAAGGAGGGCATTCCAAGCCAGAGTCAGGACATGGACGAGAGGTCGGTGGCAAGATAGATGAGATCAAGATATGGTAAATAGATTGACATTAGAGGAGTGAAGTGTTTGGGTTTGGTTGTAGTAGGAGAATAGCGTGCTATTCATTAAGTGCTTACTATGTGCCAGGCAGTCTTCTAAGTGCTGGGGTAGATACAAGGTAATTCAGTTAGACACGGTCCCTCTCCCACATGGGGCTCACAGTCTCAATCCCCATTTTACAGATGAGCTAACTGAGGCACAGAGAAAATAGGTGATTTGCCAAAGGTCATGCAAAAGACAAGTGGAGGCCGAAATTAGAACTCAGGTCATTCTGACTCCCAAGCCCATGCTTTAACCACTAGGTAATGTGGGTCCTCAAGGTGACTGAATGTTTTAAACTTGATGGTAAGGAGTTTCTGTTTGATGCAGAGAATCACTGGGGGTTCTTGAGGGGTGGGGAAATGTGGACTGAAAATTTTTGTAGAAAAATGATCCAGATATGCAACTCTAAGAGTACTGCTCATTGTATTATATTGTACTCTCTCGATGCTTAGTACAGTACTCTGTACAGAGTAAGCACTCAAGGTGCTTAGTACAGTGCTCTGCACACAGTAAGCGCTCAATAAATACGATCGAATGAATGAATAAATGCCATTGATTGATTGATTAGTTGGAGGTGCATATGGAAGTTGTGAATAGGGAAGCAGTGACAACGTTGGAGCCCTATAGGACATACCCTATAAAGCTACTCTGCTTCAGTAAGGCAGAGCTCAGTGTGTGTGTGTCAAGGGGCGGAGAACAGAGAGCAAGAGGAAGGTAATTGAAAAGCAGCATGGCTTAGTGGCAAGAGCACAGGCTTGGGAGTCAGAGGTCATGGGTTCTAATCCTGACTCTGCCACTTAACAGCTGTGGGACTTTGGGTAAGTCACTTAACTTCTCTGTGCCTCATTTATCTCATATGTAAAATGGGGATTAAGACTGTGAGCCCCATGTGGGACAACCTGATTACCTTGTATCTACCCCAGTGCTTAGAACAGTGCTTGCCACATACTAAGCGCTTAACAAATATCATAATTAATATTATTATTATTTCAGAGGTCAGGAAGAGAATTGGAGGGGAAATGGACATAACAGGTGTAGACCACTCACTTGAGGAGTTAGGAAAGGAATGGGATGATAAGTGGAGGGTGCCACAGTGTCAAGGGAGGGTTTTGTTTTTTTAGGATAGGGGATTCATGGGAATGTTTGAAACAGGTGGGGAAGAATCCAGTAGAACACAAGTGGTTGAAGATTGCAGTCAGAAAGGGAAGAAAGGAGGGAGCAAGTGTTTTGATAAATTGTGAAGTAATGAGATTGGAGGTGCAGAGACAAAACTCATTTATTACAGATTGGAGTATAATTACCTAGGTAGGCCCATTAGCCTGGCAACCTGTGGTGCATTATACACTCCCAAGGGCTTAGTGCAGTGCTCTGCAAAAAGGAAAGTACCTAGTAAGTGCCACTGATTGATTGCTTGCTTGCTTAACGATCTATAGGGTCCAATTTATTCCCATAGATCATCCCAATGCACTAGGCTATCTTGTTCTAGCGCCACTGCAGTAGCATTAATCTATAAGAAGGGGCTCACCATGGAGGGGGTCTTGTGCTAGCCACTGGGAAAAATTCCGTAAATACCTGGGGCTCACAGTTTTAATCCCCATTTTAGAGATGAGGTAACTGAGGCACAAGTTTGACAAAGGGCAATATTTTGGAGGAAGGAGTGGGGAAAAAGGAAGAAGGGCTGATGGGAATGCTAAACAGCGTGTGTGGATGATCAGGCTATCACTGAATTAAAAATATCACCGTCATACAGTGCAGGTGCAAACCCTGAAAATGAAGAGAAGAACAGTAATCGAGGAGCTCATGGACATAGGCAACCAATCTCTTCCAGTCAGAGCTTTGCACAAGGATACTTAATAGCACTGCTTGGCTAAGTAGTGTTCCTGCCTTCATTTCAGTGTACTATGTCTTGGCTTCAGTGTTCAACTCCTTAAATATTTCTTAAATGACCTGTCGAAAGAACTCTGCTGTACCCCAAAGAGATGAATCTCATCTCAGAGATCCTGTTACTGTCCTTTGTGTCCCCATTTTTCAGCTGCTGGCTTACAGGAGTCAGCATGGTCTGGGGTAGAGAGAGGCAGTCTGGCTTCCAGGACCCTTGGCTTCCCTATCTGCCTCCTGCACTGAGAGCCTGTAGTCAGGGCATCCCTGCTTTCTCCATCTGTAAACGGGAATGAGAGTCCTTGCCCGCTGGCCAGCAGTGCTAAAATACAATGCCAGGAAAGCACTTTGAGGGGGAAATGCAAATACAGTTTGGCCTTCAATTGGAAGGGACTGGATTCCAAAGCAATTCCAGGAGTTGAGTGAGTTTAATTGAGCCATTTCCCGCCGGCTCTGAAGAGATGTCTGCAACCTCACATTGCCCGCTTAGCCTTGCTCTCTGCCCCCCATTAACCCATTCAGAAATTTCAATTCCAATCAATCAATCAATCGTATTTATTGAGCGCTTACTGGGTGCAGAGCACTGTACTAAGCGCTTGGGAAGTACAAGTTGGCAACATATAGAGACAGTCCCTACTCAACAGTGGGCTCACAGTCTAGAAGGGGGAGACAGTCTAGAAATTCCAGTTTTGCTTCTTTCAATGAAGAATCAGTGTGAGATGCTCTCACTGTCAAGGAGAGAGAGAGAGAGAGAGAGAGAGAGAGAGAGAGGGAGAGAGAGAGAGAGAGAGAGAGAGAGAGAGAATTAGCTTTGAAAAAATGAAAAATAAAATCATTTTCAGGTGTCCTATTCCAATGAAATTCCAGTCCAGGGGCTGCAACACAAGACCACCTGATGAAGAATAAAATGTGAGAGAGGCTCAGGATGGCTGGACATTCTAATCATGTCCACTAGACAACAGTTCTAAGCATAGCATGGGTAGCAATGGAATAGTGATGTGTTAGGAAAATCCTGTGTGCAGTAACCCTCAAATGTACACTTGCAGCTGTTGGTGATGGGTGGAGATATCCATTTCCTAGGCCAACTTTTGTGCACTGTAGGTTATTCGCTTGGTTTGCTTCATTTTCCCTGATTAAAAGATGGCTGCCTCCATGGGAGATTGGTCCATATTAGCAAACTTGAAAACAGGCCAGAGGCAAACAGGTGCAGAGAGAGAAAAGCACACCGAGGAAGGTTCACACAAACAAACTGAAATGGACATTCAGTAATTGTCAATCAGTGGTATTTACTGAGCACCTACCTTAGGTACCCACTTGCTGGGGGCAAAAAGAATGATTGTCCTAATAATAATGGTATTTGTTAAGTGCTTACTATGTGTCAAGCACTGTTCTAAGCAATGGGGGAGATACGAGGTTATCAGGTTTTCCCATTTGGGGCTCACAGTCAATCTCCATTTTACAGATGAGGTAACTGAGGCACGGAGAACTTGGGTGACTTACCCAAAGTCACACAGTTGATAAGTGGCGGAGCCAGGATTAGAACCCACAACCTCTGACTCCCAAGCCTGTGCTCCTTCCACTAAGCCACGTTGCTTCTAAGAGCTTGGTGACACAGGGGTGAAACCGTTAGCTTTTCCCACTGCATTTTGGACAGGATCTCATTAAGTATCATTGTTTGATGGATTGACTGATCTGTGGCTTCCCATCTCTCTCACCAGGCTGCAGGACCAGGCCAAAGTTTGCTCTGCCCCTGAACCCAGTGGGAAGGACCTCCCCAGGGTGGTCACATGCCTCCCTGTTTGGTGTGCCACCTTCCCACAACTGCCATTAGCAGCAGTGGCACCACATGTGGAGCAGTCAAGTCAGAGCCTCTGCCACCATCGCCACCATCCAGGTGTGAGCCAGGTGGCAGAGGGTGGGTGGCAGAGTCGGCAGGGAAGGGCTACAACAGTCTCTGTCAGACTGCCTTCACAGCTTTGCCTCCACAGCCACAGGGGCCATGGGCATGAGAGAAGCCTCCTGCACCACACTATGGGCTAGGGAGGAGGTGTCTTATGCATCTGCCCTTTCCTCTCCATCCAAACCACTACCCTCCTCATTCAGGCTCTCATCCTATCCCGTCTGGACTACTGTATCAGCCTCCTCTCTGATCTCCCGTCCTCGTGTCTCTCCCCACTTCAATCCATACTTCACACCGCTGCCCGGATTCTCTTTGTCCAGAAATGCTCTGGGCATGTTACTCCCCTCCTCAAAAATCTCCAGTGGCTACCAATCAACCTACACATCAGGCAGAAACTCCTTACCCTCGGCTTCAAGGCTGTCCATCACCTCGCCCCCTCCTACCTCACCTCCCTTCTCTCCTTCTCCAGCCCAGCCCGCACCCTCCACTCTTCTGCCACTAATCTCCTCACCGTGCCTCGTTCTTGCCTGTCTTGCTGTTGACCCCCGGCCCACGTCATCCCCCGGCTTGGAATGGCCTTCCCACCGCACATCCGCCAAGCTAGCTCTCTTCCTCCTTTCAAGGCCCTACTGAGAGCTCACCTCCTCCAGGAGGCCTTCCCACACTGAGCCCCCTCCTTCCTCTCCCCCTCCTCCTCCTCTCCATCCCCCACACCTTACTTCCTTCCCTTCCCCACGGCACCTGTATATATGTTTGTACGTATTTATTACTCTATTTATTTATTTATTTTACTTGTACATATCTAGTCTATTTTATTTTGTTAATATGTTTGGTTTTGTTCTCTGTCTCCCCCTTCTAGACTGTGAGCCTGCTGTTGGGTAGGGACCGTCTCTATACGTTGCCAACTTGTACTTCCCAAGCACTTACTACAGTGCTCTGCACACAGTAAGTGGTCAATAAATATGATTGATTTGGCTAAGACCCACAGAATTCTTCAGAATTAAGTACGCTGCACAGCATCTTTGAGAAGCAGCACGGCCTAGTAGCAAGAGCACGGACTTGAAAGTCAGGAGACCTGGGTTCTAATCCTGGTTCTGCAACTTATCAGTTGTGAGATCTTGGTCAAGTCACTTAACTTCTCTGTGCCTCAGTTTCCTCATCTGTAAAATAGGGATTAAATCCTACTCCCTCCTACCTAGACTGGGAGCCCCATATGGGACAGAGACTGTGCCCAACCTGATTACCTTGCATCTACTCTAGTGCTTAGAACATTGCTTGGCACATAGCAAGCTCTTCACAGATACAATTACTATCATCATTATTATACAGGAAACTGAGTGATGTCAGGTATCCTTCTCTAGTTTCCCCACAGTAGTCGTGTAAATATTCTTATACTTTACTATTTCCCTTTTTCATAGTCTATTCTAATAGCTGTCTCCCCCCATAGACTGTAAGGAATCTGTTGTACTTTCCAAAGTGCTTGTTACAGTGCGCTATACTCAGTAAGTGCTCAGTAAATATCATTGATTGATTGGATGATTGATTAATCTGGGGCTCTGACCCCAGCAGGCTTGATGTCAAGAACTGGACCACCCACCCAGCAACACTCTCCCACGTGCTACATAGAAAACGGTCGAGATTTCCCAGAGGAACTTTTCCCTTTCTCTACACACTTTGGTGTAGAGCATTTTAAGGGAGTCAAGTTTTGATTGAGGCTAGATTTCTGTGACTAAAAACAATTCTCCTGGAAATCCCTACACACTATAGAGTACCAGGAAGCCAAGGGATAATGGGGGTTCTTGGTGACACCTGAAGATAAAGTTACAACTTATATCCTCTGCAACATGCAACCACAGTTTACTTCAACCTCCAAGGAATTTCAGAAAATGCTTAAATAATGAAAGAGAAATATAAAGAACTCCTCGAATATAGTCTTAGTAGATGGATTTCAATACCATGAAAGTCCAGGAAAGAGAAAGGGAGATTAATGGACATTCTATATGGAACTGGATTAGCGGTTCCAGTTGGCTAAGAATATCCTTTAGTGTACTTCTTAGAACTATATTATTTCTTCTCTGTCACATTTATGCTTATTTACAGTTCACCATTTTGTATTTTAACTAGTCTTCACCTGCTCTGGTAACACACACAGGTAGTCCCTTTGCAGGTACCCTTTAAGTATTTTGAAAAGGTGCCTACATCCTGTTTAGGTTGAAATGGTAAACAGGGTTCCCAGGGTCTTGGTTTGACTCAGACTTCCCTCTCAAGGAGCTGGCAAACCCAGGATATGAAGGGCTATCATGACAGATTTGTGACGGATAAACTGCTCTCTTTTGTCCCTGCAGACAGAAGGAGTCAGGCAGTGGCATGAATTACAGTATTTAGATTATGCACAGAAAAATAATTTCCTTCCAGGGAGGAGTGCTAAGCACTTGAATGAGTTACCGAGAAAAAATGAGAAATCTCCTCCGAGGATGTTTTTTTAAAAGAGGAGAAATTCTCAATTGTCCATATTTCTTTGTGGATAACTCCCAAATATACCTCTCTAACCCCAATCTTTCTTCTGCTATTCAATCCTATATTCCTTCCACAGCCTCTAGGCCATCTCCACACAGGTGTCCTGTCAGCACCTTCAGCTTAACATGTCTAAAACAGAACTCCTCATCTTCCCTCCTAAACCCACATCTCCTCACTTTCCCCTCTCTACTGATGATTCCACCAACCTCCATAACCCAGAAACCAACAGCTTTGATGTCAAAGACTCAATCTTTTGATGTTAAAGACTCAATCTTTAACTTCTCACTGTCTTTAAACCTTCACATTCAGTTTCTTGTTAAATCCTGCCAGTTCTTTCTCCACAATATTTCTCAGATTTCCCCTTAATTTCCACCCAAATTGTCACCGCACTGGTTCAAGCTCCTGTCTCATCCTGCTTAGAAAAGGGGAAATAGTATGACCTAGTGGAAAGAGCATAGGCCTGAGAATCAGAAGAACTGGGTTCTAATCCTCCAGACTGCAAGCTTCTTATGGCCAGAGAACGTGTTCACTAATTCTGTTGCATTGTACTCTCCCAAGCGTTTAGTATAGTGCTATTCATATAGTAAGCACTCAGTAAATACTATTTATTGATTTATTAATTAATTCCAGCTCCTCCTGCTGTGTGACCTTGGGCAAGTCACTTAAATTCTCTGTGCCTCAGCTCCCTAATCTGCAAAAATGGGGATTTGATACCTGCCCTCCCTCCTACTTAGAACTCCTTGTGGGTTCTGATTATCTTGTATTTATCCCAGTGATGAGCACAATGCTTGGCATATAAGCCCTTAACAAATAGCACAATTATTATATTACTGTATCAGACGCCTCCCTGATCTCCACACTCTCTGCTCTTCCATCTACATAAAATTTATCATCCAGATCATATTCCTAAAATTTCAGTCAGTTCACATCTTTCCCCTCCTCGAATGCCTGCATATTTCTCTCCGCATCAGGTAAAAACTGCTAATCATATAAGCTTTCTCATTGTCTCTCACTGTTAACTCTCCTGCCTCTGGCCCTCGTTCATGTCCTCCGTCCTACCTGAAATTCCCTCCCCTTTCAAATCCACCAGGCTACAGCTCTCCCCAACTTCAAGATCCCACCTTCTCCAGAAGGTATTCCCTGCTTAATCCATCAGTCAACCAATACATGGCATTTATTGAGCGCCTACAATGTGCAAAGCACTGTACAAAGCATTTGAGAGAATACCACAGAAGCAAGATAGATGTTCCGTACCCTCAAGGAGCTCACAGTCTGAGGGAGCTAGACAAACTTGCATTATTTTAAAATATTGTAAGCAGGAGGAAGAAAAAGATTAGTTTCTCCCCAGAAGGTTCATCTCCTTCCAACTACCCCTTCAACATTTATGTACTCACAGACACCAATGGGACTTTTGTTCATATCAATTTCTGTACTCTGCAATTTAAGCTATTTAGTCACCAATCCATCCTCCTACTTTCTTTTACTCCTTCTCTAAATAATAATAATAATAATGGCATTTATTAAGTGCTTACTATGTGCAAAGCACTGTTCTAAGCTGAGGAGGTTACAAAGTGATCAAGTTGTCCCACAGGGGGCTCACAGTCTTAATCCCCATTTTACAGATGAGGTAACTGAGGCTCAGAGAAGTTAAGTGACTTGCCCAAAGTCACACAGTTGACAATTGGAAGAGCCAGGATTCGAACCCATGACCTCTGACTCCAAAGCCCGGGCTCTTTCCACTGAGTCACGCTGCTTCTCTAAACCATCTGTGGCCATCTCTAGCTGTTAAATTGTGAATTCCCTGAGGGCAGAAATTGTGTCTTTTATCCTCAACCATTTAGTATAGTGTTCTGGACATAGTAGGTGCTCAGTGATTGATTTGCCTAGAAGGACTTAGGCTTGGTCCTGCCTGAAGACAGGATAATCAGCTGACCTTTCAAACTCATTTCCAGTCTCAAGACTCTCTGACTGCATAAGTAAAAGGGGAAATGTTTGTTAACCAAACAAAGCAAATGAAAAAAAAGAAGATAGCCCAGAATTACGATGCTGGAAAGCAACTCAAGCTATTATCAATCCAGCTGCCTCAGCATTGTGATATCACATTTCCCCTCTATCACAAGGGTTCCCAACCTCCAGAGAGTTAAGAATCTGCTTTGAGCTGTTCTTTACTATTTTTTTAAGATATACAATTACTCAATGAACGTGATCCTTCCTCCTTCAATTCAACTCTCTAAAGGTGCCTGATGGATCGATCCATCAGTCGCATTTATTGAGCACTTACTCTGTGCAGAACACTGTACAAAGTGCTTGAGAGAGGACAGTATAGCAGTATGATATGGAGGGAAGCAATATTTTATGCCCTCTTTCATTTCACTTGCCAGTTAGGAAACTCTCCTTTTGATTTAAATGAAGGTTCCATACTTTTGATCAAGAGCATAAGGGGTGGAACACAAGAAATAATCTGCTCTAAATTGACGAAGACAAAGAAAATACACACAGAACCATACTGCCTTGCAGACACTTACAGACATGCACAAAAACACAGTCTGAATTTTAAGACGTCCTTAGTCTTCTGCTCCACTGCTTTGAGAGTGGAAGGGCCTGGGAAGCAATGTGGCCTAATGGAAAAAGCATGGGTCTGAGAGATGATCAATCAATCAATCAATCATATTTATTGAGCGCTTACTTTATGCAGAGCACTGTACTAAGCGCTTGGGAAGTACAAGTTGACAACATATAGAAACAATCCCTACCCAACAGTGGGCTCACTGTCTATCATATTTTTTGAGCACTTACTATGCACAGAACACTGTAATAAGTTTTGGGGAGAGTACCCTATAACAACTTTGGTAGATACAATCCCTACTCACAGTGAGTTTACAGTCTAAAGGCCTCTGATTCTAGAGAGTCAGAGGACTTGAGTTCTAATCCCAGCTCTACCACTTCCCTGCTTATGTAACCTGGGCGAATTATTTCACTTCTCTGAGTCTCAGTTTCCTCATCTGTAAAATAGAAATTAAATACCTGTTCTCCCTCCCATTTAGACTGTGAGCTCCACGTGGGACAGGAACTGAACTGTTTCCAGCCTGATTATCTTGCATCTGCTCCAGGATTTAATTGTTGGGCATCATCATCATCAATCGTATTTATTGAGCGCTTACTATGTGCAGAGCACTGTACTAAGCGCTTGGGAAGTACAAATTGGCAACATATAGAGACGGTCCCTACCCAACAGTGGGCTCACAGTCTAAAACTGTGCACATAGTAAGTGCTTAACAAGCACTACAATTATTGTTATTATTAAAGATCAAGGTGGTCTACCCAGAGCTTGTCCTCTGTTACTCATTTTGGATTCTCAAAAAATCATGGAAGCCACAAGTATCAAACTGTCTTTCATACCAATCCTAAACCAAGGGGCTACAAAGCAAATAAATTAGCTGGCTCAGTATTCCTTTTTCCCCCATTCCTCCCACCCGCTAGAGAAGCAGCATGTCTTAGTGGAAAGAGCACGGGCTTGGGAGTCAGAGGTCATGGGTTCTAATCCCATCTCTGCCACTTGTCTGCTGTGTGACCTTGGGCAAGCCACTTAATGTCTCTGTGCCTCCGTTACCTCATCTGTAAAAATGAGAGTTAAGACTCTGAGCCCCAGGTGGGACAACCTGATTACCTTGTATCTACCCCAGCACTTTTAGTACAGTGCTTGGCACATAGTAAGAACTTAAATACCATTATTATTATTATTATTGTTATTATCATCTAACAGCAAAATAGAAGGTGGGCAGAAGACAGAGGACAAGCCAAGTGTGTGAACATTATATTGTCCTCACCCAAACACTTAGAAGTGCTCTGCACACAGTAAGCACTCAATAAATAAAAGTGAGTGATTGATTCCACAAACCAGACCACCAAGAGTTGAACTTAGTCAAAGGAGGTCCTTGAGCAGTAGTCCAGATTTCACAAGAAGAACCAGTGCTGGAATACGGTGACCCTTCAACTTATCTCTCACCATCTTCTGACACATTCCATCTTCAAAATTTGTTTTTTCTTCAGAAGGTCACAGAACCCAGGGCTCAATTACTACTGCCTTTGAAGAGATTGGAAGAGTGTAGAGGACACTGATTGCTCTGAGGACATTAGAGGACTGGAATTTTTCCATCAATGTCCATTTTTAATGATTTTGTGCTGGATGGGGCTGAATCCTGAAACTTTCGTAAGCCATCTGCTCCTGGCTCCTTACTTTGAAAGTTGACAGAGTTTTTCATTCAGCCTGTTACAAACTGAATCACTGTTCTGGGGAATGGGATTAGAATATGAGACAATATCCAGTGTCAGGACATAGATCTAGAGGAATAATAAAGGAAGAACATTCAGTGCTTTGATATTGCCATTAGGAGACAGATTTAGTATGAAACATGTGTTGGATAGAAAGATTCATTGGCCATTTATCAGGGAGCCAGAAAAATAGTTTTGTGGTGAGTAATCTCTCTATCTCATATGAATCCTTAGTTTCACATTAGTCTCAAAAGCAGAAAAAATGTACCCCCCAAAATCCTTAGCATGTGATATTTATAAATCCAATTATTTGTTCTCATTTGTTAAAAAAAAAGTCCTTCTAGTTCAAATGTCTTCGCAATGGGATGCTTTTACTGCCCTAGAATTTTTTGCTGAAGTGGTTTGATTTCTTATTATCCATCATGACTAATACGTTTGGGGTTTACATGGATGTGTACAAAAATGTCTGGAAAAAACAAAATTTTATACATTTTAAACATGTTCAATAATCACATGATGAATAGAAAATTTCTAAAATGCCTCTGGATAACCAGAAAAAACTTGCTATGCTCTCCCCGCAGCCCCCATAAGAAGAAACTGAATCACAGAGGAAAATCTTCGACTGAAGCCTTGACTCCCACCATAAATTATTATAAACTAAAATTTTGAAAGGTAGGTGTTTTAAATATACACAGTACAGAGAGAACCACTTTCCATTTCCAGGGTGAAAAAGTATACTCAATAAATTGTAATTCATTCAGCCTCCCTTTCCCACACACCAAGCAATGGCCTATGTTAAGGTTTTCCTACTCCCTCTCCCTTCTGTGTCACCCTTGCACTTAGATTTGTACTCTATTCATCCCACTCTTAGACCCAAAGCACTCATGTACATATTATACTGTACTCTTCCCCCAAGGGCTTCATACAATGCTTTGCATACGGTAAGCACTCGACAAATACAATTGATTGATATCCATAATTTATTTTAATGTCTGTCTCCCACTCTAGAATGTAAGCTCCTGTGGGCAGGGAACAAGTTTACCAACTCTGTTATATTGTATTCTCTTAAGTGCTTAGTACAGTGCTCTGGACACAGAATGAGCTTAATAAATACCATTGATTGATTGATTGATTGGAGGAGACTGATTAGGCTTGTTTCCTAAATACAAAATGGTTCATGAATTCATTTAAAGTTTCTTCTTATTTACTTTGATTAAAATATTCATTGAACTCTTTCAAAAGATGTGCCAAATACTGTGCTAAGATGGGGTAGATACAAGAAAATGATATGGGACACAGTCCATGTCACACACAGGGCTCACAGTCTAGGCGGGAGGGGGCAAGAGGAAGTAACAGTCTGATCCCTGTTTTACAGATAAGGCAGATTCTCTGCTGGCCATCTGTTCTGTAAGGAAAATACCAGACAAGGAACTTTTGATTGAGGAAGAAATCATGGGGAGCCACAGTCCTCCTCCTCTCGATCAACCAATCAACCTATGAGTGGTATTTATTGAGCACTTACTAAATGCAGAGCACTGAACTGAGCCCTTGGGAGAATCAATCAATCAATCAATCAATCGTATTTATTGAGCGCTTACTTTGTGCAGAGA
Source organism: Tachyglossus aculeatus (assembly GCF_015852505.1). Classification (NCBI taxonomy): domain Eukaryota; kingdom Metazoa; phylum Chordata; class Mammalia; order Monotremata; family Tachyglossidae; genus Tachyglossus; species Tachyglossus aculeatus. Next base: position 45,060,365 of record NC_052068.1, read on the forward strand.
ACTGTACTAAGCGCTTGGGAAGTACAAGTTGGCAACATATAGAGACAGTCCCTACCCAACAGTGGGCTCGCAGTCTAAAATATAATATAATAATATAATACAACAGTTGGCAGACATATTCCCTGCCCACAACGATCTAACAGTCCCCCTTCCTAGCATATAGAGTGATTGACTGCAGGCAGTCCATGACACAGCCTCTCCTAATAATAATAATGATGGCATTTGTTAAGCGCTTACTATGTGCCAAGCACTGTTCTAAGCGCTGGGGGGATACAAGGTGATCAGGTTGTCCCACGTGGGGCTCACAGTCTTAATCCCCATTTTACAGATGAGGGAACTGAGGCTCAGAGAAGTTAAGTGAGTTACCCAAGGTCACACAGCAGACATGTGGCAGAGCTGGGATTAGAACCCATGACCTCTGATTCCCAAGCCCGTGCTCTTTCTACAGAGCCATGCTGCCCTTGGGGCACATCATATCACTCTTCCAGCCCCACTCCTACAAGACAATCACAAGGTTGAGGCAGAGGGCGGTAACCAAGGCCATGCGAGGCCCAGAGCCATTATGCTCAACATTCACCGTCCTATTGCAGTGGGGCAGGCAAAAAAGGGGAACAAGGGGAGGGCAACAGAAGGGAATTGGGCTATGGTTACAAAAGGGTCCAGACAAAGCCCTATTAATCAGTCAGTCAATGATGTTTATCAGGTGTTCACTGTGTGCAGCGCACTGTCCTAAGTAGTTGAGAATTACAAAAAAAATTGGTAGACATGATCCCTGCCCACAGATAGTTTATAAGCCAGTGAGGGAAGATACTATAATAAATGAAGGATAGGAAAGCAACAGGAAATAATAACATGTGTATATTAATACTGCGGGGGTGAAGTGACACTGAAGGGAGGGAGAATGGGGTGGGGAGATGAGCAGTAAGTCAAGGAAGGTTTCCTGGAGGAAATAAGTCAAAGCCATACTCCCAAACCAATGAGAATTCAGAGTCTACAATCCCAAAGCCTATTGGGACTCCTATTGGAATACTTTTCTCCACTTGCCCTCAAAACCAGCCTTTCCCAATTCTCTATTGCCCAAGATGACTTCTATCTAATCTCTGTCCACCCCAATAGATTGCAAGCTCCTGGAAGCAGCGATTTTGTGCTGAGCCTCCATTAAACACTTTCAAGTGCTTTGTCCTCCAATAGGCATTCGATAAATGCCATCATTGTCATCATGAGAAAAACCGAATGTGCTGGGAACTTCAAAAATTTCATTAGTTGCTTAGAAAGGAAAGAAGAAAATCTTCCCATGACATTTCAGAATGAGATATGCTCACCATTTGTTTGTTTCCACTGAGTTTGTTCTACAATAGGCAGTGGCGATAAGAAAAGTTAAATAGAATGGGTCTAGATCCAGGCACAGAGATAAACCTCCCAACAAAAGGGTGCTTCAGTGGCCAAATTGGAGGCAGGCCATTGTTTGGGGCTTGTATTCTTTTCTAAGAAATAAACAAGAATAATTCCTTTTTCTTTCTCGGAGGAAAAAAGAATCTTTAAGTGGATATAGTGAAAAAACAGACCAAAAAGGAAGAAGAAAGATGAGCATTTTAATCAGCTGAATCAGCTATTGCCAACCAGCAGGTTCTAACTTAGGTCAATTTTCAAAAAAGAGACACAACAAAGAAAGTTGAAACCAGTTCGTCCTAGCTAATGAAAGCTGGGACCGCTTTTCAGCATGGTCACTTAGAAAGGCACGGAAATTGTGTGGACTGAATGGTTTTCCGAGGGTAAGATGAGGGTGGGTTTGGAAGAGGGGAATCAAATCACTTGTGAACAAAGGATATAGGAGTGATCCCTGAGATTTGGGAGCTGGCACTCTTCCCCTCCAAGTTGTTTTTCAGGCATTTATAGCCCCACGGTAAATAATGTCCTTAAAGTTGAAATGTGCTGGGCAATTTCCCCTGTAAGAAAACCTTTCTGAAAGAAATAGCATAAAAGCCAAATCAAGGCCAAGCAGGAATTCTGTAGAACGGTCACCGATCTTTCAAATCATCTTCTAGACTGTGAGCCCGCTGTTGGATGGGGACCATCTCTACATGTTGCCAACTTGTACATCCCAAGCGCTAAGTACAGTACTCTGCACACAGTAAGCGCTCAATAAATACGATTGAATGAACGAATGAATCTTCTGAGTTCAAGCAAAAGTTGACTTTAAAAGAGACTCACGGATGCTGCATTAAAAATGCCCAAATTCTTTATGTGAATAACATTTGTATTCACTTAGCAAAAATAAAAATACTTAAAACTGCAATTCAGATCATTTGGGTTAATAAATCACTCTCTGGACAGAGGATGATTTTCTTAATTACCAGAAGAGTCAACAGTATTCAGCACGAAATGTTCTTCCTTTTTAGGCTCTGTTTCTCACAAGCCGGCTGACAAATTTGCAGAATGAAGAATCTTCCACTAGCAATAAGCGGTTATCTTTTTTCCTCACACACCTGCTCCTCACCACCAACTCTCTACAGCTATCCGTCAGAAGTCTGCAAAGACTGAGTCTAATTAACTATGCTATTCCGACTGCTGCTTCCTTTCAAATTACAGCAGCAGTTTCTATCCAACCCTTCAAATTAGGAGGCAGTGGAAAGAACCCGAGCAGGAATCAGGAGTCCTGCTGTGTGAAAATGGGCAAGTCACTTGGTTTTTTTAGGCCTCAGTTTCCTCATTGTCCTTCACGTATAGTAAGTTCTTTAAAGAATGGGTGTTATATGAAGCCAGAACATTTTTAGAGTGAATGAATACTTAATAAAGACAAATTTAGGCTCCACGGGGTAGCATATTCTAAAATTTAATAAGGGGTGAATACCAAATGGCCACTATAAGAATCCCAGATGGCACAAAGGGAGACAAGTGTAAACCCCTTATGGTTAGGGAATATGTGGTTTGTTTCTGTGGTACTTTCCCAAATGCTTAGTAGTAAGCTTTACACTCTGAGGCAGCCAATAAACTCCATGGATTGGCTGACTGATTGAGGGCTGACAGAAACGGGGAAAGGACAAAGGCAGAAGAAAAGAGATCTTAAATGTTGATTCATATGGTTAGGCAGTGGGGAAGAGTGTGAAATTTGGCTCCTCCAGCACCCAAAATTGCCCCCAACCATAAGACAGATGCCCTCGAATCTGGCCATGATTCTTCGGCAAACCCGAGGGTGAAAGTGCAGCTAGAGCTGACAAGGTTCTAATTACCTAAGTGTAAAATTCTCCTGGGAATTTTGATCAGTTAATTAATAACATTTATTGATCAACTAGTGATTTCTACTGAGTGCTAAGCACTTGAAAAAGTATAACGGAAGCAAAACACATATTTCTCTGACGTCTGTTAGGCTGTAAGAGGGCAGTGATTATGTTTATTGACTGCTCGTGCATTCTCCCAAGCACTCAATACAGTAAATCCTGATACACACACACACACCCAAAAAATAATATTGTTATTATAATAACAATAATAATAATAATGGTATTTGTTAAGCACTTACTATGTGCCAGGCACTGTACTAAGCACTGGGATGGATACAAGCAAATCTGGCTGGACACAGTCCCTGTCCCACATGGGGCTCACAGTCTCAATCCCCATTTTACAGATGAGGTTAATGAGGGCCAGGGAAGGGAAGTGACTCACCCAAGGTTACACAGCAGACGGCAGAGACGAGATTATTCATTCATTCATTCAATTGTATTTATTGAGCATTTACTGTGTGCAGAGCACTGCACTAAGCGCTTGGGAAGGACAAGTCGGCAACATATAGAGAAGGTCCCTACCCAACAACGGGCTCACAGTCTGTTCTGACTATTTTGACACCTGTCTACATGTTTTGTTTTGTTGTCTGTCTCCCCCTTCTAGACTGTGAGCCCGTTGTTGGGTAGGGACCGTCTCTATATGTTGCTGACTTGTACTTCCCGAGCGCTTAGTACAGTGCTCTGCACACAGTAAGCGCTCAAGAAATACGACTGAACGAATGAATTAAAGCTATATGCACATCGTTAACAAAATAAATAGAATAGTAAATATGTACAAGTAAAATAGAGTAATAAATCTGTACAAATATATATACAGGTGCTGTGGGGAGGGGAAGGAGGTAGGGCAGGGGGGCGATTTGAACCCTTGACCTTCTGACACCCAGGCCTATGCTCTAGCCACTATGCCGATTTGTTAAGCACATACTATGTGTCAAGCACTTCTAAGGGCTGGGATAAATACTAGTTAATCAGGTTGGACTCAGGCCTTGTTCCACATGGGGTTCACAGTAGGAACAGTCCAAGTCTAAATAGGAGGGAGAATGAGTATTGAATTGCCATTTTAAAGCTGAGGATTGAGTTACAGAGAACCTATGAGACTTGCCCAATGTCACATACCAAGGAAGTGGAAGATCTGGATTAAAACTCCAAGGCCTGTATTCTTTCCACTAGGCCATGTGCTTCTCATGTATATAGGAAACAGGCAAAAATGATTTGCAAATAGTGAGAGCAGGAGCAAAAGTAAGAGAATAACAGGAAATGGTACGACTACACCAGGATGAATTATCTGACTAAATAAGTGAATAGACAAATAAAAAGAAAGCCATGATAAATTTTATAAAAGTCTAGCCTAAATTTGCACATGCCCCTGGATTTCACAGTCAGCTCAGAGCTGGATCAACCATAGACCAGGAGAGAATCTTTTCCAACAGAACTGCGGGATTCTGCTGAGGAAGATCCGTACAGAGAACACTGTTGCCTATTATTGTAAACTGAACAGTCACCTTTCGGCAGAAAATCTCCTTAACTTTTAAAGTGAGATTTTGTTTTGTTCTGTTTTTGTGGTATTTTTAAAATTCTTATTATGTGCCTGGCATGGTACCAAGAACCGGGATAGGTACAATATAATTAGGCTGGGCACAGTCCATGTCCCACAACTTTAATCCCCATTTTACAGAGGCACAGAACAATTAAGTGACTTGCCTTAGGTCAAGCGGCAGAGCCAGGATTAAAACCCAGGTCCTCTGACTCCCAGGCTTGTGATTTTTCCACTAGGCCATACTGTTTCTGTTGGATTCAAGTTTCTCCCTTTCTTCCCCACCATTTTTATCTCCTCCTTCACTTTGTCCATATTCTGTTGCAGAAGAATAGTCAAATGTCATAAAGGAGACCAGAGGAAATCAAAGAATCCTTGAGAAGCAGTGGGACATAGTGGAAGAGTACAACCCTGAGAGTCAAGGTACCTGGGCCCTAATCCAGGCTCCACCATTTACCAGCTGTATGAGACCTTGAGCAAATCGTTTAGCCTCTCTGTACCTCCATTACTTCATCTGTAAAAGGGAATTAAATACCTGTTCTCCCTCCTTCTTAGACTGTGAACCCCGTGTGGTTCAGGGACTGTGTCCGATCTGCTTATATTGTATTCACCCCAGAGTTTACTACATAGTAGTAAGCACGTAGTAAGCACTTTGTTGTTGTTGTCTCATGCAGTCGAGTCGCTTCAGACCCATGGCAATGCCATGGACACATCTCTCCCAGAATGTCCCACTTCCATCTGCAATCATTCCGGGAGTGGATCCATAGAGTTTTCTTGGTAAAAATATGGCAGTGGTTTACCATTCCTCCTTCCATGCAGTAAACGAGTCTCTGCCCTCGACTCTCTCCCATGCTGCTGCTGCCCAGCACAGGTGAGTTGTGACTTGTACCGGATTGCCTTCCACTCGCTAGCCATTGCCCAAGCTAAGAATGGACATGCATCTGCTTGATTTTCCCTCCTGTACTCGAGACTGGTAAAGTACTGGAAACTCTCCAGGTGCAACTCTGAGAGGGTAGTAAGCACTTAACAAATACAAATATCATTAACAACCCTAACAGAGTAGAAGGAGCTAGGAGCCTAGGGACTAGGAGTCTGAAGTACCTGGGTTCTAATCCCAGCTACACTCATTTATCTGCTGTGTGACCTTAGACAAGCCACTTAACTTCTCTGTGCCTCATTTACCTTATCTGTGAAATGGGGATTAATACTCTGAGCCCTATTTGGGTGTCCAACCTGATTAGCTTGTATCTACCCTAATGCTTAGTACGGTGCTTGGCACATAGTGTTTAACAAATACCACAAAAAAGAAAAAGAGTGCTTTCCCCTATTCCTGTTACAGGGTCCTATGAGGGACTACTGTTTTCCCACCACCCCTGCCTCCCAACCTGAACAGTACTTTCTGGAACAAGACTTAAGGACAAGGTTAAAGAAAACCTCAGAAAAAGCTGCATCTCAGGTGAAAAGAGGGAGTCGGTGGCTGAGAACGAACCAGCTAATAAGAGGGAAATGGCTCTTTTTGAACAAAAGCTTTGTAAGAGGCAGGAGACAAGACACAAAAGAGAAAATAACATCATGCCCTGAAAACATTTAGCATGACAACTCAACAAGAGATGGTTATTTTGTCTGTGCAATATAGCTGGGACAGTGGCTTTTTCAACCACACACAACTTGTAAGTGAACTTTACCATCAGTGATGCCTCCTTCGAATATGAAGAGCTGCTATATATACCAAAGGTAGAATAGCAAGAAGCCAGAACCAGTAAAACTACAACCCTCCCCTCCGTCTGCTATACCACAGGCTGCTCCTTCAAAGGGGGAAAAGTTCTGTTCCCTACAAAACAATTCTGAAAATCTCTATCACTCCTTAAATGGGCTGGGGAATAAAATGTTAGTGGGGAAGGTCAAAGGTTCACACTTTTTCAGGGCCATAAAGAGGGTAATAAAACACTGTAGATTCAATCCCTGTCACTTGTGTGCACAATTCAAAAAATCAAAGCCCAAGCCAATGCCACAAAATCCAGAAAACTGGGTTAACGACACGTTCCTTCCTGAATTTTAGCTTGAATATTTTAGAAGCTAGATTGCAACTGGCTCAGATCTATGGAACACATTTATTTTTCCAGTCACACTTGCAAGAAAGACAACCAGAAGGACACTGTGTTCCCAAACAGCCTGGAAATTTAAGTTTACTGTTGTGTTAATTCAGTTTTCTACCAAGGAGAGAGTGGCTGGAATATAACAACTTATTTTCAAGTAGCTTTGCTAACTCCATTTAACGCATAAAGCCCAAAAATTATCATAGAGATGGGATTGTCTGGTAAGCACCAGGTATGAATTCACTGAAAATGTACTTTAAAACCTTTCTCCAAGAAGTTCCACATGAATAAGCAATTATTCTAAGCAAGTCTGGGCATTACTTCTGTGTATTTGTACAGGTGCTCAGCCCCTGCTGAGTTTTGCCTCCCAATCATGAGAGATTGCTACAGATGAATGACAATAAGTAATTTTATTAGGAGGCCTGAAAAACTATTTTTAAATATCCCTAGGCTACTAATCCTGTCCTAGGAAACCCACTTAAATAGAAATTTTAAGAGCTATCTAAAAATGTGGGTTTTTTAACTACCGATTTCAAGCCAAAAGGTAAACTGTCGATGAAGTTGAGATCAAATACATGACATTTTAAAGAATAATTGCCTTAAATCGTAAGCTCTTTGAAAGCAGTGGCTACATCTGGTACATCCCAAATACCACTGCAACAACGTCTACTGAATAGCCTGTAAGCTCATCTCCGGACTCTAAGCTCCTTATGGGAAGTAAATGTGTCCACTAATTCTGTTGTATTGTACTCGCCCAAGTGCTTAGTACAGTGCTCTGCACATACTTTGTACTATGTGCAGAGTACTATGTACTCTGCACATAGTAAGCACTCAAAAAAATCCAATGATGATAGAAAATATCCTTGATACTGTGCTGAGGTTGATTAAAGTATCTTCCAAATACTTGACTATTGAAATCCCCCAATCATATACTGAAGTTTAATTTTATTCAAAGCTTAACATTTGTATCAAACTATAATGAAATGACTATTTTCATCCTGACACCCCTACAGTTATAGCAGTAGTAACAGCAGCAGCAGTAGTAGTTGTAGTAGTATTTATTGAGCACTCACGGGGTGCAGAACATTCATTCATTCAATCGTATTTATTGAGCTCTTACTGTGTGCAAGAGTACAGTACTAAGAGCTTGGGAAGTACAAGTCAACAACATACAGAGATGGTCCCTACCCAACAATGGGCTCACTTGGGAAGTACAAAACTGAGGTGGCATATTCCACAGAGTTGTAAGGACAATTGAAACAAGCATAGTTAGACAGAGAAGATGGATTGATGCAACTTGGGCTGCTGAAACTTAAATGGGCAAGACTTGATGAAGGAGGTGGGATTTTAAGAAGGCTTTGAATATGGAGAGAGCTGTCATCTGTTGGATTTGAAGAGGGAGTTCCAAATCCAGGGGGACAGGGTGAACAAAGGAATGAAGGCAGGAGACTTGAGAGCACAGTGCAGTTAGAAGTTTGGCTTAGGAGGAGCAGAAAGCAACTTAGGGAAAAGCAGGGAAAAGTCTTAAAGCCAACTGTGAGAAATTTTTGCTTGATGTAGAGAAACATAGGAAGCCATTAGAGGGTCTTGAGGAAAGAAGAGATATGGACTACACAGAGCTTTAAAAAGATGACCTGTACAGCGGGGACTGTAATAACAATAATAATAATAATAATAGTATTTGTTAAGCGCTTACTAGGTACCAAGCACTGTTCTAAGCACTGGAGAAGGTACAAGGTATTCATTCAATCGTATTTATTGAGCACTTACTGTGTGCAGAGCACTGCACTAAGCACTTGGGAAGTACAAGTTGGCAACATATAGAGATGGTCCCTACCCAACAACGGGCTCACAGGTATTCAGGTTGTCCCACATGAGGCTCACAGTCTTAATCCCCATTTTACAGACGAGGTAGCTGAGCCACAGAGAAGTGAAGTGACTTGTCCAAAGTCACACAGCAAACAAGTGGCAGTGTCTGGATTAGAACCCACGACCTCTGACTCCCAAGCCCGTGCTCTTTCCACTAAGCCACACTGCTTGGAGTTAGGTAGAATGGTGAAGAGACTTATTCAAGAGTCCATTTTTTATGGTATTTGTTAAGCACTTACTATGTGTCTAGCAATGTTCTGGGCTCTTGGGGTAAATACTAGGTAATCAGGTCAGGTACAATCCCTGGGGCTCACAGTTTAAGTAGGAGGGAGAGTAGTTTAGCCATGTTATGAACGAAAGTGGCACTTGTTTGGGCAGAGAGGAAGGGGGTATCCAAAAGGTGCTGCGTAAGAATAACCAGCAGGATTTGGGGGTTTACACAAAGTGAAAGTTGAAAGGTGGTTAAGAATATTGCATGCAGAGCACTGTACTAAGTACTGAGAGACTATACAGGTGGGGATTTGACGTGGTCTCTATCCCTTACCAACAAAGTACTCAGCAAGATCACCAAAGGTTAAGGAGGAAGTTGACTAATAGTAATAATAATTGTTACTGTTGCATTTATTAAATTCTTACTATAAGCTAAGCACTGGGATCAGTACAAGATTATGAGATCAAACATAGTCCCTGTCCTACATGGCAATCACAGTCTATCTTATCCCCATTTTACAGATGAGGAAATTGAGGCCCACGGAGGTTTAATGGCTTACCTAAGGTCATATAGTAAGCCGGAAGGAGAGCTGGAGTATGCATTCAATCGTATTTATTGAGCGCTTACTGTGTGCAGAGCACTGGACTAAGAGCTTGGAAAGTACAATTCAGCAACAGATAGAGACAATACCTACCCAACAATGGGCTCACAGTCTAGAACAAGAACCTGAGTCTCCTGATTCCCAATCCCATGATCTTTCCACTAAGACATGCTGTGTCCTAAGGTTTGGAAAACTGGTGGGGTAGTAAGCACGAGTCAATGAGAGCAACATAGTGTTGTTGAGCAGAAAACAGGACTGAGTAATAGCAGAATAAGGTAAATTCTTGGTGGCAGAAGTCAGCCTGGAGCCTGGATTTCCACCAGCTGTGTTCAGAAAAATAAGTGTGGAAGTGAAGGAAGCAGACTGGGGTGGTGAGCCAGTGCTGGGGAACCAAAAGGTTTACCAACTTTATTGAATTATAATAATAATAATGGTATTTGTTAAGCGCTTACAAGTGCCAAGCACTGTTCTAAGCACTCTCCCAAGTGCTAAGTATAGTGCTTTGCATACTCTAATTGCTCAATAAATACACAGATTGAGTGATTGATTAGGTGCAAGATTGATAAAGGGATAGGGGAGCAAAGGAGTTAAGATTGGTAGAGAAGGTGGAGTTGAGGGCATATGTTTCTGCACCTAGGGATGGGAGAGCTTAGAGGAAATCCAGGAGGGGTGAAAGGCCTGGACTGATAATAATGATAATAGTAATAATGGCATTTCTTAAGCATTTACTATGTGCCAAGCACTGTTCTAAGTGCTGGGGTAGTTACAAGGTAATGAGGTTGTCCCACGTGGGGCTCACAGTCTTCATCCCCATTTTACAGATGAGGGAACTGAGGCCCAAAGAAGTCAAGTGATTTGCCCAAGGTCACAGAGGTGATCAGTGGCGGAGCGGGGATTAGAACCCTCGACCTTGGACTCCCAAGCCCGGGCCCTTTCCACTGAACCATGCTGCTTCTCTGATGGAGAGGATCTGGAGTACAGAGGTTTCGACAAAGGATGAAAACTAAATAAGCGGGTGAAAGTTAGAAATTTAGGTTAGAAAGGTGCTGACTCGAAGTGGAAAATCAGCATTGATGTGGTTGGAGATGGAGCTACATTTGGATGTGTTGGGCTGGCGAGTGACTGAGATAGGATATAGCAAAAGGTCAGCAGGAGTTGAGGAGCAAAAGGAAGCAGTGTCTCAGGAAAAGGGGGTGTTGTGGTAAGCAAGAGTGACTCCATCTGCTAACGCAGAAGCCATTTTCTAAGAGACTATTCTTTGACCCCATGGGCAACAAGGTCAAAGGAAGAAATGGAGGAGAAACTGTATTATCTTGCTGAAACGTGTTGCAGAGGACTTGAATGACTGTGGAGAAATGGAATTGCTCTACAGAGGGGCTTGAGGAGGGGCTAAACTGCTCTGCTGGACTGTAAAATGATTGCTGGATGGGGCTATGCCCAAGGGGGGATAAGCTCGGCGGGAGGGGTTGCCGTCCCCCCTGGCTTACCTGAGAACGATCTGAAGACAGCAAGCAATCCTGAGCATCCCCCAATGCAAACTGCCCTCCCCCACAAAAAAAAGAAAACAATTGATAAAAGAGGGAAAGAACAGGTGTCTCTCTCTCTCTCTCTCTCTCTCTTCTCACCCCCGGCCCATGTGGAGAAACCACCTAAGCCAAGATACCTAAGGCCGGGTCGTGGCAACACCACCTAAGCCATGCATGGAGACATCTACTGCAGCTGCAACAAAACCACCTAAGACTTGAATCAGGATGATGTGCTGCAGGTGGCCGGATTCCTTCAACTCTTCCAGCGTGGGATCATCTTCACAGGGAAGGACTTGGAGAAAACTGGTTGGATGGGGCAGGGTGTGTGTGTGTACATCTACCCCCTGTTTTCAGTAGGTTTTTAGTATGAAATGAAGCTTTCCACGGACCACAGTGGTGGTTTGGTTTCACTTTTGGAACACGGCATTTGAGCACCCAAATTTAAAGAGGGAGACAATCCCCAGGGAAGGTCTCAAATTGAATGCCTGAATTTGGAGGGAGTCAAAACCCTGGTGAGAGACTTGCAAGTTGAGCACCTGATTTTAAGGGGGAGCAGTTCCTGGGTGAAGGGTTTGTGGTCAAGCCCCTGATATTTAAGGGGAAACAAGTTTAAAGGAAAAGGAGAGAGAGAAGAAGGGGGTGAGATAGTGCAACTGTGACAGCAGCTGGATGCTCCTCCCCCTTTCTCTAGAGATAAGGAGAGTGAAAGAAGATAAAACCTGGAGAGAAAGAGAGAGAGAGCATCAGAAGAGATCATGTCAGCAGCAGAGAACTAAGTCGTGGTGATGCCAAGGAGGAGGAAGGCAGGGGGTAAAGGGGTGCACATGGGGAGGGAGCTGGACAGGAGGAGGCCCATGATGGGGCAGGGGCACTAAAGACCACAGTGAGGTTGAGGCATTGGACAGAGGCACTTGTAGGGAGAAGGATGGTTAGTGGGATACAAGGGATGAGGAGAAGGTTCCAGATGGACGTATTGAGAAGGGAGGAGGAGATGGAAACCAAGACTGTTTAAGTTGTGGCTTGGGAAATTCATTATGATTGAGTTTATGCAGTTCAGTCAATCAGACTAGATTGTGCAGGAGACCCCAAGGAGTGCCGGGGAGGTCATTTAGTGTCTCAATGAAAGGTGTCTATTAAACCAAGGTTGCTTCCTTGTAGAAATAAATTGATAGACCAAGATGGGAATGGGGAGAGAAAAAAAGAGGAAAAATAACCTATTTTTACATCTCCCAATAGCATCTGGAAACCTGACTGTACTTTCCAAGCGCTTAGTACAGTGCTCTGCACATAGTAAGCGCTCAATAAATGATTGAATGAATGAATGACTGGAGAATAAAGTATGAAATTACTTTCACGCTCTCTGAACATTATGGTCACTTCAAATCCATCACGTTATTAATTAAGGAATGCTGGATGCCACTACCTCAGATTTCAGGTATTCACTGATAGAATTTTCAAACTGTCAGTGTGAATTATATAAGGAGGCATTATGTCACCTTAAATAGTGTGAGGCGACAATGATGGATTCATTAAAGCATAATGTAAATGCATTATCTTCTTAGAAGAGTAAATGAAGGTTACTTCAAAGGGAGTTGTCAACCACAGAAAGAAGAGGGAATGAAGACACTTGCATTGAGCAGTATAAAAATCAGAAAACCGAGTCAGAATACATGCACTGATTTGTTGGGGTACAAGGTGGTGGGGTGATGAGTTTCCTGAGGATTCTTTTGTTGGTAGCCCCATTCGGGTGGGATTCCTTAGTAGGCTCATGGGAGTAGTGAATTTAGAGTTAAATTTCATCGGTACCACTTACCACTCATTTACATGTCTGGTGGTAAACCGAGTAATGTCCCACCATTTTCTGGTGATAGGGTCCTATATACTCGTATACTCTAGTAGTTAGTTCAGGCTGATTGGGGGCACAGCAGGGTCTGATGCTGAGAAGGCATACAGAAACACCGCATTCCGTGGCCACAGAAAAAGAATGTAGTTACTTTGCTCAAAGATTAGTTCTTTTTAACATAACCAACTATCAAGAAGATACCTGCCTCATATGAGGGAAAGAAAACTGAAGAGTTCGTCCACTAAATTGTAATCTCTTCAAGGGAAGGAATCTGGACTACATTTATATTGGATGGTACTCTCCCAGGTTCTTGGTACAGTACTCTGCACACAGTACGTGCTCAATAAATACCATTGTTACATTGATTTGAGGAAGAAACCAAGGAACAGAGCAAGACAGAGAAGCAGAGAGACGATCACACAGTGCACTCAGGCACAAACACATGTTTAATCAGGCCTGTCTAGAGTATATGAAGCACAGGCCTAGGAGTCAGAAGGTCATGGATTCTAATCCCGGCTTCACCGCTTTGCTATGTGGCCTTGGGCAAGTCACGTAACTTCTCTGTGCCTCAGTTCTCTCATCTGTAAAATGGGGATTAAGACTGTGGGCCCCATGCAGGACAAGGACCGTGTCCAACCTGAGTTGCTTTTATCCACCCCAGCACTTAGTACAGTTCCTGACACATAGTAAACACTTAACTACCACAACAGAGGCTCATTTAGATTGACATGCCCTATGTCTCTTTCTATATACACATATAAGCCCGCTGTTGGGTAGGGACCATCTCTATATGTTGCCAACTTGTACTTCCCAAGTGCTTAGTACAGTGCTCTGCACACAGTAAGCACTCAATAAATATGATTGAATGAATGAATAAATAATAATAATGGTATTAAGTGCTTACTATGTGCCAATCACCGTTCTAAGTGCTGAGGTAGATACAACGTAACCAGATTGTCCCACTTGGGGCTCACAGTCAACCCCCATTTTACAGTTGAGGTAACTGAGGCACAGAGAAGTTAAGTGGCTTGCGCAAGGCCACACAGCAGACAATGGGCAGAGCCAGGATTAGAACACATGTCCTCTGACTCCCAAGCCCGCACTCTTTCCACTAATCCACACTGCTTGCATGTGTGTGCCTGTGTGTCTGAGTGTGTGCACACACATGCATTGGTGTGTTGTGTATAGAGTGATCCTTTATACTAGAAGCTGCCAATCAATCAATGGCATTTATTGAACACTTATTATGTGCAGAGCACTGTACTAAGCATTTGGGAGAGTACAATGCAACGGCGTTAGCAGACACATTCCCTGCCTATAAAGGGCCAATTCACCTATGGGTGGGTGGGTACATACAAAGAATGTCCCCTGTTGTGCTGTCAAGTCTGTCCCTTGTTGTATTGCCTAGTTTCTTGTTTTCAGCATTTGGCACTATTTTCACTTCTGTCTCCTTGACTCACAGTCCTCCAGAAGCTTCACTTCTCTCCCACTACGCCCTGGCTTGTATGTTTTGCTCCTCTCCAGCCAACCTATTCTCTGTTCCTCGTTCTCATCTCTCTCACTGTCAACCTCTTGCTCACACCCTCCCTTCTATCTGGTATTCCCTCTCCCTTCCCATCTGGAAGAGCACTGCTCTTCCCATCAAAGACCTTCAAAATCACATCTCCTCCGGGAGACCTTCCCTGACTAATTTCTCATCTCACCACCCTATTTTCACCCACCACCACCACTCCAGGATCACCATGTCACCCACGCACTTGTGTGCTCACCTTCCAGCCCCTGTAGCGCTCCTGCATATACCTCTAAACTCTGTTGCTTCCTCCTCTGTGTAATTGATTATAGTGCCTGTCTTTCTAGATTTTAGATCCTTGAAGGTAAGGATCGTGTCTACTTATGTGCAGAAAGTAAGTGCTCAATAATTACTACTGACTGAAAAATACATTCTTTTAGAAATACGAAAAATTGTAATTATCTCTCCTGCCTATTATTTTATAGCCCTTGCTGCAGCCTTGATAATTTTGCAATTTCTGTGACTATGTTTTAACAAAAACAACAGAATTCTGCTCTATAAACCTACTAGGCAATGCTTGAAATAGGCACGTTGCTATTTGATTATTAATTCATCTTAAAGCTTTCTGTACTGCTCTTAGAAGCTTCAATAGCATGAAAAATGCTGCAATACATTTCTGCTGACTTTGAAGGAGAAAGTTATCCAGTATGTAATGTCAAAAATGTTTACATGCTGCCAACACCTCTATTTCCAACCTAAAATTGGATCACCATAAATATTTGACCAACTTCCAATGGAATATTTATGACAGTTTTCCACTGAGAAAAAAAATTGCAATCTTCATATAGCCTGCTATAAAAAACAGAACTTGGAAAATAAAGTATTTCCACTAAACTCTATGTCTCTGGTAGACTATATAATGTTTCTGTGCTGTTTTAAAAACTTTTATCATTCTGGCTGCAGAACTTCTGTGTGTATTATGTACATCTCTTTATCATGATAGTGACCAAGTCAATAAATAAATCAGTGATCGGATCTGGACTGTAATAATACTGAGTGCGTGTTCAGTGCTGTTTTCCAAAGCATATGTTTCCAGGGTTTATTAACCAGATGGCAACCAGAGAATATTAAATGTCACCAGCACTCCTGTTCATTGTATTTCCTGATCTCAGTGTTTGGTTTCCTGCAATGTAATCAAGGATGTGTTACTAAGGCCTTTGACGGAGGAGGATGCTAATGAAATTTAATAAGGCAAAGAAGTGGGTGGCTAATTTGGAGTTGATAGATGCCTCATAATGTTTAAAGACTCTCTGAGTGTTGTTGTTTTTTTAAAGTTTGGTCTATCCTTGAACTTTTCTCTATTACTAATTTATTACTCTATTTACTATTTATTACTCTATTACTCTATTTATTTTACTTGTACATATCTATTCTATTTATTTTATTTTGTTAGTATGTTTGGTTTTGTTCTCTGTCTCCCCCTTTTAGACTGTGAGCCCACTGTTGGGTAGGGACTGTCTCTATATGTTGCCAATTTGTACTTCCCAAGCGCTTAGTACAGTGCTCTGCACATAGTAAGCGCTCAATAAATACGATTGATGACGATGATAACTTTTCAAGGCCTGGTTAGAGTAGCCGAAGCTGTGAGAATCAGAGGCAGAGAAACCACATCGTGGGAGGAAGGAAGCCACGGGTGGACTGCTCTCATGCCCTGGGCAGTGGCGCATGTCGTGGGAGGCCAACAGGCCGAGGACCAGGACAGACATGCTTTAGGGGGCAGGAAATTTGTCTGCCACCATCTCAGATCACTGCCACCTTCTCCGACCATTGTCACCACTTCAGATCCTTGCCACTCCAGAGAACTCCATATTCCAGAAACTTGGGTCAAACCTCTTCTGCTCTCGTTTTCGTAGCCGTGCTCACAATTGAAGGGATGGGCTGAGAGTCGAAGCTGGGGCTCCTGGAAAATGTAGCCACTGAGTCAGGTTGGGAGGGTAGCAATCAATCAATCAATCAATCAATCATATTTATTGAGCGCTTACTATGTGCAGAGCACTGTACTAAGCGCTTGGGAAGTACAAATTGGCAACACATAGAGACAGTCCCTACCCAACAGTGGGCTCACAGTCTAAAAGGGGGAGACAGAGAACAGAACCAAACATACCAACAAAATAAAATAAATAGGATAGAAATGTACAAGTAAAATAAATAAATAAATAAATAAACAGAGTAATAAATATGTACAACCATATATACATATATACAGGT
Organism: Tachyglossus aculeatus; assembly: GCF_015852505.1. Taxonomy (NCBI): domain Eukaryota; kingdom Metazoa; phylum Chordata; class Mammalia; order Monotremata; family Tachyglossidae; genus Tachyglossus; species Tachyglossus aculeatus. The sequence continues at coordinate 45,077,104 of NC_052068.1, forward strand.
GCTGTGGGGAAGGGAAGGAGGTAAGATGGGGGGATGGAGAGGGGGACGAGGGGGAGAGGAGGGAAGGGGCTCAGTCAGTAGCAGGGAGGAGGAACACTAGAGGCCACAGATCTGATCATCTGCTATGCTATCCAGGATTCATTATGAGATTTTGAAAGTGTCCCTTAATCTCCCAGATATTTTAATTTCCCCACTAGAGACCCTGCAGAAAAACACCCGACACTTTCACAGGAGGTTTATAATAGTACATTAGTACAAAGGAATGGAGGTACTTGAATCCTAAAATTATTGGTCAGAACTTACCTAATTCATCACTAACGTCCAGGAGGGCTCTCCCTAAACTATTCCAGATGGACAATTCTTGACTTACAGATCTGTTGAAAGGAGATACGACACAGTGCCTTTCGTACCCTGTTCTATTGCCAGGATGAAAGATGTAATTTTTAAATAACAAAAATTCTTATTTCATCATTGCTTCCTTTGTCTTCACTAGGCAGCCCTGATTGACATGTGCCTGGTACTGTGCTCGGCTGAGGGCCCCTTCTAGACTGTGAGCCCGTTGTTGGGTAGGAACCGTCCCTATATGTTGTCGATTTGTAGTTTCATTCATTCATTCAGTCGTATTTATTGAGCGCTTACTGTGTGCAGAGCACTGTACTAAGCGCTTGGGAAGTACAAGTTGGCAACATATAGAGACGGTCCCTACCCAACAACGGGCTCACAGTCTAGAAGGGGGACTTTCCAAGCGCTTAGTACAGTGCTCTGCACACAGTAAGCGCTCAATAAATACGATTGAATGAATGAATGAAGCAGAGTGGCTCAGTGGAAAGAGCCCGGGCTTGGGAGTCAGAGGGCATGGGTTCCAATCCCGGCTCCGCCGCTTGTCAGCTGTGTGACTTTGGGCAAGTCACTTGACTTCTCTGGGCCTCAGTCCCCTCATCTGGAAAATGGGGATGAAGACTGTGAGCCCCCCGTGGGGCAACCTGATCGCCAGCGCTTAGAACAGTGCTTTGCACATAGTAAGCGCTTAACAAATGCCATCATCATCATTATCATTATTAAACGTAAAGGGCCACTTTATTCCTTCTGTTACTTAAAGGCATTCATGAACTTGAAAAAATGAATGACCCAAGTCATCAACAATCAACAAACTAAGGATTCAGATAGATTTTTTCTTGTACTGAGACCATCTACGGGGATATTTGTGTGAGTACATGCAGTATTTAATAAGAAAGAGCTTATCCTAGCAAATGAGTCCGGTTTAAAGAATCTGCAGCTCAGTTCGGCCCGCAGTCATGGTGATAGTAAGTGCTTGCCTGCCATCTAGTGTTAAAATACTAAGGTTCATCTTTATAATAATAATATAATAATATAATATAATAATATTATAATAATAATATTATATTATTATAATATAATAATATAATTAATAATATTATTAATAATAATAATGATGGCATTTTATTAAGCGCTTACTATGTGCAAAGCACTGTTCTAAGCGCTGGGAAAGGTACAAGGTGATCAGGTTGTCCGTCAGGGGGCTCACAGTCTTCATCCCCATTTTACAGATGAGAGAACTGAGGCCCAGAGAAGTGAAGTGACTTGCCCAAAGTCACACAGCCGACAAGTGGCGGAGCCGGGATTTGAACCCATGACCTCTGACTCCGGGCTCTTTCCACTGAGCCACGCTGCTTCTAGTCCGAAGATAAATTCTGCAGCTCAAGTGTCAGGGCAACTAAGTTTTATCTTCAATCACTAAAGTCAACATCAAATATAAACCAGATTGGGGGAGGTGGGCATTTAATCTCGGTAAGAGGCTTTGTGTAAAGCAATGTATATGGTGTGTGCCTCCCACAGCCTAACTGTGTGTATCCCTTGAGGTTCAATTCTGGGTCCCCTTCTCCTTTCCCTTTCCCCAGACTCCAGTGGGGAGCTTATGATGGCTCTAACTACCACCGCTATGTAGATGACTCTCAGATTTACCTCACTGACCACAGTTTTTCACACCCTCCATAATCTCTGGTTTCCTCTTGCCACCATGCAAGATCACCTCAAGCTCAATCTGTCAAAACAATGAATTCATCTTCCTGCCAAAATCAATCAATCAATCGTATTTATTGAGCGCTTACTGTGTGCAGAGCACTGTACTAAGCACTTGGGAAGTACAAGTTGGCAACATATAGAGACAGTCCCTACCCAACAGCAGGCTCACAGTCTAGAAGGGGGAGACAGAGAACAAAACCAAACATAGTAACAAAATAAAATAAATAGAATAGATATGTACAAGTAAAATAAATAAGTAGAGTAATAAATATGTACAAACATATATACATCATTGCCTCCCATCACAGTTGACAAGGCCATCATCCTCCCCATCGTAAAGTCTTAGCATTATCTTTGACTTCTCTCTTTCAACCCCTATAATTCAGTCTATAACCAAATCCTGTACATTTTTCAATCAATCAAGGGTATTCACTGTGGGCAGAGCACTGTTCTAAGCACTTGGGAGAGTATAATAGAGTTGGTAGACATGATCCCTGTCCACAAGGACTTTATAATCTAGGGGGGAAGAAAGACATTAAAAGAAATTACAGATAGGGGAAGTAGCAGACTACAAGGGTATGTACCTAAGTGCTGTGGGCAGGGGGGCAGGAGGGATATCAGAGTGTATATACGTATATATACATGTATATATATATATGTATATATATAATATATATATATGTGTGTGTGTGTGTGTTTGTGTTCGTACATATTTATTACTCTATTTATTTTACTTGTACATATCTATTCTATTTATTTTATTTTGTTAGTATGTTTGGTTTTGTTCTCTGTATCCCCCTTCTAGACTGTGAGCCCACTGTTGGGTAGGGACCGTCTCTATATGTTGCCAACTTGTACTTCCCAAGTGCTTAGTACAGTGCTCTGCACACAGTAAGCGCTCAATAAATACAATTGATTGATTGATTGATTGATTGATTAAAGAGTAGAGACTCAAGTATTTAGGTGATTCAGAAGGGAAGACTATTAGAGTGGGGAAATGAAGGGTTATTCTGGAAAGACCTCTTGGAGGATATAATTTATTTATTATGGTATTCGTTAAGCACTTCCTATATGTCAAGCACTGTTCTAAATGCTGGGGTAGAAAAAAGTCAATCACTCTGGATGCAGTCCCTGAACCACATAGGGCTCCCAGTCTAAGTAGGAGGAAAGACAGGTATTGAATCCCCATTTTACAGTTAAGGAAACTGAGGCACAGATCATCATCAATCGTATTTATTGAGCGCTTACTGTGTGCAGAGCACTGTTCTAAGCGCTTGGGAAGTACAAATTGGCAACATATAGAGACGGTCCCTACCCAACAGTGGGCTTGCAGTCTAAAAGGGGGAGACAAAACCAAACATACTAACAAAATAAAATAAATAGGATATGTACAAGTAAAATAAATAAATAAATAGAGTAATAAATATGTACAAACATATATACAGGTGCTGTGGGGAAGGGAAGGAGGTAAGATGGGGGGATGGAGAGGGGGACGAGGGGGAGAGGAAGGAAGGGGCTCAGTCTGGGAAGGCCTCCTGGAGGAGGTGAGCTCTCAGTAGGGCCTTGAAACACTATTCTAAGCACTGGGGAGGTTACAAGGTGATCAGGTTGCCCCACGGGGGGCTCACAGTCTTAATCCCCATTTTACAGATGAGGTAACTGAGGCCCAGAGAAGTGAAGTGACTTGCCCAAAGTCACACAGCTGACAATTGGCAGAGCCAGGATTTGAACCCATGGCCTCTGACTCCAAAGCCCGTGCTCTTTTCCACTGAGCCACGCTGCTTCCCTACAGCAGACAAACGGCAGAGCCGGGATCAGACCCCGTGTCCTCCGCCTCCCAAGCGCGGGCTCTTTCCACTAACCCCCCGCCGAGCTCTCCGCAGCGCTCCGCACACAGTAAGCCCTCAATAAATCCGACCGGCGGCTCTGTACCCGGTAGGCGCTCAATAAATACGACTCGTCGATGTTAAGAGATTTGCACAAGGTTACGGAGCAAGCAATTGGAAGAGCTGGGATTAGAACCAAGGTCCTCCTACTCCCGGGTCCATGCTACTTCTGTATATATGATTTTAGTAGAGCTTCAAAGATGGGGAGAGTGGTAGTCTGTTGGATATGAAGAGGAGGAGGGTCCAGGCCAAAGAGCGGATTTGGGTAAGGGGTCAATGGCGAGAAAGACAAGATCGAGGTACTGTGAGTGGGTTGGTGTTAGATGAATGACGTTTGTGGACTGGGTCATAGTAGGAGATCAGCCAGGTAAAGTAAAAGTGGATAGATCTGTACTTTTTGGCATTAGGCATTTACCCCACCCCACTTATCTACATATCCATAAATTATTTATCTTAATGTCGGTCTCCCCCTCTAAATTGTAAGCTTGTTGTGGACAGGAAATGTGCCTATCAACTCGAATGTATTGTACTCTCCCAAGCTCTTAGTACAGAGCTCTCTGCACACAGTAAGCACTGAATGACTATTATTGATTGATTGATTGGAGGGGGAGAACTAATTAAGTGCCTTAATGTCAATGTAAGAGTTTCTGTTTGATGCAAGTATGGATGGGCAACAACTGGAGGTTTCTGAGGAGTGGGGAGATAGGAAGAAGTGGGTTGGTCAGCTAGAAGGCTCGCTTCAAAGCCCTACTGAGAGCTCACCTCCTCCAGGAGGCCTTCCCAGACTGAGCCCCCCATTTTCCTCCTCCCCTCCCCATCGCCCCCACTCCCTCCCTCTGCTTTACCCCCATACCCTCCCCACAGAACTTGTGTATATTTGTACATATTTATTACTCTATTTTATTAATGATGTTTTAATATAACATAATTATAATTCTGTTTATTCTGATGTATTGACACCTGTCTACTTGTTTTGTTGTCTGTCTCCCCCATGTAGACTGTGAGCCCGTTGTTGGGTAGGGACCGTCTCTATATGTTGCCGACTTATACTTCCCAAGCACTTAGTACAGTGCTCTGCACACAGTAAGCGCTCAATAAATATGATTGAATGAATGAATGAATATGGTCGGTTTTTCCTCAATATCATATTCAGAATCTTCCTTATTCTCTTCATTCAAAGCTAAACACATTAGTTGAGTTTCTCTTTGGCCTCTTTGCCTCCAATCTCTCCCATGCACAGGCCATACTCTGCTGCCCATATCATTTTTCTAAAACATCATTCTGCACTCATCTCCCTACTCCTCAAAAAACATCCAGTGGTTACTCATTCTTGTCAACATCAAGGAGAAACTCCTGGCATTGGCTTTAAGGCATTCAATCGATAAAGTCGAATTTTTTTTTTTTATTTTTTTTAACTGCTTTCCTTATCACAGGCGCTGTACTACATGCTGGGATAGATACAAGCTACAAAGGTTGGACACAGTCCGTGTTCCACGTCGGGCTCACAGTCTAAGTAGGAGGAAATACAGGTATTGAAGCCTCATCATCATCATCAATCGTATTTATTGAGCGCTTACTATGTGCAGAGCACTGTACTAAGTGCTTGGGAAGTACAAATTGGCAACATATATTGGTAGGAGGGCGTGAGCAAGAAATTGGTGACAAAAGAGATGAGAATGAAGCCTCATTTTACAGATGAGGGAACTGAGGCACAGAAAAGTTAAGTGACTTGCCCAAGGTCACACAGCTGACAAGTGGCGGAGTCAGGATTAGAACCCACAACCTCTGACTCCCAAGCCCAGGGCTCTTGCCACTGAGCTGCGCTGCTTCTCACCCTGTCAGGAGCTTACAGTGTCAATCTACAGTCCATCATCATCATCAATCATATTTATTGAGCGCTTACTACGTGCAGAGCACTGTACTAAGTGCTTGGGAAGTACAAATTGGCAACACATAGAGACAGTCCCTACCCAACAGTGGGCTCACAGTCTAAAAGGGGGAGACAGAGAACAAAACCAAACATACTAACAAAATAAAATAAATAGGATAGATATGTACAAGTAAAATAAATAAATAAAGGCTCTCTCCTCTACCATTACATTCCAATTTACACTCATCTCTCTTGCTCAGGGTGACCTACTCAATGAACTTCATTCTCATCTCTCTTGTCACCAATTTCTTGCTCACGCCCTCCTACCTAAAACTCCTTCCCCTTTCAAATCCATCAGAGAGCAGCTGCTACCATTTTCAAAGCCCTTCGGAAATCAGACTCTTCCAGGAGGTCTTCCCCAGTTAATATATAATCTCCCTTGCTTATATTGTATTAACTGCCTCTTCAGTCAGTACTGCTGGGCCACTTAAGTACTCATAATTTCCCATAGTACTTTTGTGGATATCTTACATACCCCAATACTTATGCACATACTTATAATCATGTACTTAGTCCCCTCTCCTGTTTCTTCTGTCAGCAATACATTTTAATATCTGTCTCCTTTGCTTGATTATAGGTTCCTTGTGGATAGGGATCACGTCCCCTAATTCTATTGTAGTAGTGATAATAATAATAATAACGGTATTTGTTAAGCACTTACTATGTGCCAGGCACTGTACTTAGAGCCGAGGTGAATACAGCGTGGCTCAGTGGAAAGAGCCCGGGCTTTGGAGTCAGAGGTCGGGGGTTCAAATCCCGGCTCCGCCACTTGTCAGCTGTGTGACTTTGGGCATGTCACTTAACTTCTCTGGGCCTCAGTTCCCTCATCTGTAAAATGGGGATTAAGCCTGTGAGCCCCACGTGGGACAACCTGATTACCTTGTATCTACCCCAGCGCTTAGAACAGTGCTTGGCACATAGTAAGCGCTTAACAAATACCAACATTATTATTATTATTATTACAAGGAAATCAGATTGAACACGGTACCTGTCCCACGTGGGGCTCAGTCTCAATCCCCATTTTACAGATGAGGTAACAGGTACAAACTAAAGTGACTTGCCCAAGGTCATGCTGCAGACAGGTGGTGGAGCTAAGATTAGAACCCAGGCCCTTACTCTTATCTGCTACACTTTGCTGCTCCTCAAGCTCTCAGTACAGTGCTCCGCACACAGTAGGTGTTTGATAAATACTGTTGATTGATTGAAATTCCCTAAAGAAATAGAAGGAAAAAGGAACATTTCCAGTATAAGGTTAGAGAGTCTTACCTATGGATTAAACTGGCAGATGGGGGGAGTTCCCTGCCCTTGAAATTGCATTATGGTGTCAGCATACTGATAATAATAACTACTATGGTACTTGTTAAGAGCTTACTAGCTGCTCTTCTGCAAGTAGGAGAAACTAGAGCTTGCTCTCCAGATTTGACTGTAAAGAGTTTGGGGACGACAGTTTTCTGTTACCGTTGGCAGATTGCAGTTCATTCATTCAGTTGCATTTATTGATCGCTCATTGGGTGTAAGGCCCTGTGGTAAGTGCTTGGAGGGGTGCACAATAACAAACAGACACATTCCCTGCCCACAATGAGCTTCTAGTGTAGAGGGGGAGGCGGACATTAAGACACATAAATTACAGATAGGTATAAAAGATACACAGTCATAGGAGTGATAATAATAATGGCATTTGTTATATGTATATATGTTTGTACATATTTATTACTCTATTTATTTTACTTGTACATATCTATTCTATTTATTTTATTTTGTTAATATGTTTGGTTTTGTTCTCTGTCTCCCCCTTCTAGACTGTGAGCCCACTGTTGGGTAGGGACTGTCTCTATATGTTGCCAGCTTGTACTTCCCAAGCGCTTAGTACAGTGCTCTGCACACAGTAAGCGCTCAATAAATACAATTGACTGATTGATTGATTGCCAAACACTGTTCCAAGCGCTGGAGTAGATACAAGTTAAGCAGGTTGGACACAGTTCCTGTCCCCCATGGGACTCACACTCTTAATCCCCATTTTACAGCTGAGGTAACTGAGGTCCAGAGAAGTTAAGTGACTTGCCCTAGGTCACATAAAAAGCATGTGGCTTCTAGACTGTGAGCCCACTGTTGGGTAGGGACCGTCTCTATGTGTTGCCAACTTGTACTTCCCAAGCGCTTAGTACAGTGCTCTGCACACAGTAAGCGCTCAATAAATACGATTGAATGGATGGATGAATGTGGCAGAGCCGGGATTAGAACCCAGGTCCTTCTGATTCCTAGGCTCATGCTCTATCCACTAAGCCACGCTGCTTCTGAACTGAGGGATTGGAAAAAATAAAAGTATCTGTGGCCAACAATAGAACCAAAGAGACTAGAAGGAGCGAACATTTCTCCCCACTCATAAATTAAGGCTAGCTTCCTGTGGTGGAAGGGAGGCCGGAGGAGGAGGGAGGAAGTGGAGGAGGATGAGGTGGAACACCCTCAGGGATATTACACTCCATTTAACCCCTAATGTTATTAATATTAATAATAATGATAATAATTGAAGAATTATTTAATTTGTTCATCACCTACTATGTGTCAAGCACCGTTCTACAAACTTGGGTAGATACAAGTCAATCAGGTTGGACGTAGTCCCTGACCCACATGGGGCGCACAGTTTGAGTAGGATGGAGAACAGGCATTGAATCCATGTTTTACAGATGAAGTAATTGAGACACAGAGAAGTTAAGTGACTTGCCCAAGGTCACCCAGCAGGCAAGCGACAGACTGGGATTAGAACCTAGATCCTCCGATCAACAGGCCCATCTTCTTTCCACTAGGCCATACTGCTTCTCAAAACTGAGTTTTGAGCTGAATCTTGGAGTACCTTAGGAATGTTTTCAAAGTATTTGATTACTACATGTGCTGTGACTAGAATTAAATCGAACAAACATCGTTAAGGCCCAAGTGCTTATCGAAACATTTATTGAAATGACCGAATGTTTACTGAAGTAAACCACTTGGTAATCCTGGTGTAATCCATTCAGTAGTAGTTAAACCTCAATTTTTAAGATTGAATTGACATTTATTTAAGAATCAGGGCACTGTTCAATCGAAAAGCTCATTTAGGACATTGTATTAGTCTTCCTTTAGGAGGGACCACCACAACCAATGGATTATGCCCTGTCCAAAGGGATGGGGAGTCCAAAGCTGAGCTGCAATCTTAGTGACTCCAGCTTTGAGTCTCCCCCTGCTCCATCCCAGCTCCCCAACACACACACACACACACACACACACACACACACACACACACACACACACACACACACACACACACACACACACACACAGAGAGAGGAGAGATGGGCCTCCCTCATCACTCCCTTTAGTGCCTCTAACCTATCTAGGATACCTGGGATCCAAGCTCTAGGTTGCAGCCCTTGCAGGGCTTTAATTTAGTTAATTAATTAATTAATTATGGTATTTGGTAAGCGCTTCCTATGTGCCAAGCACTGTCCTAAGCGCTGGGGTATTAGGTGATCAGGTTGTCCCACGTAGGGCTCACAGTCTTAATCCCCATTTTACATCATCATCATCAATCGTATTTATTGAGCGCTTACTATGTGCAGAGCACTGTACTAAGTGCTTGGGAAGTACAAACTGGCAACATATAGAGACAGTCCCTACCCAACAGTGGGCTCACAGTCTAAAGATGAGGTAATTGAGGCACACAGAAGTGAAGTGGCTTGCCCAAGGTCACACAGCAGACAAATGGCAGAACCAGGATTAGAACCCACAACCTCTGACTCCCAAGCCCGGGCTCTTGCCACTGAGTCACTCTGCTTCTCTTGTACAATGAGTGTACAAATTTACACTCTTGGTATTCAGCTTCTGCACATCCCATCTAAGAATGCCACTGGGCTGGGCCTTATATAAGACAAGTTTAATGACATGACCAATAATTGCCTCTCTCTCCCCCTCATCCCCCTCTCCATCCCCCTCATCTTACCTCCTTCCCTTCCCCACAGCACCTGTATATATGTTTGTACATATTTATTACTCTATTTATTTATTTTACTTGTACATATCTATTCTATTTATTTTATTTTGTTAGTATGTTTGGTTTTGTTCTCTGTCTCCTCCTTCTAGACTGTGAGCCCACTGTTGGGTAGGGACCGTCTCTATATGTTCCAACTTGTACTTCCCAAGCGCTTAGTACAGTGCTCTGCACACAGTAAGCGCTCAATAAATACGATTGATTGATTGATTGATTGCCTATCCCTCGAATGGCAGATCCTGACCGTCGGTTTTAAGACGATCAACTCTCATTCATTCATTCATTCAATCGTATTTATTGAGCACTTACTGTGTGCGGAGCACTGTACTAAGCGCTTAGGAAGTACAAATCGGCAACATATAGAGACGGTCCCTACCCAATAACGGGCTCACAGTCTAGAAGGTTGAGACAGACAACAAAACAAAACATGTGGACAGGTGTCAAGTCGTCAGAACAAATAGAATTAAAGCTAAATGCACATCATTAACAAAATAAATAGAATAGTAAATATGTACAAGTAAAATAAATAGAGTAATAAATCTGTACGAACATATATACAGGTCCTGTGGGGAGGGGAAGGAGGTAGGGCGGGGGGATGGGGAGGAGGAGAGGAAAAAGAGAGCTCAGTCTACTAAATGCCACCGTAAAGGCTTTCATGGTGCAAGGAGATGCAGCCAAAATAATAATAATAAAAATAATAATGTTGGTATTTGTTAAGCGCTTACTATGTGCCAAGCACTGTTCTAAGCACTGGGGTGGATACAAAGTTATTAGGTTCTCCCACATGGGGCTCACAGTCTTAATCCCCATTTTACAGATGAGGTAACTGAGGCACAGAGAAGTGAAGTGACTGGCCCAAAGTCACACAGCTGACAAGTGGCAGAGCCGGGATTAGAACTCATGACCTCTGACTCCCAAGCCTGGGCTCTTTCCACAGTAATATTTATTACTCTATTTATTTATTTATTTATTTTACTTGTACATATCTATTCTATTTATTTTATTTTGTTAGTATGTTTGGTTTGTTTTTTCTCCGTCTCCCCCTTTTAGACTGTGAGCCCAATGTTGGGTAGGGACTGTCTCTATATGTTGCCAATTTGTACTTCCCAAGCGCTTAGTACAGTGCTCTGCACATAGTAAGCGCTCAATAAATATGATTGATTGATTGATTGATTGATTGATTTCCACTAAGCCACGCTGAGAAGCAGCGTGGCTTAGTGGAAATAAAGAAATAGACTCCCACAGTTCCACCCACAGTGGATGCTCGGTGGGAAGAAGCGTCTACTTGGCCTAACCACTCTAGCCATGCTGTTTCTATTGGAATCTCCCGTCTGCTCCGTCAGTCAGTCAGTCAATCGTTTCTATTGAGGGCTTACTGTGTTCACAGCACTTAGTCCAGTGCTCAGCACACAATAAAGCACTCAGTAAATACCACTGAGTGAGTGGCTGCGCTCTGCTCCTGAAGTGAATGGATCGTTTCCCTGAACGAGCAGCCAGGGCCCTGAACGCTTAATAAATACCACTGACTGACGGATTGTCTGATTCTGTCGGCCCCCCCAATACCCAATGGTGGTGGCTTTAAAACAAACAAACCAACCATGGTACCTTTTAAATGCTTGCTACGTGCTAGGCACTGTTGTAAGCACTGGAGTGAATACAAGCCAACGAGGTTGTGCTCTGTCCCTGTCCCACAGTGGGGCTCATAAGCATTCATTTCCATTTTCCAGATCATCATCATCAATCGTATTTATTGAGCGCTTACTATGTGCAGAGCACTGTACTAAGCGCTTGGGAAGTACAAATTGGCAACATATAGATACAGTCCCTACCCAACAGTGGGCTCACAGTCTAAAAGGGGGAGACAGAGAACAGAACCAAACATACTAACAAAATGAAATAAATAGAATAGATAGGTACAAGTAAAATAAATAAATAAATAGAGTAATAAATATGTACAAACATATATACATATATACAGGTGCTGTGGGGAAGGGAAGGAGGTAAGATGGGGGGGATGCAGAGGGTGACGAGGGAATCTGTCCCCTGCCCACAAGGAGTTTATATATCTATAGATAGATATATATAGATGATAGATAGATAGATAGATATATGTCTGTACATATTTATTACTCTATTTATTTGTTTGTTTTACTTATACATATCTGTTCTATTTATTTTATTTTGTTAATATGTTTGGTTTTGTTCTCTGTCTCCCCCTTCTAGACTGTGAGCCCACTGTTGGGTAGGGACTGTCTCTATATGTTGCCAACTTGTACTTCCCAAGTGCTTAGTACAGTGCTCTGCACACAGTAAGCGCTCAATAAATACGATTGATTGATTGATTGATTAAAAAAAAAAAAAAACCCAGGTAATGGTTGGGGAGAAACTACAGGGATAACCTGAATTTGGACACACACAGAAGATAACCCCATATTCCCTACCCCTGACACACTCCTTCACCCTCCCTCACAAATAGTGGGATAAAGCCAATGATCTCTGTGCAATCTTGTGTTTGTGTGAATGTACACAAAGTGTCTATCAACTCTGTTGAACTGTGCTCTCCCAAGCATTTAGTACAGTGCTCTGCACACAGTAAGCACTCAACAGATTCCACTGATTGATTACACCAAATCTTTTCCTGAATGGGAAGCAGGCACCCCACAACCCGGGTAAGTGACCTGTGAGAATAACTCCGTGCCCCCATGAATTTTTTGACTTTGTATCTGCCTGAGTACTTAGTGCAATACTGGCATAGAGTAAGCGCTTAAATACCACTATTGGCATTATTCCGTTAAGGAAATTAACCGTCACACTGTTCCCTAGTGGGTAATTTTTATGGCATTTGGTAAGTGCCTATTGTGTGCCAGGCACTGTGTTAAGCACTGGGGTAGAGACAAGCCAATCAGATTGGATGCAGTCTCTGTCCCACACGGGACTCACGATCCTCATCCCCATTTTACAGATGAGGTAACTGAGGCATAGAAAAGTGAAGTGATTTTCCCAAGGTCAAACAGCAGACATGCGGTGGAGCCGGGATAATTTGTTCATTTGCTTCCCTCATTAAATCGATCAATCCGTCAAGGATATTTATTGAGCCTTTACAGTGAGTAGACCACTGGACTCTGTGAACTTGCCTCACGACTTGGTCTATTTCAACCTGATCTTTTGGCTCCTTCCTCCTCCTCCCTCTAGACTGTAAGCGTGTTGTGGGTAGGGGATGTGTCTGTTTCTTTTTCTATTGTACTCTCCCAAGAGCTTAGTGCAGTGCTCTGCACACGGTAAGCGCTCAATAAATATGACTGTCACCCCCCCGTTATTTTTATTTTTATAGTCTTGGTTATGTGTCAAGCCCCGTCACAGCACCAGAGAGGACTGTAAAGATCTGCCCATAGATTCTTCTCCTTCTCCCACGTTGGACGGGAAGCTCCTTGAGGGCAGGAACCCGTGTCTCGCTTCTGGCGGAGTCTCCCGAGTTTAGCATAGTATTCCCGTGAACACGTGGGCTTGCTTTTTCTCAGCAACCCCTCTGACCAGGGGAACTGTTCGCCCGCTATTCATCCTCATTCCTCTCCCATTACAATCCGGCTTGCACACTGACTCCTCTAATGCCAACCTAAGCCCTGTGCTTCACTTTCACCTCTCTCACTGTCAATCCTCTGCTGTAGCTCTCCCTTCTATCTGAAACTCCCTCCCCCTTCTTTCGCAGTCAACCACTGCTCTTGGCATCTTCAAAGCCCTTCTAAAGTACCGTCTTCTCTAGGAAGCCCACCCTAACTAATCTCTCATCTCCCCACCAATTTACCACCCCGTAGAGCCACTTCAAGACTTCTGCCTCACTTGTGCACTTGAGTCCACTCACTACGCACTTAGGTACTTATCCCACTTCCTGCCATTCATAATAATAACAATGGTACTTTGGCACATTTCTTTAAACTCTGCGGCTTCTCCCTACCTGCAATTTATTTTAGTGTCTGACTCCCCTACTAGATTGTAAATTCTTGGGCTCTGGGATGCAAGAGTTTTATATGGTGGTCCACAGGACTCATCGTTCACCCCACAAGGGTACCTCCACCTCCTGAAGCTCCCCAATTCCCACCCGTTCACCCCTGTTCTCAGAATCAGAAGTTGTTTCCCGTGACCTTAGATATCCGATCAAACATCCTCTGCCAAATAATAATAATAATGGCATTTATTAAGCTGGGAAGGTGATAACCAGGTTTATTTTATTTATTTTAGTATCTGACTCCCCTACTAGATTGTAAATTCTTCGAGAGCAAGGATCCCGTTTACTAACTCTACTGTACTCTCCCAACCACTTAGTATAACACTCTTCACAGAGTAAGGGCTCAATAAATACCATTGATTGATTGATTGACTGGTGCCTTTCAAGGAGATTAAAAATCTTAGCTATCATTGCCGGGGGAAACAGCAGCACTGCTAGATAGTCCAGACTCCTTTACTAAATCACAATAGCTTTCGCTTTACTTGAAGGATGATAACCTGCTTGCTTATTTGTGCTTCAGATTCCTTGTGGGCCTCTTTCATGTGAAGAAATGATTTACAGTTAAGTAGGGGAATTTTGCATGAATTCCCCTCAAGTAGCCTCTGCAGTGCAGGGGAAGGCAGAATCAAATCAAGGAATATAATCAGATAATTTTCACTGTACTTCCCCTTCTCCAAGCATCTCCAACTCCACAGTCCCCTTTCCAGAACTTCCTTTAAAGTGCTGCTGCCCTGTGGGACCACTGCCTGTTCAGAGTAAGTAGAGGGTGAAGTAAGGGAGGAGGGAGGTTGGGAGAGACTCAGCCCACACCTCCATGGACTTGCCAGCTTTCCATCTGAACAACAGAAAGGGCTCCGCTAGACTGGAAGCTCCCTGAGAGTTGGGATTGTGTCTAATCCCGGTTCCACCACTTGTCTGCTGTGTAACCTTGGGAAAGTCACTTAACTTCTCTGTACCTCAGTTACCTCATCTGGAAAATGAGGATTAAGACTGTGAGCCCCACATGGGCAACCTGAAAACCTTGTATCATTCCAGTGCTCGGCACACAGTAAGCACTTAACAAAATACCATCATTATTATTATTACCAACTGTATTATACTCTCCCAAGAGCTTAATACAGTACTCTAATAGTAATAATAATGGTATTTGTTAAGCACTTACTATGTACAAAGCACTGTTCTAAGCATTGGGGGGGATACAAGGTGATTAGGTTGTCCCACGTGGGGCTCACAGACAATCCCTATTTTACAGATGAGGTAACTGAGGCACAGAGAAGTTAAGTGACTTGCCCAAAATCACACAGCAGACAAGTGGTGGAGCTGGGATAGAACCCATAGCCTCTGACTCCCAAGCCCGGGCTCTTTCCACTGAGCCATGCTGCTTCTCTATAATAATAATGATGGTATTTGTTAAGCGCTTACTATGTGCGAAGCACTGTTATAAGCGCTGGGGGGATACAAGGTGATCAGGTTGTCCCACATGGGGCTCACACTCTTAATCCCCATTTTACAGATGAGGTAACAGGCACAGAGAAGTTAAGTGACTTGCCCAAAGTCACACAGCTGACAAGTGGCGGAGCCAGGATTAGAACCCATGACCTCTGACTCCCAAGCTGGTGCTCTTTCCACTGAGCCACGCTGCTTCTCTACACAAAGTAACCACTCAATAAATACCAGTGATTAATTGAAAGTGGAGTGAATAATAGAAACCATCTTCCTCAAGAGCAAATTGTTCTATGGCTAACATGGCTCTAACAGTTGGCTCCTATGTTCCTACTGGAGAGAAGTTGTCTTTTCACCTTGATGCTACAATACATAGAAACATTTTGCTTATAAGTGGCCACGTTTGAATAGAAATTGAGGCTATGCCTAATATACCCATTGTTCCTGTTATCTTTTGTTTTGATTAATAGATAAAGGGATTCTTCTACTTCCAGTCCCAACTGGCCTCCCTTTACTCTTAGGTAAACTTGTTGTGGGCAGGGAAGGTGTTTACCAACTCTGTTGTACTGTACTCTCCTAAATTAGTACAGTGCACAGCACTTAGTACAGCGCCTGACACATAGTAAGTGCTTAACAAATGTCATTATTATTATTATTAAATGTTTAGTACAGTGTTCTGTACACCATAAGTACTCAGTAATACTATTGATGAGGAACATAGGGTATAGGGCAGAGCAAATGCATCATGTAGCAGTATCATACCATCTGTATTTTACTGATTCAGAGACTTTCAGTGCCTTTTGATATGTGGATGTTGAACAGAAAATCAAAAGCAGCTAGTCCAAAATTACTCCTGTAAAGTACACTCCAAAGTCTTACTTTGTCTCATTCTCTGCTCAAGGCACCTCCTTTATTTAAAAAAAAAACATTTAGACTCCAGGTAGAAATAGAGATGTGGCACTGTTGTCAATTACTTAAAAAAAAAAAAAATCTTTCATTTCTCCTTACAACTCCATTTGAAGAGAATTCTCTCCTCAGGAGCCGGCCAGGGCGTCTTTGAATGCAACCTCTAATGGAGCAGTAAATACTCCTGTTGATAGAAATACAGCCTGTGCTTAGGGACATTTTTATCCAGATCCTCAAAATGATGATCTTTTTACACATTCAAGTGGAACAGAGAAGGAAGGAAAGTGTCAGTGAGCGAGAGGAGGAAGGAAGAAAGGAATCTAGAAAGAAAGAAAGAAACAAGGAGGGAGACAGGGAGAGAGGGGAGAAGGGGGAGAAAGAAAAAGAGAGAAAGAAACAAATATTTAATCTATTGTCTCTTTGAAGCTGTAGATGTGTGGTACAGACTAAGGCTTCACTGCAACACCTCCCTGATTCTCTACATGAGGCGGGGGACCAGGTTAAAGGAAACCCAAGCAGCCCAATCAGATGTTTTGAGCTATGAGGAGACTTGAGGATACCCAAACTGGCCAAGGTTTCAGGTGGCCTTGGGAAGCCTGCTGCAGTCTGGTCAAGGTTGCACTGGTTCCTAGTTTTGGAGTTTCCCTCCTTGAGGACCCTGAAATGAGAAGAGAAATAGCCAGGGCCAGATTCTCCAAGGCCAAACCACTTCAGTGAACACGTGGGCTGGAGCAGCTTGGTTTACAGACTGCCTCTGAGGAGGCTAAGGGGATCAGCCAGCGAGGCATGGTAGTCCTGAGATGCTGACGTCTGTACTATCTTCGATTTAAGACCATGGAGATAAAGTTGCACCCTGAAAAACCTAAAGAAATTAAATGACTGGCCACATGTGAACACCTCTGAGCCATGGTGAAAGATCAAGTCGTGAACATGGTGTGTCTCACATCTGCCTTTGTATCAGTTAATCGATGGAATTTATCGAGCATCTTCTGTGTGTAGGAGCACTTTACCGAGGACTTGGAAGAGTACAATACAGTTAGCAGATATCATCCCTACCAAAATCTAGTAGTAGTAGTCTTTATTAAGTGTTTACTGTATACAGAGCACTGTCCTAAGCACTGGGAAAGAATACATAGGAAAGAATTAGACATGGTCCCTGTCCCTTGGGTGGGGTTTACAATCTACAAAGTGAAAGGAGCACTAAAATAATTTACAGATTGCAGGAAAAAGAGAGAGTGGATATCATAAATAGGCACTGCATATATGTTAGAGCTTAAGAATTAGAATAACGTGAAGTAAAGCTGCAAAACTCTGTTTAAATATGTCTGAGATAGCATTTAATGCAGTAACTGCTAGCAAATTTTTTTTTTACTCAGGGAAATCTACCTGAAAAGCATGCAAAAGGAATTTTAGATTTAAACCACAAAATATAGAAATAGATCTACAAACCCCGACTTCCCTAACCTTCTTTCCCATATGCCTGAATAGGTGATTAGCCCCTTTGTCTATGAGGAAATGTAGTTTCTCTATTTCTTCCCCACAGTTCCCTTCCAAACTTCTAACAGGATTGGATGTTTTGAAATTGTTAAGTGTTCAACACTAAGTGCTCAATAAATATCATTAATGATGATGATTGGGAAGTTACTGTTTGCAGAGCACTATACTAAGTGCTTGGAAGATTACAATACAACAGAGTTGGAAGACATATTCCCTATCCACAGTGAACTTACAGTCTAGAGAAGGAGACAGATATTAGCATAAATAAATCACGGATATGTATTAAGTGCTGTGGGGCTGAGAGTATGGTGAACACAAAGTGCCGGAAGGTTAGAGATCCAAGTGCATAGGTGACACAGAAGGACAAGGGAATCGAAGAAAGAGGATTTAATTAGGGAAGGCTTCTTGGAGAAGAAATGACCTTAATACAATGTGTTACAGTCTAGCAAGGATCCCCATTGCTTCCCACCAGCTCAAACTTTCATAATAGGAGGGAAAGGATTGGAGAAGCAGTATGGCCTAGTGTAAAATCATGAGAGACAGGGGACTTGGATTCTAATCCTAGTTCTGACACTTGCCTGCTACAAGTCACTTGACTTCTCTTTGCCTTAGCTTCCTCATCTGTAAAATGGGCAATAAGACAGACAGTCCCATGAGGAACATGGACTGTGTCCAACTTGATTAGCTTGTGTCTAGCCTAGCACTCAGTACAGTGCCTGGCACATTGTAAGCACTTAAATACCATAAACACAAAAAATACCTGTTTTCCCTAGCCCTTAGACGATGAATCCCATGTGGGGCAAGGATGGTAACCAACCTGATAATCTTATATCTACCCCAGTACTTAGTAAAGTGCTTGGCAGTCAGCAAGTGCTTAACAAACTCCACAATTATTATCATCACAGGGCTTACACCCAAACTATTCCACTACAAAATATGGAACTCTGCTCAATACCGACTGAATGTGAATGAGAGGAACTTCTCCCTTGGTCCTCAAGATCTATCTTCAGTACAGTGCTAAGCGCTTAGTACAGTGCTCTGCACACAGTAAGCACTCAATAAATATGACTGAATGAATGAATCTTTCACAGTAATTCCCAACTCTCAAAAATTCCATCCTTTCATGAAGTCATCAAAATCGTTTTTCTTGCTTTCAGTAAATCACTGGTATTTACACTGTAAATACCACTGTACTGTACTAAGCACTGGTGAGAATACAATAGACTTGGTAGACAATCCTTGCTCTTGAGGAGCTTACAATCTACTGGGAATTGAGTCTGCTGAGAAAGGCCCCATTTCTGCCCAGTAATGACTTATAATAACGATGGTATTCGTTAAGCACTTACTATGTGCCAAGCACTGTTCTAAATGCTGAAGCACTGTTTTAAGCACTGAACTTACTTCTGGATCCCTTGATACAACAATCTACCTCTTTAATGTCTTCTTAAAGACAGGGTGAACTCTGTAAAGATCATTTAGACATCAGGAGGGAGGAAAATTTGGCTAACATTCATTCCCCTGTAAAAATGGAAAGCTTTTGTCTTCCACCTAAGCTTTGATTTTCATTCAGTCTCTCTGTGGGCAGAAAGTCAATATCTGTCTAATGTTGGCAAGCCACACAACTCAAAGTGATGCAGGAAGGAAGAGGATAAATAGCAAACAGTCAAGTTCTCACCCAATGAAAACGGTTCCCTAGAGCTCCCAAGAACTTGGACATGACTGCCTGCAGCTGTACTATCGGGGATGTCTCAATCTGCCCGGTCACCGGGGAAAGAAAAAATGGAAATGAAGTACTTCATCAAAATCATCAAATGGTAATCACATATCCTGGCACATGGATCCCCATCACCAGGAAGTTATCCTCTATTTTCAAAGGTTCCCCCAAAATGAAACCCTCATTCCCCTCTCCTCTGAGTCTCCATTTCATCATCTGTAAAATGGAGATAAAATTCCTGCTCTCCCTCAGACTGGGGGCCCACTATGGGGGCAGGAACTGTGTCTGATCTGATAATCTTGTATCTATCCTAGTGCTTAGCACAGTGTTCAGCACACGAGAAGCCCTTTACAAACACCATTATGATTATTATTGTTCACTAGGTCTCACAAAAGATCTTCACTCCATCAAATTCCACAGGTCCAATATGTGACCATGGAGACAGCTAGCACAGTGGCTCTAAAACCCTTAATTCTTCAAATTAAGGAGCCACTTACAGCCTATCCAGGAAAAAGAGGGGATTTGGGGACTTATCCCCTATTCCTTGATGCCTTTGTGATTTTTAACAACTCAGTTTTAAGGGATTGGAGTAAACCCAGAATGAGCCTGATCCTTCTCCTTCACATAAGAGTTCCGTATGTCACCTTTGGAGGGCTTCAGGGGAGACTTTGTCCTGGGGTGCACATTTACATAAAAATAAGAATGCGCACAGAAGTGCTCTTTGTCATTTTGGATACATGTTTGATGGGGAGGGGTTACAAAGACAGTGGAGCGGCCATAGATTATAGGGAGAAGTGGGTAAATTGTGGGAAGTGGGTGAAAATATTGATGGTCAACTGACTTAGGATAAATTATTTATATCCCAGATACATTCAAACTCTAACAATACATAATGGAAGATTATACTTGCTGACATAACAATAATAATAATAACAATAATAACAATGGTATTTGTTAAGTGCTTACTATGTGCCAGGTATTGTACTAAGTGCTGGGGCAGTGTGGCTCAGTGGAAAGAGCACGGGTTTTGGAGTCAGAGGTCATGGGTTCAAATTCCAGCTCTGTCAGCTGTGTGACTTTGGGCAAGTCACTTAACTTCTTTGTGCCTCAGTTACCTCATCTGTAAAATGGGGGCTATGACTGTGAGCCCCCCGTGGGACAACCTGATCACCCTGTAACCTCCCCAGTGCTTAGAACGGTGCTTTGCACACAGTAAGCACTTAATAAATGCCATCATTATTATTATTATTATTATTACAAGCTAATCAAGTTGGACACAGTCCCTGTCCCACGTGAGGCTCACAGTCTCAATTCCCATTTTACAGATGAGGTAACAGGCACAGAGAAGTGAAGTGACTTGCCCAAGGTCACACAGCAAAGTGGCAAAGCTGGGATTAGAACCCAGGTCCTTCTGACTCCTAGGCCCATGGTCTATCCGCTATAATAATAATAATAATATAATAATGGCATTTATTAAGCGCTTACTATGTGCAAAGCACTGTTCTAAGCACTGGGGAGTTTACAAAGTGATCAGGTTGTCCCACGGGGGGCTCACAGTCTTAATCCCCATTTTACAGATGAGGGAACTGAGGCCCAGAGAAGTGAAGTGACATGCCCAAAGTCGCACAGCTGACAAGTGGCGGAGCCAGGATTTGAACCGATCAATCAATCAAGCAATCGTATTTATTGAGCGCTTACTATGTGCAGAGCACTGTACTAAGCGCTTGGGAAGTACAAATTGGCAATTTGTACCGATGACCTCTGACTCCAAAGCCCGGGCTCTTTCCACTGAGCCATGCTGCTTCTCCTACTTCAACCCATCCCACACACTTCACTCCTTCACTCATGCCAACCTACTTACTGTACCTCAATCTTGTCTGTCTCGTTGCTGACCTCTTGATCATGTTCTCCCTCTGCCCTCAAAGTCCCTACCCCTTCATTTAACCACTCTCTCCACCTTCAAAGCCTTTCTAAAATCACACCTTCTTCAAGTGGCCTTCCCCAATTAAGCCCTCTCTCTTCCGAGTCCCATATCCACTTCAATCCATATCCTTTAAGCATTTGCTATTCTTGCTGTTCACCCCACTCTCCACTCCAGAGCACTCCTCCACCGCTGATCTCCTCACCGTACCTCGCTCTCGCCTGTCCCGCCATCGACCCCCGGCCCACATCCTCCCCCGGGGCCCGGAATGCCCTCCCTCTGCCCATCCGCCAAGCTCGCTCTCTTCCTCCCTTCAAGGCCCTGCTGAGAGCTCACCTCCTCCAGGAGGCCTTCCCAGACTGAGCCCCTTCCTTCCTCTCCCCCTCGTCCCCCTCTCCATCCCCCCATCTTACCTCCTTCCCTTCCCCACAGCACCTGTATATATGTATATATGGTTGTACATATTTATTACTCTATTTATTTATTTTACTTGTACATATCTATTCTATTTATTTTGTTTTGTTAGTATGTTTGGTTTCGTTCTCTGTCTCCCCCTTTTAGACTGTGAGCCCACTGTTGGGTAGGGACTGTCTCTATATGTTGCCAATTTGTACTTCCCAAGCGCTTAGTACAGTGCTCTGCACATAGTAAGCGCTCAATAAATACGATTGATGATGATGATGATGATTTCTGTAATTTATATTATCTACGTCTCCTCCTCTAGACTGTAAACTCCTTGTGGGCAGGGGACAGATTCCCTCGTCCCCCTCTCCATCCCCCCCATCTTACCTCCTTCCCTTCCCCACAGCACCTGTATATATGTATATATGTTTGTACATATATTTTACTCTATTTATTTATTTATTTTACTTGTACATATCTATTCTATTTCTTTTATTTTGTTAGTATGTTTGGTTTTGTTCTCTGTCTCCCCCTTTTAGACTGTGAGCCCACTGTTGGGTAGGGACTGTCTCTATATGTTGCCAATTTGTACTTCCCAAGCACTTAGTACAGTGCTCTGCACATAGTAAGCGCTCAATAAATATGATTGATGATGACAGGTCTACCAATTCTCTCTGTTGTATTATACTCCCCCAAATGCTTCATACAATGCTCTGAAAGTAAGTGTTCAGTAAATACTACTGACTGATTGAAAGCAAAGCTCTGATTATGGACCAGACATTGCTTTAATTATTTGGGAAGACAAATTTTCTCGTTGAAGTGATATTTGTTTCAACATTTGACAGCTATTTTTTTGTACTCAAGGGACAACTTCCAAACATCATTTCTACCATAACGCTTGATTTCAATATGTCCCTATAAGACAATACAATACATGGCTCAGTGGAAAGAGCCCGGGCTTTGGAGTCAGAGGTCATGGGTTCAAATCCGGCTCCGTCACTTGTCAGCTGTGTGACTTTGGGCAAGTCACTTGACTTCTCTGGGCCTCAGTTACCTCATCTGTAAAATGTGGATTAAGACTGTGAGCCCCCCATGGGACAACCTGATCACCTTGTAAACTCCCCAGCGCTTAGAACAGTGCTTTGCACATAGTAAGTGCTTAATAAATGCCATTATTATTATTATTATTATTATTAATACAATATGGATGTGAAATAATTTTCCCTTAGGGAATACTAAGGCTTGTTTATACTAATGAATCTGAATTCTAATTACATGTTGTTAAAGATATCACAGCCCTATTACGTCTAAGGGCTTGTGAAGGAATCCTATCAAAGGGTATTATTAAATGTCATTGTTAAACATTTATACCCGGAGATTATGGTAGGAAAAAAAAAAATCAACCTGAACGAAATCTATTGCCACCTCAAGTCACTTCTCCTTTAATGAAATATTTCCAGCTAAGAAGTTACCCCAATCTAAGAAAATTCTCATCTGGATTCTAATCATTTATTATTTCCAATGTTCCTAGACATTCTCCAAAACCCAGGGATAGCCAGAAATACATTTTGCTCATGACTTCACCTATTCACAGTTGGCTGTACCCATATTCATGGCTATGGCTGTGCCCATCTCCTAGTGTCTGGTGGTCAGCAGCCACAGTCCCTCCTTCTTCAGTACTCGCTGGCCACCTACAACCCTTCCCAAAAAGCTCACTGACTTTCCCAACATTGTAGAAAACACTATCATCCTCCCTGTCTCATAAGGAGACAGGGAGAAGCAGCGTGGCTCAGTGGAAAGAGCACGGGCTTTGGAGTCAGAGGTCATGGGTTCAAATCCCGGCTCTGCCAATTGTCAGCTGTGTGACCTTGGGCAAGTCACTTCACTTCTCTAGGCCTCAGTTACCTCATCTGTAAAATGAGGATTAAGACTGTGAGCCCCCGTGGGACAACCTGATTACCGTGTAACCTCCCCAGCGCTTAGAACAGTGCTTTCCACATAGTAAGCGCTTAATAAATGCCATTATTATTATTATTATTATAAACCCATTATTCTCGACATTTCTCTCATTCAACCCTCGTATTCAGCCTGTCACCAAATCCCGTCGGTTCAAACTTCATCATATCGGCAAAATCCGCCCTTTCCTGTCCATCCAAACTGCTACCACGTTAATACAAGCACTTATCCTATCCTTTCTTGATTACTCTATCAGTCTCCTTACTGACCTCCCTACCTTCTGTCTCTCCCCCTTCCAGTCCATATTTCACTCTGCTGCCCAAATCATTTTTCAACACCACCATTCACTCCACGTTTCCTCGCCACTCAAGAACTTCGAGAGGTTGCTAATCCACCTCCATATTGAACAGAAATGCCTTTAAGGCACTTAATCACCTTGCCCGCTCCTACTTTACCTCTCTGCTTCCCTACTTCAACCCAGCCCACACCCTTCCCTCTTCTAATCCCAACCTTACTATACCTCAATCTCATCAATCTCTCCACTGACCCCTCGCCCACATCCTGCCTCTGGCCTTCAACACTTTCCCTCTTCATATCAATCAGAAGATCACCCTCCCTACACTCAAAACCTTATTAAATCCACATCTTCTCCAAGAGGCCTTCCCTGCGTAAATCCTCATTTCCTCTTCTCCCACTCCCTTCTGTGTCACTCTTACACTTGGTTTTGCACCCTTTATTCACCCCTCCCTCAGCCTCAAAGCAGAGAAGCAACACGGCCTAGTGGATAAAAGCATGGGTCTGGCAATAAGGAGGACCTGGGTTCTAATCCCGACTCAAGTCTCTTGTCTGCCATGTGACCTTGGAAAAGTCACCTAATTTCTCTATGCCTCAGTTCCCTCATCTGTAAATGGGGATAAAGACTGTGAGCCCTGTGTGGGACAGGGACTATGTCCAACCCGATTACCTTGTATCTATCTTGGCACTTACAAGAGTGCCGGCACATAGCTAGTACATAAGCATCATCATCATCAATCGTATTTATTGAGCACTTACTATGTGCAGAGCACTGTACTAAGTGTTTGGGAAGTACAAATTGGCAACAAATAAGCACCACAATTACTATTATTATTACATACATAGCCTTAATATATATTAATGTCTATATCTCCCTCTAGATATAAGCTTGTTATGGGCAGGAAAATCTGCTCTCCCAAGCGCTTAGTACAGTGCTCCACACATAGTAAGTGCTTAATAAATATGACTGATGGATTGATTGAATAAACTTTCACTGTCGCACATACATAGTATTTACACTTTCACCTTCGTAAAATTTCTTTAAACAATCATTCAGTGGTATTGAGCAATTAGTGTATGCAGAGTACTGTACTTGGCAAATGGGAGACTACAACAGAGTTAGTAGACAAGATTCCTGCCCACATGAAGTTTACAATCTAGCACATTCTAAACAAATCCATCCCCCACAAATTCTAAGGTTCCACTATGTCCTCTCTTCATAAAATTCTTGGTAAACTCTCCAGTCTTGTGGGATTGAGAGAGCCAGTTGTGGAGTAATGCTGTGGATGGAAGGAATCATGTCAGCAATCCAACAGAGAACAATAATCACCAAAAGGAGGAGAGTAAGAGAGAGAGCAGTGAAAGATCTGGGAATTATAAAACAAACCAGAAAACATAGGACCATAAGAAATACCATTACTGGGTAAGACTAACGGTACATTAAAGCCCAATATTCTGGACAGAGGTACCCAAGGATGTTTGAAGAAACTGCAATGATTGTCCTTCTCCAATGATTCAGCAATGACTGTTCAAATCCGAACACTTTGTTAGAAAAATTCTTTGAACATCATTAACTTTTCTCTCTACTAGATAAATATGGATCTATCATATATGTAGATTTCTAAAACCAATTTGAGCTAGGGATTTTTCCTACCCGCACGATGTTCTGAATTTTGTATGCTATAGCCGCTACTTGAAATACTTCTTTCAGCGTGCTTTTCATTACCCACCTCTGCTTTACTAGGCAATCCCTAAACCTGATATTTTAGGATTTGATGTAAAACCGATTCCATATTTACCCTACCCACATATTAAACTTAGGAGAAGCAGGGTTGCCTAGTGGATAAAGCATGGCCTGGAAGTCAGAAGAACCTGAGGTCTAATCCTGGCTCCACCACCTGTCCACCATGACCTTGGGCAAGTCACAACTTCTCTGGGCCTCAGTTGGCTGATTTAAAGATAATAATGATGGTATTTGTTAAGTGCTTACTATGTGCAAAGCACTGTTCTAAGCTGGAAATTAATTCTGTGACCCCGTGTGAGATGTGGACTGTGTCCAACTTGTTTAACTTTTATCAACTCCAGTGCTCAGAAAGTGCCTAGCACATAGTAAGCACTTAACATTAAAAAAAGTAATATATATTTATAACTATGTATAGGATAAACACATGTAAAGGCCATATTGCATGTATTTGGGCAAGGAGCTATAACGTCTCAAACTTCATTTCTGCAGGCTAGAGAGTTTAATCTTTCAGGACGTGGTTGTGGGATAGCAAACCTGAGTTGGGGCATACTGGATGGGGACCCAAATTCAGAATTACTGCTAGAGATAGCTTTGGGAGAAGCCAGGACTGCCTAGTTTGTGTGCTTTGCACACACTAAGCACTCAATAAATACTACTGAGTGATTGAATGGTTTGATTGCTTTTCTCCCCAATATTGTGTACTGATTTTAAAAGACAGGTGTCCTTATCCTCACCTTACAGGAGACACAGCATGCTCACAGAAATTCTGCCCTTATCATAGGCAAATGTACTTAAATGGGGAGAGGAATCAGAGTTCGACTAGCAGAAGAACAAGAATTACCAACCTTGGTGAGGAAGTCAAAATTGCTAACCCAGAAGTCTGTGTCACTGAGATTGATCCTTTCTACTAGTATCATCTCAGGTAGAGGAGACGGAGAGGGAGAGGGAGAGGGAGACGGAGAGGGAGGAGGGGGGGGAGAGGGAAGAGAGGGAAGAGAGGGAAGAGAGGGAGGAGAGGGAAGAGAGGGAGGAGGGGGGAGAGGGAGAGGGAGGAGAGGGATAAGGAGGAGAGAGATAGGGAGGAGAGGGAGAGGGGGGAGAGGGAGAGGGAGGAGAGGGAGCAGAGGGAGAGGGAGGAGGGAGAAGGGGAAAGGAGGGAGAGGGAGGAGAGGGAGAGGGAGGAGGGAGAAGGGGAAAGGAGGGAGAGGGAGGAGAGGGAGAGGGAGAGGAGGGAGAGAGGAGAGAGAGGAGGAGGAGGGGGAGAGGGAAAGGAGGGAGAGGGAGAGGTAGGAGAAGGAGAGGAAGGGGGAGAGGGAGAGGAGGGAGAGAGAGGAGAGGGAGGAGGAGGTGGAGAGGGAAAGGAGGGAGAGAGAGGAGAGGGAGAGGAAGGGGGGAGAGGGAGGAGAGGCAGGAGAAGGAGAGAGGGAGAGGGAGAGAGGTAGAGAGTGATGGAGAGGAAGGAGAGGGAGAAGAGGGAGAGGGAGGAGAGGGAGAAGAGGGAGAGGGAGAAGAGGGAGAGGGAGAAAAGGGAGAGGGAGAAAAGGGAGAGGGAAGAGAGGAAGAGGGAAGAGAGGTGGGGGAGAGGGAGAAAAGGCGTGGTTGGGGAAGAGAAGGAGAGAGAGACAGACAGATAGGTGTGAATAAGAGAGAGAGAGAAGGAGAAGAGGGAGAGGGAGAAGAGGGAGAAAGGGGAGAGGGAGAAGAGGGAGAGGGAGAACAGAGAGAGGGAGAAGAGGGAGAGGGAAGAGAGGGAGAGGGAAGAGAGGTGGGGGAGAGGGAGAAAAGGCGTGGTTGGGGAAGAGAAGGGGAGAGAGACAGACAGATAGGTGTGAATAAGAGACAGAGAGAGAGAATATAATCTGCCCTTTTCTTTTCCCTCCCTTTCTGAGCATTCAATCCAGGATTTCTGCTTGAACTTTGCAGGAGAAACAGAAAAGTGAAAGAGAGAGAGTGGGGAGCAAGATTGCTCCCTCCCCCAGTGGTGATCAGCCCTGTTCTAAACCCAATGTCAGTGCCACTACTGCTCAGGGTTGCTCCTCAGAGACTGTCAGTATAGGAATAATATCTGCAAGGTGGCCAGTGCAAAAACCTCCAGTTGGCAACCTCTGCTGGCAACAGTGATGTGGACTGATCCACCGTCCCTGCTGAAGAGAAGCAGCATGGCTCAGTGGAAAGAGCACGGGCTTTGGAATCAGAGGCCATGGGTTCAAATCACGGCTCCGCCAGTTGTCAGCTGTGTGACTTTGGGTAAGTCACTTAACTTCTCTGTGCCTCAGTGACCTCATCTGTAAAATGAGGATAAAGACTGTGAGCCCCCCGTGGGACAACCTGATCACCCTGTAGCCTCCCCAGCACAAAGCGCATAGTAAGCTCCTAATAAACGCCATCATTACTATTATTATTATAGAAAAAGATTTGGATTTCCTTTGGTTTTAGAGTAAGATCTGCCTATAATAATGATGGCATTTGTTAAGCACTTACTATGGGCAAAGCACTGTTCGAAGCGCTGGGGAGGATACAAGGTAATCAGGTTGTCCCACAATGGAGTATCACAGTCTTAATCCCCATTTTACAGATGAGGTAACGGAGACACAAAGAAGTTAAGTGACTTACCCAAAGTCACACAGCTGACAACTGGTGGAGCCGTGATTTGAACCCATGGCCTCTGATTCCAAATCCCGTGCTCTTTCCACTGAGCCGTGCTGCTTCTCTTTTAGACTGTGAGCCCGCTGTTGGGTAGGAACTGTCTCCATGTGTTGCCGACTTGTACTTCCCAAGCGCTTAGTACGGTGCTCTGCACACAGTAAGCGCTCAATAAATACGATTGATTGATTGATTGATTAAGTGAATTGCCCAAAGCCACACAGCTAACACTCGGCGGAGTCGGGATTTAAACCCATGACCTCTGACACCCAAGCCCGTGCTCTTTCCACTGAGCCACGCTGCTTCTCTGCAGATAACACGGTTCATCTTATTTAGCTGGATGAACATGGGCATCTGGAAAAAAAAAAGAATTTTTAAAAGTTTTTGTTAACTAAATGTTCATGAAACTGTTGTTAGAATTCCAGTTATTTATTGGATAGGACACTGAATTTTTTGTGGACCCCGTGTTCTTGGCACATTGATTGTCAGTGTGAGGCCATGATTCTATCACCAATAGGTGGTGCTAAGTGACTTTTCACTTCATTGAAGAAATGAATTTACTCTAATTTTGTTTTTTTTCCAGGTCAGAATCATAAACAAATATGCCCCCAACAGAAGCCATCTGTTTGATGATCAGCGTGTGCCATAAAAAGTGAGTTGAGTTTTACATTGGTTCTACTTAAAAGCACCAAAAATTGGTTATATCTTAAAGCACAAAAGCATGGAGCAGCATAACCTGAAAAGCAGCGTGGCTCACCGGAAAGAGCCCGGGCTTTGGAGTCAGAGGTCATGGGTTCTACCACTTATCAGCTGGGTGACTTTGGGCAAGTCACTTGACTTCTCTGTGCCTCAGTTGCCTCATCTGTAAAATGGGGACTAAGACTGTGAGCCCCCCATGGGACAACCTGATCACCTTGTATCCTCCCCAGCGCTTAGAACAGTGCTTTGCACATAGTAAGTGCTTAACAAATACCATCATCATCATAACCTAGGGGTAAGCGTGGCCTGAGAGCTAGAGGACCGGGGTTCTAATCCCCGATCTGCCTCTTGCCTGCTGCGTGACCTTGGGCAAGTCACAACTTCTCTGTCTCAATTTCTTCAGCTGTAAAATGGGAATTCAATTCCTCAGCATGGCTCAGTGGAAAGAGCCCGGGGTTGGGAGTCAGAGGTCGTGGGTTCTAATCCCAGCTCTGCCACTTGTCAGCTGTGTGACTTTGGGCAAGTCACTGCACTTGTCTGGGCCTCAGTTCCTTCATCTGGAAAATAGGGATTAAGATTGTGAGCCCCACGTGGGACCACCTGATCACCTTGTATCCCCCAGTGCTTAGAACAGTTCTTCGCACATAGTGCTCCACAAATGCATTATTATTATTTATTATTAGACTGTGAGCCCCATGTGACTGAGGGATTATGTCCAACATGACTACCTTGTAACTACTCCAGTGCTTTGAACAATGTTTATGTTGCCAGCTTGTACTTTCCAAGCGCTTAGTACAGTGCTCTGCACACAGTAAGCACTCAGAAAATATGATTGAATGAATGAATGAATATTTGACAAATAGTGGACACTTAAATACCACAATTATTATTATTATTTAACCACCAGTTGGGAGAAAGTGGCTTTATAAGATGGGACTGATGGAAACACTATTTTAACAATAACAGTTTCAGAGAAGAACCCTGACTCTATAGTAGCATATTATCGACCCGTTACTACCCCAAAATCTGATATTGTCCCAGTTTGGTGCCAGAGCTGATTCTGGTAGATATTAACTAAGTCAGGAGGGAGAAGTCACATCCTTTGGTCCCATTAATTCTCAAAAGACCTCAACATGCTCACTGGGCACCAATTACAGTTGAAAGCCTGTGTGCAAAGCACTGAAGCCCCTTCCTTACTCTCCGCCTCGTCCCCCTCTCCATCCCCCCCATCTCACCTCCTTCCCTTCCCCACAGCACCTGCATATATGTATGTATGTTTGTACATATTTATTACTCTGTTTATTTTACTTGTACATATCTATTCT
Organism: Tachyglossus aculeatus; assembly: GCF_015852505.1. Taxonomy (NCBI): domain Eukaryota; kingdom Metazoa; phylum Chordata; class Mammalia; order Monotremata; family Tachyglossidae; genus Tachyglossus; species Tachyglossus aculeatus. The sequence goes on from NC_052068.1 coordinate 45,107,531, forward strand.
ATTTATTTTATTTTGTTAGTATGTTTGGTTTTGTTGTCTGTCTCCCCCTACTAGACTGTGAGCTAACTGTTGGGTAGGGATTGTCTCTAATGTTGCCAACTTGTACTGTCCAAACACTTAGTATAGTGCTCTGCACACAGTAAGTGCTCAATAAATACAATTGATTGATTGATTGATTGATTGAACTAAGCCCTTGGGAGAGTACAACAGAGTTGGTAGAAATATTCCCTGCCCACCAACCTGGGCTGACAGCAGCCCCCATTCCCGTACTACCTCTTGCCCTTTCCTCTACTCCCCTTGTGTCCCCTTCCTAACTTCCCTTGGGCCTCCTTCCCACTGTTCACCTGTCTACGTGTTTCGTTTTGTTGTCTGTCTCCCCCTTCTAGACTGTGAGCCCATCGTTGGGTGGGGACCATCTCTATATGTTGCCGACTTGTACTTCCCAAGTGCTTAATACAGTGCTCTGCGCACAGTAAGCGCTCAACAAATACGACTGAATGAATGAATGTTGACTCTCTAAGAAGCAGCATGGCTTAGTGGATAGAGCATGAGCCTGAGAGTCAAAAGGACTTGGGTTCTAATCCTGCCTCCACCACATATCTATTTTGTGACGTTGGGCACGCTACTTAACCTCTCTGGGCCTCAATTACCTCATCTGTAAAATAGGGAGAGTGTGAGCCCATGTGGGTCAGGAGCTGGGTCCAATCTGATTAACCTGTATCTACCCCAGTGCTTAGCATATAGTAAGTGTTTAACAGGCACCATAATTATTATTATTCTAAGTGAGCAGGGACAATGCTTGGCACAGAGTAAACACTCCATAAACATCATTGATTAGTGGGTGAAGTGACTCCAAGACAGCAAAGGAAGCTTCTACTCCCTATTCTCAAAGACCTAGTAAAATCCAGCCTCAGATTAACAAATCAATGGTATTAATGCTATCTGCAGAGCACTGTACTAAGCATTTGAGTACAGTACAACAGGGTTGGCAGGCATGTATATATGTATATATGTTTGTACATATTTTTTTACTCTATTTATTTATTTATTTATTTTAATTGTACATATCTATTCTATTTATTTTATTTTGTTAGTATGTTTGGTTTTGTTCTCTGTCTCCCCCTTTTAGACTGTGAGCCCACTGTTGGGTAGGGATTGTCTCTATATGTTGCCAATTTGTACTTCCCAAGCGCTTAGTACAGTGCTCTGCACATAGTAAGCGCTCAATAAATACGATTGATGATGATGATGTTCCCTGCACACAGTGAGTTTAGTCCAGAGGGCTCATGTACATATCTGTAGTTTATCTTATTGTCTCCCCCCATCTTTCTTACAGTTCCTTGTGGGGAGGGGATTTGTCTTCCAACTCTCCCAAGTATTTAGTACAGCACTCTGCATAGTGCTCAATAAATACCTTTAATTGATTATTCAATGTATTTGGGGCCATAGTTATGTGAGTTTACGTATATATTCAATTTTATTTCAACCTGACATCAGTTCTTCTTCTATCCCTTTGCTTCTCCTCCTGCTTCTATTTGAAAAATATTTGTCTCTCCATTTTACTTTACATTCCTTATAAGTAGACGTCGCCTGTCATCCGGGGATGGGTTCGTTCAGTAATTGGAGAGAGAGAGAAAGAGAGAGAGAGGCAGACAGACAGACCAGGGATGGAAAGCCTGAGTTTTATATAAAATTTATTCCGCGAGGTGAATTGAATTATTTAGTTGTTTAGGCGCAATGGATTGAACTTCCCTTATGGGAGGAATGTAATCAATTAGCAATATTCGAGCTTCCCTAACAGGAGGAACACAATCATACGTTAATCGTGCGGGGGTGAGGCGGCCAGCTCTCACCCATGTGCACTTCCCACTCGGGACGAATCCACTTACTTTCCCACACGGGAAGAATCCATTCCATTCCCCGCGCACGCGGTGGGCGTCTAGCTCTCACCATGTGCTCTCCCTACATGGGAGGAATCCACTCAGGATCCCCATCCTCAGGTCCCACCCACGAGACACTCACCCGTCCCGCGGCCCTTGCCTCAGTGTGATGGTTCTGGTTGCGGAGCGGGCATCTGGCCTTTTAGACTGTGAGCCCACTGTTGGGTAGGGACTGTCTCTATATGTTGCCAACTTGTACTTCCCAAGCGCTTAGTACAGTGCTCTGCACACAGTAAGCGCTCAATAAATACGATTGATTGAGTGATTCTGGGCAGAGAAAGACACGTGGGCCACCGCTGCTGCTGCCTGTCTCCGTGTTCGGCCCCCAAAGGTCAGAGGCAGCAGGTATTTATCACCCGCGCTCCTAGGCCATTCCAGCTTCCGGCCTCAATTTACCCAATCTTTGCCCTCTCCCCTCCTCCATACCTAATTTGATTGGCACGGGGGCGAGGGACACCTTCTGTATTCCCGGCTTGGGCTGGCAATCTAGCAGATTTGGTTGTGGGGTTGGTATCCCACCCTCACTTCCCAGTTCTGCCGGCTGGCTCAGGTGGTCACAAGATAGCACTGAATAATAATGATGGCATTTATTAAGCGCTTACTATGTGCAAAGCACTGTTCTAAGCGCTGGGGAGGTTACAAGGTGATCAGGTTGCCCCACGGGGGGCTCACAGTATTAATCCCCATTTTACAGATGAGGTAACTGAGGCACAGAGAAGTTAAGTGACTTAACCAAAGTCACACAAGCTGACAAGTGGCCGAGGCGGGATTAGAACCCATGACCTTTTAGACTGTGAGCCCACTGTTGGGTAGGGACTGTCTCTATATATTGCCAATTTGTACTTCCCAAGCGCTTAGTACAGTGCTCTGCACACAGTAAGCACTCAATAAATACGATTGATTGATTGATTGATTGACCTCTGACTCCAAAGCCCGGGCTCTTTCCACTGAGCCACGAGATGCCCGGTACCCCAGCGTCACCTTGGGACAATAGGTAAATGTTTATTTTGTATCTGATACACTCTAAAGCACTTGGAAAATTCGATAACTATCATTGATTGATGTGTGTGTGTAACCAACTGGAATCTGTGTGGTACAGATTTTTTTTAAATGGGAAAGACCTACGTAGTAAATTGGCAGATGGTATTTCCAAATGAAATCTGCCACTGAATATTTATGAATATAGTCTTGTCTCACATTCTCTTTCACATGTCCGGGAAGCAGGTAAAGTTCCAAGCAGTTCTGTGACTTCTAGGAAGCGTTAAATGAGTTTAAAAGACCTATCTGATCTGACATACCTTCACTCGGGCATGATTTCCTTCTTCAGATTACACAGTGCCCCTTCCGCAACTCAAGGACCTTGCTGAGTAGCTCAATTTGTCCTCCCCACCACCCCACAATCTAGAACACAGATCACCTCACGCCCAAAGCCTCTCAGGCTTCAGTCTCCAGCTTAAAAAAAAAAAAAATTAAATTGAAATGGCCCATGATTCTGTTTCCCTATTTCTAGAGAGCCACCTCCAGGAACAATGTTCCCATTCTCCTCTTTACAGGATCAAGAGGAGAATCCCTCTCCAGGACGCTAAAACCCGCACACCTGCCCCTGACTCCATTCTTCTTTCCTCTTCTCTGCACAATTTATTATATCTGCTTCCCACCCTACACTGTAAACTGTGATGGCAGGGATCGTGCCTTCTGACTCTATTGTTCTCTCCCAAGCATTTGAGTACAGCAGACCACTGCACACAGGAGGTGCCCAATAAATACATCAATAGATTGATCAATTAGCCTTCTTTGAGATCTAGCAGATTCCTATAGGCCTCGGTCTAGATAATTTAGGTAATCCAGTCATTTCTCCGCATTTGGTTAGGACGTTTTTGCTAACAGAGCAGATCCTTTCAAGGCCGCAAACCTGGTATTATTACAATTTCCTTCCAGATATTATTTCCCCAACTAAAAATCAGAGAAGAAGAGCCTGGAAATTAATATGAAAACATACAAACACGTGAAAGAAGAAATCATGTTAATAAATTACTGGCTTACCATTTTCACCAATAATTTTAATTGACGGACTAAATAGGAAGTGGAAGGTATAAAACCAAAAAATATTCAAAGGCTCTGGTTATTGAAATATTTTTGATGGATCACTTTGTGGGGATTTACTACCATTTGAGACAGTTCATTTAAGTTTTACACTTCCACAGGCTTTTAACTTTATCTATATCCACTAGAAACTGCTGGGAAATACTGATTATCCTGCACTGTAATATTAGCACTGCAAGTACAATTAGAAACAAAATGCAAGGACTGAACAGAAAGTGTTGTTACTTTTGGAAATCCAACACATCTAACGTGCACGATACTATAGAGGAAAGTGACCTTCTGGGTATGGAAAAAAGAAGTTTAAGTTCAATTGTTGCAATCAACTATTTTAATGTCGCTATTAAAATATCCTTCCTAAGTATAATAGCCTTTTATGGTACTATAACTATTTTAGAGACCTAGTAAATTCCATTATGCATTCTGGATGGAATCCCAGGAGATTACTAAATATTCATTCCTGATGGGCATTGTACTTTATGTGGCAAAGAAAAAGAAATGGAAGTACTAATCACACACGTGATCTTTACCAAAAACATCATGTCTAAAAAGAGGTTATTTTAAACAATGGGCATTTGTTATAAGCAGCTGAAAAGAAAAAGAGCATGTACTCCACTGCAGAAAATTTTAATCGTTTGCCAAATATACACTTATTAGAATTCTCTACCTATAACTTAAATTACAAAATTGGTATACTGTATAGTATTCTATAAAATAATGAGCACACATCCACAATACCCCCTGCAGTCCAATAATGGCAAGAAAAATAAATCAGTGTGAATTACAAACACATTTTTATAAAACAAAGGAGACATAATTTAGACATTTATCCAAAGAAAACAGACCATACTAGGTACATTCATTCATCAAGTACAATAAATTGAGCATTGCAGTTTTTATAATCACCAGTTAATAACACAACTGCAGGTGCAATTTCACATGCTTTCAGAAATCTTCCAGTACAGCTTCCAGTGTATTAAAGTGTCTCTGTGCATGCCACTTTCAATTCTATGCAGATGCAATGTACATCATTCTTAGAATTGTTCACTTCATATTAAAACTGTTAATACATACTGGAGTAGAACACCATACTTAAAGTCAACCTCCATGATTACAACGTTTAAAATAAAGATCTGAATGTTCCCTTATTCCTGTGTAATCAAACTGAGGACTCAAGCACAACCACCAGGAATAACAGACTCCAAAACTCTTAACTCCTACCTATCAGAAACATGAACAGGTCATTTATCGTTTTTAATCTAACAGCAAAATCACTTCACTTACATTTCCCAAAGTAATTTTATACTCATGATCAGACCCCCAAAATTAATCATTTAAAAATGTTAAGAATCTAAAATAAATACTGAAGTTTCAGTCAACAACATTTATATACAATAAAAAGTGTGCAGTATTTTTCTTATGGATATGTAATGGAATGTATTTCACAGTAATGCTTTACAACATTAAACAAACTGAAAGGACACTAAGCAGAACGTACCATATTCACGGAAATTTATGAAAACAATGCTAAAAAAAATCATATGAAACTGTTACCCCTCTTCCCAAATTGAGATCTGACACTGCTTTACAATATAATCCTAACCTCCTTTTTGAACATATTTTAATAACCCCCATCCTAACTCAATACTGTTTTATATTTTTCTCTTTCCCGTTTAATGCACTTAAGCATTATCCTTAAGTATCTAGCACATTTGTTTCACCAGAGTGCTGATGTTCACCACGGATCACCTATCATGGCTTTTCTAGATGGTGACAATTTTAAGTGTCCACTGCATTTCCTGTATTATGTAAAAGCATTTGAGCAGTTATTTCTTGGGAATATGACATCCATTGATGAAGTGGATGAAATCAAAACACTGCCAAAAAAAAAAATCCAACTTTTGGGCTATCATAGATGCTACAAATGTGAGGTTACAATGGTACCAAATCAAAGACTGAAGGCACTCAGTGGGGAAAGGTTATTGCAAAGCAGTGCAAACAATCAGATATGCAAATACATTTCTAAAATGGAAATATGGAATATTTTACCTATACAGCTGAAATAAAAATATGGAATAATTTACCTATTAGACTGATGAAAAACAATTTATAAAGTTAGTAACTTTGATAGTTTTCTAGGCTAATTCCAATAAGGGGTCCTTACATCTTTCCTCCATTTGAAACAATAGAACACACTATTATCAGTGGTATAAGCAGGGAAGGCTGTAGCTAACACTTCAAGAATACTAGAAACTCATTCCTTTCTAAGATATCGGATTATGAGAACAGTAGATATCAGTATTATAAGGAGAGCTCTAAAGGATAGCTATATTATAGTACTCACTAATGCCAACCTACTATTTAATATTTGGTTCATCCAAATTGAATGAAAAATAACTTACTATTCAATTGAACACTATCTAAATCCCCAAAATAGTGACTGAAGTAGTGTAAAGAAGAAGCAAAAATACAATCCTGCTGGGCATAGATAACCAAAAATAATGACTACTGGGTTAAAGACACCACAAGCTCCACATTAAAGTTATTTAATACGGATGTTTTAACTGTTTTTTGTAAAACTATTTAGATAAAATATTTAACATTTCATAATGGCATGATATTTTGCAACTCATTTGGAACTTTGCAACTTCCACTCATATCCAAAAATACCAATAATGTATTTTGTTATAAAAACTATGGTACATGTAATTTTTAATAGAAAAACATTCACAATTTTCACAATTACTCCGAAAGTCTTTTGAGGAATAAATTCACAAGGGATACACTGAAATCAATATCCAAAATGCTTCCTCTTTTGACAATAACTTTGTTAAAACTACTTATATTTTTCATGTTTATTGCTTAAACACCTTTGCTAAAGAGGAACAGTTATCATTAATCCCCACATTTGGTGGCTAATTTTAACCCAAAATTCATACAGATTTTTTTTCTAACCAGGGATAATAAGAAAATTGCCCATTTGTTTCCATGGTGATGACTTTCAAAAAAATATAAAAAGTGGGGACTGCTTAGGTGACCATGATGCAAAACTGTAAACAACAATGACAACAACAACAAAAAATCTAAGAATCAAATTTAATCCCATTCCTGAAAAAACACAGGAAATATAGTTATCCGTTTTGTAAAGATTTTAGTGATCACAATATCAGCAAAAAATTGAGATATTGGTTTCATAAAAATACCAACATTTCCAAGTACAAATGAGAAACAAAAAACTGATTAAATAGTTCAGAGTCTAATCTAAAATGTGCAAAAAAATCTGCAGATACTAGGCAAGTTTATTAAACTCACAGTAAATATGTTGATGCTCTTTCCATTCAAAAGTTTCTTGCTATTAAAAATAGTGTTTTATTTTAAGTGTCAGCTTTAACGAATGGAAAATAATGATTTTAATGATTTTCTGCAAGAACCCTGAAAACATAACTATCACAAATAAAACCAACCCAAGCGTATTCCATTGAAGCTTTACAATTGAGGAGACTGCTTCCACTGTTTGATAGAAAATAGAGCAGAAGTCTAAGTACTAGGTGTCAAAAATCCATAACCAATTCCACAAGTTTTCTGCTTTGAAATAATAATTGGATATTTGAATATAACTGCAGTTTTCTGTCCACTCACACCTCGTAAAAGTTTTTGGCAATTAGAAATTATCAAAATTTTGATAGGAAAAAAAAAAGTAAAAACTTTGTTCAGAGCTAAAATGCAGTATTCTGTTCTTGCTAACTATAAGATGAAGAGAAAAAAGACTACAATGGCAAAGCATATTTTGTCCAAGAATCTGGCAAATTGGTAAAACTACATATCAGTTAACTGAGTCAAAATGTCAATAATAGGTGAGTTGCAATCAAATGAATGTAAAAAAAAAAAAAACCTAGTTGGTTTCTCTCACTACTCTATTTTTTTAAACAAGGAACATGTCCAAGCATATTTAAACCTACATCACACGCACTCTCAAGGTCGTGAATTCAACTGACTTCAGATCACAATAAAAAGACAGTTGGAACTATTATTATTTTAAATTTCATCAAGAACTGAAATTGAAATGTCAGTAGCTTTATCTTTCAAGCTAATTCCTTTTTTATATTTTCTAAAATTATCTTAGAATCAGTTCGAGTCCTTCCTGGCTTATCAAAGCCAAACCAAGACAACTTCATCCACAGGTTAACGTAAACAAAGTTGGACTAGGGAATCTACTGGAAAATTATATTTCAAAATTGTATATGGAATATAATTTCACTGCAAGCGCAACAATTTTGATTCTGAAATCCACAGTTACAGACTTTAGATGTTCTTTTCCACTAAATATTTAAAGGTTCTGTTCCAACTGGCATTTTTTTCTAGAGAGTTAGGTAGGATTTACTAGAACCTGCAAAGCTGTTTATAAAAATGTGATCAGTCAGGTAGGAGTTTATATGGAATGTTGAATCGGATGGTTTTTGAGTAATTGAAAACTGGATTTTAGGATAAATGTATTGGACTCTAAGTAACACCTCAAAGCACAAGACACACTATATTTCTAACACAACAAAATACTTTCCTCGTGAATCTATGCCCTTAAAAAATCAGGCTCAGATGGAACCTGACAAAATAGCAGAAAGCAATTGGAGGCTTTTTAACCATTCCCCTTCTCTACCCCTCTACCCTTCCGGCATAGGTGGTCTTAAAAATTAACTGAGGTTGGAATTACTGATCGGAGCCTGTTACGTACTTTCCCTTGGTTTAAGGTAGTCTCACAATCTATATTTTCCAGAGAGCTGCTGAAAGCACTTTCATTCTAGAAAAGTAATTCAGAAAACAGCCCCGTTCAAAAAGTATGAAATGTTTATTACTTACAACACAAAGGAGTTATTAAAAAGAAAAATAAACTACATAAAGCAGAGTGACACTCCTCCCGTTAGTGAGTTTTAGTTATGCCATGGAGAAAATGTAATAAAATACTTTTCACATCATCTTCAGGAGGCAGTACAAATAAGCTTGAGACTTGCCCCATAAGAAAGGAGTTTTAAAAGTATTTTTTCCAAGTTTAAAATTTAAGTAAGCTCTGGCAATTAGTATAAGTACTTCTGTATTTAGAGATCATTCTTCCCATTGTTTCACTCACATTGCATAAGCACTACATAGTTGTTTTTCCCCACTTAGAAATTAAGGAAAACTTGTTTTTAGAATGCAACAATATTATACTGTGTTACTAAGCACCTTTTGATATGCTGGTCTAAACTTAGAATTTCCTTTCTGAAAGGAGAACTTCCTCAGTTTAAATAACTTGGCAATGAGCCATAGACAATAATACTGAGGATATTAACCTGTACTCTCTAATTTTTAGTTTATTGGCTATGTAATTTTCTAGTTTAGTTATGGCTCAAATCAAGGTTGGGTGGACAGAGAACTTTAATGAGGAATTAGTCCCAGAGCGCTAACAACCTTTAAAGACCGAAAAACGGTTCTGATTTCCTCTGGGCCAAGCAGTTACTTGACAAATTCATGAACCAGCAGATTCCCCGCTTAATGTTCCTAAAACCCTTCATTCTTTCATAGCTTTCCTAATGAGCTACTAATTGATTTTCCTGAGTAAGATTATAGAAAAGTTACCCCTTCTTCCAAAAGTACAAAGACGAAATGTAGTAGAATCACAATACAAACCAGTTACATAGCATCATTACCAGTGAAGAAATGTGTTGCTGCTGCTCTTCATTTTCAATGGCCCCCGGTAAAAAGAATGTAACAAAGAATTTAATTATCTAAAATATTTTGGAGTACAGTGATTAAATGTTTCAGCCCATAAACATAGCCCTCATCTTTTGTGTTGCTAGGGAAAACATGAGCAAAATCAATCATCCGCACTTCTACATTTTCCGTCAGCTCAGTAGGCAGGTGGCAAAAAACTTTTTCCAGTTGGGGTAATACATTTCCATTTAAATGTTCTTGTGACACACAAGTACTGCTTTTCCAGACATTGTCTTGTTCCATGTTTTCAACTTTTAATGAGATCTGACTGTGGTGCTTTTTAGAATACACTTTGTGACGGACATACATTTTGGCTAAACTTTTTTTGCCTACTGGTGCTTCTATTTTCCCATTCTCTGTTGAACTTAACAAGTGAATATTATTATTGTATTCCAGTACTTCTTCCTCTGACAACTGTCCTTTGGTCACGAATCTCTTTTCGGGCAAAGTTCCATCACTCAATCGTTTGGCTATTGGCTGAGATGAACCTTCATAAACAAACAGTAATGAACTTGCATAAAAGTGAAGTTGCTTCTGCTTTTCAAACCACTGCAGAATTTTCTCAATCTTCCGAATACTGGCAGCAACAGCATCTCTTCTCAAACAATATCCATTATGGAAAAACCTGGACACGCCTGCAATAAAGACAAGGGATTTGTTATAACAAAATTACTAAGCACTAACTTTGGCAATTAATAAGTGCTTACTATGCATCAGGCACTGTTCTAAGAGCTGGGGTACATATCAAATAATTAGGTTGGACACAGTCCATGTCCCACATGGGGCTCACAGTTTAAATAGGAGGGAGAACAGATATTGAATCCCATTTTTCAGATGAGGAATTTGAGGCACAGAAAGGTTAAGTGACTTGCCCAAGGTCACTAAGCAGAGAAGTGACAGAGCCAGGATTTTAACTCCCTAGACCATGCTCTTTCTGCTAGACTAAGTCATTTCCCTACTCTATATTAAGTTGCCCTGTTGAGGGGCAGGCATACGTTCTACTGTCTGGCACTTCGGATCAAGCAGACATAAGAATAATATTCAGATATAAAAACATGTATATAGACACATATACACATATTTCTTTCCTTTTATTTGTACCAAAGTATCTGAATAACAATGATAGAAACTGAAGCATTCTAGTTATCTAATTTGGCACAAGTAGGATGTCACTTCAATTTCACATTGACTGCCCCTGGCTCAAATAGACTGCAATTTGGTTTCCTCTAAACTGAAAACTCAATATGGGCAGGGAACATATTTACCAACTTTGTTATACTCTCCCAGGCACATAGTAAGCGCTCAATAAATACAACTAATTGATTCAAACTTTGCTAGAGATAGTTTTCTGGTGCATTTGTCCATGAGGAATTGAATAGAGACCGTCTTACTTCATATTCAGGTCAACAAACCACAATTAAATTATAATATTTTTAACATCTGTTGAGCTCAACTTGATTCAAATAGGGCCTCCAAGAGTTCATTCATTCAATCATATTTATTGAGCGCTTACTGTGTGCAGAGCACTGTACTAAGCGATTGGGAAGTACAAGTCGGCAACATATAGAGACGGTCCCTACCCAACAATGGGCTCACAGTCTAGAAGGGGGAGACAGACAACAAAATATGTAGACAGGTGCCAAGACCATCAGAATAGGTAGAATTATAGCTAAGAGTTCTATATCTTAATAATAAACCAAACCCGTTGCTCTTATTCTCACAAAAAAAATTAGGAATACTACAATACCATCTCCGGAAGATTTAGCTACTTTCTAGAAATGTGTAAAAATTCAATATCTGTAGTCAACCCTGGTCTCTTCCCCTCTCAGGATCGCACCTGGAGAGTTTCCAGTACTTTACTAGGCTCGGATAAGGGAGAGAGAGTTAAGCAGAGGCATATTCTTTCCATTCCTGGCTTGGGCAGAAGGGCAATCTGCTATACGTCAAAACGCATCTGTGCTGGGCAGCAGTAGTAGCATGGAAGAGAGTCAGTCACTCATTCATTCAATCATATTTATTGAGTGCTTATTATGTGCAAAGCACTGTACTAAGCACTTGGGAGATTACAGTACAACAACAGACACGTTCCCTGTCCACAGCTAGCTCACAGAGTGGAGACTCAAGTTTACCGTGAGGAAGAAGGCAATGGTTAACCACTTCCATATTTTTAACCAAGAAAACGCTAAGGGTACACTACCAGAATGACTGCAGATGGAGGTGGGGCATTCTAAAAGACATATGTCCACGGAGTCACTATGGGTCGGAGATGACTCATCAGCATAACACAAATCAACACTGAAGCCGTTTCTAACTATATCTTAAATTGCCAGATCAATACAGAGGAGAAAAGCCACACTTCAGTATTGAAAAACATACAGAAGTTTTCTATTCTTTGGCCTTGCCTTTAATTACCATCATCATGAGTATTTGAGGGCCTACTATTGCCTACAAAACCTTTCACGTTTCAGGATTCTTCCCTCTATGTCTAGACTTTGGTAGGTGCTGGTATATACTCAAAAACACTTTAATCGCTTTTCACCCCAGCTTGTAGTATTTCTTTCTCCCAATTAAACACCCTAATTTTCCCTCAGTCTTGATTACGACCTACTGTTCAAGCCCTTCCCCTTCCTGGGACACTCTCTGCTCAACTGGAACAAACCATGTCGCTCCACTTCTTCAAAGCTCTTGTCATCACTTCTTTCAGGAGGCATTCCTTATTAATCTCCCCACTTTCCTAGTCATGCATGCTATCAGCCATCTCAGCACGAGTGTTTTTCTTTTATTTTCTTGTGACCATTAGTTTTAATCTATTCCTTCACTCTTGCAACCAACTGTTCCACATTTGCGTATACCCTATTACTTATGCATTTACTTCTTTATGCATCCAGTGATCTACAACCTCCTATTTATAAGTGATTTTAGCATGTCTCCCCCCATGCTAGGCTGTAAACTACAAGGACAAAGCTTGTATCTACTAACTCTATTGTACTCCCCCAGTATTCTGCACACAGTGGGGGCTCAAAAATACTTCAGATAGATCTAAATGCAGTGTATTCTTCAGATCTGTCTACTACTTTTTATGTTTCCCATGGGCCTAGTACAGTGCTCATGCCTGGCAGGACAAACCTTGTGGGTCTTATATTCTGTTTTATTTATAGTAATAGGCCTAGAATATATGGACTCAGAGTTGAACTGCACTAGGAATGACTTAGCTAATACAAAGACATGATTTCACAGCCATTTGAATATTCTCAGCCTCCAAGTCACTACCTAGTTTCTAAAAAGGTAAAATAGTGGGACACTTCATTCTTCACAAGTGCTGAGCCAGTCAACTTTCATGAAATCACTTCAGTACTTAATACAGTGTCCTGAAAACTAAATATTTAACAAAGGTTAGTAATGCCAATGAACAACATAGTGACAACTGAGGGATCTATTTCAAAATGATTGGGTCAAAGATACCAAAATTCTTGCAAGATACCCATCTTCAATTATTACTTATTATTTACTTATTATTTATTATTTATTACTTATTACATTATTACTTTCCATCTTACTAAACACTATATTTATGTCAGTCATGCCTGAGCTACTTAAAAAAAATTGGCTCAAAGTTCCAGAGGCAAGTGGCATTAACTTGCCCCTAAACTGTCATTTTAAATCATCCTTCTTTTCAATGTTTTCTAACACTTAAATAAATCAGCCTCTCAACGAAACACCACAACAGTGAGTTATGAGGAGTACTTCCACTGGCACATCATACAAAGAGTTGGCACTGCCTACTGCAATCCTCTTACCGTCTTTTATTGTTTCTTTTGTTAAGCTTCTTCCATAATGCTGGTTATGGGTCTCATAACTGTCAGAATGGGCATGATAAACCTGTAAGTAAAAGGAAAAAGAAAAATAACTATTCGAGAAAGTTTATATTTAGCAAATCACATTTTTACAGCTTTCAGTCTTGGGCAGCTATTTCGGGGTAACATCTCTTTTGAAGAGGTCAATCTTGCCCTCTACTGCTTTACTCCAACAAATACTGTATTGGCCCCAAATTAAGACCAAGTTCTTCCTCTATTATTAGCACCAACGAAAGGGTGCCCCTTAAATCACAGACATCAATTCTTGTCTCCCTTATAGCAGGGGTGACTTGTTCAAATTGTTACAGTTGCTAAAACACATTATCACTTCCTTCTGTGACAACTAGCAAGTAAGGAAAGCGAGAAAGATATGAAAGAATCAGCAGGAGAGCCCTCAATCTGTATTTTACAGTTCTTAGTACAGTGCTTGCAACATAGGGCTTAACAAATGTCACAACTATTAAGATCAGCTCTCCCCCACCAAAGAGACAGCAGTGCCATTCAGTAGTACTGTGCTACCTAAGCAGTGTAATGCCCACCCAATCAAGTAATTGGCTGCAAAATGTGCTTTGCTATATTTACACGCACAAACATTGTCCTTCGGTGACACTTGCACACCCAGAATGTTCCCACTGTTAACTGAGTCATCGTCAAATTAGGGCAACTAAATATGTGATAAGCACAAGTTTTCTGCTGAAAATTTTTCTCTAAAGTGTTATGCACAAATTCCACTTCTATCTAGATTTCAGTCTGTAATATTTGTGTTCAACTGAAAATTTATTTTTATGTGCATATATATATGTATATATATATATATATATAAAAAAAATCAGTCACTGCAGGTAAGAGGTAGGAGGAATCCAGGAACAGATTCTCTCAAGTTCCCCTTTCTAAGGGAAGTTCAACTGAGCAGCTACTGGTTTTTTTATATATGTTATTAACTGAAAACCCAGACAGAGGAAAGGATTGGGAAGGACAAAGAGGGGTAGTGTTTGGAGGGTGAGTGTGTGGTGGGGGGGAAGTGGGGGAGAAGAAGAGGATCCTAAACTATTTGGGGGAAAAGGTTTGGAGACGTGATCATAGAAGGGCAGGACACAGGGAAGGCTCAGAGTGCCGAGATGGATTGGAAATGTGATCTTGGAGAGTTAGGATGCCTAGAAGGATTGGGAGGGATCAAGGTGAGGCCTCCTGAGGCGTGAACCTCCTGTCCCTGACGGGGTGAAATGGCCAGATCTATGCTGGCTTCTGAAGGATTTAGAGGGTGACATTGGAATTTGGGGTGCTGAGGATGATTTTTGCAATGCATAGTAAGCTGAAAAAAGCAGCATGGTTTAGTGGAAAGAGCATGGGCTTCTGAGTCAGAGGTCATGGGTTCTAATCCCGCTCCGCCACTCGTCAGCTGTGGGACTTTGGGCAAGTCACTGTACTTCTCTGTGCCTCAGTTATCTCATTTGTAAAATGGGGATTTAGACTGTGAGCCCTATGCAGGACAACCTGATTACCTTACAACTACCCCAGGGCTTAGAACAGTGCTTGGCACATGGTAAGTGCTTAACAAATGCCATTACTATTATTAAAAAAAAACACATGCATATAATGGATATGATAGAGTGATTTTATTTACTGAATTATACTGACAACTTAAAAGGGCATCTTTCTCCTTCCAATGACTGGGAGACAGATTACTTATAGCTCTGCAGGAAAGAGACTTTACAAAGTTAAGTTCTAGAAGGGCATCAATCATATCTTTCAAGCACTTAACTGTGCACTGTTCATTGTCCTAAATGCCTAGGAAAGTATAATGGATCAGCAGATAGACATGTTCCCTGCCCATAAGGAGTTTACAGTCTAGAGGGGGAGACAGACATTAAAATAAATTAAAGACATGTACATAGGTGTTGTGGGTAGGGTGACAAAAGGGTTCGAATCCAAGTGCCAGTGCCACAGGAAAAGGGAGTAGGGGGAAAGGACAGTTTAGGGAAGATCTTGTGGAGCTGTGATTTTAATAAAGCTCTGAAGATGGAAAGAATGGTGGTCTGTAATAATAATAATAATAATGGCATTTATTAAGCATTTACTATGTGCAAAGCACTGTTCTAAGTGCTGGGGAGGTTACAGGGTGATCAGGTTGTCCCACGGGGGGCTCACAGTCTTAATCCCCATTTTACAGATGAGGTAACAGGCACAGAGAAGTTAAGTGACTTGCCCAAAGTCACACAGCTGACAATTGGCGGAGCCAGGGTTTGAGCTGATGACCTCTGACTCCAAAGCCCGGGCTCTTTCCACTGAGCCACGCTGCTTCTCTGTAGGATATGAAGGGAGTGTGAGCCCCACGTGAGAGGGAGGATGTGGGCGAGGGGTCGGCAGTGAGATAGACAAGATCTAAGTACAGGTTGGCATTAGGGGCATTAAGTGAGCGTTCTGGGTTGTAGTAGGAAATCAGTGAGGTGAGATAGAAGGGGACAAGGTGATTGAGTACTTTCAAACTAATGATAAGGAGTTTCTTTGGTGTGGAAGTGGATGGGCAACCACTGGAGGCTCTTGAGGAGTGGGGAAACACGGACTGACGTTTAGAAAAATGACCCAGGCAACAGAGTGAGGAATGGACTGAAGTGAGAAGAGTGTACCCAAAAGTCACCCTTCCATCTACCACACCAACATGCCACACTAATGGGGACAAAATGTTCCGGAATACAGTAAATACTAGGAAGGAGATGACTGCTTACTGCTGATGTAAATTGGGTTAAAATCTAGGTCATCCTTTCTTTTTGAGCAGGAAAGCTTCTGTACAGCTCAGTTCCTCTCACCTCCAGCCCTCAAGATAGCCATGGGGATTTTTACACTGACAAGGGGTCATAACTTTAAGTTATGATATCTCCAGGGAAGAAGATTAGGAAAATCAAAATATCAGCAAATTTCTCTATAATTCATTTCCTAAGGCAACAAAAAGGAAAAAGAGCTGGAGAATAAAGGCAAATATTTTTCAGGAGAAATGAGTCAGAGCAGTGGTTGTCAAACTTTAAAAAAGCAGCAGCACGGCAAGATTCCGTAACTTTTGCTCAGTGGAGAACATCTTTCCTCTGTCTCACCAAAAAAAAAAAGAGAACAACGTCTAGCCGTGGAGAGGAGAAATAAGGTGATGATGGAAGAGGGAATAAGTAGAGGGGCTGGAAAAAGAGACGTTTTGGTGACAGTACAAGAGAAGATTGTGCCAATGAGTCATATTGGCTTACCACAAACAACTAGTACCCAACAGCTGGTCTGAGTTCTCCTGTTACAGTCTCTGCATCCCCTTCAAAACATCCTTAAGGGGATTTCTACCCTCTGGAAAGAAACCATAGTTTTAAAGGATTTGAGGTAAGAAATTTGGTGCAGGTGGTACAATTTTGGACACCCTTCAGGAATGTCTACCCTTTTGTTTTGACCAGACTCACCCTTACCAATGGTTAATTTAAAAAGCCCTAAAAAAGTCAGTGTTAGTGATTGTCTATGAAAAAAAACAAACAGGTTTTTAAACTCGGAGAAAATGTTGCTGTTCTGCATATTATTCAAGGCCCTCGAAGGAAAAACCGAAAGACAGCAGAGCAAATGTTTAGAGCCCTGTTTGCCAAACAAACCAAACACATTTTTAAGTGGAGCAACTGGGGTAGCGGAGAAACCTGACTGAAGGAAAGGCCCAAGTCACGAATATGCAACTAGAATGGGTGCTCCTCAGCTCCCTAGGACCTGTAGCAGACAAAAACAAGGAGGTACCTTGTCCTGGTGACAAGTCCAAGATTTCAACTGCTCAATATCCGTCCCTCCCCCAACCCCGACCCCCCAAAAAAGGGTACCTTCCCCATCTCCTTCCCTCCTCCATTCCTTTCTCCTTCCTTCCTCCTTTCCCTACTCCTTCCCCATCTCCTTCCCTCCTCCTTTCCTCCTCCTTTCCCATCTCCTTCCCTTCTCCTTTCCTCCTCCTTCCCTATCTCCTTCCCTCCTCCTTTCCTATCTCCTTCCCTCCTCCTTTCCCATCTCCTTCCCTCCTCCTTTCCCATCTCCTTCCCTCCTCCTTTCATCCTCCTTTCCCATCTCTTTTAGACTGTGAGCCCACTGTTGGGTAGGGACTGTCTCTATATGTTGCCAACTTGTACTTCCCAAGCGCTTAGTACAGTGCTCTGCACACAGTAAGTGCTCAATAAATACGATTGATGATGATGATGATGATGGTAGGGGAGGGAGAGTGGGGGGATGGACCGCATGACCACACTGAGCTGGGACCAAAGTCTGGTTCTAATAAACCATTTACTCTGTGAAGCAAAAATTGTTTCTGATGGAAATTCTACTAACTTTACCCTGAAAACAGTCTTACTTGCTGGTAGGATGCTGTGCTCCTTCACGTTCTACCATAAAATCAGGTAAGCATGTTAAGACTAATCGATTATTAGGACTCATCTGTTTAACCTGAAGAAAAAATTATGCTGAATCTCCACTCAAAAGCTTGACTTAATAAGGACCGTTTTTCTGTACTCGTTTTTGATTCTAATTAATGTACGTTGACTTTACTCTTCAAATATCAGATCCCCAAAAATAAAACTGAAAACAAAATCACTGTCAGAGACTGAAACATCCACCTGTTCAAAATGCACTTTTCTGAAAGCACAGCAAAAATAGTGGGTATTATAAGCATTATAAAGAACTGTTACCAATGTGAATATTCCCTAAAAATAAAGGACAAGAAAATGAACAAAATAATCCTCAGCTTTATAGTAGGCCTGTGCTGTGACTCTCAAGTAACTGCACCCGAAATGAAATCCTTAAAGCAATTTACAGAGTGTAAGTGATTTGATATTATGCCTTATATGGATTCTGCAGTACTTGACAATCTGTTTACTATTAACTTGACTTAATCTGTGACATTTTAAAATATAAATCCCTGGTAAATATTAAAATGCAGACATTTTTAAAAAGTCAGGGTGAATCCAGTAAATCTGTCTTACCCTCATGCCAAGCACCAAGAACCCGATCTCTTCCATTAAAGGATACTTGCTGACCTGCTGCTGAATTTTCTCAGAGGAAGCATAAGGATCATAGCTTTTTCGCCCTATTTTGACATCCATTATACAAGGTCTGTTAAATGTATGAGTCACATCTTCCAGTTTTAGGTATAAATCTGTTTAAAAAAATATATAAAGTTAGTAAAAAAGACTTAAGCAGAACATCGCACTATACAAATGAGGAAACCCCTACATGATTCGTCAAATGCAGAACCTTATGATTTAGCGTAATCTGGCCAAGTGGGAAAAGCACAGATCTGGGATTTGAAGGATTTTGGTTCTAATCCCAGCTCTGCCTTTTTTTTTTTGCTGTGTGAACTTGGGCAAGTGACTTCAGTTCTCTTTGCCTCAGTTAACTCATCAGTAAAATGGGGATTAAAGCTGTGGACCCCATGTGGGAAATGGGGCTGTGTCCAAACTGATTTTCTTCCATTCATTCATTCATTCAATCGTATTTATTGAGCGCTTACTGTGTGCAGAGCACTGTACCAAGCGCTTGGGAAGTACAAATCAGCAACATATAGAGATGGTCCCTACCCAACAACAGGCTCACAGTCTAGAGATGGGGAGACAGACAACAAAACAATTCCAGCACTTATAACAGTGCCTGGTACATAAGCACTTAAATACCATAAAAGACCCATAACCATTGTTTTTCCAAATTATGCAAACAGAGCTAAAGAAGGCCAGGATCAAAAAAAAAAAAAAAAAAGCTTATACATTTGCTTCTTTGGCAAGAAACGGAGAGATGGATAAAGGAACACTAATAAAAAAGGAGGAGCTACATCAACTATATCAAACACCCACTGGATGCAAAGCCCTGAACTAAGTGCAAGGGAGAATTCAGGAGTGAGTAGACAGACATTACCACAATACAAAGAAGGAAGAAAGGAAAGTTGGTATGTAGACAAGTGAGTGCTTATGCAATAGGGTGAGTCAGTATGTACGCCATAGGAAACTCATTAGGCAACTCTAGCACTTATGAACTTCTTTATGCCCACTCCAAGCACTCTTGTATAAATGTCTACTCAATTATTTAGACTAGTCTTGTAAATATGGTTAATGTTTATCTCCCTTATTAGTATAAAGCATCATGGAGTAATGGACGGGCCATGCACGGACCTGGGAATCCGAGGTCATGGGTTCCTGGCTCTTCCTGGCTCCACCACCTGCCTGCTGTGTGACCTTGGGCATTCACTTAGCTTTTCTATGCCTCTGTGACCTCATCTGTAAAATGGGGATTGAGGCTGTGAGCCCCGCGTGGGACAAGGACTGTGTCCAACTTGATTAGGGAAGCAGCGTGGCTCAGTGGAAAGAGCACGGGCTTTGGAGTCGGAGGTCATGGGTTCGAATCCCAGCTCCACCACGTGTCTGCTGTGTGACCTTGGGCAAGTCACTTAACTTCTCGGAGCCTCAGTTACCTCATCTGTAAAATGGGGATTGAGACTGTGAGCCCCACGTGGGACAACCTGATCAGCCTGTCTCCTCCCCAGCACTTAGAACAGTGCTTTGCACATAGTAAGCGCTTAACAAATGCCAATTATTATTATTATTATTATTATTATTTGCTCGTGTCCACCCTAGCGCTTAGTACAGTGCTTGGCAAATAGTAAGCACTTATTATTATTATTATTATTATGAAAGTTTCTTGTGGACAGGGGGACATGTCATTTCTTTAGTCTGTACTTTCCAAGCACCTAGTACAGGGCACTGCACCAAGAGAGCACTGTGAGCCAGTTGTGAGCAGGGATTGTCTCCTTTTGTTGCTGAGTTGTACTTCGCAAGCACTTAGTACAGTGCTCTGCACACAGTAATCACTCAATAAATACAACTGACTGAACGAATAAATATTAATACTACTAGTTACCATAGAAGTACTGAGATAACAGTTGGGGTAGTTACTACGGTGATCTTTTAGACTGTGAGCCCACTGTTGGGTAGGGACTGTCTCTATGTGATGCCAATTTGTACTTCCCAAGCGCTTAGTACAGTGCTCTGCACATAGTAAGCGCTCAATAAATACGATTGATTGATTGATTGATTGATCACTATGCCTCATTCTTGCCTGTCCTGCCGTCGACCCCTGGCCCACATCCTATCTCTGACCTGGTATGCCCTCCCTCCTCTCATCTGCCAAACTAGCACACTTCCCCCTTTTAAAGCCCTACTGAAAGCTCACCTCCTCCAGGAGGCCTTCCAAGACTGAACCCCCTTTTCCTCTGCTCCGCCTCCCCTCCCCAATACCCCGACTCCCTCCCTCTGCTCAACCCCCCCACCCCAAAGCACTTGTGTATATACGTACATATCTATTATTCTATTTACTTTATTAATTACATGTACATATCTATAATCCTATTTATTTATATTGTTGCTATTGATGCCTTTCTACTTGCTTTGTTTTGTCTGTCTCCCCCATTCTAGACTGTAAGTCCATTGTTGGGCAGAGACTGCCTCTATCTGTTGCCAAATTATACTTTCCAACCTCTTAGTACAGCGCTCTGCACACAGTAAGCACTCAATAGGACTGAATGAATGATAAACGATTTACTACTTTCTCTCTGACGATTCAGTCTTGGGTAACTCCTTCACTCTAGACTCCTGGAAGCATCCCTACACTAAAGGAGCTTTCAATCTCACCAGGGGATAGACACTAAAGTTACAGAGGAAGAAATAATAGAGCTTAAAGATACATAAGAAGACATACATAAGAGAAATCACTTAACTTCTCTGTGCCTCAATTTTCTCAACTGTAAAATGGGAATTAAGTCCCACTCCCTCCTACTTAGACGGTGACAAGGAATGGACATGGACTCTGTCCAATCTGTTTATCTTGTATCTACTCCAACACTTAGTACAGTGCTTAAGTACAATGAAAAGAGGAAACTTATAGGTATGTAATAAATAAACCCAACTTCACCTCGTCCCTCTGTCCTCTTCCATTCCACCTGCTTCATCTTCCCTAAAGCTGCATTATAGACTGCAAGCCCACTGCTGGGTAGGGACCGTCTCTATATGTTGCCAACTTGTACTTCCCAAGCGCTTAGTACAGTGCTCTGCACACAGTAAGCACTCTATAAATACGATTGAATGAATTCTGCTCCTTGAATGTAAAGCCTCAGCAGTAAGCTGCACCCCCTCTTTCCTCACTCCCTGTACTCCACGCCTCAACTGGAGCACAACTGGTAGCTAAAAGTGCGAGTGGTGTTGGTAAACAACTATCTCCATAATCAATTACTCCACACAGGCTCTCGGTCCTGAAATTTCAGGCCCAAAGCTCAGTCACTATGCCCAACTGGAAACTCCATCATAATCAAAGTTCTAGTACCTACCACCTTGAAGATTGTGTTACTGATGCCTAGAAGCAGAGGAACCCAGAATAGAATAAAAATGTAGGATCTCAATAATTCAAAAGACATTAGGGAAATTGGGTTTGAAATTAGGAAAAGCAAAAGAATACACGCAGGTGTTTCAAAGTCATTGTAATTTTAAAGAATAAGGATTGATCTAGTGAAACAGATAGCAATGAAATTCTGGAGCACTGCTCGAGGTAGCTAAAACTCTGAAACAGTAACAACAAAACACTCTTTTTGTCTGTCTCCTCCCATTAGACTAAGCTTCGTGCGAACAGAGAATGGGTGTTTTGCTTCTGCTCTTCTCTCCCAAGCACTTGGTACAGTGGTGATGCGGAGGAAAAAACGTGATTTGGAGAGGAAGTGATATTCCAGTTTGCCACTCTGAGAAGGCACCATGGGGTACTGTGAAAATTTTATTTTGTATGGTGACTTGAATTTCTTTACCCCTTTTCTTTTGTAAAATATTTAGGGTCTGCATGCTTCAGAATAATGCAACATTCAGCCCATAATACTAAGCACCTTTTTAGCTACTAAAAATATAGCACCTAAATTTATAATTATGAGTTGTGGGCGTTGACGAGATGATTTTGCTCACAGCTTGCATGCCCAGAAAGATCAGTAGCAGCTTCAATAATGACAAAGGCTTCATCTCCAGTACACATTGGTATGTGAGAGCTAAGCCAGGCCATGCTTCAGTTCAATTCAATTTGGTGCTGGATTTCCTCTGAAAACCTCATCATCAATAGCATATGAGTGAGTGGTTATCAGTGGATAATTTTCTGAATCCTTTGGTGTTTTCTAGGTGCATGTGAGTTTTATCCATCCACACCCTCATTTGAGCTCTACTGCAGCTGAGCAGCCAGTAGACTAAGATTAGTGAGGCCTGGTGGAAAGAACATGGGCCTAGACGTCGGAAGACCTGGGTTCTAATCCCCCGCCCTGCCACTTGCCTGCTGTGTAACCAGGGCAAGTCACCTAATTTCTCCCTGCCACAGCTTCCTCGACTGTAAAATGGGGATTCAATACCTGTTCTCCTTCCCCCTTACACTGTGAACTCCTTGTGAAACACGAACAGCGTCCGACCTGATCATCCCACATCTACCTCAGCACTTAGTATGAGTGCCCAGCATGTGATAAGTATTTGCCAACATCATAATGACCATTATTATTATGGGGACGAAGAAGATAGAACAGGGGCTGACAGAACCGCTTGCCTGGTCAGCATACTCCCTATATCTCTCACATCACACTCATTTGTTAAGCCCGCTGGAACTAAGAATATCTCACACTGCTCCACCTTTTAGTCCCCAGAGAGCTGCTGGTGCTTTAAGAATAAAACAGGAAATAAATGCAACCCTAATTCAAAACAATACTCTCAAAGACTTTCATTGTTGATGTAAGACAACACACCCTCCACTGCCCACACTATTGAACTGTATCCGTTTAATTGAAGGTTTGCATAAACAAGCCTGGCCTGATGGCTCATAAAAAAGCCATGTCATACCTGCTTACTGATTTATCCATTGTACACTTCTTCCATTCTTCCACCCCTTTAGGAGAGAATGGAGTTAATGGGCTCCCAGATAGAAATTTAGCCATTTGCCCACGTTTGCTAAGCTCCTATGTGTTTGTTTTTCCTGCTGCTTCTAAAATATGACCAAAGGTTTTTGCCTACATCTTGCAGTTGGGTTTTTTAAGTATTTGATTTACACGTTTCTGTTTTCAATTTCAAGTTAATACTCACAGATTTTCCCTTCCAGGAAGTATTTTCATAGAAACTTCTCCTGGGAGATGGTGAAACCATTGGAAAGTTAACCTTTAATTGAAAAGAAAACCCTAAGATGATCCAAGATGAGAAGAAAGGGCACAGGCTTGGGAGTCAGAGGACCTGGGTTTTAATCCCAGCTCCACCATTTGCCTGCTGTGTGACCACGGGCAAGTCACTTAACTTCTCTATACCTCAGTTACCTCATCTGTAAAATGAGGATTAAATCCTCCTCCCTGACTTAAGACTGTGAGCCCTACTTGGGACAGGGACTGTGTCCTAGCATCTACCCTAGCACTTAAAACAGTGCTTGACATGCAGTAAGTGGTAAACAAATGCCATTAAAAAAAAAGATGAAGATTCATGGGTCTCTCCTCCTCTTCACCACCTCCTCAATTTATTACTTTTATCTCTGGTATTTCATCAAGGACACATGTAATTAGAAGGCAGATATTGGGTCTCCCAACTGCTTAGTACAGTGTTCTGCATACAGTAAGCACTCAATATATACCACTGATTGATTGGACTATATTTTGTATTTCATTGAGAAGCAGTGTGACCTAGTGGAAGGAGCCCAGGTCTGCGAGTCCCGGATCCTCCACTTGTCTGCTGTGTGACTTTGGGCAAATCACTTAACTTCTCTGTGTCTAAGTTTCTTCATCTGTAAAATGGGGGTTAAATCATACTCTCTCACTTAGACTGTAAGTGCCATGTGGGCAGGGATTATGTCCAACCTCAGGACCGTGTAGCTACACAGTGCTCAGTATACAACAGGCACTTAAATACCACATTATTATTTTGAGTTTGGGGATATTTGGATTTTAGCTCAGTGAACTGCCAAATACGTTTTGTGTTTCATTAAATATACTGGGATTGAGCCTATGTACATAAAAAGCCATTTATAAAAAAAGCCTACGACAGAAATTACCATTTGGTGCAGAAGGAGGTGACCAGACGCCATAATATTTTGGCAAATATTTCCGAAGCTCTAGAAGAACACTGTCAGCACAGTCTGCAGCATATACCTGAAACAAAAATAAAAGTAGAAATTAAATATAAATCATTTGTATTCACCCCAGTCATATATAAGCAACCTTGATGCCAGTCTCTGATTAAGTGGGTTCGTGATCATTTCAACACATCTCTGAAAAGATTCCAGGGCTCTCGAAAGACGCAATAAGGTTTCACAACTGACCTCAAACCAGAACGACCGATTGAAGGATCAGAAACAGGTTACTCTCCTTTGGGTTACGACACCACAGGTCATGATTGAGGAATGACCCTCACTCACATCAGCCCATGAACAGAGTACTTATTTAACCTTCCAACCCAACCAGAGGCACAGGTAGTACAGTGTCTCCTGCATAAATAAATGGCTCCACTCTCAACTAGAGTCCAGACCCAATTCACTTAGATCCTGCAGCAAAGTCGAACTGCACCTCATCTTCCCTTTTGAATCTTCCTCCTATTTGGTCTGCAACTGGGAACACTGCAAAGCAACTCCACCTCCTTCTCCTGCCCCGCAGTGGCTCAAACTCCAACAAGGGATCCTTGGGCAATCACCTGCCCTTCTTAAGCCCTACTTTAGGCAGCAAAGCAGGGTGCCGACATATCTTTTGCTTTTTCTAAAACTTTTTTTTTTACATTACTTGTCTCATTTTACCTTTAAACCTTTGAGGCAGGGCGAGGCACGATATTATTCCCATTTTACAGTTGGGGAACCTGGAGCACAGAGATTACATGCCTAGCCCAAAATAACAACAAGCTAGTAGGGAGCTGGGAATGGATCCCAGGCCTCCTGACTCTTAGACCCTCATTCTTCCCACTAATTCTCATAGCTTCCCCTTCTACAACCAAATATGAGCAAGGAAACCCTTGGGTATAAGAGAAGAAGAGCATCCTGAATGTTTCCCTTCTTCCTCTTAGTTCTTGGAATATTCCTCTCCCAATTCATTCCCAACATTCTAATCTGTGGATAAGGGTTTCCAAACACATGCACTAGCTCCTTTCCCTCTCCAAGAGTGCCAGCTGCAAATGGAAGAGATGGGCATTCCACACTCAATTCCTTTTCAACAAACTCGGACCACCAGCTTGCTATCACATCTAATTCCCCTCCCAGACGCATGGAGCAAGACTCGTCACCAACCCCTTTCTGGCAGAAAAAAAAAAGCAAACCCCTCCCCAGGCCACCTGCCCATCACTGACACCCCAGGGACCTCTTGGGATAATAGTAACTATTATTATTATGGTGTTGGTTAAACGCTTACCATGTGCCAGGCACTGTACTAAGCACTGGGGTGGATACAAGCAAACTGGGTTGGACACAGTCCCTGTCCCCCCATGGGGCTCACGGTCTCAATCTCCATTTTCCAGATGAGGTAACTAAGGCCCAGAGAAGTGAAGTGGCTTCCCCAAGGTCACAGAGCAGTCAAGTGGCAGAGCCAGGATTAGAACCCATGAACTTCCGACAGCCAGGCCTGTGTTCTATCCATTGTGCCAAGCTGTTTGCCTTGGCTGGAACTACAACATTACCACAATCATACTTTAAGGGAAAGGTAGGGTTGCTTGAAAATTAGCACCACGAAGCTGGGTGCACCACCACTTCCACTTGGACACCTCACAGAACTCCCATGGGGGGACCGTGGTTCATGTACCCCATTCCATCCACTTGCTTCCACATCTAGAAGGATTCTGTCAATCCAACGAAGTGCGTAATTATCGGTCAATAAGTTGGCACAATACTGCCAACAGATGGCTTGTAGCCAAGTTGGCAAAACTAGTGTTGTGCATAAATCTGAGATGCATATTCTGCATAAAGTTACTCATGTACCGCACAAAATTAAATATGATCTAAACCATTATCTCTGTGCAGGTGTGCATCTTTCAGAAATATACGTAAGTTGGGTATTGCATTAACTTGTGCAAAATGAATAAACTCCCATATACAGTTCTGTGTCTATATGACTAGACACACAATTTACATAAACAATTATACTTAATAAACCCATTTTGTTGGTTTATATATGAACAGGGTAACTTAGCAAACCTACGCAAAGCATAAATCACACCAGGGATGTAAAGTGAGCTAGGAAGTGAAACCACCTTTGGCTCCTCTTCCAGGAAGCAGCAAGAGGAGTGAGTGGATGGGGCAGAATGCTGTATGAGCATGGTCTTCTCAGCTCAAGGGTCCAGTGCATGCCCAATGCCACCAGGTGCACATGGCTGTCCCTAAGCAGGACAACAGCCAGCTCCAAGACCACTTGATCACATAATTGCCAAGGTGAACTTGGCTTTTTCCTTCCCAGGCATTCATGGGATGATTGAGGCAAAAGCAGTGATGAAAATCTATGGTGAGCCAGTAGAATAAAAGTAGAGGAGAGGAAATTGCCGGATGAAGAGGAAAGTAACAAGAGCCATTCCTTCTAACTGCTGCTGGACGTCACACAGGAGAAAGAAAAGCTGAATTTCCATGCCATGGGTTAAGATAATGCGAGGAAATCACTTAAGAACTGTGAGGAAGAAAGCCATCATCCTAAAGCCAGTGGGCTCCAGGACAATTAGTATGAAAATGCTCTTCCCTCTAAACGTCTCCAAAATGTCAAGTGTAAACCTGGATGTCAGAGGGGTAGTAGAGCCACCGTGGTCAAAGCACTCCTCCCCGTCCGGGTACTCCCGGCCCTGGGGGACAGGAAAAGGGAAGGGGAAGAGTTACTTGTTCCCAACTCCTCTCAAGTCTTGGGGGTGGGGGTTAGAGCAGGGTCAGTGAGGGAAGGCCAGAATCAATCTGCTCTTGTTCAGGCAGTGGAGAGGAATGAACTGGGCATGCCTGGCACGAGATCTGGACCCTATTCGAAGGCAGGTCCACCTGCCTGTATATTAAACGCTTCCGGGACAACGGGTTGGCTAAGAGCTAAGGACTAAATCAAGAGTTCTTCCTACATTCGCAATCTGTTGTACCAAATACTTTCAGAAATCCAAATAATCTTCAGGTAAATAAAACAACTGCAAAAGAGCACAAAAGATCATTATTATTAAAGCTTCATATTTAGATATGAGCCTCAACTAGCCTAAGACCAGCAAGTTGTTTCCTTCATACTCAATCTGTCTCCCCCACATACAATGTAAACTCCTAGAGGGTAACGATCATGTTTACTAACCCTACAGTGCTCTGGGCAAAACAAGTGCTCAGTAAATAAAACTGATATAGCCTGAATTTTACAGAATTTCATTCTTACACACTCAAAAATACATCAGGTGAAGGAACTGTTTTCACATTTCGTCTAGGTGAAAAATGATTACAATAGATACACATGGTCATATTTACAACCACAGACGTTTGAGCCTGTTAGGGTCAAGCTCAGATTCTGATGAGTTAGCTCTATGGTTAAGGTCATATGTTGCCTAAAGGTTTTGCTTGGAGAGAAGCTGGAAACTAGGGTTTAAACTCAAACACTGCCAAATTAAGCTAATGACCAAATTAACCCTCATTAGCTGTCCTTTAATCCCTGGTTTAGCTTGGGTAAGGAGAAATATTACCACATGTGGACCTTTCTGGCTGAACCTCCGGTTCACAACCAGCTTCAAACTGAGTCGCTTCCCTGAACTCAGCCCCCAGGAGATAGCTGAATGGAGTTTGAATGGCCTAATGCAAAACGGGTGTTACTTCTGCTTCAAAAATGTCTTAATTTGGAAAAAAACAAAACTGACATTTAGAACACTTGGCATTTAAAGCATTATGGAATGCATATTTTCCTAAGTGTGGGGAAGACATTTGCAAGTTGAAAAAGAACCAACCTCAACTAATTTTATCCACTTCCCAAAATAAAGGCAAAAAGGCTAACTAAATTGAGTGAATTCTATCTTTTCCTATAATGCATGCTACACTTGCCTCCAAGATCTCAATTCCCATTAGTAAAATGCCTACTTCTGTAAGACTGAGCTATTCATTAGGTTTTTGAAATTTTAAGTACTGTTTTGGAGCCATTACTCTAAAACCCCCACATTAAAATCAACAGCATTTTTTTAATAGCATTTATTAAGCGCTTACCATGTGCAAAGCACTGTTCTAAGTGCTGGGGGCGGTTACAAAGTGATCAGGCTGTCCCACGGGGGGGCTCACAGTCTTCATCCCCATTTTACAGATGAGGGAACTAAGACACAGTTAATAATAATAATCCCAAGGGCTTGGTGCAGGCCTCTGTATATACTAGGCACAGGAGGCTGGGAGGTCAGCAAGGGGGCTGATACAGTAATCAAAGTGGGATAGGATAAGTGATTGGATTAACATGGCAGCAGTTTGGATAGAGAGAAAAGAATGGATTTTAGTGATGTTGTGAAGGTCAAACCGACAGGATTTAGTGATGGACTCAATGAGAGAAAGGAGTCAAAGATAACACCTAGGTTATGGGCTTGTGAGGCACGAAGGATGATGGTGCCATCCACAGCGATGGGAAAGTCGAGAAGGATGGGGATTGGAGGGAAGAAAAGGAGTGTTTTGTTTTAGACATGTTAAGTTTGAGGTGACAGCAGGACATTCAAGTAGAGGTGTCTTGAAGGCAAGAGGAAATGTGAGACTGCAGAGAGGGAGATAGATCAAGGCTGAAAAATGTACACTGGGGATTCATCTATGTAGAGGTGGTAGCTGAAACCATGTGAGTGAATGAGTTCTTCATGTAAGTGGGTGCAGAATGTGAATAGAGGGGATCCAGAACCCACCGTGAGGGATACCAACAGTTTAGGGGGTGGGAGGCAGAGAAGGAGCCTGTGAAAGAAACTGAGAATGAACAGCCAGAGAGACGGGAGAAGAACCAGTGTAAGCGAAGCCAAGGTTGGATAATGTTTCCAAGAGAAGGGGATGGTCAGCAGCATCCAAGACAGCTGAGAGGTCAAGGAGGATTAGGATGGAGTAGAGGCCACTGGATTTGGCAAGGAGGATCACTGATGACCTCTGAGAGGGAGGTTTCTGTAGAGTGAAGGGGACAGAATCCAGATTGGAGGGGGTCAAGGACAGAACTGGAGAAGAGAAACTTGAGACAGCAGGGCACCCCCTTCTAGACTGTGAGCCCGTTGTTGGGTAGGGACTGTCTCTATGTGTTGCCGACTTGTACTTCCCAAGCGCTTAGTACAGTGCTCTGCACACAGTGAGTGCTCAATAAATACGATTGATTGATTGGTTGGCACAGGTGGACCGAAGTGGCAGCTGAAGAATAAAAGCAAGGAGATTCATTGGGGGAGCCCTCCTGAGGGAGATGTTATTTCAGAAGGGCTTTGCAGATGGGGAGAGTTATGGTCCACCAGATTTAGAGATGGAGAGGAAGTTCCAGGTAAGGGGAGGATATCTCTACTTGCAGCACTTCAAGCTAAAAATATCCAAAAAGGAAATCCTTATCTTCCTACCAAAATTCTTTTCTCCCTCATTTTCCTGTCACTTTAGACAGCATCATCATCCTCCTTGTCTCACAAGTCCTTTCTCCTCGCATTATCACAGCCTCATCTCTCTCATTCAACCCACACATTCAATTTGTCACAAAATCCTACCAGTTCCACTTTCACAACATCTCTAAAATCCACTCTTTCATGTTATCATGCTGATCCTTTACGCAGGTTCTCGGTCCAGAAGTATCAGGAATGAAGGTCCACCATTACTACCACAATTTAGTGCTTATATATTTTAAATAAAACTTTATTTTTGCACATTGTTAATTTCTTAAAAAATCCTAAAATCATTAAATCAGATTTTCTTTTTAATTGAATTTACAAAACCGATACAGCAGGAGGCACCAGAGTTTTGCCATATAGCCATGAGATAGAGATAGCAAATAAGATTTGCGTGGAGTCAGTATTTTTTTTTAACCAAGAAAATTCTATGGATCCACTACTGGAACAACTGCAAATGGAGGTGGGGCATTTTGGGAGAGATGTGCCCATGGCGTCGCTATGGGTCAAAGACGATTCGACAGCAAAAGACAAGAAATCTTGCACTTTTCTGAGCAGAATGACCTCAGAATAGAATCTGGGCTAAAGGGTACAAAAAGAAAGCCCGGGTTCTCTTTCTAACCAAGGTTGGTAGTGGAGAGACGGGGACCTTCTATCCCCAAACCAAATGCCACTAATCAGATACAAGACCCCAGCTTCCTCTGCCCCTCAACCATTTGTGGATACTATGAATCTCCTGAACCTGGAGTCTCCTCTCCACAGCCCCAGGCCACCAACAATTCACAAGGACCTTGTCCTAACTCATTGCTCAAACGTCCTTCACAGCATCCTGGATCCCTGCCTCCAGTCTCTCCCCTATTCCAGTCCCTACTTAGTTTCTAAAACGTACTAGGTACATCTCTGTCCTCCTCAAAAACCTCAATATAGATGTCCATTCCTCCGCACATCAAGCAGAAACTCTCGACCACTGACTTTAAGGCATGAAATCAACATTCTCCTCTCTACTTATTCACTCTTCTCCCACTGCACCCTAGCTCATGCTCCTTGTTCATAAGTTCACCTATTTATCTTGTGCTTCATTTTCGTCTTTGTCTTACAAATCCTTATTCACACACTCCTTCCTGTCCGGATCAATCAATCAATCAATCAATCGTATTTATTGAGCGCTTACTACGTGCAGAGCACTGTACTAAGCGCTTGGGAAGTACAAATTGGCATCACATAGAGACAGTCCCTGCCCAACAGTGGGCTCACAGTCTAAAAGGGGGAGACAGAGAACAGAACCAAACATACCAACAAAATAAAATAAGTAGGATAGAAATGTACAAGTAAAATGAATAAATAAATAAATAAATAGAGTAATAAATATGTACAACCATATATACATATATACAGGTGCTGTGGGGAAGGGAAGGAGGTAAGATGGGGGGATGGAGAGGGGGACGAGGGGGGAGAGGAAAGAAGGGGCTCAGTCTGGGAAGGCCTCCTGGAGGAGGTGAGCTCTCAGCAGGGCCTTGAAGGGAGGACGAGAGCTAGCTTGGCGGATGGGCAGAGGGAGGGCATTCCAGGCCCGGGGGATGACGTGGGCCGGGGGTCGATGGCGGGACAGGCGAGAGCGAGGTACAGTGAGGAGATTAGTGGTGGAGGAGCGGAGGGTGCGGGCTGGGCAGTAGAAGGAGAGAAGGGAGGTGAGGTAGGAGGGGGCCAGGTGATGGAGAGCCTTGAAGCCCAGGGTGAGGAGTTTCTGCCTGATGCGCAGATTGATCGGTAGCCATTGGAGGTTTTTGAGGAGGGGAGTAATATGTCCAGAGCGTTTCTGGACAAAGATAATCCGGGCAGCAGCATGAAGTATGGATTGAAGTGGAGAGAGACACGAGGATGGGAGATCAGAGAGAAGGCTGGTGCAGTAGTCCAGACGGGATAGGATGAGAGCTTGAATGAGCAGGGTAGCGGTTTGGATGGAGAGGAATGGGCGGATCTTGGCAATGTTGCGGAGCTGAGACCGGCAGGTTTTGGTGACGGCTTGGATGTGAGGGGTGAATGAGAGAGCGGAGTCGAGGAGTCTGGATGTCCCTCCTACTTCCAAATCCATCAGACCTCAGTATTAACCACCTTCAGAGCCTCTCTCAAATCCCGCCCCTCCATGAGACCAACCCAGACCGACTTGTCTTTTTCTTCCCCAATCCATATCCTCCCAGTTATCACCTCAGCAGCATCTTTGAGCCGCCTAGTCATTCATTCATTCAATCGTATTTATTGAGCACTTACTGTGTACAAAGCACTGTACTAAGCGCTTGGGAAGTACAAATTGGCAACATATAGAGGCGGTCCCTACCCAACAACGGACTCACATTCTAGAACACACACAAATGAATGCACACCCACCCAATGCACTTCTACTGCCTCCCTGCTGACCTCCTAGCCTCCTGTCTCTCCCCATTCCAGTTCATACTTCACTCTGCTGCCTGGATCATTTTTCTACAACAACGTTCAGGACACATCACCCTGCTCCTCAAAAGATAAACTCCAGGGTCTGCCCATCCACCTCTGAATCAAACAAAAACTCCTCACCATTGGCTTTAAAGCACTCCATCACCTTGAGCCCTCCTACCTCACCTTGCTACTTTCCTTCTATATCCCAGCCCACACACTTCATTCCTTTAATGCCAACCTTCTGACTGCGCCTTGATCTTGTCTATCTCGCTGCCGAGCCCTAGCCCACATCCTGCCTCTGGCCTGGAACACCCTCCCTCCTCAAATCCAATAATTACTCTCTCCCACTTCAAAGCCTTATTGAGGGCACATCTTTTCCAAGAGGCCTTCCCAGACTAAGTCCCTCCTTTCCCCTTCTCCCACTCCCTTCTGCTTCATCCTGACTTGCTCTCTTTGTTCTCCCCCCCACCCCCAAGCCCTACAGCACTTATGTACTTATCTGTAATTTATTTGTATTGATGTCTGTCTCCCCACTCTAGACAGTAAGCTTGTTGTGGGCAGGGTATGTGTCTGTTTATTGTTGTATTGTACTCTCCCAAGCACTTAGTACAGTGCTCTGCACAGCGTAAGCACTCAATATATATGATTGAATGAATGAATGAACAGGTCACCTTAGCTTCTTGAAAACAGGCATCATACCTTTTAAGGACATGGTACTTTCTTATGCACTTACTATAGTGCTCTGGACTCAGTATATACTTAAAAACCAATTACTGATTGACAAAAGGAGGGTTGGGTTAGGCCAGAAAAGAACAAGCTACTCTGAGTCTCATTCTGTCACTCACTAAATTAAAAAAAAACACTCCCCCTTCTGCTATCCTCCTCTCCCCACATCTCTTCCCAGACCCAATCTGATCACCTAAGAACTGATTTTCCACACTTCTCAAATCTTACTCTAGATCTTTTCAAATGTCATTAAAAAATGTTTCCTAGCTATTTTAGTCATTAAACTGGGTTCTGACATGAAATGTACTATATTTTTTCCTCAATAATATGTTATTTCAGTACATTTCAAAAGAAAGGCTGGGCATGTCTGAAGTTTCTATTTTTGTGAATTATTCAAATGGAAGCAAGGAGAGGAGGCTGTTTACTTGGAAGATGATCTGTTTCATATTTGTTGGGACCTCAGGCTCCTCAAGAATTAATAGACATTTCAACAGATTACTCAAAGCTGTTATGGAATCTCCTTTTTTAAAAGTCGTTAAAAACAGGAGTTTCATCTGCCTAGGGAACAGTTAGGAGTGGTCTTGCCTAAAGTTATACGACAGCAAAAAGACAGAGGAGGAGGAAATTGGGGATCCTTGATTAGGTTACTCAGGGCCCTTCAAATCATGAAATTCCATATTCCCTGCTGACCTAGAACCTGCAGGACTCAGATCGGGATAGTATGGCTTGTAGCTTCCCTTCCACAAATTTCAAGGTCTCCTCGGGTCACACAGTCCATGAGTTTTATAAACAGGGCATTTGAAAGCTCTTATCTAAAATTTAAGCAAAATTAACAAAAATGCCCTTTTCCACTAAACAAGCTAGGAAGTATAAACCAGCCATTAAAACAAAGAATTGCATCAGAAAAAAATTCCACCCTATGTTTCACTGTCTAAATGGGAACTCCTGAAGGTTCCCTTTTAAATACTATCTAGCTTTTCTGAAAGCGGCTGATTTTTCGCCTCCATATCTGGCACACTACTAGTACTGGTCATTATACTGCCATCTTTGAAGAGCTCACTTATAGAAACTCATAAGTAAAACTCAAAGTATTGTTACCATGGTTCTGACACACATATTTTAACTCACTTTTCCTCTTTTCAAGAACTGGGTTTTGTTCGGGAAACATCCAAAATGCAATTTTTACAAGCTCTCTTCAGCCGTTCATGTATAACTTTTAACAAGCCATTAAAATGAAGGCCCTAAATCTTCCATACAGTTCTTTACTTCATACTAAACAGGGTATTGGAAAAGACTGTGTAAAACGAACCAGGTATTTAAAATCCAAATACTGCAGGGAATCAAAACTATTGTTTCTTAAGCATCATTTTCAAGGGAGCAAAATGTTAATGTACAATTCTGAACAGTTGAACTGTGAAGGCATCCTAAAATATGTGCTAAAGAGACAAAGTTAACAGGATGTCATAAATGTCTTCATAAATCTAAATCCACATTTTTAAAAAATACTCATTTACCTTATTTGACATCATCCTTTTCACACATTTACTAAGCTAGAAATTCAGTTTTCAAGAGAAATACCCACAGGATCAGAACAAGTCTGTAGTAGCAGGTTTTACTACTACAGGGTTCTGGAAAGCAGGGGAAATTACAATCT
The DNA here is from genome assembly GCF_015852505.1 of Tachyglossus aculeatus. Taxonomy (NCBI): domain Eukaryota; kingdom Metazoa; phylum Chordata; class Mammalia; order Monotremata; family Tachyglossidae; genus Tachyglossus; species Tachyglossus aculeatus. The sequence goes on from NC_052068.1 coordinate 45,142,572, forward strand.
CCAGATGAAAAACGAAGAGGAAAGTCATACCTTCCAAAGTATACACTTCGATGAGCTAGCTTTTCAACATCTCACTCTCTCTATACAAAGTCACTTGATATTGCATCATCAAGTTCCCAAACTTTTTAATAGTGGTGAAATAAAACACACCGAATATTGTAACAAACCTAAATGGATAAATTGTCACCTGGTGAATCTACACTTCTCCACTCCAGGCAGATGGGAGGAGGAAAGGGCTGTGGCTTTCTGCAGTGTAATTCTAAATTCAATGCTAATCCTCAGAGGTTTTCTTCCTCCGCCCACCACTTACAGAAAATGGTTGACAAGAAACTGGTCCCAGAGAAAGATATCACACAAAACTGACTTTGGATGGTGACGTGTGGGAAGGAGTGCGGAAAACGGAACAGAGGAAACTGCAACTCTGCTCCCACAAGTTCACTGCCCTCCGATGACTATGAACAAACTCTCCAGATAACACAGAATTATTTATTCTCTGACAGCTTCCATGAAAGTCCTCCGTACTGGCCTGGAGAAAAGCAGCCTCTGTATCCGCTTTCCTTCCAATTATCTGAAATACTAACAGCTCTTTAACATAAAATATGCATACCTTAGTTTATATTCATTTACATCTCCATCGTGTCTTTATTCTTCAGTCTTCTATAGTTCCCTTCTATAATACTAACACCCTCTAGCATTATTACTTTACCTCAATTTTCCCCATCATCATATTTTGATTTTCAAAATAATTTTTAAAATAAAGTTATTGGGCAGCTCTCAAGCAAAGGAGCTCTAAAAAAATACTTTTTTCCCCTAGAACTTCACTAAGCAAAGACCTTTAAACATAAAGTTGTATACTTACTGAAGTTAATAATACTCAGAGTGTAATTTACAAGTAACTGTTAGGACCACTTTTCAGATATTATGTTTGTTCAGTTGCAAAACTCCTTTCCCGATCTGTACTTCTGCTGTTACCTTTCATTTGTGTCAGAAGGTGGGACAGCTTGATTTATGGACAAAAGTATGCATACTCAACAAGGAGAGTAATCACATTTCATTCCGTCATGCCAGAACCCGCAGCAGCAGAAAGAGATAGGGATCTAGAGAAAGCCCAACCCTACACACTCTTCCCATCGAAAGCCACAACTACTATCAGCAAATATTAGCCAGTCCTCTCACAGCTTTCCTCACTGGGCAGCCAATATTGATTAACTTCAATATTCCTTGAAGTTCCTTTCCCTCCCCCCTCACCAACCCCTGCTACCATTCCTAATTACTTTTTACCAGAGTAATGAGGATTAATGTACGTGACAGGCAATGCAGGGGTGGGTAGGCCTCATGAACGGAAGAGCCACCACCAAATAAAATAGCTTGTTCAAGAGTCACAGGTTAAAAAAAAAATACGATTTTAACTGGAACAGGGCAGTCTTTCCGGAGGGGATGGTGGCGCAAGCAGTGGTGGTGGGAAGCAAGAGACTGCCAGGGCACGGCACGGCACTGCACCCCTCCCAGGCCCCCATAGACAAGGATGCTGCCAACCCTGCAAAACCTAGAACTGCACAGCACTGCACTCTGCACAGCGGTGCAATAAGAAATAAATTGTTAAAATGTACTCTCAAGGGCTTAGTACAGTGCTCTACTCACAATAAGCACTTAAATATGACTGACTGACAAATAGCTTTTTGCCACAAACAGTGCAAAGTGAAGAAGAGCCATATGAGCTGCAATTTGGCCTCCCCTGATTTAGTACTTTTAGTCTACCAAAAAGGTTCAGACTCAGAACTGACAACTACTGAGCCTGGTCTGCACCCTAGAAGATGATACCCCTTACTAACGCTGCTTCCAAAACCCTGAGATGGTGGGGACTCTCACCAGTCCATTCATCTTTTCTTGTCTACACTGTAAAAGGAAAGCTCTTTGAGGATAGGAATAGTGTTTATCAACTCTTTTGAATGTACTCCACCAATGCTTAGAGCAGTGCTCTGCACTTCGTAAGTGTTCAATAAATCCCACTGACTGACTGACTAAGGGATTGGCTATCCAGTTGATGACACAGACACCCATTTTGTCTTCCCCCTTGAGAGATACGAACCTTGTATCATGGGAATGTTAAAAAAACTACGTTTGGTTGAACTTCTAGAAAGAAGCAGTTGGTTTAATTATTTTGGCAAATTATTTGGGTGAACTTCCCCTTTATTCTGTTGGAGCCTAGAATTGTTCACTCATGTACTCTCAAAGTCATCTGTAATTTTAAAAGCACTAGAACTGCCTCAAGTGCATTAGACCTCATCCATTTTCCACTAAACAGTAACAAATATCATCAGGGGGGAGATTAAATTTTTTTAAAAAAAATTCTATTACCTTGAATTGTAAGTACAAGATGACAAAACCATCATTATCATTTAATGAATACCTACTGGGCAGAGTACTGTACTAAGAGCTCAGCAAAAGACACAAATCCTGCCCTCAAGGAGGGCAACCCATGGCTATTTGAAATTTTAATCTTCCATATGTCCTGTATTTATAAGCAAACAGGATAACCTGAAGGTCAATCAATGGTAATGGAGCGCACATGTTTAAAGCTTGATGATGTTAAAATGATGTTGGAAGTCATATAGTCAATGGTTGGCTTTACCTATTCAGCCAATTCACCATCATCATCAGTGGCATTTATTGAGCACTGACTGTGTGCAGAGCACAATACAGCGAAGATGGTCGACACACTCCCTGCCCCCACAACGAGCTACAGTTTGCAATCTACATGTCTACCAACTCTGTTATACTGTACTCTCCCAAGCTCTGCACACAGTAAGCAATCATGAAATATAATTGATTAGAGGGGGACAGGCATCAATATAATTTATCATATAATATATAATTGATAGAAATATACATAAATGCTGGGGGCTGAGAGTGGGGTAAGTATCACAGATCCAAGGGCATGGATGACAAAGAAAGGAGAGGGAGCCAGAGAAAAAAGGGCTTAATCGGGGGAGGCCTCTTGGAGGAAATATGCCTTCAATAAGGCTTTGAAGGTGGGGAGAGTGGTGGTCCGGCATACACAGAAGGGGAGAGAATCCAGGCTAGAGGGAGGGTGTGGAAAAATGGTAGGCAGCAAACTAAATGAGATTAAGACACGGTGAGCAGGCTGGCACTAGGAATGAAGTGTGAAGGTCAAGCTGTAGTAGGAGATCGGTAACATAAGGTAGGAGGGGGTAAGGTGACTGACTGCTTTAAAGCCAATGGAAGGAGTTTCTGTTACATGAAGAGGTGATGAAAAGTGATCTGTGTAGCAGAGTGAAGTATGGACTAGAGTGGGACCAGACCAGACAGGAGGAAGGAAGGTCAGCAATGAGGTTGATGCAGAAGTCAAGGTGGGACAGGATACTTGGATCGGTTGGTAGCAGTTCTGGATGAAGAGGAAAGGGCGAAGCAATGATTTGAAGATAGAGCTTATAGGCTTTGGTGACAGATTGAATTGAACAGAAGTACACAGATGAACTGCCTGGGGAGTCAATTCCCTCACTATTCAACTTTCTGAGTTCTTATTACAGGTAGATGTACTTAAAAAACACACCCGATTAAAGTTTGGAAACAATATCTGACAAACCTAAACAAGCACTGTTACCAACATCCCAAACCAAAGAGAGTTTTGATGAAAAATATGAAATCTACATTAATTTTTATTTTTCATTTTAAAATCAGAAAAGGAAATCAGTTTCTTTACACCCCCTTTCCAAGTCAAAGCTATCATCCTGAAGGTACAAAAATTGCAGTTGCTCCTTTCCCTCTATGGAGGGTTTAAAGGGTCTTAGTATTTTACCATCAGAAAAGCATTTCTTTGTTTAACTATTTCCTTTGTGATGAAAATCAATCTGGCAGTTCCTCTACAAATCTCACATCAGAATCTGACCCAATCTTTGTAACAGTCATCACACTTAACATGAAAAAGTCAGTTAACATGGATGGGGTACATTACATGGGATAAAAAAGGATAGTTTCAAGATTAATCTTTCTATGAAACAGACTCAAAAATACACAGGGATTCATCCATTTCAGAAAGCTCTCCCCCTGCCCCCGCCCCCAGGCCAAAAAATGGCTAAAGTGGTCCTTTCCACATGCCTCATTATGCACCTTTTCACAGCTATTTTTGCTGTCTTCCATAGAAGTGCTGTAGAAGAGACTATGCAGCACTTAAAATGATCAATCAATCATGGAGCACTCAATGTGTACAGAGCACAGTACTAAGTGCCTAGGAGAAAATTTAGCATTGGTATACATGTTCCATGCCTACAAAGAGCTTACAGTCTGCAACAGACACCACAAAAGAACATTAAAGTTGACTTTTAAAAGTGCTTAATATTTAATTTGTGTATCCAAACATTTAGCTGAAAATTCTTCTCTGCATTTTTGGCCATCTCACCTCTAATTAGAAATCTTCCAGAGGAAAAAAAGCAGAAACTTAATTGGGATGGGTTAATTAAAAACAAACGTTGTAAGCATCTTTGGAAATATGCACCCTTTCCAGGCACCTGTATCTTCAATAATAATTAAATCTGAAAAATTAATCTATCCTAAAATAAAGAAAAATAATCTAGAAATCACTGAAAAAAATCAGACCTTTCTTATTGATAAAGTAGGATGTAAAAATCTGACAGCGTAACTACTTAAAAATTATCTCACCTGATCTGAAGGATGCTTTAATTCAGATTGCTTCAACAAGCAGATAAAGGGATTTGCATAGAGATGGCATCTTAGCAGTGAGGATTAGAATAGGACTTCGAATACTCATGCACAAAACAATGCTATTACTTCAAGAAGAATTTTATTAGGGGTGAAAACTCCAAAACTGAGAATTAACTGACCAAACGTTCTTATTGGAGCAGCTTTAATATTTTCAAAAGAATGGAAATTCAGAAAAAAACTAGTTTCAAGCAACTTCCTCAAAAATAATAGATAAGACTGAGTTCTTGCATGCTTGCAATTCCAAGCTTGGGTTTCTAAAACAGGTGGGTCAAATGCATAATTTGGGCACAGACCATGTTGAATACAAATTACCATTAATCTTCAAGCACAAAAAGAGAACTTTTGTTAACTACTATTTTACCCAGTCCTTACCACTACTACAAGATGATCATATATATATATATACACTAAAAAATATCATTCAAGGCTAAATATTGCCATCTTAATCAAGACTTCTTACCATGCCATAGAACTCCAGCTCCCTTGGCCCCCTAGGTGGTGGTTGCAGCTGTTTCAAGACCGTGCCATCCGGATGCTGCAAAATACCTAAGGAAAAGAAAAATTTAATCGCTTAATACAACACATTCATCAGTACCAGAGTTAGTCTGCAGGTAAACCAGTATTTTATTTTTAATAATTGCCTGATTATTATTGTGCTTATCATATATTCCTGGCTAAGGGAAACAAGATTCTGAGTTAGACAGTTACCTTCTTTATAACGAGGGATGTTCATGCTATCATTCTCTGTGCACACTCACAACTCTGGGGTGACCATGCTACTGCTTAGTTGAGTTGAGGCAATTAGTTTTCTTCCTCTCAACCTGATGAGAACAAGGGGTGCCAGCCAGCCCCTGCCTCCCTTCCCCACCTTTCCACCACCGGAGAAAGCTTCCTGTACCTCTTGAGAGTTTAAATCCATCCAGTCATGGGATGGTAGCAGCCAATTATCTAGACATTTTCTGGGGTATACTAGCCAGGTTTATTTGGGACCGGATAGCAAGGGTGAAGCAATCCAAGTGTGTTCTTTACCACCAGGTTAATTTTACTTGGGGAAAGTTGCCTTTGCAGCTCTTTCCAAGACGAAACGGGGCAGGTAACACAGTCCTGGGAATTCTGGGTTGGCATGGGACTGACAGCTTCTTTTACACTACAACTATTCCTGGTATCAAGCTGAAGACCCTGCCTGCTAAAGCCCTAGCGTCAAATCCGGAGCAAAAATCTTATCTAAAGTGACAGGGAATGTCACAATGACACTACATTCATTTCTCATCACATCAGACCTAAGGAGCAAAGAACCCATACCTGTGAGTAAGTTCCAAAGGCTACAACAAATAGGTGTTTCTCCAATGTTCTGCTTACTGGGGAGTCATCAAGGCGAGCACGATAAGGCAACCCAACCAAAACTGGTTCAATGAAAACATCTTCACCTTGCAGTTTCTCGTGATCATATGTATTATTCATTCATTCAATCATATTTATTGAGCTCTTACTGTGTGCAGAGCACTGTACTAAGCGCTTGGGAAGTACAAGTTGGCAACATATAGAGACGGTTCCTACCCAACAGTGGGCTCACAGTCTAGAAGGGGGAGACAGACAACAAAACATGCGGACAGGTGTCAAGTCATCACAATAAGTAGAAATAAAGCTAGATGCACATTAACAAAATAAATAGAATAGTAAATATGTACAAGCAAAATAGAGTAATAAATCTGTACAAACATATATACAGGTGCTGTGGGGAGGGGAAGGAGGTAGGGCGGGGGGGTGGGGAGGAGGAGAGGAAAATGGGGGCTCAGTCTGGGAAGGCCTCCTGGAGGAGGTGAGCTCTCAGTAGGGCTTTGAGGGAGGAAGTGGGCTAGGTTGGCGGATGTGCAGAGGGAGGGCATTCCGGGCCAGGGGGAGGATGTGGGCCAGGGGTCGAAAGCGGGACAGGCGAGAACGAGGTACGGTGAGGAGGTTAGCGGCAGAGAAGCAGAGGGAGACAGCTGGGCTGTAGAAGGAGAGAAGGGAGGTGAGGTAGGAGGGGGTGAGGTGATGGACAGCCTTAACTCATGTAGTCTCTTAGACTCGAAGAAGACTCCATTCCCCATTAAGGTGAAGTTCATCTATGGGTGTGCTCGTGGCTAAGCTCAATGTGACCTCCACAGTCCCACCCCCATCATGCAAATATAAAATCCAGTTAATTCTGGACTTCTGTGACCTTGCCTTGCCATCTGATATAAATAATAATAATAATAATGATGGCATTTATTAAGCACTGACTATGTGCAAAGCACTGTTCTAAGCGCCGGGGAGGTTACAAGGTGATCAGGTTGTCCCACAGGGGGCTCACAGTTTTAATCCCCATTTTACAGATGAGGTAACTGAGGCCCAGAGAAGTGAAGTGACTTGCCCAAAGTCACACAGCTGACACTTGGTGGAGCCGGGGCTTGAACCCATGACCTCCAACTCCAAAGCCCGGGCTCTTTCCACTGAGCCACGCTGCTGATGCAACTGCTCAGGGAGCGGAAGTGGCGGGGGGGAGGAGGGGGACACGATGACAGACCAGGAGGTCCAGATACAGCAACTGCAAAGAAATTCAAATGGCACTACAGGCTGGTAGGCCTTTGTTTGGGGCTGAAGTCAAATACCTCACTGTCAATACCCAAAGGATATTTAGGCCATCTCAATTTCATTTTCTGATTCTTAGTTACCACTGCATCACTGACATTTTGCTCTGTTTTGTCAATAAACCTCTTTGGTTGTGGGTAGCATTTCCTTGTAAAGACGGATACATTACTTCAGTTTACTTTAGACTTAGTCTGCCTTTGGTGCCTGGCTGATTCAAACCAAGTGGTTTACAATCATCTGTGTGACTTGGTGGGTGTATGCCTCTTGGGCGGTTAAAAGCACACAAACAATTCCTCAATGATTATCTCCAAGACGTCATAAGTTTCCCAGAGGAGGACAACCACTTTCTAATGCCTGCCTCCAGTATTTCCCAAGGTGGGCACATAGAATGAATTGGCCTGGGCCTACGACACCTCCCTGCTTGACCCCACTATTGATGAGGTAAGGCTTAGTGTCAAGGGACCCTCTTGCACTGATGTTGTGAAACACTCTCAGAATCATAATCAAATCCAAGGGGAAACCACATTTACTAACTGATTTCCAGAGTCCAGAACTACTGATGGCGTCAATTGCGGCTGCTGCTCCCTGTACTTTTCCTGTATATTAAATTCTGTGAAGATAATAATAATAATGATGGTATTTGCTAAGCGCTTACTATGTGCAGAGCACAAATCTGTTTTCGGGTATATGGTCGATGCTATCCTTCAGGAGTCGATCCAGTAGGGCTCTGGCTTTGATTTCTCCAGCAATGGACAGTAGTGATATACCTAAATACTTACTGTAGTCTAACCTTTCACTTTCTTTCTTGAAGATAACAGTACCTTTGAGATACCTGTGGCAGCCCCTCAGTGTTTCACTTTGTTAAGAGCTTATGAAGTTTGTTCTAGTTTGTTTCTATCTACCCAGCACTTAGCATAGGGCTTGGCACATACATAGAAAGCATTTAAATACAATATCTATTGGATTTCAGCAGATATCTCATCAGACCTTTGTCATTTTTTTCACAGTCCTGACTGCTATGGTGACTTTTTATAGGTGGCATGTATTTGCAAGATGATTGGTGTTCTGTATTTAAATCAATGATATTTATTGAGTGCTTATGCTTACTATGTGCAGAGCACTGTACTAAGCACTTGGTAGAGTATAACAGAGTTAGCAGACACGTTCATCGCCCATGACGAGTTTAGCCTTGAGATGAAAAAGTCTGAATTATGAAGGAATCTGGCTCCACTCAGGTCAGACTGGCCCTCAAGATTTCAGTCTATGCAGAGCAAGACTATATGGGCAGAGATCAGTGATAATACAAAAGGGACACTGCAGTTTGCACAACTCTCCACGACCAAATAAATCTGTAAGAAAGACAACTAGCAAAGGCCTTTCCTTCTCCTCAACCTAAGTCTTGTACCCATACACAAAAAAAATTATCAAAGGAAGATAAGGAAGAGGTGGAAAGGAAGTGGAGGAAGGATGTAAGATCCATGAAAGCAAAATAATATTCTTGCCCCACAACTAGTTTAGTCAGCAGCAGAATACCACTAGAGTTGGGAAGCAGAAGGAGAGAGACACCCTCAAGTCACTTACTTTATCTGTGGCCTCCTACTCTCACCGCCTCATCATCCACCGAGTCCTAAATTAGCCCAATTCCAACCTTCCCCCATAATACCTAACTGTAATTTACTGATTTAGTCACATTGTTTGTCTTACCCTCTAGACCGTAAGCTGATTGTGGGCAGGGAATGCATCCATTAATTGTTGTATTGTACTCTCTCAAGCATTTAGTACAGTGCTTTGCACAAAGCAAGCGTTCAATAAATATGATTGATTACCTAGAGATACTCTCTCTTCCAACATGAACCAGGCTTGAGTTCCTCAGCGAACCAAGGCAAGCTCCCAATACGTTCCCAAAGTGCTCTTCTCGGCAGCCTGGACCAAGATTCAAGGTTCTGAAGGTGGGCCCGAGTGAAGCATGATTCATTAGGCTGCACTAAGGTTGAGTTAGCACCTGTTTTGGCAGAAGCTTAAGATAAAGAAGGAAGGAGGAAGCTCGATTTCTCTAGAACTAAAGGAATCTTGTATGCTTGACATGGCCACTCTCCATATCAAGTTGACACCTATGAAAAGGACAATTGTATGAGAAACTCAAACAAAAACCGCATAGCCTTAAGACCCAGAAATGACATTGTTCAAACAACTTAATCCTTCCCCAAATAGCAATACTATCAAATGAAATTAATTAAAATAAGATGCTATCTATGGTTTGCACATCACCAAAACCAAGGGTTTACTAAGTTCTAGAGGAAATAAGAATTTCAGATGAGCCCCAACCAGGATGAGAGGAAAAGTGTCCTTGCACTTGTATTTTCATCCTTTATTCATCCCTCCCTCAGCCCCACAGCACCTATGTACACATCTACAATTTATTTATACTAATGTCTGTCTCCCCCTCTAGACTGTAACCTTCTTATGGACAGGGAATGTGTCTATCAACTCTGTTGTACTGATTGGAAGTGGCACTGCTAACACTCCTCCAGCTTCCTGCTCTCCGATCATCACAGCTATTAAAATTTAAGTCAGAACTGTGTTCAGGAGGAAAGGGTTGCTTGCAATCTATTAATCAATTGTGTTTATTCAGCACCGACTATGTGCTGAGCACTGCACTATACACTTGGGAAAGTACGCTATAAGAGAGTTGGTAGACAAGTACCTTGCCCACAAAGAGTTCAGAGTGAGATCGGTACTTCTTTTGGTTAATGATAACAGCCCTCTCTGTTAAGCACTTACCATTCATGTCAATTCCCTCTGCCCCCTCACTGCTATTGCTAGTAAAGCTTCAGCAAATAAAAATAAATTGAGACACCAGAACAGCAGTAGACTCATCTAACACAGTCATGGATAACGCAGGCCTTTTACTGACGCATCTTTTTCCAAAATAAAAAAGATTAACACAGAGCAAGGGTTGGTAAAGGTGTCAATATTACAAAAAAAAAAAAAGACACATTGAACCAGTTACACTCCTAAGCGGATATAACAGCCACAGGTTTGCACAGGTTGACAATTTAGAACCTGACTCTTTCTAAGCCCAACTGGTTCTTTCTAAAAATTGCCCATGTTCAACCATATACCTGATTTTCATTCCCTTGGAAAGCAACTTCTCAAGAACGTAGAACTTACGGAAAAACTACATTAGTGAGGGACTAAGACAGTGGCACCCACCAGATCAGCAGTGTAATACTGTTAATGGAATTTACTCAACAACAGTTATGCACTGTTCCACACAGAGCTCATCCTCTAAGAGGTAAAACGAGCAGGAATCTTTCTCTCTACTTTACAAGCCCAGAGAAGCTAAGTGAGGCTTGCCCAAGTCACACAGCAGGCCACTGGCATAACTGAGATTAGAGCTCAAGTGTCCTGTCCCCAAAGCCTTTTCTCTTTCCACTAGGCCATGAGAAAAGCCACTCAAGGAGTGTTTTATAATAATTCCAGCCTGAAAGCTGCTCAAGTCAACTTCTACTAGGAGTTCATCCCCTTGAAAGAAAGCACTATTTCCTAAAACACCAAGTCTTTTCCCGTTGCCGTTGCTTTAAGCATGGCAGTTTACAGATTCACTTCTTGACATTAATAATAATGACATTATATATATATAATTAAGCACTTGCTCTGTGCCAAGCACTATACTAAGTGTTAGTGAGGATAAGAAATAACCAGGTAATACCCAGTCCCTGTCCTGCAGGAATGTCAAAGGGACAGCAGCTAAGAGGTGGAGGAGGATCAGGAGTCACAGGATTTGGCAAGAAGGAAATCACTGTTGACCTTTGAGAAGGTGGTTTCTGTGAAGTGAAGGGGGCAGAAGCCAGACGGGAGGAGGTCAAGGAGAGAACTGGAGGAGAGGAACTGGAGACAGAGGGTGTAAACGATTTGCTCAAGGAGTTTGGAGAGGAATGGTAGGAGAGAGATGGAGGAATAACTAGAGGGAGCTGGGGCTCAAGGGAGGGTTTTTTTAGGGTAAGGGAGACATGAGCATGTTTAAAAGCAGTAAGGAAGAAACCATTAATGAATGAACAGTTGAAGATCATGGTCAGGGAGAGAAGAGAGGACAATGCTTGGATAAGGTGTGACCGGATGGGATCAGAGAAGCCAGTGCGTTTGCTATTTTTCTCCAATTTGCTGATAATTTTAATTCCTCAAGTCCCTGAACAAACACTGATGTTTTACAAAAATTATGATTTCATTAAATACAGGAAACAATACGAGGAAAGATGCAAAACCTGTTAGCAGAACCTCAAATGCTTCCTGTGCCTTTGAAAGGGACTAAACCTAGGAGTCATGGGATGGTAGCAGCAAACTATCGAGGTGAACTAACGTCAAAGTCCCGGCAGCATTCATTCATTCATTCAATGGTATTTATTGAGTGCTTACTGTGTGCAGAGCACTGTACTAAGCACTTGGGAAGTACAAGTTGGCAACATATAGAGACGGTCCCTACCCAACAGCGGGCTCACAGTCTAGAAGCAGCAATATTAGTCTAGGAAGCTGCCCTCAAAAAGTGCCTGGCTTGTCACTGCCATTCTATTCCTACCCCGCTAAGTTACCATTACACTTCCTAGTCCCTTGGCTTCACATTTCCTCACCCTAATACATCCGCCCAGGGCTCATTATTATTCACCCAACTATTCTCACCTCTCCCCACTTCCTTCCCAAAGGTACAAGAACTGACAGCTCCCCCCAGCCCCTCTAAGGCATGTGGTCAGCAGAGCAGGAAATAACTCACAACAGTTACAGTGGACAATTGGTGAAACCAAATGAGGGGTAAGAGTATATGTAAAGTATGCCTGAGTTAAAGGAGAGTGCATTCCTCATGAAAGTCAAGCTACACTTTAAAAGTGATGCCACTCAACTTCGAAATGGCAGGTGAGGCAAAGAAACCTTTCAGAAATTCACCCGTCATAGCACAGACTTTATGAGGCAAGATAGAAATGGAACAAAGAGTACTGGTAATCTATTTTCCTTTCTCCTTCAACAAAGCACGCTAAAAAAGCATGATAAGAATGAATATCACTAGTCACTCTTTCAAAGGCCTGGACAAAAACAACTGAGTGCCAATGCATCACTTACTGCTTCTAACAATACTTTGAAAAGGGAGTCTGAAAAAACACATCAGCAATATACACAAATTTTTTAATTTTCTATTGTTTTTGAAAACCTAGCCTAATGCCTACACAGCTGGGTTGGAATGTAAGTCCAAGCCCCAGTTTCCCACCAAACTCAAAATAACTGTATCCTATTGGGAAAAAAATATTACACATATTATCATTAAAGAGATTAGAGCTAGAAGTGTCATGACTCAATTACGTCAATGAAGAATTCAGTAAATACACATCTAAACTTGAGATATACTCAGTTCTCCTATATTGTAAGAGTTGTGTTCTTACAGAGTACCATATGTAGCAGTTACTGTGTCCAATACAAATTTCTTCCTAAAGCACATAGTATCCAGGCAGGATTGGATAGTCGTAAGTGCTTCTCCCTAATTCTTCTGTCACTTTTCTAACCAAAACAAGCTGTGAAACACACATTCTGACAAAACAGTATACTCGAACACAAATTTTCGATACAGAAATGTTCAAAAAACAATGGTAGTAAAGAAAAAAAGGAATTAGACTAATGCCTACAAACAACAGATTTTAATGCATCGTGGACTAGTGGAAAGAGCACAGGCTTGGGAGTCTGGACCTGGATTCAAATCCTGACTCTGCCTCATGCCTGCTGTTTGACCTTGTAAAAGTCGCTTAAATTCTCAGTGCTTCAGTTACCTCATCTGTAAAATGGGGATTAAATCCTCCTCCCTCAGACTGTGAGCCCCATACGAGATAGGACTGTGTCCAATCTGATTAACTTTTATCACACCCAGTACTGAGAACAGTGCTTGGTACATACTAAACATTTAACAAGTACCATAATTAATGCAAAAAGTATCTACTCCTTGCATTTGGCTTACTAAAAAAATGAATTTGACAGCCACATCTAAGTTAATAAGCTGTATTTTAAAATAAGCATTTATATAAAGAAAAAGATGAACATTTTAATTATTGACAGTTTATGTGAAAAGCAGAGGCTGAACATGATTATTAGTCTTTTTTTTGACAACAATGCTTTTTGGCAAAAGCAATGCTCACCTAAACAAACTGCAGAGTTAGCATATTTAGTAAGTTAAAAAGGGAAGCAGTGCGGCTTAGTGGATAAAGCAAGGGACTGGGAGGCAGAAGACCTGCGTTTTAATTCTGGCTTCACCATTTGCTTGCTGTGTGACCCTGGGTAGGTCACTTAAATTCTCTGTGCCCTTTCACTCAACTGCAAAATGGGGATTCAATACTTCCTACTTGGACTGTGAGCCCCATGTGGGACAGGAAATGTATCCTGTCTGATTAACTTATATCTACCCCAGTGCTTAGAGCAGTGCTTGACGCATAGTAAACTCTTAAATAGAATAAAAAAAATTAAAGAATTATCAATGGTAAACTCATTGTGGCCAGGGATAACATGTCTAACCAAGCCAGTTATATTGTACTTTCCCAAGTGCTTAGTACAGTGGTCTCCCTGCAGTAAGCATACAAATATGATTGATCAGTATTGACCAAACTGCTCCTTTCTGTTGAACTCTTCCCTATAGGAAGGTACAATGAAGAACATGATGCCTATATTGATTTCTGTTGAACTCTTCCCTATAGGAAGGTACAATGAAGAACATGATGCCTATATTGAAGGGCTATCAAATAGGAGGACTGAGCAATTTGGGTTGGAAGAATGTGGGTAAGTGCTGAAATACCACAATTATTATTATTATTCTGAGGATTCAGGTAAGAGCCTAGGCCACGTGACTAGATCTCCCTCCCCAGCTTTGTAGCTTACTGCTGAGCAGGAAGGAGGGGAGGGAGCTGTAGTGATTTCATTACTGTGGTCAGCAGAGGGGCAAAGTTCAGTCAGTTACCAAGCCTCCCTCCCCAGGGTTTGGAATAGGTGTAGGGCCAGAGCGAGGAAATCATCTGATGTCTGGAAGGAGTGTGTCTAGAAGGCCTTCAGCCTCCCCTTTGTCCAGTCCCAGCCCTTGGGCTCTGAAACCATGAAGGAGATAGCTACAGCACAGTGTGGGGAGGGGGGAGGCGGAGGGAGTGTTGCTGCCCATCGGTTCCTCTAGATCATTCAGGAACTGCTGAAAGGCAGGGGCCCGCAAGCAAAAGCTGGCACAGTAGTAGCATCTCAAGCTCTCTTCTGGACCTAGTCCAGTCTTGCAAACTACTTCAGTCCAGCCCAGAGTCTCCACTCAACTGCCCCCGACCTCCCATCAGTGGGAACCACAATCCCAACCCAGAACTGAGTAGTGAGACCACTATATCATGCCTAAAGCAAGCTCCAAATGCTTTTAGACCCTCCTTTCTCTCAATCAATGGTATTTATTGAGCGCTTACTATGTGCAGAACACTGTACTAAAGACTTGGGAGAGCACAATACAACAGAGTTGGTAGACATGATCCCTGGCCACAAGGAACTCACAGTCAAGAGGGGGAGATGGCCATTAATATAAATTACGGAAATATACATAAGTGCTGTCAGGCTGAGGGTGAGGCAAATGTCAAGTGTTTATAGGTTACAGATCCAAAGGCGAGGCAGAAGGGAAAGGGAGTCAGGGAAGGGATGGCTTAATCTGGGAAGGTGTTTTGGAGGTGTGATTTTAGTAAGGCTTTGAAGGTGGAGGGAGCGATGGTCTATCAGATATGAAGGAGAAGGGAGTTCTAGGCCAAAGGGAGGACGAGTAAGAAGACAATGGTGAAATAGATGAGATCGAGGTACAGTGGGAAGGTTAAGGTTAGAGGAGGTAAGTGTGAGGGTTGGACATCAACAAGGTAGGAGGGAGCAAGTTGATAGTGTTTTAAAGTCGAGGGTAAGGAGTTTCTGTTTTGAGTTTCTCTCCTCATGACCTTCCAAATCTGGCTCCTGGGCTTTTCTTGGGTTTTCCCCATTTCTCCTTCTATTACCACTGGGCTAGGTCTGAAGAGATTTCACAAAACTCGGTTTCGCTCAACAGGTGTTCAACCCTTACTTGCCTTATGGGATAAAACTAATAATAAAATGGTGGAATTTTGTTAAGCACACACCAAGCACTGTGTTTAGCGATGAGGCAGATATGAGATAAGCAGATCAAATACAATCCCTAATCCATGAACAAGTCACAGTTTAAGAGGGAGGGCAGGTATCTTATCTCCATTTGACAGATGAGGAAACAAGTAGTAACCTGTCCAAGGTCACACAGCATCAGAATGGCAGAGCCAGGATAAGAACCTAGATCCCCAAACTCTTATTCCTGTGCTCTTTCCACTGGGCCACACTACTTCTCAAGGGATATGCAAGTACCAGAGAAGCTTGGCAGTTTTCAGCAGCAACAGAAAATTAAAACAGTTGCTGGTCACTTCAATGTAAACTACATGACTACTTAAAGTTTGCCTATGCTTTTTAAGGTTATTTGTCGGTGGGGGTAATGAACATTATATAGCATATAACTGTGTGCTGTACTTAAAACTTTTCATGAGATTTTTCTGTTAGGGTGACTTATCTAGGGAGGCAATAGTCACCCTGGAAAGAACATGAGTATTTGGAATTAAAAGACCCATGCTGTAATCACAGCTTTTCCTTCAGCATGTCACTTTCCTCCAATGCAAAAACAAGACAAGACACTTTCTCTACCGACCAAAGTAGTCAAGGACTGCAACCACCTAATTATTGTGGATTTACCACAGCACTTACCATAGTGCTTGGCACCGTCAATCAGACGTATTTACTGAGATACTATGTGGGCAGAGCACTGCTCTAAGTGCTTGGGAGGGTATAACATAACAGAGTTAGTAAACATGTTCCCTGCCTTGTAGTACATAAATACTACATCACTCTTCCAACACTGACGATGAGCACAATTCTTGGTAGTTTTGGTAAAGTGGGGACTTTGGGCTCGTGTCTGGAACGAATCCCCTATTTAGAACATTGTTCCTACGGGAAAATCGGTTCCTTAAGTTACAAGGCATCAAAGATGGGATTTTCAGGCACCAATTGTTTCAAGTGTAAGGGCTGCCTGTATGCTAAGTCATTAAGATTAAAGCAGCTGTGAGCTTCTCTGAAGGGAAGAGCTGATGAAAGTCCTTAAATTTCTTGGCAAGTAGTTACTGCCTCCCAATCTGGACTGAGGACGGCCCCACAATTGCTAAAGGACTGGGTCCTAACCCAGAGAAGGGCTCCCAGAGTAATGCCACTGCTTAGTGAGATCTGTTGGGGAGGCAGCTTTCAGATGAGGATCAGGGATGCATGTTCCTGCTCACAATGTTCCTGCCACCCCATAGGGTGCAGCTTCCCCAGAGTCCTGGGTGCCAGGAAGGACAAGGCCATCTAAGATATAGGGCCCACAGCACCTGGCTTCATTCCAGAAATGATCAATGCTATTGATTGAGGGCTTACTCTGTGTGGAGCACTGTACTGAGCACTTGAGTGAATGCACAGAGTAAGTGGACACAATCCCTGCCCTACTCTTGCTACTACTCAAGGAGTTCACAATCTAGCCTGGCTAACCTGCGTAGCAGCCCTACTGGCTTTAAAGTCTAATTCTGGAGAAACCAAGTCAGTTCTTCTATGCCAAAAACTTTACATAAAAGGCTGTTGAGGAATTAGACAATGTAGAAATCCCACAAGGCCCATCCCTCTGGATACTGCGCAAAGTAGTGTTGGAAGACAATTAGGCACACATCCGTACAGGAGTAAGTACTCGAATGTGGAATTTCATAAATGTGAGATTATTCAGGAATACATCCCCGGCTTGTAGAAGAATTGAATGTTTTCAAGTTAAAATAATGCACTTTCTACTCTGGGTGCATTTTTTTAAAATTCCCAGGTCAAAAATCTCACAGTGGGCCCATGAACAGAACCATTTACTTCAAGTCACCTATGAACCAGAGCTATGAAGTCCGTGCTATTACATAGGTAAATAATGCCACTCCCCATGATACACACCCACAGAACTAGTTTAGTTTATTCCCAGAGGGAGCAAAATATTGTTTTCTTCTATTTTTAAATGGTCTCTCTGTCTCCGAGCCAATTTACAAACTAACTCCTGCCTGAACATTCAACTGTTACAACAATGAACACCTAAAATAAATACCGGTCAATTAACACAAGCGTCTGAGAGAACGACAATAATGTCAAGGAAAATCAAGCAAAAACTCCTCACTCGCAGCTTCAAGGCTGTCCATCACCTCGCCCCCTCCTACCTCATCTCCCTTCTCTCCTTCTCCAGCCCAACCTGCACCCTCCGCTCCTCTGCGGCCGCTAACCTCCTCACTGGGCCTCGTTCTCGCCTGTCCCGCCGTCAACCCCCGGCCCACGTCCTCCCCCTGGTCTGGAACTCCCTCCCTCCCCACATCCGCCAAACTAGCTCTCTTCCTCCCTTCAAAGCCCTACAGGGAGCTCACCTCCTCCAGGAGGCCTTCCCAGACTGAGTCCCCTTTTTCCTCTCCTCCTCCCCATCGCCCCTCCGTCCTGCCTCTTTCCCCTCCCCACAGCACTTGTATACATTTGTACAGATTACTCTATTTTACTTGTACATATTTACCACTCTATTTATTTTGTTAGTGATGTGCATACAGCTTTAATTCTATTTGTTCTGACGATTTTGACACCTGTCTAGATGTTTTGTTTTGTTGCCAGTCTCCCCCTTCTAGACTGTGAGCCCGTTGTTGGGTAGGGACCATCTCTATATGTTGCCGACTTGTACTCCTCAAGCGCTTAGTATAGTGCTCGGCACACAGTAAGCGCTCAAATACAATTGAATGAATGAATGAATGAAAGGGAAAAATTATTCTAGGGAATGAATTCAATAAAAATTGCCTTCAAACTATATTAACATTTCAAGATTGAGTGACTGAAAATAAGTTTCTTGACCCATTTAATACCAAACTAATCATTTACATTCAGGCTCCCAACCGGACTTCACCCCTTACTTTTAGAGCTTGAAGCATCAAATTATCAAAGACCAAACTCACTCCTAAAGACCACAAGGACCAAGTTCTACGCTTAAGAGAAAATTTAATGTCTAACAAAATCAGAAAGGCTGATTCTTCCCATTAAGTGCAGTGAATGGAACCTTAATCTCAAACTCCAAAAGGTTCAGACAGATCAGAACCAAACCTGTCACACCTGAAAATTCAGTTACTCAGGATACAAGCATTTCATTTCTTATCACAGGAAATCACAACATGGGGGTGGGACCAGGATTCCATGTTTGGACACTAGACTGAAAGATCCCTAAGTGCAAGGATCATGTCAAGTACTCTACTCTCCCTAGCACTTAGTACAGTGCCCTGCATACGGTAGATGCTGATAAAGCACTACTAATTCATTATAAGTAGAATCCACACTTTTCCTCCCTCTTCTGTACTGCCAAACTCAAGAATGTAGGATTAGTTTCAGTTTACCCCTGCTGAGAATAGAAGGCTACAGGGCAGAGAACCTAAGCAAAGAATATGCAGTACTGTTATAGCTGATTTTTTTTCAGTTATTTGAACAACTCAGTATCTAATGTATGAGAATTTGTTGTAGACCCAGTTTCCTTCATCAGCTCAAAATTCAAGTCACCTCAGACTCTAATATCTATCTGTACCTTCATGTAACTAAAGTCAGCGTGGCTCAGTGGAAAGAGGCTGGGCTTTGGAGTCAGAGGTCATGTAGGGACTGTCTCTATATGTTGCCAATTTGTACTTTCCAAGCGCTTAGTACAGTGCTCTGCACATAGTAAGCGCTCAATAAATACGATTGATGATGATGATGGGTTCAAACCCCAGCTCCGCCAATTGTCAGCTGTGTGACTTAACTTCTCTGTGCCTCAGTTACCTCATCTGGAAAATGGGGATTAAGACTGTGAGCCCCCCATGGGACAACCTGATCACCTTGTAACCTCCCCAGCGCTTAGAACAGTGCTTTGCACAAAGTAAGCGCTTAATAGTTGCCATCATTATTATCATTATAAATACAAGCTTTAGGCACAAAGGCGATAGATTTCAGAAATACTATGTGACAATGAAAAGATATAAGGAATCTACAAAATACTATATTAGAATCCAAGGGGAGAAGTTCATTACAGTAGATTCAATAAGGAGACCTTTAGTGACAAATTTCAAAACTACAAAACACACAAAGATCTAAGGACAACACAATGGGAAATCTACACATTATGGAGGCCATCAGTTCTGCGGATTTTTAAGTCATCGGTGAAGGTATAAATCACACAAAGTGACAGTATTTTATTAAGAGAATGTTGAAAATCAAAGAGAAAAGATTTGTAATGAAGTTTACATTTATGAACACTGATACAAGTTTCTTGTTATAGAACCACGGCGGCAATTATGTCTTGTGGTAGCATATGCTAGTGCTAATGCAACTGTGGTTAGAAGCCAAGCAGTCATCATCTCCAAGTGTTCGTTACGTCTGTGCATATAGAGACAGATGCTCCAAAAGTTCCTTGAAAACTGCATTCATTCTTCCTTGCCCCAGCCAAGAGCATAGACGCAAGGCAATTTATGACCAACGCCAAAATGCAAAGGCGGTTAAGATGAGCCCATAACGTCAGTACTCTAAAGTTGTGGCCCAAGTTCCTACTCTACAGAAGTTCCTTTTTAATATAAGCAACTTAGCTGCCAAAAAGATGCAACCGCACCACCCCTCATCTTATTCCAATTTAACAGTGCGTGGTTTTTTTTTTAAGTCCTAACCACGCAAGGGCAATAAGTGGAGTAAATGAAATGCGGCGGTGCTTTGCAACGGGATGGAATAAAAACGAGCCGTTTTTTGCACCCTCCAGCACAACACGCTTAAATAGCTAGCTCACGGGCAATGCCACTCCACTTATTCTGACTCTGGCAAGCGGCGGTTCTAATATCACTTTAAGCCTCGTTATCTAGAAGAAAGCCAGGAGACAGTAAGTCGATGTCGGAGAGCAAAAGGAAAAAAAAAAAAAAAAGGAAGAAGAAGAGTGTACTTCCCTTCCTTTTTTACCCAGAAAATAGGTTGGGTAACCAACCCCTAACCCGAGTTCTGCGGGGGGAAGGGGGGTCAGTAGGGGGAAGGACGACGCCCCCCTCCTTCCTCTCCCCCTCCCCCCCACCTTACCTCCTTCCTCTCCCCACAGCACCTGTATATATATTTGTCCGTATTTATTACTCTATTTATTTGTACACATTTATTCTATTTATCTTATTTTGTTCATTCATTCATTCAATAGTATTAAATGAGCGCTTACTGTGTGCAGAGCACTGCACTAAGCGCTTGGGAAGGACCGGTTGGCAACATAGAGAGACGGTCCCTACCCAACAGCGGGCGCACAGTCTAGAAGATATGTTTTGTTTTTGTTGTCGGTCTCCCCCTTCTAGACTGTGGGCCCACTGTTGACTTGTCAGCTGGGTGACTTTGGGCAAGTCACTTCACTTCTCTGGGCCTCAGTGAACTCATCAAGCGCTTAGTCCAGTGCTCTGCACACAGTAAGCGCTCAATAAATACGATCGATTGGTTGATTGATCTGGAAAATGCGGGTGAAGATGGTGAGTCCCCTGTGGGACAACCTGATCATCTTGTATACCCCCAGCGCTTAGAACAGCGCCTTGCACATAGTAAGCGCTTAATAATGCTATTATTATTAGGGACCATCTCTCGCTGTTGCCAACTTGCCCTTCCCAAGGGCTCAGTCCAGTGCTCTGCACACAGTAAGCGCTCAATAAATACGATTAATTATTATTACTCTATTTATTTATTTATTTTACTTGTACATATCTATTCTATTTATTTTACTTTGTTAATGTGTTTTGTTCTCTGTCTCCCCCTTGTAGCCTGTGAGCCCACTGTTGGGTAGGGATCGTCTCTATGTGTTGCCAACTTGTACTTCCCAAGTACTTAGTACACTGCTCTGCACACAGTAAGCGCTCAATAAATACGATTGATTGATTGATTGATGTGGCCGACTTGGACTTCCCAAGCGCTCAGTCCAGTGCTCTGCACACAGTAAGCGCTCAATAAATACGATTAATTATTATTACTATTTATTTATTTATTTTACTTGTACATATCTGTTCTATTTATTTTATTTTGTTAATGTGCTTTGTTGTCTGTCTCCCCCTTCTAGCCTGTGAGCCCGCTGTTGGGTAGGGACCATCTCTAGATGTTCCCGACTTGGACTTCCCAAGTGCTTAGTCCAGTGCTCTGCACACAGTAAGCGCTCAATAAATACGATTAATCATTATTACTCTATTTATGTATTTTACTTGTACATATTTATTCTATTTATTTTATTTTGTTAATGTGTTTTGATCTCTGTCTCCCCCTTCTAGCCTGTGAGCCCGCTGTTGGGTAGGGACCGTCTCTAGATGTTGCCAACTTGGACTTCCCAAGCGCTTAGTCCAGTGCTCTGCACACAGTAAGCGCTCAATAAAGACGACTGACTGATTGATTGATTCTAGCCTGTGAGCCTGCTGTTGGGTAGGGGCCGTCTCTCAATGTGGCCAACTTGGACTTCCCAAGCGCTCAGTCCGGTGCTTGGCACACAGTAAGTGCTCAATAAGTATGATTGATTGATCCCCTCTCCATCCCCCCCCCCGTCTTGCCTCCTTCCCTTCCCCACAGCACATGTATATACGTATATATGTTTGTACATATTTATTAGTCTGTTTATTTATTTTACTTGTACATATCTATTCTATTTATTTTATTTTGTTAATATGTTTGGTTTTGTTCTCTGTCTCCCCCTTCTAGATTGTGAGCAGCCCACTGCTGGGTAGGGACTGTCTCTATATGTTGCCAACTTGTACTTCCCAAGCGCTTAGTCCAGTGCTCTGCACACAGTAAGCGCTCAAAAAATACAATTGATTGATTGATTAATTGTTGGGTAGGGACCGTCTCTATGCGTTGCCAACTTGTACTTCCAAAGCGCTCGGTCCAGTGCTCTGCACACAGTAAGCGTTCAGTTAATACGATTGATTGACTGATTGATTGTTGGGTAGGGACCGTCTCTATGTGTTGCCGACTTGTACTTCCCAAGCGCTCGGTACAGTGCTCTGTACACAGTAAGCGCTCAATAAATACGAGTGATTGATTGATTGAGTGACTGAATGAATGAATGACTGAATGAACGTGGGCGGAATGCCCTCCCTCTGCCCACCCACCAAGCTAGCTCTCTTCCCCCCTTCAAGGCCCTACTGAGAGCTCACCTCCTCCAGGAGGCCTTCCCAGACTGAGCCCCTTCCTTCCTCTCCCCCTCGTCCCCCTCTCTATCCCCGCGCCTTACCTCCTTCCCTTCCCCACAGCACCTGTATATGTTTGTACATATTTATTACTCCATTTATTTATTTATTTATTTTGCTTGTACATATCTATTCTCTTTACTTTATTTTGTTAGTATGTTTGGTTTTGTTCTTCTAGACTGTGAGCCCACTGTTGGGTAGGGACTGTCTCTACATGTTGCCAGCTTGTACTTCCCAAGCGCTTAGTCCAGTGCTCTGCACACAGTAAGCGCTCAATAAATACGACTGATTGATTGATTTGTTCTCTGTCTCCCCCTTTTAGACTGTGAGCCCACAGTTGGGTAGGGACTGTCTCTATATGTTGCCAGCTTGTACTTCCCAAGCGCTTAGTCCAGTGCTCCGCACACAGTCAGCGCTCAATACGATTGGTTGATTGTTGGGTAGGGACCATCTCCATGTGTTGCCGACAAGCCCACTGTTGGGTAGGGACTGTCTCTATATGTTGCCAACTTGTACTTCCCAAGCGCTTAGTACAGTGCTCTGCACACAGTAAGCGCTCAATACGATTGATTGATTGTACTTCCCAAGCGCTCGGTACAGTGCTCTGCACACAGTAAGCGCTCCATAAATACGATTGATTGAGTGTACTTCCCAAGCGCTCGGCACAGTGCTCTGCACACAGTAAGCGCTCCATAAACACGATTGATTGATTGTTGGGTAGGGACCGTCTCTATGTGTTGCCGACTTGTCCTTCCCAAGCGCTCGGTACAGTGCTCTGCACACAGTACGCGCTCAATCCGAGGTTATGGGTTCAAATCCCGGCCCGGCCAATCAATCAATCGTATTTATTGAGAGCTTACCGTGTGCAGAGCACTGGACTAAGCGCTTGGGAAGGACAAGTTGGCAACATCTAGAGACGATGCCTACCCAACAGTGGGCTCACAGTCTAAAAGGGGGAGACAGAGAACAAAACCAAACATACTAACACAATAAAATAAATAGAATAGCTATGTACAAGTAAAATACATAGAGTAATAAATATGCACAAACATATATACAGGTGCTGTGGGGAACGGAAGGGCAAATCTAAAAGGGGGAGACAGAGAACAAAACCAAACATACTAACACAATAAAATAAATAGAATATGTACAAGTAAAATAAATAGAGTAATAAATATGCACAAACATATATACAGGTGCTGTGGGGAAGGGAAGGGCAAGTCACTTCACTTCTCTGCGCCTCCGTTCCCTCATCTGGAAAATGGGGATGAAGACTGCGAGCCCCCCATGGGGCATCCGCATCCCCTTGTATCCTCCCCAGCGCTTAGAACAGTGCTTTGCACATAGTAAGCGCTTAACAAATACCGCTATCATCATCATCAATCGTATTTATTGAGCGCTTACCGTGTGCACAGCACTGTACTAAGCGCTTGGGGAGGACAAGCCGGCAACATCTAGAGACAGCCCCTACCCAACAGTGGGCTCACAGTCTAGAAGGGGGAGACAAAACCAAACATACTAACAAGATAAAATAAATAGAATAGATAGGTACAAGTAAAATAAATACATAAATAGAGTAATAAATACGTACAAACATATATACAGGTGCTGTGGGGAAGGGAAGGAGGTACAATTGGGGGGGATGGAGAGGGGGGCGAGGGGGAGAGGAAGGAAGGGGCTCAGTCTGGGAAGGCCTCCTGGAGGAGGCCTTATTATTATTACCCTATTTATTTATTTATTTATTTTACTTGTACATATCTATTCTATTTATTTTATTTTGTTAGTATGTTTGGTTTTGTTCTCTGTCTCCCCCTTTTAGACTGTGAGCCCCCTGTTGGGTAGGGACCGTCTCTCTACGTTGCCAATTTGTACTTCCCAAGTGCTTAGTCCAGTGCTCTGCACATAGTAGGCGCTCAATAAATACGATTGATGATGATGATATCTATTCTATTTATTTTGTTAGTCTGTTTGGTTTTGTTCTCTGTCTCCCCCTTTTAGACTGTGAGCCCCCTGTTGGGTAGGGACCGTCTCTCTACGTTGCCAATTTGTACTTCCCAAGCGCTTAGTACAGGGCTCTGCACATAGTAAGCGCTCAATAAATACGATTGATGATGATGATGATATCTATTTATTTTATTTTGTTAGTATGTTTGGTTTTGTTCTCTGTCTCCCCCTTTTAGACTGTGAGCCCACTGTTGGGTAGGGACCGTCTCTCTACGTTGCCAATTTGTACTTCCCAAGTGCTTAGTCCAGTGCTCTGCACATAGTAAGCGCTCAATAAATACGATTGATGATGATGATGATATCTATTCTATTTATTTTATTTTGTTAGTCTGTTTGGTTTTGTTGTCTGTCTCCCCCTTTTAGACTGTGAGCCCCCTGTTGGGTAGGGACCGTCTCTACGTGTTGCCAATTTGTACTTCCCAAGCGCTTAGTACAGTGCTCTGCACATAGTAAGCGCTTGATAAATACGACTGATGATGATGATGATGATGATCTAGAGACGGTCCCTACCCAAAAGGGGAGACAAAACCAAACAGACTAACAAAATAAAATAAATAGAATAGATAGGTACAAGTAAAATAGAGTAATCATCAGCATCAATCGTATTTATTGAGCGCTTACTGTGTGCAGAGCACTGTACTAAGCGCTTGGGAAGTACAAATAGGCAACACAGAGAGACAGTCCCTACCCAACAGCGGGCTCACAGTCTAAAAGGGGGAGCCAAAACCAAACATACTAACAAAATAAATAGAATAGATAGGTACAAGTAAAATAAATAAATAGAGTAATCATCATCATCATCATCATCATCATCAATCGTGTTTATTGAGCGCTTACTGTGGGCAGAGCACTGGACTAAGCGCTTGGGAAGGACAAGTTGGCAACATAGAGAGACAGTCCCTACCCAACAGTGGGCTCACAGTCTAAAAGGGGGAGACAGAGAACAAAACCAAACATACTAACAAAACAAAATAAAAAGAATAGATAGGTACAAGTAAAATAAATAAACAGAGTAATCATCATCATCATCATCATCAATCGTATTTATTGAGCGCTTACTCTATGCAGAGCACTGGACTAAGCGCTTGGGAAGGACAAATGGGCAACATATAGAGACGGTCCCTACCCACCAGTGGGCTCACAGTCTAAAAGGGGGTGACAGAGAACAAAACCAAGCATACTAGCAAAATAAAATAAATAGAATAGATAGGTACAGGTAAAATAAATAAATAGAGTAATAAATACGTACAAACATATATCCATATATACAGGCGCTGTGGGGAAGGGAAGGAGGTAAGACGGGGGGGATGGAGAGGGGGGCGAGGGGGAGAGGAAGGAAGGGGCTCAGTCTGGGAAGGCCTCCTGGAGGAGGCCTTATTATTATTTATTACCCTATTTATTTATTTTATTTTGTTAGTCTGGTTTTGTTCTCTGTCTCCCCCTTTTAGACTGTGAGCAGCCCACTGTTGGGTAGGGACTGTCTCGAGATGTTGCCAATCTGTCCTTCCCAAGCGCTTAGTCCAGTGCTCTGCACATAGTAGGCGCTCAATAAATACGATTGATGATGATGATCATGATTATTATTATTATTATCATTGATTGACTGACTGAGTGAAGGCGGGCGGGGGGGGGAGGGGAGGGACTTACCGACTTTGTCCTTGCCGTACATGTGTCCGGCCACTTGGTGCGCGAGGGGGACGCAGCCGTTGAGGGAGCGGTGTCCGCCCCCCGGCCAGCTGGGGGCGCTGTCGGGCTCCGCCCGCGGCGGGGACGGGGCGGCGTCGCCCGGCGGTGGCGGCGGCGGCTCCGCGGCCATAACGGGCGGCGGGGAGGGGAGGGGACGGGGCCCCAGCCGGCTCAGCCGCGACCGGGCCCGGGCAGCCCCGCCGGAGGCGCGGGGAGGCGGGCCATGACGCCGCCGCCGCCTCCTCCGCCAAGGAGCGCGGCCACACGCCGACCGCCCGCCTCGGCGACCGCCTGACGACTGGGAGCTGAGGGGAGGCGACCGCCGCAGCCCCGCCGGCCGCGCGAGACTTCAGGCGGGCGCGCGCGCCCTCCCTCAGTCCGCCCGCGCGCGCCCCTGCCTCGCGCCCCACGCGCTACTGAGCATGCCCGGCCCCGCGCGCGCGCCCCTGCCTCGCGCCCCACGCGCTACTGAGCATGCCCGGCCCCGCGCGCGCGCGCCCCTGCCTCGCGCCCCACGCGCTACTGAGCATGCCCGGCCCCGCGCGCGCGCGCCCCTGCCTCGCGCCCCACGCGCTACTGAGCATGCCCAGACCCGCGCGGCGCCCGACGCCTCAGCTGAGGGAAGGGCGGGGCCCGGGCGATGACCAACCTATCTCCTCTGGAATAATAATAATAAAATAATAATAATAATGATAATAGCATTTATTAAGCGCTTACTATGTACAAAGCACTGTTCTAAGCGCTGGGGAGGTTACGCGGTGACCAGGTTGTCCCACGGGGGGGCTCCCAGCCTTCATCCCCATTTTACAGAGGAGGGAACTGAGGCCCGGAGAAGTGAAGCGACTTGCCCAAAGTCACCCAGCTGACAGTCGGCGGAGTCGGGATTCGAACCCAGGACCTCCGACTCCAAAGCCCGGGCTCTTTCCACTGAGCCACGCTGCTTCTAATAATAATCATCATCAATCGTATTTATTGAGCGCCTACTATGTGCAGAGCACTGTACCAAGCGCTTGGGAAGTACAAATTGGCAACATAATAATAATAATAGTGATGGCGTTTATTAAGCGCTTATTATGCGCCAAGCACTGTTCTAAGCGCTGGGGAGGTTACAAGGTGATCAGGTTGTCCCACATGGGGCTCACAGTCTTCATCCCCATTTTACAGATGAGGTCACTGAGGCACAGAGAAGTGACTTACTAAGTGCAAAGCACTGTTCCAAGCGCTGCGGTAGATGCAAGGCAATCAGGTTGTCCCACGTGGGGCTCACAGTCTTCATCCCCATTTTACAGATGAGGTCACTGAGGCACAGAGAAGTGACTTACTATGTGCAAAGCATTGTTCTAAGCGCTGGGGTAGATACAAGGTGATCAGGTTGTCCCACATGGGGCTCACAGTCTTCATCCCCATTTTACAGATGAGGGAACTGAGGCACAGAGAATAATAATAATAATAATAATTGGCATTTGTTAAGCACTTACTATGTGCAAAGCACTGTTCTAAGTGCTGGGGAGGATACAGGGTGATCAGGTTGTCTCACGCTCACAGTCTTAATCCCCATTTTACAGATGAGGTCACTGAGGCCCAGAGAAGTGAAGTGACTTGCCCAAGATCACACAGCTGACATGTGGTGGAGTGCGTATTCAAACCCATGACCTCTGTCTCCAAAGCCCGTGCTCTTTCCACTGAGCCACGCAGTGAAGTGACTTGCCCAAAGTCACACAGCTGACAACTGGCAGAGCCGGGATTTGAACCCGTGACCTCTGACTCCAAAGCCCCTGCTCTTACCACTGAGCCACGCTGCTTCTCTGCAAGCTCCTGCAAGCTCTGCAAGCGTGTCAATCAATCAATCAGTCAATCGTATTTATTGAGCGCTTACTGTGTGCAGAGCACTGGACTAAGCGCTTGGGAAGTCCAAGTTGACCACATGTAGAGACGGTCCCTACCCAACAGCGGGCTCACAGGCTAGAATCAATCAATCAATCGTATTTATTGAGTGCTTACTGTGTGCAGAGCACTGGACTAAGCGCTTGGGAAGTACAAGTTGGCAACACATAGAGGCAGTCCCTACCCAAGAGCGGGCTCACAGTCTAGAAGGTGGAGACGGACAACAAAACATATTAACAAAATAAAATAAATAGAATAGATATGTACAAGTAAAATAAATAAATAAATGGAGTAATAAATACGTACAAACATATATACATATATACAGGTGCTGTGCGGAAGGGAAGGAGGTAAGGCGGGGGGGATGGAGAGGGCGAGAAAAGAGGGGGCTCAGTCTGGGAAGGCCTCCTGGAGGAGGTGAGCTCTCAGTAGGGCACGCATTGTGTCCATGTATTGCACTCTTAGTAGTCAGCAGTCGCTGCATCATTCATTCATTCATTCAATCGCCTTTATTGAGCGCTTACTGTGTGCAGAACACTGTACTAAGCGCTTGGGAAGTCCACGTTGGCAACATAGAGAGACGGTCCCTACCCAACAGCGGGCTCACAGTCTAGAAGGGGGGGGACAGACAACAAAACAAAACGTATTAACCAAATAAAATAAATAGAATAAATATGTACAAGTAAAAAAAATTAATAAATAGAGTAATAAATATGTACATACATATATACAGGTGCTGTGGGGGGCGGAGAGGTAAACCGGGGGGGTGGGGAGGGGGAGCCCCTTAATATTCTTCTAGACTGTGACAGTCTACTAGACTGTGAGCCCACTGTTGGGTAGGGACTGTCTCTATATGTTGCCAACTTGGACTTCCCAAGCGCTTAGTACAGTGCTCTGCACACAGTAAGCGCTCAATAAATATGATTATGTTGCCAACCTGTACTTCCCAAGCGCTTAGTACAGTGCTCTGCACACGGTAAGCGCTCAATAAATACGAATGAATGAATGAATATAATAATTAATATAATAATGCATGATGTCATACACATATATTATAATATTAATATAAGTGTCACTATTACTAATAATGATGATATTTGTTAAGCGCTTACCATGTGCAAAGCACTGTTCTAAGCACTGGGGAGTTTACAGGGGCAATCAGGTTGTCCCACGGGGGGGCTCACAGTTTTAATCCCCCTTTTCCAGATGAGGCTACTGAGGCCCAGAGAGGTGAAGTGGCTTGCCCAAAGTCACCCAGCTGACAGTTGGCGGAGGCGGGATTTGAACCCGTGACCTCTGACTCCAAAGCCCGGGCTCTTTCCACTGAGCCACACTGCTTCTGGTGCATCCGATTGGGCGACTGTGCAGGATCAACTTGGGTATTGATCAAAATGCGACAAGCCCCTCCTCCTTAGGCGACCTGGGCAGCATTCATTCATTCATTCATTCATTCATTCATTCATTCAATCGTATTTATTGAGCGCTCACTGTGTGCAGAGCCCTGGACTAAGCGCTTGGGAAGGACAAGTTGGTAACATATGGAGACGGTCCCTACCCAACAGTGGGCTCACAGTCTAGAAGGGGGAGACAGACAACAAAACATATTAACAAAATAAAATAAATAGATTACATATGTACAAATAAAATAAATAGAGTAATAACTACGTACAAACATATATACATATATACAGGTGCTGTGGGGAGGGGGTGGGAAGGGGGAGAGGAAGGAGGGGGCTCAGTCTGAATGAGTAATATTCATTCATTCAATCCCCACAGCACCTGTATATATGTTTGTACGTATTTATTGCTCTATTTATTTATTTATTTTATTTGTACATATTTATTCTATTTATTTTATTCTGTTAATATGTTTTGTTTTGTGGTCTGTCTCCCCCTTCTAAGCTGTGAGCCCGCTGTTGGGTAGGGACCGTGTCTATATGTTGCTAACTTGTACTTCCCAAGCGCTTAGTACAGTGCTCTGCACACAGTAAGCGCTCAATAAATACAATTGAATGAATGAATATATGTTTCTACATATTACTCTATTTTACTTGTACATTATTATTCTGTTTATTTTATTTTGTTAGTATATTTTGTTTTGTTGTCTGTCTAGACTGTGAACCCGCCGTCGGGTAGGGACCGTCTCTATGTGTTGCCCAACTTGTACTTCCCAAGTGCTTAGTACAGTGCTCTGCACACAGTAAGCACTCAATAAATACGATTGAAAGAATGAATGAATGAATTGCTCTATTTATGTATTTATTTTATTTGTACGTATCTATTAATTTTATTTTGTTAATATGTTTTGTTTTGTCGTCTGTCTCCCCCTTCTAGACTGTGAACCCGCTGTTGGGTAGGGACCGTCTCTACATGTTGCCAACTTGTCCTTCCCAAGCGCTTAGTCCAGTGCTCTGCACAGAGTAAGTGCTCAATAAATACAATTGAATGAATGAATGAAGTAGAAACCGTCTCTACATGTTGCCAACTTGTCCTTCCCAAGTGCTTAGTCCAGTGCTCTGCACACAGTAAGCGCTCAATAAATACGATTGAATGAATGAATCAATGAAAGAAGGGACCATCTCTACATGTTGCCAATTTGTCCTTCCCAAGCGCTTAGTCCAGTGCTCTGCACACAGTAAGCGCTCAATAAACACGATTGACTGAATGAAGTAGGGACCGTCTCTACATGTTGCCAACTTGTCCTTCCCAAGCACTTAGTCCAGTGCTCTGCACACAGTAAGCACTCAATAAATACGATTGAATGAATGAATGAAGTAGGGACCGTCTCTACATGCTGCCAACTTGTCCTTCCCAAGCGCTTAGTCCAGTGCTCTGCACACAGTAAGCACTCAATAAATGTGACTGACTGAATGAATGAAGGAGGGACCGTCTCTACATGTTGCCAAGTTGTCCTTCCCAAGCGCTTAGTATAGTGCTCTGCACACAATAATGGCTCAATAAATACGATCGAATGAATGAATGAATATATGTATATATGTTTGTACATATTTATTACTCTATTTACTTATTAATTTATTTTACTTGTACCTATCTATTCTATTTATTTTATTTTGTTAGTATGTTTGGTTTTGTTCTCTGTCTCCCCCTTCTAGACTGTGAACCCGCTGTTAGGTAGGGACTGTCTCTCTATGTTGCCAGCTTGTCCTTCCCAAGCGCTTAGTCCAGTGCTCTGCACACAGTAAGCGCTCAATAAATACGATTGATTGACTGCTCTGCACACAGTAATGGCTCAATAAATACGATCGAATGAATGAATCCGCCAAACTAGCTCTCTTCCTCCCTTCAAGGCCCTACTGAGAGCTCACCTCCTCCAGGAGGCCTTCCCACACTGAGCCCCTTCCTTCCTCTCCCCCTCGTCCCCCTCTCCATCCCCCCATCTTACCTCCTTCCCTTCCCCACAGCACCTGTATATATGTATATATGTTTGTACATATTTATTACTCTATTTTACTTGTACCTATCTATTCTATTTATTTTATTTTGTTAGTATGTTTGGTTTATGTTCTCTGTCTCCCCCTTCTAGACTGTGAGCCCGCTGTTGGGTAGGGACTGTCTCCCAAGCGCTTAGTACGGTGCCCTGCACACAGTAAGCGCTCAATAAATACGATTGATTGATTGGTTTTGTTCTCTGCCTCCCCCTTCTAGACTGTGAGCCCACTGTTGGGTAGGGACTGTCTCTCTATGTTGCCAACTTGTCCTTCCCCAGCACTTAGTCCAGTGCTCTGCATCATCATCATCATCAATCGTATTTATTGAGCGCTTACTATGTGCTCTGGACTAAGCGCTTGGGAAGTACAAATTGGCAACATAGAGAGACAGTCCCTACCCAACAGTGGGCTCACAGTCTAAAAGGGGGAGACAGAGAACAAAACCAAACATACTAACAAAATAAAATAAATAGAATAGATAGGTACAAATAAAATAAATAAATGGAGTAATAAATATGTACAAACATATATCCATATATACAGGTGCTGTGGGGAAGGGAAGGAGGTAAGACGCACACAGTAAGCGCTCAATAAATACGATTGATTGATAGAGAAGCAGCGTGGCTCAATGGAAAGAGCCCGGGCTTGGGAGTCGGAGGTCCTGGGTTCAAAGCCCGACTCCGCCACTTGTCAGCTGGGTGACTTTGGGCCAGTCACTTCACTTCTCTGGGCCTCAGTTACCTCATCTGGAAAATGGGGATGAAGACTGTGAGCCCCCCGGGGGACTACCCGATCACCTTGTAATCTCCCCAGCGCTTAGAACAGTGCCTTGCATCATCATCAATCGTATTTATTGAGCGCTTACTATGTGCAGAGCACTGTACTAAGCGCTTGGGAAGTACAAATTGGCAACATATAGAGACAGTCCCTACCCAACAGTGGGCTCACAGTCTAAAAGGCGGAGACAGAGAACAAAACCAAACAGACTAACAAAATAAATAGAATAGATATGTACAAATAAATTAAATAAATAGAGTAAAAAATTGTGTACAAACATATATACATAGTAAGCGCTTAATAAATGCCATTATTATTATTATGATGGCTCTGCACACAGTAATGGCTCAATAAATACGCTCGAATGAATGAATGAATGAATGAATGAATGAATGAATGAAAGGCAGGTGAGGTAAAGACGCCCGCGCGTTGACGCATGCGCAGCTCCTCCTCCCGCCGTTCCCCACGTGCCCCGGCCTCCACTGCGCCTGCTCGACCTTGCGCCGGCCGACCCGTCCGCGCGTGCGCAGACCTCCTCGCTCGGCACGCGCCCCCGCAGCGCGAGCGCCGGCCTCATGGGTTTGACCTCCAACTCCACTGTTAGAGGTGAGCGGCCTCCCCCTACGGGCTGCCCGCCCGGGTTGCCCCGGCCCGCGCGCGCCCCCTATAGCCCCGGAGGGGCAAGGACACGCCACAGCCGGAAGTGCCCCCTCACGACCAGTCCTCAGGCCCCCACTAGGCCCTGCCTCCCACCTATAATCCCATTTATCCTCATAATGATCATCATAATGTTGGGATTAAGCGTTTACTATGTGCCAATAAACTCTATTTATTTATTTATTTTACTTGTACCTATCTATTCTATTTATTTTATTTTGTTAGTACGTTTGGTTTTGTTCTCTGTCTCCCCCTTTTAGACTGTGAGCCGACTGTTGGGTAGGGACCGTCTCTAGTCACCCACCTATAATCCCATTTATTCTCATAATCATCATCATAATGTTGGGATTAAGCGCTTACTATGTGCCAATAAACTCTATTTATTTATTTATTTTACTTGTACCTATCTATTCTCTTTATTTTATTTTGTTAGTACGCTTGGTTTTGTTCTCTGTCTCCCCCTTTTAGACTGTGAGCCCACTGTTGGGTAGGGACCGTCTCTAGCCACTCACCTATAATCCCATTTATTCTCATAATCATCATCATAATGTTGGGATTAAGCGCTTACTATGTGCCAATAAACTCTATTTATTTATTTTACTTGTACCTATCTATTCTATTTATTTTATTTTGTTAGTACGTTTGGGTTTGTTCTCTGTCTCCCCCTTTCAGACTGTGAGCCCACTGTTGTGTAGGGACCGTCTCTAGCCACCCACCTGTAATCCCATTTATCCTCATAATCATCATCATAATGGGATTAAGCGCTTACTATGTGCCAATAAACTCTATTTATTTATTTATTTTACTTGTACCTATCTATTCTATTTATTTTATTTTGTTAGTACGTTTGGTTTTGTTCTCTGTCTCCCCCTTTTAGACTGTGAGCCCGCTGTTGGGTAGGGACCGTCTCTAGCCACCCACCTATAATCCCATTTATTCTCGTAATCATCATCATAATGTTGGGATTAAGTGCTTACTATGTGCCAATAAACTCTATTTATTTTACTTGTACCTATCTATCCTATTTATTTTATTTTGTTAGTACATTTGGTTTTGTTCTCTGTCTCCCCCTTTTAGACTGTGAGCCCGCTGTTGGGTAGGGACCGTCTCTAGCCACCCACCTATAATCCCATTTATTCTCATAATCATCATCATAATGTTGGAATTAAGCGCTTACTATGTGCCAATAAACTCTATTTATTTATTTATTTTACTTGTACCTATCTATCCTATTTATTTTATTTTGTTAGTGCGTTTGGTTTTGTTCTCTGTCTCCCCCTTTTAGACTGTGAGCCCACTGTTGGGTAGGGACCGTCTCTAGCCACCCACCTATAGTCCCATTTATCCTCATAATCATCATCATAATGTTGGGATTAAGCGCTTACTATGTAACAATAAACTCTATTTATTTATTTTACTTGTACCTATCTATCCTATTTATTTTATTTTGTTAGTGCGTTTGGTTTTGTTCTCTGTCTCCCCCTTTTAAACTGTGAGCCCACTGTTGGGTAGGGACCGTCTCTAGCCACTCACCTATAATCCCATTTATTCTCATAATCATCATCATAATGTTGGGATTAAGCGCTTACTATGTGCCAATAAACTCTATTTATTTATTTTACTTGTACCTATCTATTCTCTTTATTTTATTTTGTTAGTACGTTTGGGTTTGTTCTCTGTCTCCCCCTTTCAGACTGTGAGCCCACTGTTGTGTAGGGACCGTCTCTAGCCACCCACCTGTAATCCCATTTATCCTCATAATCATCATCATAATGGGATTAAGCGCTTACTATGTGCCAATAAACTCTATTTATTTATTTATTTTACTTGTACCTATCTATTCTATTTATTTTATTTTGTTAGTACGTTTGGTTTTGTTCTCTGTCTCCCCCTTTTAGACTGTGAGCCCACTGTTGGGTAGGGACTGTCTCTAGCCACCCACCTATAATCCCATTTATCCTCATAATCATCATCATAATGTTGGGATTAAGCGCTTACTATGTGCCAATAAACTCTATTTATTTATTTTACTTGTACCTATCTATTCTATTTATTTTATTTTGTTAGTACGTTTGGGTTTGTTCTCTGTCTCCCCCTTTCAGACTGTGAGCCCACTGTTGTGTAGGGACCGTCTCTAGCCACCCACCTGTAATCCCATTTATCCTCATAATCATCATCATAATGTTGGGATTAAGCGCTTACTATGTGCCAATAAACTCTATTTATTTATTTATTTCACCTGTACCTATCTATTCTATTTATTTTATTTTGTTAGTACGTTTGGTTTTGTTCTCTGTCTCCCCCTTTTAGACTGTGAGCCCACTGTTGGGTAGGGACCGTCTCTAGTCACCCACCTATAATCCCTTTTATTCTCATAATCATCATCATAATGTTGGGATTAAGCGCTTACTATGTGCCAATAAACTCTATTTATTTTACTTGTACCTATCTATTCTATTTTATTTTGTTAGTATGTTTGGTTTTGTTCTCTGTCTCCCCCTTTTAGACTGTGAGCCCGCTGTTGGGTAGGGACCATCTCTAGCCACCCACCTATAATCCCATTTATTCTCATAATCATCATAATAATGTTGGGATTAAGCGCTTACTATGTGCCAATAAACTCTATTTATTTTACTTGTACCTATCTATTCTATTTATTTTATTTTGTTAATAGGTTTTGTTCTCTGTCTCCCCCTTTTAGACTGTGAGCCTGCTGTTGGGTAGGGACCGTCTCTAGCCACCCACCTATAATCCCATTTATCCTCATAATCATCATCATAATGTTGGGATTAAGCGCTTACTATGTGCCGATAAACTCTATTTATTTATTTATTTTACTTGTACCTATCTATCCTATTTATTTTATTTTGTTAGTACGTTTGGTTTCATTCTCTGTCTCCCCCTTTTAGACTGTGAGCCCGCTGTTGGGTAGGGACCGTCTCTAGCCACCCACCTATAATCCCATTTATCCTCATAATCATCATCATAATGTTGGGATTAAGCGCTTACTATGTGCCAATAAACTCTATTTATTTATTTATTTTACTTGTACCTATCTATCCTATTTATTTTATTTTGTTAGTACGTTTGGTTTTGTTCTCTGCCTCCCCCTTTTAGACTGTGAGCCCACTGTTGGGTAGGGACCGTCTCTATATGTTGCCAACTTGTCCTTCCCAAGCGCTTAGTACAGTGCTCTGCACACAGGAAGCGCTCAATAAATACGATTGATGATGATTTATTACTCTATTTTACTTGTACATATCAATCATATTCATTGAGCACTTAGAGCACTGTACTGAGTGCTTGGGAATCACAAGTTGGCAACATAAAAATTGAGACAAAGACTGGGAGCCCCCAGTGGGTCAACCTGATGACCTTGTATCTACCCCAGTGCTTAGAACAGTGCTTTGCACATATTGACATATTGACATATTTACTCTTCTATTTATTTTATTTTGTTGATATGTTTGGTTTTGTTACCTGTATATATGTATATATGCTCTATTTATTTATTTATTTATTTTACTTGTACATATCTATTCTATTTATTTCATTTTGCTAATATCAATCAATCAATCGTCTTTATTGAGCGCTTACTGGGTGCAGAGCACTGGACTAAGCGCTTGGGAAGTAGAAGTTGGCAACATAAAAATTGAGATGAAGACTGTGAGCCCCCCAGTGGGTCAACCTGATGACCTGGTATCTACCCCAGTGCTTAGAACAGTGCTTTGCACATATTGACATATTTACTCTTCTATTTATTTTATTTTGTTGATATGCTTGGTTTTGTTACCTGTATATATGTATATATGCTCTATTTATTTATTTATTTATTTATTTATTTTGCTGGTACATATCTATTCTATTTATTTCATTTTGCTAATATCAATCAGTCAATCAATCGTATTTATTGAGCGCTTACTGTGTGCAGAGCACTGGACTAAGCGCTTGGGAAGGACAAGTTGGCAACATAAAAATTGAGATGAAGACTGTGAGCCCCCCAGTGAGTCAACCTGATGACCTTGTATCTACCCCAGTGCTTAGAACAGTGCTTTGCACATATTTACTATTGATATATTTACTGTTCTGCCAAGCAGATATTTATTACTCTATTTTACTTGTACATATTTACTCTTCTGTTTATTTTATTTTGTTGATATGTTTGGTTTGGTTTTGTTACCTGTATATATGCTCTATTTATTTATTTATTTATTTATTTTACTAGTACATATTTACTCTTCTATTTATTTTATTTTGTTAATATGTTTGGTTTGGTTTTGTTACCTGTATATATGTATATATGCTATATTTATTTTACTTGTACATATCTATTCTATTTATTTCATTTTGTTAATATCAATCAATTGTATTTTTTGAGCTCTTACTGTGTGCAGAGCACTGGACTAAGCGCTTGGGAAGGACAAGTTGGCAAGATAAAAATTGAGATGAAGACTGTGAGCCCCCAGTGGGTCAACCTGATGACTTTCTATCTACCCCAGTGCTTAGAACAGTGCTTTGCACATATTTCTAGCCTGTGAGCCCACTGTTGGGTAGGGACCGTCTCTATGTGTTGCCGACTTGTACTTCCCAAGCGCTTAGTCCAGTGCTCTGCACACAGTAAGTGCTCAATAAATACAATTGATTGATTGATTTACTATTTACATATTGACATATTTACTATTCTATTTATCTTATTTTGTTGATATGTTTGGTTTGGTTTTGTTACCTGTATGTATGTATATATGCTATATTTCTTTATTTATTTTACTTGTACATATCAATCAATCGTATTTATTGGGCACTTACTGTGTGCAGAGCACTGGACTAAGCGCTTGGGAAGTACAAGTTGGCTTGGGAAGTACCTATTCTATTTATTTCATTTTGTTAATATCAATCAATCAATCGTATTCATTGAGCGCTTACTGTGTGCAGAGCACTGTACTAAGCGCTTGGGAAGTACAAGTTGGCAACATAAAAATTGAGGTGAAGACTGGGAGTCCCCAGTGGGTCAACCTGATGACCTTGTATCTACCCCAGTGCTTAGAACAGTGCTTTGCACATATTTACTATTTACATATTTACTATTCTATTTATTTTATTTTGTTGATATGTTTGGTTTAGTTTTATTACCTGTATATATGTATATATGCTCTATTTATTTATTTATTTATTTTGCTTGTACATATCCATTCTATTTATTTCATTTTGTTAATATCAATCAATCAGTTGTATTTATTGAGCACTTACTGTGTGCAGATCACTGTAACAAGCGCTTGGGAATCAATCAATCAATCAGTCGTATTTATTGAGTGCTTACTGTGTGCAGAGCACTGGACTAAGCGCTTGGGAAGTACAAGTTGGCAACATATAGAGACAGTCCCTACCCAACTGTGGGCTCACAGTCTAGAAGAACAAAACCAAACATACTAACAAAATAAAATAAATAGAATAGATATGTACAAGTAAAATAAATAAATAGAGTAATAAATATGTACAAACATATATACATATATACAGGTGCTGTGGGGAAGGGAAGGAGGTAAGACGGGGGGGTTTTTATGTTTGGTTTTGTTGTCTGTCTCCCGCTCTAGACTGTGAGCCCGCTGTTGGGTAGGGACCGTCCCTATATGTTGCCAGTTTGTCCTTCCCAGGCGCTTAGTACAGTGCTCTGCACACAGTAAGCGCTCAATAAATATGATTGATTGATTCCCAAGCGCTTAGTACAGTGCTCTGCACACAGTAAGTGCTCAATAAATACGATTGAATGAATGAATGAAAGACTCGGGCTTTGGAGTCAGAGGTCATGGGTTCAAATCCCGGCTCCGCCAATTGTCAGCTGTGTGACTTTGGGCAATAATAACAATAATAGCATTTATTAAGCGCTTACTATGTGCTGTTACGCCGTTCTAAGCGCGGCAATTCACTTCTCTATGCCTCAGTTCCCTCATCTGTAAAATCAATCAATCAATCAATCATATTTATTGAGCGCTTACTGTGTGCAGAGCACTGTACTAAGCGCTTGGGAAGTACAAGTTGGCAACATAAAAATCGAGATGAAGACTGTGAGCCCCCAGTGGGTCAACCTGATGACCTTGTATCTACCCCAGTGCTTAGAACAGTGCTTTGCACATAGTAAGCGCCTAATAAATGCCATCATTTTTATTATTATTAAGCACTGTTCCAAGCGCAGGGGTAGATACAAGGTGATCAGGTTGTCCCACATGGGGCTCACAGTCTTCATCCCCATTTTACAGGCGAGGGAACTGAGGCCCAGAGAATAATAATAATACTGGCAATTATTAAGCGCTTGCTATGTGCAAAGCACTGTTCCAAACGCTGGGGTAGATACAAGGTCAACAGATTGTCCCACATGGGGCTCACAGTCTTCATCCCCATTTTACAGATGAGGGAACTGAGGCCCAGAGAATAATAATAATAATGGCCATTATTAAGCGCTTACTATGTGCAAAGCACTGTTCCAAACGCTGGGGTAGATACAAGGTCAACAGATTGTCCCACATGGGACTCACAGTCTTCATCCCCATTTTACAGACGAGGGAACTGAGGCCCAGAGAATAATAATAATAATAATGGCCATTATTAAGCGCTTACTATGTGCCAAGCACTGTTCCAAGCGCTGGGGAGGTTACAAGGTGATCGGGTTGTTCACAGTCTTCACCCCCATTTTACAAATGAGGTCACTGAGGCCCAGAGAAGTGAAGTGACTTGCCCAAAGTCACACAGCTGACAAGTGGTGGAGCCAGGATTTGAACCCACGACCTCTGACTCCAAAGCCCGGGCTCTTTCCAGGGAACCACGCTGCTTCCCATCTACTTGTTTGGGGTTTTGGGGGGTTTTTTTGGTCAGGCTCCCCCTTCTAGAGGGGCAGCGTGGCTCCGTGGAAACAGCCCGAGCTTTGGAGTCAGAGGTCATGGGTTCAAATCCTGCCCCTGCCAATTGTCAGCTGGGTGACTTTGGGCAATAATAATGATGGCATTTATTAAGTGCTTACTATGTGCAAAGCACTGTTCTAAGTGCTGGGGAGGTTACAAGGTGATCAGGTTGTCCCACAGGGGGTCTCACAGTCTTAATCCCCATTTTACAGATGAGGGAACTGAGGCACAGAGAAGTTAAGTGACTCGCCCAAAGTCACACAGCTGACAATTGGTAGAGCCGGGATTTGAACTCATGACCTCTGACTCCAAAGCCCACGTTCTTTCCATAGAGCCACGGCAAGTCTCTGGGCCTCAGTTACCTCATCCGTAAAACTGGGGATTAAGACTGTGAGCCCCCCGTGGGACAACCTGATCCCCTTGTAACCTCCCCAGCGCTTAGAACAGTGCTTTGCACAGAGCGCTTAATAAATTCATTCAGTCAGTCGTATTTATTGAGCGCTTACTGTGTGCGGAGCACTGCACTAAGCGCTTGGGAAGTACAACGTGGCAACATAGACGGTCCCTACCCAACAGCGGGCTCACAGTCTAGAAGGGGGAGACAGAGAACAAAACGAAACATACTAACAAAATAAAATAAATAGAATAAATATGTACAAATAAAATAAATAAATTTCTGATTGAGAAGGATGTAGTGGATAGAGCATAGGTCTGCGAGTTGGAAGGTCATGAGTTCTAATCCAGGCTCTACCCCTTGTCAGCTGTGTGACCTTGGGTAAGTCACTTCTCTTTGCCTCAGTTACCTTATCTGTAAAATAATAATAATAATAATGGCATTTATTAAGCGCTTACTATGTGCAAAGCACTGTTCTAAGCGCTGGGGATCGAGCCTGTGAGCCCCAGGTAGGACAGGGACTGTGTCCAACCTGATTTGCTTGTATCCACCCTCGGGCCTGGTACATTAGAGAAGCAGCGTGGCTCAGTGGAAAGAGCACGGGCTTGGGCGTCAGGGGTCATGGGTTCGAATCCCAGCTCCACCACGCGTCAGCTGTGTGACCTGGGGCAAGCCACTTAACTTCTCTGTGCCCGTTACCTCATCCGTAAAATGGGCATTAAGAATGCGAGCCCCACGTGGGACAACCTGAACACCTTGTATCCCCCCCAGCGCTTAGAACAGTGCTTCGCACATAGTAAACGCTTAACAAATACCATCATCGTTATTATTATTATAGTAGCGATAGAACACACCATCCCTCCCCAGCTGTGATCCTGTAATTTAAAATGTAGTGAGCCCACTGTTGGGTAGGGACCATCTCTATATGTTGCCAACTTGTACTTCCCAAGCGCTTAGTACAGTGCTCTGCACACAGTAAGCGCTCAATAAATATGATTGAATGCATGAAAGTGCCTGGAGAAAGTGGAGCATGAGCCACCCTGAAGGTCGCCTGTAACTCAGTAGTATGTTTAAACTAAGTAGTCCATCGTTGTGATTTTTATTTAACTCTTATATTGTACTTTTTCAAGAAATCAGTGGTATTTTTTGAGCGCCTACTACACTGTGTTCTAACCACTTGGGAGAGTACAAACAGAAACACTTTGTACACACAGTAAGTTATCACTAAATGCTGTTGATTTTTTTTTGATGATCTTGAAGGTTTGAATCAATTTGGGAAAAGTGAAAACGCAAATATAAATTTGAGGCAGAAACAAGAAAACCCTTTTAAAAAAATCTGTGCCAACTTGTTTAGTTTGGGGGAAAAAATGATTGAGGGTTATGGGACTTAGCACGGATTCCTGTGAACCGTGGCGATACAAAGTATTTTGTTTTTTCTGTGCAATCTGAAATGGTGTCAAATATTTTTAAAGCCCTTTTCTTAATCAAGAGAAGTTTGATTCCCAAAAGACTACAGTCATGGGAACTTTGGAAATTGTTTTTTCATCGTAATCTATGAAAGAAGCAAGACTGTGGAAGAGCAGAGAATTTAAACACCTGGCCGTAGTTATCGGAAAGTTTTTTGAAGATAAAGTTTGAAATGTGTAAAGATTTACCTGGATTTACTTATTTTCACTTTAAAAATTTACAAAATTTTGTTAGGGATGTCTCTAATTCATAAGGTTTAGAGGACTGAAAGTGAGGAGGGGTAGTTTTTTCCAAGGAATTGAGGTCAGAGGGAGCCGTGACTCAATGTTTATCCTATCCACTTCTGCCTTTTGGCAGTGCACTTGAAAAAGAAAGTTTTTCTCAGCCTTGCATTCCACAAATTACAAGATCCCACATGGTCTCTAAACTTTTCTAACCCCACCTGAAAATTCCGCTTTTTTCCCCATTGAGGAATCTCTTTTACCAGTAGAATTAGACAGGGACCCTGTCCAACTGGTTTAAAATTCAACTACTAGGATTTCACTTGTTCCTCATTGTTCATCTTTTGGCGATGAAGAATAAGATCAGACACAAGGTTTTTTGACCATCTAGCATCAAACCCTTTTGCGCGTAGCATTTTTATCCGTCTGTCTTATTTGGTTTCCCTTTCTTCTGTTCCTGAGCCACCCATGGCAACGGTGGCTTTTGCCGAGAAAGATTACAGTTGTGTGCCCTCCCACCTCCCCAAAAAGGAGATAGTAATAGCAACCCCAAAATAGGAACATTTATTCTGAAGCAAACTGGTGCCCAGTTTAAAGAGAAATAGGCAGCTATTTTTCTAGGATAGTTTATGTTCAGTCCTGGATTAAATGGGTTCTTAGAGTTACTTTCAATCCTGTGATTCTGGGAATTCCAAACTGGGGATTTGAACTTATTCTGTCAGCCAAATTTGTGGAGTCCCAAACTGGAAATGACACTAGGACAGCCTTTGCAACAGAACCAAATCAAATCACAGTGTCAGTGCTCCCAGGAGAGTGGTTTGTGCTTAAAAGGATCAATGCAATTAACTCTGAATCAAGGAATATTAGCCTAATGGAAAGATTACTGGCTTGGGAGTCAGAGGACCTGGATTCTAATCCCAGCTCTGCTCCTTTCCTGCTGTGTGACCCTGGGTAAGTCATTTAACTTCTCTGTGCCTTAGTTCCATCATCTGCAAAATGGGGATCAAGACTGCGGGCTCCGTGTGGGACATGAACTGCATTCAACTTGATAAACTGGTATCCATCCTAGTGCTTAGTACAGCCCCTGGCACATAGTAAGCACTTACCAAATACCATTTTAAAAAAGCAAAACCAAGGCTATTCTGAGCATTTCTTTTCTCTTTTTTCCTGCTGCCCCCTCTCTCTTTGGCTGTATGCTGGTTAGCCGCCAAATCAAAGGTTGAATAATGAAAAGTGGTGGAACAGAAACTCAGATCGGTCAGATCCTGTGATTTCAATGCCCCGGAGCGAAGCGCTCTGGAACATTGCAATTTGTGGCAAAATCAATCAGTCGTATTTATTGAGCGCTTACTGTGTGCGGAGCACTGGACTAAGCGCTTGGGAAGTACAAGTTGGCAACATATAGAGACGGTCCCTACCCAACAGTGGACTCACAGTCTAAAAGAAAGTTTCGTTCCTGTTACCCAACAACAGTGGAATAGTTAGCGCCCGGTTTATTTCTATACGATCTGGTTTTATATTGCTCATCCTTGTCACGACTGACCTGTTCCTGTTGGAACTCCAGTGTTATCACTCACATATTTTTATAGAGCTCCCTTACGCAAGCTTTAATGACCCTAATTCTAGGCAATAGGGCAGGATCATTTCTTTATTTATCCTCTTCTTCCTCCATCCGGTTACTATCCTGTTACGAGCTCTGGACGTATCGTAGCTAAACTGGTGCATCGACTCCTTCGCTGGTCTTCCGGACTGAGGCTTCTCCCCGCTCCACGTGCCCAGTGGAGCCTGGATCATCTGGAAACGTCACTAGGCCCACATCTTTCCTCTCTTTAAAACCCTCGCACTGGCTACTCTGTTATCAAATGAAAACTCCTCACAGCCAGCCTTAAGGCTCTCTACCAACTCACCCCAACTTTACCTACGTGATCTCTTCACTCTCCCGGGCTTACCTAGCCACGTTTTGCCCTTCAGTCAATCTGCCGATCAATTGTATTTATTGAGCACTTACTGTGTGCAGAGCACTGTAATAAGTACTTGGGAAAGCACGATATAACAGAATTGGTCGAAACGTCCCCTGCCCACAAGGAGCTCACTGTGTGGAGAGGGAGACTCTTGAGTCGTCTGCCTTTGTTCACTCACACTGTTCCCCTGACTTAATTTCTCCCCAGATCCAACAGACCACGACACTCCCTCCTAAAAAGAATCCCACCTCTATCTACAAGCCTTCCCTGATTAATTCCCAACACATCCTAAATCCTATAAGCCTGTCAGCCGTTTCTAGTCTTAACCACTCATTTATACCCATCCTTAGCACTTCCATCCATATATTTATTTATTTATCCTCCTTCCCTTCCCCACAGCACCTGTATATATGTATATATGTTTGTACATATTTATTACTCTATTTTACTTGTACCTATCTATTCTATTTATTTTATTTTGTTAGTATGGTTTTGTTCTCTGTCTCCCCCTTTTAGATTGTGAGCCCACTGTTGGGTAGGGACTGTCTCTATATGTTGCCAACTTGTACTTCCCAAGCGCTTAGTACAGTGCTCTG
Organism: Tachyglossus aculeatus; assembly: GCF_015852505.1. NCBI lineage: Eukaryota > Metazoa > Chordata > Mammalia > Monotremata > Tachyglossidae > Tachyglossus > Tachyglossus aculeatus. Next base: position 45,187,231 of record NC_052068.1, read on the forward strand.
CACACAGTAAGCGCTCAGTAAATACGATTGATTGATTTATTTGATTTGATCAGTCATTCATTTTGACTTCTCTACTTGTAAATACTTTTATGCCTGCCTTCTTAAGAGTGGAAGCTCCTTATGGGACGAAAATGTGTCACTTTTTATACTTCCCAAGCATGTAATACAAAGCATCGCCCCAGGTGGAATTCAAATGTTAGTATTACTACTGAACACCGGGGAAACTATTTAGTTACACTTAGCAATAAATGCATTATGTGTTCAGTATGGCACTTAACAGTCCCCTACAGAGGAAATGTTCTTCCTAAAATCCCTTCATTTTAATCAATTTAGTTCTATTCGGTTTTTTTTCCTTCCGTGCTTTACTCTTACCATATTTAGTCTTCCATTCAGGGTGGTATAGTCCTCAAAAAATCTGTTTAATACTGTTGACTGCATCACTTTTAAAGGTCAAGTTCTGATTAATAGATTAGCTCCACAAGAAGCAGGAGATGAATTTTGCTTGGTCCTACAAAATAAATGATAAGGAGTCATATGTTCTTACTGTCATATCAGGAAAGGAGAATGCTACAAATAGAGCTTAAAGGATAGAAAATTTGAAATCCTTGTGTCAACCCGGTATATTGTTTCTGACCAATATATGTATGTCAAAAGCTAATTGATCCTTTCTAGCATTAGATGCTTTTACAACAAACAGGTAATGGGAATTTTGAGAGTGAGAGATGTTGAGCCAGTTGCTGAAAGCAAAGAGACGAGTAAAACTGCAAGGTCTCTGAGAGAAGCAGCGTGGCTCAGTGGAAAGAGCCCGGGCTTTGGAGTCAGAGGTCATGGGTTCGAATCCCAGCTCTACCAATTGTCAGCTGTGTGACTTTGGGCAAGTCACTTAACTTCTCTGGGGCTCAGTTCCCTCATCTGTCAAATGGGGATTAAGACTGTGAGCCCCCTGTGGGACAACCTGATCACCTTGTAACCTCCCCTGCACTTAGAACAGTGCTTGGCACGTAGTCAGCGCTTAATAAATGCCATCATTATTAGTATTATTACCACCCACCAAGCACCATCTCTATGAGCTATCCACACAGCGCCCAAATCTACATCTCCAGCCCTGATCTGCAGTCTCGCATTTCCTCCTGCCTTCAGAACATCTCTACTTGGATGTCCCTCCAACACCTCAAACCTAACAATTAATCTGCCCACCCAAACCCTGACCTCCCCCTGACTTTTTCCATCACTGTAGACACTGTCCCCGTCCTCCCCAACAAGCCCATAACCTTGGCATTATTCTTGTCTCATCTCTCACAGTCATCCCACGTTGTCAATCACCACATCTTGTTGGTGCAACTTTCACAACATTGCTAGACTGTGAGCCCACTGTTGGGTAGGTACTGTCACCATATGTTGCCAACTTGTACTTCCCAAGTGCTTAGTACAGTGCTCTGCACACAGTAAGCGCTCAATAAATACGATGGATTGATTGATTGATTGGTAGAATCTGCCCTTTCCTCTCCATCCACTTGGATCCAAGCATTTATCGTATCCCATCTTGATTACTTGTGGCATCTGCTTCCTTGATGCTCTCCCTGCCTCCTGTCTCTCCCCGCTCCAGTACGTACTTCACTCTGCTGCACAGATCGTATTTCCTGAAAAAACCAAAACAAAACATTGTTTATGTTTCCCCACTTCTCAAGAACCTCCAGTGCTTGCTCACCACATTTTCATTAACTAGAAACTCCTTATCGGGCTTAAAATCAACTCTCTCCCTCCTATCCTTTTCTCGCTGATCTCCTGAAACCCAGAGCACTTGCTTAACTCCTCTGATGCCAACCCACTCATCTTTCTTGATGCTGACCCCTTGCCCGTGACTTGGACAAATCACTCGACTTCTGTGCCTCAGTTACCTCGTCTGTAAAATGGGGATTAAAACTCTGAGCCCTGTGTGGGTCAGGGCCTGTGTCCAACCCAATTATCTTGTATCTAGTCCAGTGCCTGGTACATAGTAAGCTCTTAACAGTTACCATTAAAAAAAGGTCCTCCTCCTGATATGGAACTCCCACCCCCTTCCAATCTGATGGACTATCACTCTCCCCGCTTCCAAACCATTATTATTACTAAAATCACATCTCCTCCAAGAGGCCCTCCCCAACTGAGCCCTTCATAGAGAAGCAGCGTGGCTCAGTGGAAAGAGCACGGGCTTGGGAGTCGGAGGTCATGGGTTCTAATCCCGGCTCCCCCACATGTCTGCTGTGTGACCTTGGGCCAGTCGCTTAACTTCTCTGAGCCTCCGTTACCTCATCTGTAAAATGGGGATGAAGACTGTGAGCCCCACATGGGACAACGTAATCACCTTGTAGCCTCCCCAGCGCTTAGAACAGTGCTTTGCACATAGTAAGCGCTTAACAAATGCCGTTATTATTATTTTCCCTCTCCCTTCTGCTGTCACCTATTCACTTGGATCTGTGCCCTTGAAGCGCTTAATATTCTCCCCACCCTCGGCCCCACAGTTCTTAGGTACATATCAAGAATTTATTTCAATGTCCGTCTCCCCCTCTAGATGACAAGGTCCTTGTGGACAGGGAACATGTCTATCAACTCTGTTATACTGTATTCTCCCAAGTACTTAGTACAGCGTTCTTCACACTGTAAGTGCTCGGTGAATATGATTGGGCACCAAACAGAATGTAATGTGGAACTATCAAGAAGTAGAGAAGGGGAATTAAATTTCTCCACCCTCTGGATAACGCAAAGACTAAAAGTGAAAGCGGGTTACAATTTCAGGAATTTGTTAGCGAAAGAAAATGTTCAATAACAGGAATTGAGGCATGCTTAACTTGTATTCATCACGCCGTTCAGTTCTTTGAACTGTTTTTTTTAATTCATTTCTCTTTGGTCACAAAAAGTATATAAACTCCAGTAGGTGGGAAAAATGTGAATGATCCTAAAATGTATAATTGTGTTGGACAGTGTACTAGATTTTAAGGATTTCTTTGTAACCCTTCTGCAGAGATGGTCATTACATCTTACCTCCTTCCCTTCCCCACAGCACGTGTATATATGTATATATGTTTGTACATATATACTTCTGCAGAGATGGTCATTACATCTTACCTCCTCCCCTTCCCCACAGCACCTGTATATATGTTTGCACATATTTATTACTCTATTTTACTTGTACCTATCTATTCTATTTTATATTGTTAGTATGTTTGGTTTTGTTCTCTGTCTCCCCCTTCTAGACTGTGAGCCCACTGTTGGGTAGGGACTGTCTCTATATGTTGCCAGCTTGTACTTCCCAAGCGCTTAGTACAGTGCGCTGCACACAGTAAGCGCTCAATAAATACAATTGATTGGTTGATTACAGTGGTTAAAATGATGGTGTCCCTTTTACATATTTCTGCATTTAATTTTTCAGCATAAACATACTAAACACTTTGAACCCTTAAAAATCTGCAAAGCAAATGTTCTTGTGTCCCTGTTTTCTCCTAGTTAATGCTCACATGGTTGAGTTAAAGAGTTTCCCGGATGCTTAATACATTCCATTCTGCCATAACTCATGTTCTCACTATGATTTTTGGCAAGAATGCTGTGAGGGAATTGACTTCTGAGAGCCAAAGCCCATTTGGTTCAGCCCGATGCAGTGTCAGGAGACTCAGTCATGCCCATAAACACAGGTGAGAATTAGTGTGAGCTTTCCTTAATGGGAGGTTCGCAAAGAAGGAGACCTGGATGTAGCCAACATTTTTTAAATTTTCAGTATTGAAACCCTTGACCATGAGGGTTGCTAACAGTCATCTGTTATATGTTCATATTAAGTATGTTCTAAGGTTTTGCTTATCCTTTTTTCTTTCTTTCTTTAGTTGAATGGATTGCAGCAGTCTCTCTGGCTGCTGGCACAGCCGTGATTGGGTACCTCGCTTACAAAAAATTCCTCTGTAAAGACAAGCACAAGAAATCCATGGTAAATCTGCATATCCAGAAAGACAATCCCAAGGTGGTACACGCATTTGACATGGAAGATTTGGGAGACAAAGCTGTATACTGCCGTTGTTGGAGATCCAAAAAGGTGAGAGGAAAACCACTCATTCTTTTTGTGACTGTGATATGTTGGGCTCTCGAGGACAAAATTGGTTTTATCCTCCAATACAGAGCCCCCTCTGCATGCAGCTGCTATTGGCGTTTTTTTTTAGGAAAATACACCTATTCAGTGCTATTCGAGTGAAATCCTTAGTACAAATGAAACTACGAGAGCTATTAATGTTTAAACAATTAAACATGTTTAAAACATGTCATAAAATAGAAGTAAACACATTTCCTTTGAGAGAACACACTCCAAGTTCAGTTTTGGAAAAATTAAAACATAACCTGAAAGTAGTAATGGGTAATGTTGGCTGTTTTGTAGGCCATACCTCTAAGTCATTGAGAAATGTACAAAGATAGTGACCAACATTTTCCTAAGGTCATTTTGAATAGGTTTTCCAAATTAATGTAGTTTGTCTCTATAAAGAATCCCAATATATTGTGGTATAGTGCCATGTTTACTTGAAATGCCCTGTCTGCCGTTCCTATTTATGAGAACCAATTCTTCCATTATTTGCGTTCCAGAAGGTTATCAGTGTTTGTTCCATTGAATTTGAGGCTTTGAAGAAAGCCACGATCATATTGCAAAGCTATAATCAGTTCTGTCATACCCCATGTTTCATTATGCATTTTAGGTAGAATGTGAGAGAAGAGTTAGGGAATATTCTTCCAGTGATTCAAGTGTGTCTCGATAAAACACGGTGTGGTATTAGAAGAGATAGTTGTGTGTATTCACATGGGATTTGAAAATTAAAAGAAACTAATGTAACAAGAAGGGGATGCTTTTCCTAGGTATTTACGGTTTGATAGTAAACCTGATAAGTGTCTAGACAGTTCTTCAGCCAGACAGCGTGATGTATAAAATAGATTCCTGGACTGTCCATTTTTCTAATGTATTTTTTTTATTTGAATTTATTGACATAAACCTATAACTGACTTGTTGGATGTTGCCTTTTCAGTTCAACATTTCATTTTATTTCATTTTTTTTTTTTTTTTAAAAAGTTGACCCATTTAGGAAAAGTACCAGGTGATTTTGCTCCATTAGACTGTGCTAAATACTACCTGGGATCCTGGATTAGGATTTATTCAGTCGTATTTATTAAGCATTTACTGTGTGCAGAGCACTGTGCTAAGCAGTAGAGACAATTAGATTTAGTGAAGGGGTGGTCATTGGTGTCCTTGGGTAGGTAGTACAGGCTCAGGAAGTGTAGTGGGTCAGAAAGGGAGTTGAAAGAGAGGAGTATGTACCGAGTCCAGGAATTTGGATAAGTAAGGGAGGTGAGAAATGGGGTAATAACTAAAGGGCTCAAAGGGTTTGAGAAAAGATGTTTTTAGCATGGAAGAGGAGACTTGTACGTGTTTAAAGGCAGTAAAAAATTGCATACAGAAAGTGAGCTATTGAGAGTTGTTAGTGAGTATGAAGGTTGTAATCAAAGTGAGTCAGAGCCAAAGGTACAGAAGTTAAATTTTGAGAATAGGCAGGAGATTTGCATCATCAGTGGTATTTATTGAGCGCTTACTGTTTCCAGATCACCGTACCAAGCTCTTAGGAGAGTACATCGCAAGAGAGTTGGTAGACATGTTCCCTGCCCACAGTGAGCTTGCAGTCTAGAAGAGAAGATAGGCATTAATAAAATAAATAATTATGGATATTCATTCATTCAGTCGTGTTTATTGAGCACTTACTGTGTGCAGAGCACTGTACTAAGCGCTTGGGATGTACAAGTTGGCAACCTATAGAGAAGGTCCCTAGCCAACAACGGTCTCACAGTCTAGAAGGGGGAGACGGACAACAAAACAAAACATGTGGACAGGTGTCAAGTTGTCAGAACATGTACCTAAGTGCAGAGGTGCTGAGGGTAGGGCGAATATCAAATGCCCAAAGGCCACGGGCCAAAGAGCACGATATCCACAGCACCTGTATATATGTGTATATGTTTGTACATATTCATTACTCTATTTATTTATTTATTTATTTTGCTTGTACATATCTATTCTATTTATTTTATTTTGTTAGTATGTTTGGTTTTGTTCTCTGTCTCCCCCTTTTAGACTGTGAGCCCACTGTTGGGTAGGGACTGTCTCTGTATGTTGCCAACTTGTACTTTCCAAGCGCTTAGTACAGTGCTCTGCACACAGTAAGCGCTCAATAAATGCGATTGATTGATTGATTGATTGAGAGCTGGAAAAGATGAGAAAATGTTTGTAGAGGGAGAATTTGGGGAAGCTCATACCTAATGCTGTCCCCACATTCAGATTGCTCTTCCATATGCCATCTTTTCCACCAAAGTCTTCCTCAATTCCCAGCTCCCCAGGCATATAAACCCATTAGCCTCTGATATTTGAGAACTTATTTATACCCATCTTCCGCACTTAGATATGTTTATTCAGTTATACCTTGGGTTATTTATTTTGACTAGTCTGGGTAAATAGGACCTCTTTCTCTCCTATTGAATGTAAGCTCCTTATGAGTAGAGAATGTGTCGCTTCTTTGTTTTATGTATCCCAGCTACAACTATGGTACAGTGCGCTGCACCCAATGAGCCATCATGAAATACTGTTATTGCTACTGTTACTACTGTCGTAACTGCATGATGTTCCCAAGGTCCCAGATCAAATTGGGCCTTCCTTCCCTCCCCTGCTTCCCAAGTACTGGTCGCCTTTGGCTATCTTGGCGTTGGTCCTAGGCTTCAGGTTCGAGTGGATCCTGCCGTGACCTCCTCCTCCTCCTCGAATCACACTCCCAGGGCTCTCTGTGGCTTGGGAGGCCTAGGCATTGCATACCTCCGTGTGTTGGGCACTTTGTCAAACCACCGTTTTATTCATAGCCTTTACTGCCAAGTTTATTACATAATTGCTTATTAATTATAGAGTTGGTTTAAACTGGAATTGTCTTTCCCACACTGGAGGGCCCCAAAGTCCGAATGGGAAATTTCATGCTGCCCAGAAACAGGTGTACTGCCGCTCTGACTTTTGTGATTAAACAGCTAAAGCCGAGAAGCCGTGTGTCTTTGGTCTGTCGGAAGCGCATCAATGTATCTGCAGGTTATGGGACCTTCACTTGTAGGTTTTTCAACCGGTATCTTGTAAATTGGCAAAGGTAGCGACATTCTGTAGCGTTTTTAAGTCTCTCGGAGTTTAACACTGGTTATACAGATAACTTGGGCTGGGTCGTCACAGCAGAAGTGCCCATGGGTTACTATGTCTGCTGTGTGACCTTGGGCAAGTCACTTAACTTCTCTGTGCCTCAGTTCCCTCATCTGTAAAATGGGGATTAAGACTGTGAGCCCCACATGGGACAACCTCATCACCTTGTATTCCCCCTCCGGCGCTTAGAACGGTGCTTCGCACATAGTAAGCGCTTAACAAATTCCAACATTATTATTATTATTATGTACTACCTACTCCCTAACGTGACCTACATTGTACCGATGTATCAAGGACAGATTATTATTATTATCATTATGTACTACCTACTCCCTAACGTGACCTACGTTGTACCGATGTATCAAGGACAGTGGGCTTGGAAGTCTTTTAATTCCCCTCCTAAATTTAATCAACGGCGAGCATCTTCTAAAAAGAATTGCATCAGGAAAACCGCATCTGCAGTTACTTGATATGGAGCGGTTAGTGTCAGAGATTAGCATTTTAAAGCTGGTTTATCCAGAATGAAACCCCTGCCAGATGAACTGGAGTGTTAAAGGATCAAAATAAAAACTTCTGGGAGTGAAAGAAAAAAAAACAAATATCACGGAAGGCCTCTGCAGAACATCCTCATCCCCTTTCTGCAGAACATCCTCTTTCATCCCCGTCCTGTCTGGAGCCCTAACCGTTTCGTGGGCTAAAACTCTGCTTCAATCTTGACCTGATCGTGACCCAGTCATTTACTCAACCTCACCTTTACCGAGACCTGACTCTCACTTAGAAACAGTATGAATGAGAAAACGTTACTGGCATACAAAATGTAAGATGGTAATTGGGTATCAGCGGTGGCATCTTTTGGGCACATAGGTGATGCCGAGCACCTAGGGTAGAGCTCTGTAAGGCATGCACACAGAGGCAATGGACGAGGAGAGGTCTTGGGGGTGAGCACTGTACTAAGCGCTTAGAAAGTACAAGTCAGCCACATATATTTCTCTTCTCTAGGTGTAATATTCCCAATTCTCCCATTTTTCTGAATCCCTATTTTTCCTATCTTTATATTTTTGTTGCTTCTCTCTGGAGCCGTCTGTATATGTTGCCAACTTGTACTTCCCAAGCGCTTAGTACAGTGCTCTGCACACAGTAAGCGCTCAATAAATACGATTGAATTAGTGAATATCGTGCCTAGTGTCGTAAATACCATTGATTGACTGAGGGCCAAGGGCTAATGGCAGTGACTTGTGGAGCCCCTGTCCTGGCTGAGGATCACTGGGTCCTCCTGAAAGTCAGATGGACCTGTGTTCTAATCCTGCTCCGCCCCAGATTATTATTCTTATTATCACCGGCACTCCGACTGGAATAATAATAGTGATGATAATAGTATTTGTTAAGCACTTTGTGCCAGGCACTGTACTAAGTGCTGGAGTGGATACAAGCAAATCGGGTTGGACAGAGTCCCTGTCCCACGTGGGGCTCACAGTCTCAATCGCCAGTTTGCAGATTTATGTATTTATTTATTTTACTTGTACATATCTATTCTATTTATTTTGTTAATGTGTTTGGTTTTGTTCTCTGTCTCCCCCTTCGACTGTGAGCCCACTGTTGGGTAGGGACTTTTTCTATATGTTGCCAACTTGTACTTCCCAAGTGCTTAGTACAGTGCTCTGCACACAGTAAGCGCTCCATAAATACGATTGATTGATTGATTGACTAGAGCTAGAAAACAGTGCTTCCCAATAGCAATCCCACATTCCTCTCCTCCAAACAACTGGCCCTAGGGCAGGAGGAAAAGATAATGAGGAAGAAAAGGAGAGCAAAGTGCAGAAATGGAGGCTAAGAAAGGAGATGGGGAGGAGAAAGGGGAAGAGTAGAGGGAGAAAGTAGTAGTAGTAGTATTTGGTAAGCACTTACTATGTGCCAAGCACTGGGGTAGATACAGGATAATCAGGTTGGACACAGTCCTGTCCCACATGGCCTCACAGTTTTGATCCCCATTTTGCAGATGGAGTACCTGAGGCACAGAGAAGTGAAATGACTTGCTCAAGGTCACACATCAGACATGTAGCAGAGCCCACGCCATCTGACTCCCGGGCCCTTGTTCTTTCCACTAGGACATGTTGCTGAGGAAAGAAAAGGGAGGAAGGAGAGAGTTTAGGGGCACTTCCTTTACCCCCTCGTCTCCTCCTCCCCCCACCTTGCAGCCAGACGGTTCCACAGAAAAATGTGGTAGGAAGCGCGAAACTAAGCCCTCTGCATGGTTAGGAGCAGAGGGTGCACCCGAATCAGGTGGAGGGACGTGATTGTCCATGGAAGCTCACAGCTGGGACCCTGAGTGGAGGAGGAGAACTGTGAGCCCCACGTGGGACAACCTGATTACCTTGTATCTACCCCAGCGCTTAGAAAAGTGCTTGGCACAGAGTAAGTGTTTAACACATACCGTTCATTCATTCATTCATATTTATTGAGCGCTTACTGTGTGCAGAGCACTGTACTAAGCGCTTGGGAAGTACAAGTTGGCAATCTATAGAGATGGTCCCTACCCAACAGTGGGCTAACAGTCTAGAAGGGGGAGACAGAGACATGTCCAAGACTTAGCTCCGTATCTTCCCTCCCAAACCCTGTCCTCTCCCGGACTTCCTTTTCACCATAGACGGCACTACCATCCTTCCCGTCTCACAAGCCCGCAACCTTGGTGTCATCCTAGACTCCACTCTCTCATTCATCCCACACATCCACCACGAAAACCTGCCGGTCTCACATCCACAACATCACCAAGATCCGCCCTTTCCTCTCCATCCAAACTGCTACCTTGCTGGTTCAATCTCTCATCCTATCCCGACTGGATTACTGCATCAGCCTCCTCTCTGATCTCCCATCCTCCTGTCTCTCCCCGCTTCAGTCTATACTTCACTCTGCTGCCCGGATTATTTTTGCGCAGAGAGTTCCCTTCCTCCCTTCAAAGCCCTACTGAGAGCTCACCTCCTCCAGGAGGCCTTCCCAGACTGAGCCCCCTTTTTCCTCTCCTCCCCCCATCCCCCTCGCCCTACCTCCTTCCCCTCCCCACAGCACTTGTATATATATTTGTACAGATTTACTACTCTATTTTACTTGTACATATTTACTATTCTATTTATTTTGTTAATGTGCGTATAGCTTTAATTCTATTTGTTCTGGCGATTTTGACACCTGTCTGCATGTCTTGTTTTGTTGCCTGTCCTCCCCCTTCCAGACTGTGAGCCCGTTGTTGGGTAGGGACTGTCTCTATGTGTTGCCGACTTGTACTTCCCAAGCGCTTAGTACAGTGCTCTGCACACAGTAAGCGCTCAATAAATACAATTGAATGAATGAATGAATGAATGAAAGAAGTGGCAGCAGTGGGTGGCTCACCTGTCTCGGCCGTGGCCGCTGTAACAGGTGAGTTACTCCCTCCCCTGCCTTTCCAGAAAATGGAGCTGTTTTGGACTGGTGCCTGGAGACTGGGCCCCTGTATAGAGTAAATATGATTTTTCAAGCCATCTCTCCGAGTTGGCAGCCGCCCTTAAATTGCTGTCCCAAATCATGGACTATTGGCAACACTGCTCACAGGCCTCCTTTTCCCCCTTCCCAGTTGAGTCATCGGGATTGATTCATCCTGCTCCTTGCCCCCAGTGACACTTTGGCACCATCGCTTCCCTTCTCTTCTTTGAAGCCCACATCCTCGGGCTCTACCACCCACTAGGATTACTTGTTGCAGTCATTTACTCCCCCCCGCCGGCCCCATCTACAACTTTCTGAGCGATTTTGATGCCTTTGTCACCTCTCCACCCTGATCCTTGGGCACTTTGGCATTCATGTGGCTGTCCCTGACGACGCTCTAACTGCCCATTTCCTCTCACTTCTCAAATCTGCCAACCTCCTGTTCCACCCCAACTTCATCCAGTCACCAGCTTTGCCGGATTTCATGATCACTAGACATTGTACCATTCCTAAATTCACCAACTCTGAAATGCCTCTCCTGCTAATACCTCCTTACCTGCCTTCTCTCCCACCGTACCACAGAGAATTTCTTCCTATCTCTAGATTCCCTCCACTTATCCCAGGACAGCATTCCCCACTTGGAATTCCAACCCAATTTCCCCCCTTCTTGGTGCACAAATCTGCACCTACAACTGCCCCCTCTCTGCTGAGCTCATGTCCCTGCCCCACCTTGTCCCTCCATCTGTTTTGCACCACAGACCCCCAGCCCTGGATCACCTCCACAGTACGTTTCTTCCAATCCCATATTCATGTTGGAGGATTGTATATTGGGGGAAATCAGGGGCCTCCACGGTACATTTCCTCCAGTCCCGTGCTCATGGAGGAGGGTTTTGTCGGTAGAAATCCAGGGACCAGGCGAACTTCACTCCCTTCAAGTTAATGCTTATCCACTGTAATTCTGCCCTCTCTTCCACTTAGCGTTCTCTTTTTCCTCATCAGCTCCCTTGCCCATTGCCCCCTCCAGCTGTCCCAGGCCTTTAACTCCCGCCTCCCCACTTTCTCAGCCCTAACAAAACAACCAGCTATTTTGTTTATAAAATCTAGCCGTCATTCCCCTCAAGTCTCTAGGCTGTGAGATAGTTGCGGGCAGGGAACATTTCTACGAACCCTTGTTCTCTCCCAAGCACTTAGCACAGTGCTCTGCATGCAGTAAGCACTCAATAAATACCATTTATTGAAGTCATCATACTCAACTGTTTCAATCTTGCCCATGTCCTGCCTCGTCCTTCTGGTCCAACGCATCATTGTTCTCCCCATCTTCAAAGCTCTTCCGAAATCAGATTTCCAGGTAACCTTCCCTGGTTGATTTCCAATCCCCCCCCCCCCAACACACACACTCACTCACTCACTCTCTCCCAGCTCATACACGAGCAATGGGAATTGTGAGTGTACTTATGTGTATCGCTTGTAAATTCTATTACTTCCTCATATCTGTTTATTTTAGTGTCTGCTGTCCTACTAGATTGTAAAACCCTTGAGGGCAGGGATCGTGTCTGCCAGTTCAGTTGAATTTTCACGTGCATTTGATACAGAGCTATGCACAGTCTTGTCTTATGCCGTCGAGTCATTTCCCACCCATAGCGACACCGTGGAAACATCTCTCCCAGAGCCCCCCCGCTCTCCATCTGCAATCATTATGGTACCCGTAGAGTTTTCTTGGTAAAAATATAGAAGTGGTTTCCCACTGCCTCCTTCCACTCAGTAAACTTGAGCTCCGCCGTCAACCCTCTCCCATGCTGCCGCCGCCCAGCACGGGTGAATTTTGACTTGTAGCAGGTTGCCTTCCATCACTGGCCGAGCCAAGAATGGAATGAGTAGGCCTCTGCCTGACTCTCCCTCCTGTAGCCAAGATTAGTAGAGCTCTGGAAGTTCTCCAGGTGCGACCCCAGAGGGGAATGCACACAGTAGGTGCTCGATAAATTGCTTAACTGATTAAAAAAAAAAATCCCTTCTAATAGAAAGAAACTAAGGAGTCACTAGGTCTGGTAGTTGCCCCGGTAATGGGGTGGGTAAAAAGAACTAGAGCCAGCTATTAAGCTATTTGGGAGGAAAAAGAAAGCTAGTTCAAGAAATACCCAGCCACAAAGAAATTGATAATTTGTAAACTGAGCATAAATAATCATATTAATCTTTATTGAAACGCATAGCTAAACTATGAGCCCTTATAAATCTAAACTATGAGCCCTTATAAATCTATAATCTATAACGAATATCTATAATCTATAACGAATAACTATAACTAGATTAATAACTATAACTATAACTAGTTATAACTAGTTACGAATAACTATAACTAGATTATAACTAGATTATAACTATAATCTATAACGAATCTATAAATCGTTAAGCAGCGTGGCTCAGTGGAAAGACCCTGGGCTTGGGAGTCAGAGGTCATGGGTTCGTACCCCGGCTTCACCACTTGTCAGCTGTGTGACCTTGGGCAAGTCACTTCACTTCTCTGAGCCTCAGTTCCCTCATCTGTGAAATGGGGATGAAGACTGTGAGCCCCACGTGGGACAACCTGATCACCTTGTATTGCCCCCAGTGCTTAGAACAGTGCTTTGCACATAGTAAGCGCTTAATAAATGCTATCATTATTATTATTATTATTATTATATTTTGGGGAGTATCATTTGAATTTTATTTATTTGTTCCTGTCCACTGCTCTTTTCTTTTGCTTTTTTAATGGAGGTTCAAGGCCACACCTGAAAAAACAGATTGGACTAGGTAGAACTCATTTAGTAATGTATAAATTTCAGTAATTTTTTTTATTGGGGTTCAGAGTTTATGGATTTTGTTTCTGGGAGCAAAGCCAATCCATCATTTAGTAACCAGACAAGTTTGTCTTGTGTCATGTATATTGGTCAGTGTTTCCTGATTTATGCTAATACTCAAGCTATGATTTCAATCAGTTGAAATGTAAAGCTCTATTTTTCCCTCCTTTGCTGTTTTAGATGAGGCGTAAGGATTGGGGAAATGCATTTTTCTAATACAGTAATTTAAGTTTGAAATGCAGGAGTCACCAGTAATCAATCACTCAATCAATCAGTCGTATTTATTGAGCGCTTACTGTGTGCAGAGCACTGTACTAAGCGCTTGGGAAGTACAAGTTGGCAACATATAGAGACGGTCCCTACTCAACAGTGGGCTCACAGTATATTCCAGTAACACCTGGAATATAGCGTACTTCCTTTAACATGGTATTAGCAGATTTGGACATCAAAGAAAGTTAAGCCAAATGAAAAGTGGCCGTTGAGGTCAGTGCCCCTTTTTGTTTAAAATTAATTTTCAGATGAGCAGTTTTGTGTTTAACAAGGACACATTTTCTCCAAGTTCCCAGGAAAAGGCTGATAACCAAATGTGAGCCAGCATAACATATGAGAAGTTGCTACTGAAGGGAAATAAGATACTCTTGTTTATATATCTTGCTTCTAAATATAAATGCCCTTTCTGGATTAATGAATTTACTGATCTTGCCATTTTTCCAAAGCAGAAGCAACTGTTTTAGTAAGCACTTTCTTAAAGCTGATGAGTTGGAATTGTGATTGAATATGGAATTGTCTAAGGCATATTTCTAATAATCCCAATTATGTAGAGTACCACAATGTGGACAAACTTACCCCGTGGATTGTAATGTGCAGATTCTATCAAGCTTTTACTGAAGCTTGGGTGGAAGGATTTTAAAAATAAAAATACTGATACTATTGAGCAATAGTGGTGCTTTTCCCCAGCTTCATGGAACCATGGGTCCTTGTTTGTAAACCTGTATATATGTTTGTACATATTTATTACTCCATTTATTTTACTTGTACATATCTATTCTATTTATTTCATTTTGTTAATATGTTTGGTTTTGTTGTCTGTCTCCCCCTTCTAGACTGTGAGCCCACTGTTGGGTAGGGACTGTCTCTATATGTTGCCAACTTGTACTTCCCAAGCGCTTAGTACAGTGCTCTGCACACAGTAAGCGCTCAATAAATACGGTTGATTGATTGATTGTAAAGAATTAAATAGATTTCATTGACCGTGCGATCCCTTCAAAGAGTAGGTCAGTGGCAGGCTACTAATATGACAGAGTAATAATAATAATAATAATGGCATTTATTAAGCGCTTACTATGTGCAAAGCACCGTTCTAAGCACTGGGGAGGTTGCAAGGTGATCAGGTTGTCCCACATGGGGCTCACAGTTTTAATACCCATTTTACAGGTGAGGGAACTGAGGCCCAGAGAAGTGAAGTGTCTTGCCCAAAGTCACACAGCTGACAGTTGGCGGAGCCGGGATTTGAACCCATAATAATAATAATAATAATAATGGCATTTATTAAGCGCTTACTATGTGCAAAGCACTGTTCTAAGCACTGGGGGGATACAAGTTGATCGGGTTGTCCCACGGAGGGTGCTCACAGTCAACCCCCATTTTACAGATGAGGTAACTGAGGCCCAGAGAAGCGAAGTGACTTGCCCAAGGTCACACAGCTGACAGTTGGCGGAGCCAGGATTTGAACCCACGACCTCTGACTCCAAAGCCCGGGCTCTTTCCACTGAGCCACGCTGCTTCTCTCTATAGGATCATGTTTCTCCGGGTGGCTCAGGTCTATGGGACCGTGAGAAGAGGCACCGAGCTGTGTGGCTGACCCAGGCGTTCCCCACCCCTCAAGTCAATCAATCAATCAATCAATCATATTTATTGAGCGCTTACTGTGTGCAGAGCACTGTACTAAGCGCTTGGGAAGTACAAGTTGGCAACATATAGAGACGGTCCCGACCCAACAGTGGGCCAAGGTCACCCGGCAGACAGGCGGCGGAGCTGGGATTCGAACCCAGATCCGACTCCCAGCCCCGGGCTCTCTCCCCTAGGGGGCGCCGCTTCCCTGGGACAAGTGAAGTGACTCGCCCAAGGTCACACAGCAGCAGACACGGGGCAGAGTCAGGATTCGAACCCAGGTCCTTCCGACTCCCAGCCCCAGGGGCTCTCTCCCCGAGGGGGTGCCGCTTCCCTAGGACGAGTGAAGTGACTCGCCCAAGGTCACACAGCAGCAGACACGGGGCGGAGCCAGGATTCGAACCCAGATCCTTCCGACTCCCGGCCCCAGGGGCTCTCTCCCCTAGGGGGCGCCGCTTCCCTAGGACGAGTGAAGTGACTCGTCCAAGGTCACGCAGCAGACACGGGGCGGAGCCAGGATTCGAACCCAGGTCCTTCCGACTCCCAGCCCAGGAGCTCTCTCCCCTAGGGGGCGCCGCTTCCCTAGGATGAGTGAAGTGACTCGCCCAAGGTCACACAGCAGCAGACACAGGGCGGAGCCAGGATTCGAACCCAGATCCTTCCGACTCCCAGCCCCAGGGGCTCTCTCCCCTAGGGGGCGCCGCTTCCTTAGGACGAGTGAAGTGACTCGCCCAAGGTCACACAGCAGCAGACACGGGGTGGAGCCAGGATTCGAACCCAGGTCCTTCCGACTCCTGGCCCCAGGGGCTCTCTCCCCTAGGGGGTGCCGCTTCCCTAGGACGAGTGAAGTGACTCGTCCAAGGTCACACAGCAGACACGGGGCGGAGCCAGGATTCGAACCCAGGTCCTTCCGACTCCTGGCCCCAGGGGCTCTCTCCCCTAGGGGGCGCCGCTTCCTTAGGACGAGTGAAGTGACTCGCCCAAGGTCACACAGCAGCAGACACGGGGTGGAGCCAGGATTCGAACCCAGGTCCTTCCGACTCCTGGCCCCAGGGGCTCTCTCCCCTAAGGGGCGCCGCTTCCCTAGGACGAGTGAAGTGACTCGCCCAAGGTCACGCAGCAGCAGACACGGGGAGGAGCCAGGATTCGAACCCAGATCCTTCCGACTCCCAGCCCCAGGGGCTCTCTCCCCTAGGGGGCGCCGCTTCCCTAGGACGAGTGAAGTGACTCGCCCAAGGTCACGCAGCAGCAGACACGGGGCGGAGTCAGAATTTGAACCCAGATCCTTCCAACTCCCAGCCCCAGGGGCTCTCTCCCCTAGGGGGCGCCGCTTCCCTAAGACGAGTGAAGTGACTCGCCCAAGGTCATGCAGCAGACACGGGCCGGAGCTAGGATTCGAACCCAGGTCCTTCCAACTCCCAGCCCCAGGGGCTCTCTCCCCTAGGGGGCACCGCTTCCTTAGGACGAGTGAAGTGACTCGCCCAAGGTCACACAGCAGCAGACACGGGGTGGAGCCAGGATTCGAACCCAGGTCCTTCCGACTCCCAGCCCCAGGGGCTCTCTCCTCTAGGGGGCGCCGCTTCCCTAGGACGAGTGAAGTGACTCGTCCAAGGTCACGCAGCAGCAGACACGGGGAGGAGCCAGGATTCGAACCCAGGTCCTCTGACTCCCAGCCCAGGGCTCTTTCCACCAGGCTGCCCTGCTTCTGCAAGAGAGGGGAAATGACCCGTCCAAGGTCACACAGCAGACAAGGGGCGGAGCCGGGATTAGAACCCATGACCTCTGACTCCCAGCCCCGGCCTCTTTCCCCTAGGGGGCGCTGCTTCTCGGAGAGAAGGGAAATGACCCGTCCGAGGTCACACAGCAGACACCCGGCGGACTCGGGATTAGAACCCGGGCCCTCCGACTCCCAGCCCCGGCCTCTTTCCGCTAGGCGGCGCCGCTTCCGTAAGAGAGGGGAAATGACTGGTCCAGGGTCACACGGCGGATAAGGGGCAGAGTCAGGATTAGAACCCGTGACCTCTGACTCCCAGCCTCGGCCTCTTTCCGCTAGGAGGCGCTGCTTCTCTAAGGGAAGTCACTCGGCTTTGCCTCCTTCCTGCTGACTTCTTATAATATTCCACAGGTGGTGGCATCAACAGGGAAGAACATTGAGGTTTGGGAATTCCAAGTTCCCAAGTTCCCAGCTCCCGAGTTCTTACCACTGTTTTACACGTGACCCCCCCTCCCTCCCCTCCAAGTCGCCTCTGATGACCACAGGGAAGAAGCAGCACAATCCCTGCAATTTAAGCAACAATTAAATTGGTGCTCTCCCTCCCCCCTCCCGCCCCCGTACCTCCAATCGTCCTACGTGTGATGACACTTTTCTTCGGAGACCAGAATATGAAACATTTTTGTACAACATATGTTTGGTCATGGGTTCAAATCCCGGCTCTGCCAGTTGCCAGCTGTGTGACTTTGGGCAAGTCACTTCACTTCTCTGGGCCTCATCTGGAAAATGGGGATTAAGACTGTGAGTCCCCCGTGGGACAGCCTGATCACCTTGTAACCTCTCCAGCGCTTAGAACAGAGCTTTGCACATAGTAAGCGCTTAATAAATGCCATTATTATTATTACAACAACAAATTTTGGAAACTTGCAGCCACAGTTAAAATTCTAGACTGAAGGAAGGCTAAACTTCACTTTACGTCACTAATTTCTATACCTCCCTGTGAGTAACCTTATTCCTTCTAGGTAGGAATCTTCATTTTTTATTACTGAGGAGCAGTTCTTGGTTTACCGAAATCAGAAATGTTACATAACCTGAGTATGGGTAAACTAATGCCACGGAATGTGCTGCCAAGACAGTTTACAAAACTTGATTAGTTTACAGTGTACACATCTTTCTCATATTAAAATTACATGCATTTGTTGATTAAACATGTCACTTTGACATCCTGGCCATTCTCCTGCAATGCTAGCCCGATTCATGGAGGCCTCAGTAACTAGTTCTTATTTAACACTCCCTCTAATTGAAATCTTTGTGCAGAAAGGCTTTGGGCATGTTACCCCCCTCCTCAAAAATCTCCAGTGGCTGCCTGTCAACCTACGAATCAAGCAAAACTAGCTCTCTTCCTCCCTGCAAAGCCCTACTGAGAGCTCACCTCCTCCAGGAGGCCTTCCCACACTGAGCCCCCTTTTTCCTCTTCTCCTTTTCCTCTTTTCCTCTTCTCCTCTTTTCCTCTCCTCCTTTTCCTCCTCTTTTCCTCCTCCTCTTTTCTTCTTCTCCTCCCCATCATAGTAAGCGCTCAATAAATACAATTGATGATGATGATGATGATACCCCCACCCTACCTCCTTCCACAGCACTTGTATATATATTTGTTCAGATTTATTTCTCTATTTTACTTGCACATATCTACTATTCTATTTATTTTGTTAATGATGTGCGTCTAACTTTAATTCTATTTGTTCTGAGGATTTTGACACCTGTCTACATGTTTTGTTTTGGTGTCTGCCTCCCCCTTCTAGACTGTGAGCTAGGGTGGGGACCGTCTCTGTATGTTGCCGACTTGTACTTCCCAAGGGCTTCGTACAGTGCTCTGCACACAGTAAGCTCTCCAGAAATATGATTGAATCAATCAATCAATCAATCGTATTTATTGAGTAAGCTGTACGAAGCGCTTGGGAAGTACAAGTCGACAATACATAGAGACAGTCCCTACCCAACAGCGGGCTTACAGTCTCGAAGGGGGTGAGAGAGAACAAAACCAAACATACTAACAAAATAAAATAAGTAGAATAGATATGTACAAGTAAGATAGAGTAATAAAAATAGGCTGACAGTACATCTATGAGTGTGCATGTCTTTGATAGAACCCCTTGCACATTGTTTTTGTGAAAATTCAGTAGTGCCCATTTTCTGGCCCTATGCCAGTCGGTTGAGCACTGCTGAGACACAAATTAAGAGGAAAAGGTGTATCCTACCCCGAGCAGAATATGCACACTCCCCTGTTCCAGTTCCCCTGGGCCTAGTGGCACACAGTTTGAGCCAACTAGTAGGGAACATGGTTTCAATTTCTAGTTATATCACAGATATCTGAGGCCCCACCAGCCAGCGAACCCCCCTGTGTCCTCACCTGTTCCAATGGTAAGCCGTTGCGCTTTGCACGTAGTAAGCGCTTAATAAATGCCATCATTATCATTATTATTTCGCTTTACCCCGAAGCTGGCTGGCTTTCTCCCAACCCTCACCCCCGGGAATGCGGGCTGCACGCCAAGTGCAGAAACTTCCTCCCCCTCCCCACAGCACCTGTATATATGTAGATATGTGTGTACGTATTTATTACTCTATTTGTACAGATTTATTCTATTTTGTTAATATGGTTTGTTCCCTGTCTCCCCCTTCTAGGCTGTGAGCCCGCTGTTGGGTAGGGACCGGCTCTACATGTTGCCAACTTGTACTTCCCAAGCGCTTAGTCCAGTGCTCTGCACGCAGTAAGCGCTCAATAAGGGAGCTCACCTCCTCCAGGAGGCCTTCCCAGACTGAGCCCCTTCCTTCCTCTCCCCCTCGTCCCCCTCTCCATCCCCCTCATCTTACCTCCTTCTCTTCCCCACAGCACCTGTATACCTGTATATATATAATGTCACCTTTTCCGTGAGGTATTCCTTAATGCCCCACCTTCCTGGGCCACTTTATCCATTCAGCCATTTAACTTTGGCTTATGTAATCTGTTTGTACACCTTGTGGGCAAGGAATGGGTCTGTTTATTGTTGTATTGTACTCTTCCAAGTACTTAATACAGTGCCCTGCACACAGTAAGCGCTCAATAAATATGAATGAATGTTTACTGGGTTATTCATTGAGTTGCTTCTGTTTTTAACATTTAGAGCTACGCTCTTAGGCTGGAAATCATATACACACATATATATATATATATATATATATATGTTTGTACATATTTATTACTCTATTTAACTTGTACGTATCTATTCTATTTATTTTATTTTGTTAGTATGTTTGGTTTTGTTCTCTGTCTCCCCCTTTTAGACTGTGAGCCCACTGTTGAGTAGGGACTGTCTCTATATGTTGCCAACTTGTGCTTCCCAAGCGCTAGTCCAGTGCTGTGCACACAGTAAGCGCTCAATAAATACGATTGATTGATTGATTGATTAGTAATGGGGGGTTGAGAGGGCCCTTTTGCACTTCCTTGAGAAAACCCAGGGAAAAAGAAGAGAACAGTGGGAGTATAAGGTCTGGGCATCTCCAGTCAGTGGCAGCCCGGCCTCCCCAAACTTCAACCTCTAGGTAGACCTCGGCAATTTTTGTCAGAGAAACCACCCCGTCAACTACTGCTCCAATAAGAAAAAAGGTTCAAATCACGGTGCATTCAGATCCGCTATCCAATCAATCAATCAATCGTATTTATTGAGCGCTTACTGTGTGCAGAGCACTGGACTAAGCGCTTGGGAAGTCCAAGTTGGCAACATATAGAGACGGTCCCTACCCACCAGTGTAAAAGGGGGAGACAGAGAACAAAACCAAACATACTACCAAAATAAAATAAATAGAATAGATATGTACAGGTAAAATAAATAAATAGAGTAATAGTATATTATCCATTAATAGTTAATTAATAATTAACCATTAATAATTAATATTAATAGTAACAATTATCCAGCCTGCATCACACTGTCTAGTCAGTCATTCGGTGATATTTCCTGAGCACCTGCTGTGTGCAGAGCACTTTCAGTTCTTGAGAGAGGACAAAAGAATCAGTAGACATGGATCCCTGCAACAAACCGCTTCCCTCCCCAACTTTAAATCCCTTCTAAAACGCCACCTTTTCCGTGAGGTATTCCTTAATGCCCCACCTTCCTGGGCCACTTTATCCATTCAGCCATTTAACTTTGGCCTATGTATCTGTTTGTACACCTTGTGGGCAAGGAATGGGTCTGTTTATTGTTGTATTGTACTCTTCCAAGCACTTAGTACAGTGCCCTGCACACAGTAAGCAGCTCAATAAATATGAATGAATGTTTACTTGGTTATTCATTGAGTTGCTTCTGTTTTTAACATTTAGAGCTACGCTCTTAGGCTTGAAATTAGTGTTACTAATTCACTTTGTGCTTTGAACACAGTTAACACTATCAATAAAAATCATCATTAATCTGCTGTTTTGTATTCTGTGCTTAAAGGCAGTAAATTTTAGTAGAAGTGTTATTGCCCCATTGTGAGTAACTGAGAAAAAGTAGTTCTTTGTCCTTGAGTCATACCAGTGATTAATGAAACCAAACCATCCTGGCTCATTGTTAACTTTTTTTTTTAAAGTTCTGAGATTTGTTATTAATCTTTTTCTACAAACAGCTCTTGTCTTCGGTAGTTTGGCTTCTAAAACAAAATTTGTACTATTTTTAATGGCTTTTTTAAGCACTTACCATTTGCTAGGCACTGTACTAAGCGTGGGGTAGATACAAGCTAAACAGGTTGGATACAGACCCTATTCATTCATTCAGTTGTATTAATTGAGCACTTACTGTACTAAGCGCTTGGAAAGTACAATTCGGCAACAGAGACAATCCCTACCCAGCCATGGGCTCACCAGTCTCACATGAGGCTCACAGCCTTAATCCCCATTTTACAGTTGAGGTAACTGAGGCACAGAGAAGTTAAGTGACTTGTACAAGGTCACACAGCAGACAAGTGGCAGAGCTGGGATTAGAATCCAGTTCCTTCTGATTCCCAGACCCTTGCTCTGGGCCACTAGGCCACACTGATTCCCATGTTGGATGTTTGCAGTTCAATTAAATCAATCAATCAATCAATCGTATTTATTGAGCGCTTACTGTATGCAGAGCACTGTACTAAGCGCTTGGGAAGTACAAGTTGGCAACATAAAGAGACAGTCCCTACACAACCAACAGTGGGCTCACAGTCTAAAAGGGGGAGACAGAGAACAAAACCAAACATACTAACAAAATAAAATAAATAGAATAGATATGTACAAGTAAAATAAATAAATAAATAAATAGAGTAATAAGTAAAATAAATAGAGCAATAAGAGTAATAATGTCAACCAAGTAGGTAGCCCCTGTAGAAATTCAGCACTAGTAGAATTTTTAATAGCTGTACCTAAAAATGAATAATAGCAAAACTTCAACAGTGCTCCCTGAAGACTCTGCCATTATCATTAACCCCACCTGCTTTTAACATATTCACACTAAATCCTGGTTTATGGGAGTCTCACATACCCTTTTAATTCATATGTATTTAGGGCCTGTAAAATGAATCTTGAGGTCTTAAATGTTATATGAGGATGTGGGGTGTGCTTTTCCAGTTTTTCGTTAGTAATTATAGGGAAGAATAAAGAAATTGGTGAAGTTGAACTTCCTTAGTTTTCATCTAACCTAGGAATAATTCTGCATTTGTTAACTCTTGTAATGGACTTTATTCTCCCCTAGCATTCTCTGATGATGGTTTTACATTTCACTAATGTCTCTTCCCTGCCCCCACCCTCTCTTTTTATTTTTTATTTTTCCTAGTTCCCATTCTGTGATGGGGCTCACACCAAGCACAATGAGGAAACTGGGGACAATGTGGGACCGCTGATCATCAAGAAAAAAGAAGCTTAACCGGTGGATGTTCTGAGGCCACAAACCAACTTGTCATAATGTTTTGTTTGATTGTTGAATTCAAATGAACAGCACTATTGTCTAATTCACTGAGGGTTCTGGGGGTGTATTGCAAGCTGCAGCATACATATTCATGGCATTTGCCTTGTTGAAACACCATGGTGCTGTAAACACAGCATAAAACATAAAACATAAAAAAAAATGCATGGCCCGTGAGTTCGTCTTTGTCGTGTAGGGAATATCTTAATCAATTTCTTTACGTATGCATTTAAAATAATGACATGTAGGTGTACTTGGATCTGTATGTTGAAGTTAATGTATTACATTATTTTCAAAATCGTGTATACGAAAATACAAGCTTCAGGTGAAATTATTGGGAAGTCAGATTCTTTTTTTTTTTGGTTTAAATGTAGAGGAAAAACTACCTTTAATGCCTTGAACGTGGCTTTGAGATTATCAGCGACCCCGCGGATGAGAATCTGGTTTCATGAAAATATCTTGTCTCCTGGTATATCCCTCTCCCGCTAAAGAAAAAAAGGAAACAACCCGTAAGAACTATATTTTTAACCTGAATTAAACTTCCCTGAGGAGAGCTGATAAGTGGTTTATATGGTGTTATTTTATTATAATTATAAGTGTAGTAGAATGTAGGGTTTGGGCTTATTTTTTTATTAAATCTGTAACGTGTTCTTTTCGTTGAAATAAAAATAAATTCTTGAAATTTGAATCAATGAAAAATTAAACGCGGGGTTCTTTATAACGCAATGGACATCGTTATCCTTGACGTGGATGATGGCAAGAGCTAAAGTCATAGTGGCCATTAGAAAGGAAGTGGGGAGGGTTCAGTTCAGCTCTACGGACTCAATCGCATTTCCGTGCCGTTCTCTAGACTGTATGCTCATTGTGGGCAGGGAACGTGTCTGCCAAATCTGCTGTATTGTACTCTCCCAAGCGCTTAATACAGTGCTCTGCAGCAGAAAGCACTCAATAAATACCATTGACTGGTTGATTGTTCCCTTGAGGAAGCAGCCTTGGAGGCTAGAAGTAGCTGGATGGGGAAGGGATGCTGTTGATGAGGGCCCAAGCGGTGACATTATTTTATTTTATTTTATTTTATTTATTTTATTTTGTTAGTATGTTTGGTTTTGTTCTCTGTCTCCCCCTTTTAGACTGTGAGCCCACTGCTGGGTAGGGCCTGTCTCTATATGTTGCCAATTTGTACTTCCCAAGCGCTTAGTACAGTGCTCTGCACATGGTAAGCGCTCAATAAATACGATTGATGATGATGATGATGATGACACAAACTCCTGCTCACAATCACGAAACTAAAGAGGGAATCTGAAGTCAAATATTATTTTAAATTGGGCAGCTTAAGCATGGAAACACTCCAGAAGGCATTTGATCGGATTTGTATGTAACATTCCCCGTATGAAAACACAGGACAGAAACACACTTCAGTTAATGATCCAAGAAAAAAGCGGGGAAATCGTTGGAAAAGAAAGGAAATGTGGCGAACAAAAGAATGAAGTACAGAGCTAAATAATGTAAAATGATGTACGAGGTTCGGGTTTTTAAGGAATACACAGAGGGGAAAAACTGATAGCATTAAGGCTTATTGTGTTCTAAATAGTTTATTGATTTTGAGAAGCTTTATATTTTGAGATGTAGGGAGCTCATTTTACTTCTGAAATTTAACCAGGCATGTACTGACAGTTGTAAAAGGGAGGAAAGCTATGAAAATATTTTGGAACAGCTAACAAAAAATGATGTGCCAAATCCGAGATTTTCTACATCTCCAAAAGATATCCAAAAGTCTCCGTTCCCTCTAGTATAAATTAAATTCACAGCTTAAGTCTGTGAAGATGTATTTCAGTGCAGTGAGGATATGTTGTTTTTACATTTGCTAAAATCTAAATTATTGAAGGTTGGCAACCTTGAGCCTTAATTCATTCATTCAATCGTATTGAGCGCTTACTGTGTGCAGAGCACTGTACTAAGCGCTTGGGAAGTACAAGTTGGCAACATACAGAGATGGTCCCTACCCAACAGTGGGCTCACAGTCTAATAAAGAATAGGTATTAATATCCTATGATCCATATGTGCCGCAGATATTTCCAGAGTATGCACTGCGTAGTTGTGCGTTTAAGACAACAAAACCAAAATAATGGGCTCTTCAAGTCCATTTGGTACTTATTCTAAAAGCTTTCATCTTTCACATTAATTTGTACTATGGTGTAGTCAAGCATTCGTATTTTTACCTTTCCTAAACCAAAGTCATGTCAAAAACAGTATGGGCTAGTGGAAAAAGCACAGAACAAGGAGTTGGGAGATCGATGTTCTAATCCAAGCTCTGCCATTTCCAGTTGTGATGCCATGGGCAAATCACCTATCCTACCTGGGCTCAGTTTCCCTATTCCTTCGATCATGTTTATATTGAGCGCTTACTGTGTGCAGAGCATTGTACTAAGCGCTTGGCAAGCACAGTTCGGCAACAGAAAGAGACAATAACCTCCCCAACAACGGGCTCACAGTCTAGAAGATGAATGAATGTGCTGTGTATATATGTATATATGTTTGTACATATTTATTACTCTATTTTACTTCACAGTCTAGAAGATGAATGAATGTGCTGTGTATATATGTTTGTACATATTTATTACTCTATTTTACTTGTACCTATCTATTCTATTTATTTTATTTTGTTAGTATGTTTGGTTTTGTTCTCTGTCTCCCCCTTTTAGACTGTGAGCCCACTGTTGGGTAGGGACTGCCTCTATATGTTGCCAACTTGGACTTCCCAAGCGCTTAGTACAGTGCTCTGCACACAGTAAGTGCTCAATAAATACAATTGATTGATTGATTGCTGGCATCAGGTAGATCCAAGATAATTGGGTTGGACGCAGTCCGTGTCCCACACAGGGCTCACAGTCTTAATCCCCTGTTTACAGATGGGGGGAACTAGGGCACAGAAGTGAAGTGACTTGCCCAAGGCCACAAAGCAGACAAGGGGCAGACCCGGGATTAGAACCCATGACCTTCCGACTCCCGGGTCTGTGCTCTATCCACTAGGCCATGCTGCTCCTTACCTGTTAAATGTTAACTACCATTTCTTCCTCCCACTTAGACTGTGAGCCCCAAGTGGGACAGAGACTGATTCAATCAATCGTATTTATTGAGCGCTTACTGTGTGCAGAGCACTGGACTAAGCGCTCAATAAATTCTGCTCAGTGATTCGAAGCTGACTATTGTACGTAGCACTCTGCTTAGTATTTAAGTACTTCTATATTATTAATATTCTCAGAAACCAAAAGTGTATGGCTCGAGACTTTGAAATGTCAAATAAGGTGTGGTCAATCATTCATTCAGTCATTTATTGAGTGCTTTACTGTGTGCAGAGCACTGTACTAGGCACTTGGGAGAGTACAGTCTACCCTGTTTTTGAGATCCTTGAGTGATCATGTTTTAGGTATCAATCAATCAATCATATTTATTGAGCGCTTACTGTGTGCAGAGCACTGGACTAAGTGCTTGGGAAGTACAAGTTGGCAACATATAGAGACAGTCCCTACCCAACAGGGAGCTCACAGTCTAAAAGGGGGAGACAGAGAACAAAACCAAACATCCTAACAAAATAAAATAAATAGAATAGATATGTACAAGTAAAATAAATAGAGTAATAAATATGTACAAACATATATATATATACATATATATATATACATATTCAGGTGCTGTGGGGAAGGGAAGGAGGTAAGATGGGATGGAGAGGGGGACTAGGGGGAATTTAGAAAGTGTATCAGAAATTATCAGAAATTTAGAAAGTGTATTTGGGCCATGTTAATGCATTTTTGAACTGAAATCCTTCAGAAGATGAAAAGTGTTACATTCATGTCACTGAGGAAAACATAGTGACTGGGACCAAACTGGAATGGTTTCACACAGAACACCGCGTGCAGGAACTTCCAGGAAACTACTGGATGAGTGCTTGGCCTGATTTTTCCATAATTCAAGTACGATTTTTGAGATCATCAATCATCAATCGTATTTATTGAGCGCTTACTGTGTGCAGAGCACTGTACTAAGCACTTGGGCTCCCAGGCACTGAATACCGTTGCTTTTTTCAGTTAGAGCCTCTAATTATCATAATCTTGAACATACCTTGGATACCTCGGACCCTGTCAGGGCTTTTTGCGAAAGAGTTCTGAGCATTTCTTCAGGTTGAAGAAAGATAGGTGATTTTGGTTTAAACAATTTTCAGTATTTCAAAAGACATCCATTACGCTTATTATACTTTTGATCCCAGCTATGACTTCTTCTATAAAAAAAAAACTGGAAAAGTAAGGGTGGTTGGACTGCTAAGGCTTTTGGTAAATTGCAAAGTAGGTGACCGCAGCATAAATAAGGGATATTTACTGCATTTGAGTTGGCTACTTCAAACCATCCCTTCCTAAAGACAACATCTCTCCTCAACCCTCCTGCAACCCCACCTCTTCGGATAAGCCTTAGTTAATTCCCAACAC
The DNA here is from genome assembly GCF_015852505.1 of Tachyglossus aculeatus. Taxonomy (NCBI): domain Eukaryota; kingdom Metazoa; phylum Chordata; class Mammalia; order Monotremata; family Tachyglossidae; genus Tachyglossus; species Tachyglossus aculeatus. Next base: position 45,214,758 of record NC_052068.1, read on the forward strand.
CCTAATTCATACCAATCTATCTGCCATCTCTAGCCCTTAGGAACTTACTCATATCCACCATCAGCTTGTGCGGGGGAGAGGTGTGTATGTTTGAGTGTATTCAAAGATGCTACTCATGGTGAAACTCAATTTTACCTCTTAGTACCTATGTTACTGAAAACTGAAAAGGTCAATATGAGACATACCAATCCATGTTTTGCACACACAAAAATTGTCAATCATCCAATGGTCAGGAGCATTTACTATGTGCAGAGCACTGTACTTTGTCCCTTTTAGACTGTGAGCCCCCTTTTAGACTGTGAGCCCACTGTTGGGTAGGGACTGTCTCTATATGTTGCCAACTTGTACTTCCCAAGCGCTTAGTCCAGTGCTCTGCACACAGTAAGCACTCAATAAATACGATTGATGATGATGATGATGATGTTTGCAGCGCCTAGCCCTGTTCTGGCTTTGGCCTCCTTGTCTCTTGCACTTTACAAAGCTTTGGCTCAAAAAGAACTGCTCTTTTCTTGAAGCGTTATGCCTTGCTGGTCTGTCCTTGGCAATTGATTCCCATTTTTCAGCTGGGATGGGCACTGTCTTTCATTCATTCATATTTATTGAGTGCTTACTGTGTGCAGAGCACTGGACTGGGAAGTACAAGTCGGCAACATGTAGAGACAGTCCCTACCCAGCAACGGGCCCACAGTCTAGAAGGGGGAGACAGACAGCAAAACAAAACATGTAGACAGGTGTCAAAATCATTAACAAAATTAATAGAATAGTAAATATGTTCAAGTAAAATAGAGTAATAAATCTGTACAAACATACACAAGTGCTGTGGGGAGGGGAAGGAGGTACTTAAAACTTCACTCTGTCCTGCTTGCTTTCAGTTTCCCAAAACCAGGTCTCTTTATGGCAGTTTTTTGGGGTATTCTGCTGTTGTTTAGTCTCCTCGACTTTTGCGTATAGAGGTCTAGTCAGTAGCAAGATTCAGTTACTTATCGTGACTACTCTAAATATTTTCTTATTCCTCCAATTAGTGTAAGCTCCTTATGGGAGGGAATTTGTTTCACCCATGTGTAGTACTTCCCAAACACTTTTTATGGTGCATTGCACTAAGTGAGTGCTCAGTAAACACTACTAATATTGGGAGAGTTGGGGAAGGAAACTACCTTGAGAATAAGGCAAGGGCATTGGCAGCAGACATATGAAAGATGAAATGATAAATAATAATTATTACTATGGTATTTGTTAAGCACTCAGTATAATAATAATGGCATTTATTAAGCACTTACTATGTGCAAAGCACTGTTCTAAGGACTGGGGAGGTTACAAGGTGATCAGGTTGTCCCACATGGGGCTCACAGTCTTCATCCCCATTTTCCAGATGAGGGAACTGAGGCCCAGAGAAGTGAAGTGACTTGCCCAAAGTCACCCAGCTGACAAGTGGCGGAGCCGGGATTTGAACCCATGACCTCTGACTCCAAAGCCCGGGCTCTTTCCACTGAGCCACGCTGTATGTGCCAAGCACTGTTCTAATCCCTGGGGTAGTTACAAAGTAATCAGGTTGGACACAGTCCCTGTCCCATGTAATAATAATGATAGCATTTATTAAGCGCTTACTATGTGCAAAGCACTGTTCTAAGCGCTGGGGAGGTTGCAAGGCAATCAGGTTGTCCCACAGGGGGCTCACAGTCTTAATCCCCATTTTACAGATGAGGGAACTGAGGCACAGAGAAGTTAAGTGACTTGCCCAAAGTCACCCAGCTGACAAGTGGCGGAGCCGGGATGGGAGGGCTCACAGTTTCAATCCCCATTTTACAGATGAGGGAACTGAGGCCCAGAGAAGTTAAGTGACTTGCCCAAAGTCACACAGCTGACAAGTGGCGGAGGCGGGATTGGAACCCACAACCTCTGACTCCCAAATCCGTGCTCTTGCCACTAATAATAATGGTGGCATTTATTCAGCGCTTACTTTGTGCAAAGCACTGTTCTAAGCGCTGGGGAGGTTACAAGGTGATGTTGCAGCAGAAAAGAGGGAAAATAAGCGCAACGACCTGTGACTACTGGGGTTAAGTGCCGGGCTCCTCGCGGCTCAGAGCCCCACTGTCACAGCTCCAGCCCCGTTCATTCAATCGTATTTATTTATTGAGCGCTCCCTGTGCGCAGGGCACTGTACTAAGCCCCAGTCTCTCCAAGAGAAGCAGCGTGGCTCAGTGGAAAAGAGCATGGGCTTTGGAGTCGGAGGTCATGGGTTCAAATCCCGGCTCCGCCAATTGTCAGCTGGGTGACTTTGGGCAAGTCATTTAACTTCTCTGTGCCTCAGTTCCCTCATCTGGAAAACGGGGATGAAGACTGTGAGCCCCACGTGGGACAACCTGATCACCTTGTATCCTCCCCAGCGCTTAGAACAGTGCTTTGCACAAAGTAAGCGCTTAATAAATGCCATCACAAAAAAAAAAAGATTATAAAATGTGTGGCAGTGTCCTGCTACGGGGCTACAGCTTGGGTCCTCTCCATCTCCGCTGGCACAGGGAAAGTCCGGAGGACAGAGGGGTGGGCAGGGTTTCAATCAATCAATCAATCGCATTTATTGAGCGCTTACTGTGTGCTGAGCACTGTACTAAGCGCTTGGGAAGGACAAGTTGGCAACACATAGAGACGGGCCCTACCCAACAGTGGGCTCACAGTCTGCAGGTTAGTGGAGTGGTAGTCCAAGGGCACGCTTTATTCTTGTCTGTGTCTTTCCTGGCCCTGCTTTTGTACATATTTATTACTCTATTTATTTATTTTATTTGTACATATCTATTCTATTTATTTTGTTAGTATGTTTGGTTTTGTTCTCTGTCTCCCCCTTTTAGACTGTGAGCCCACTGTTGGGTAGGGACTGTCTCTAGATGTTGCCAATTTGTACTTCCCAAGCGCTTAGTACGGTGCTCTGCACATAGTAAGCGCTCAATAAATACGATTGATGATGATAATGATGGGGCATCTGAGGAGTGAAGCCCCAGGGTGGCACAGATTTGGAACAGGGGAGGGTCCCAGCAATGATGTTTGGCCTCCCACTGCTTGTCAAAACCTCCAATATTTATATATCTTCTAAATTAAGCGCTATCTACCTCCTAAATATGTTTGACTGCTCTTTAATCGTCCTAGACAGTTTAACCGAAGTCATTCCAGAGGTGGGTACCAATTGTTTAGAACAAAGGGTGACACTAGTTTATTGGCTAGGATACGTATCTATTCTATTTATTTTATTGTGTTAGTATGTTTGGTTTTGTCCTCTGTCTCCCCCTTTTAGACTGTGAGCCCACTGTTGGGTAGGGACTGTCTCTGTATGTTGCCAATTTGTACTTCCCAAGCGCTTAGTACAGTGCTCTGCACATAGTAAGCCCTCAATAAATACGATTGATGATGATGATGAACTGTAGGTTAACTTCAGGGGAACCAATATACTCGGCTATTTTGCCTTCTAGGGGATTTCATATCACCATTTTGTCAGGCTTCCTGGAAAAATGATTCATGTAGGAAGATTTGCTAATCCATTGAGGTTTTCAAATCTAGTAGCGCGGAGAAGCAGCGTGGCTCGGCGGAAAGAGCCCGGACTTTGGAGTCGGAGGTCATGGGTTCAAATCCCGGCTCCGCCACTTGTCAGCTGGGTGACTTTGGGCAAGTCACTTGATCAATCAATCAATCAATCAATCGTATTTATTGAGCGCTTACTGTGTGCAGAGCACTGTACTAAGCGCTTGGGAAGTACAAGTTGGCAACAGATAGGGACAGTCATCATCATCATCATCAATCGTATTTATTGAGCGCTTACTATGTGCAGCGCACTGTACTAAGCGCTTGGGAAGTACAAGTTGGCAACAGAGACAGTCATCATCATCATCATCAATCGTATTTATTGAGCGCTTACTGTGTGCAGAGCACTGTACTAAGCGCTTGGGAAGTACAAGTTGGCAACAGATAGAGACAGTCCCTACCCAACAGTGGGCTCACAGTCTAAAAGACTTCTCTGGGCCTCAGTTCCCTCATCTGTAAAATGGGGATGAAGACTGTGAGCCCCACATGGAACAACCTGATTACCGTGTATCACCCCAGTGCTTAGAACAGTGCTTTGCACATAGTAAGCGCTTAATAAATGCCATCATTATTAGTAGTAGTAGTAGTATTTATCTTATTTAAGCAACATTGACCTTCAAAGGCAATTTCATTATAGAGAGGAACATGGACTTGCCCTTAGCCATGAAAGTTAGACATTAATAATAATAATAATGATGGCATTTTATTAAGCGCTTACTATATGCAAAGCACTTTTCTAAGCGCTGGGGAGGTTACAAGGTGATCAGGTTGTCCCACGTGGGGCTCACAGTCTTAATCCCCATTTTACAGATGAGGGAACTGAGGCCCAGAGAAGTGAAGTGACTTGCCCAAAGTCACCCAGCTGACAAGTGGCGGGGCCAGGATTTGAACCCATGACCTCTGACTCCAAAGCCCGGGCTCTTTCCACTGAGCCATGCTACTTCTCTATTGAGCTAACCTAGATAATCTGAATAGTCATTCAACTCATTCAGAGAAGCATGACCTCTGGGTCATGGGTTCAAATCCCGGCTCCGCCAATTGTCAGCTGTGTGACTTTGGGCAAATCACTTCACTTCTCTGGGCCTCAGTTACCTCATTTGGAAAATGGGGATTAAGACTGTGAGCCCCACGTGGGACAACCTGATCACCTTGTAACCTCCCTAGTGCTTAGAACAGTGCTTTTCACATAGTAAGTGCTTAATAAATGCTATTATTATTATTACTCCAATAACATGGTGCCAAACGATCCCTTTCCAACACAAGCAGGTGGACACTTAAATAAGTTTTTTCATGGAGTAATTTTGAAAATAAACTTACCATACAGCGTGGTGTAGTGAATAGAGCACAGGCCTCGGAGTCAGAAGGTCATGAGTTCTAATCCCGGCTCCACCATTTGTCTACCGTGTGGCCTCGGGCAAGCCACTTCACTTCTCTGCCTCAGTTATCTCATCTGTAAAATGGGGATGAAGACTGTGAGTCCACTGCGGGACAGGGATCAATTTGTTTTTATCCACCCCAGCACTTAGTACAGTGCTTGGCACATAGTGCTTAACAAATACCATAATTATTATTATTTACTTAATAATTATGTCATATATGAACCACTTATTATTCATTCAATCATATTTATTGAGCGCGTACTGTGTGCAGAGCACTGTACTAAGCGCTTGGGAAGTACAAGTCGGCAACATATGGAGACGGTCTCTACCCAACAATAGGCTCACAGTCTCGAAGAACTATTATAAACTAAACACTAGGATGGAGTCAAGATCATATCGGACTTGGTCCTGCTCTCCCAAGGTCCTCACAATCTAATTTATTCCCATTGAACAGATGAAGAAATAGAGAGTCAGAAAGGTTAAGTGACTTGCCCGAGGTCACATGACAGACCAGCGAGATGGGGCAATCAATCAATCAATCAACCATATTTATCGAGTGCTTAGTACTTAGTCCAGTGCTCTGCACACAGTAAGCGCTCAATAAATACGATTGATTGATTGATTGATTGATTGGGAGAGTACAATATAACAGCGTTTGTAGGCACGTTCCCTGCCTACAATGCTAGAAGCCGGGTCTCCTGACTTATCGTGTGCTCTCTCCACGCTGTCTCCATACATAAAATACAAACGGAAGGTGAACTGAAAAATAAAAATTGTAGATAGTTCTGTAAGAGGCATTGAGATTTCATGGCCCTTACAGGCAGAAGGACTGTAAGCTCATGGTGGGCAGGGAATGCGTCTATTGTCATACTGTATCAATCAAGCAAGCAATCGTATTTATTGTATTTATATATTGTATATATATATATATATATATGTTTGTACATATTTATTACTCTATTTTACTTGTACATGTCTATTCTATTTATTTTATTTTGTTAGTATGTTTGGTTTTGTTCTCTGTCTCCCCCTTTTAGACTGTGAGCAGCCCACTGTTGGGTAGGGACTGTCTCTATATGCTGCCAATTTGTACTTCCCAAGCGCTTAGTCCAGTGCTCTGCACATAGTAAGCGCTCAATAAATACGATTGATGATGATGATGATTGAGCGCTTACTGTGTGCAGAGCACTGTACTAAGGCTTGGGAAGTACAAGTTGGCAACATATAGAGACGGTCCCTACCCAACAGTGGGCTCACAGTCTAAAAGGACTAAAACTCTCCCAAGTCTAAAACACCGTCTAAAACTCTCCCAAGCACTTAGTACAGTGCTCTGCACGTAGTAAGCACTCAGTAGATACAAATGAATGAATGAATGGATGTTATTGGAGTTCGGAGTGATATTACGGTTCCCGATATGTTGCGTCGAAGTGACTGACTTTCGCTGCATATTCTGCTTAGCACTTGGGTTAATGCATCATCAATCGTATTTATTGAGCGCTTACTATGTGCAGAGCACTGTACTAAGCGCTTGGGAAGTACAAATTGGCAACATATAATGCAGGAACTTAAACACAGTTCTACTGGTACTCGTAGTGTAAAATAGTGGCAGAATTTGCTTAGCGAGGTAACAGGAGCTAGTAATCCCTTAAATTGTAGAATAACAGATCTTAGACCTGTTTTTAAGACGTCCTCTTCTTAATGTGTAAGATCCATTTTAGTCTTGAATGTGCTTTATTCAGTTTACTTGTATATCCTTGACCCTGAAACCGTGAGGCATTTCACAAATCTTGAAGCCACATCATTCAACTCTGATATAAGCTTTTTGTGGGCAGGGAACATACCTCCCAACTCATGTATGTACTGTCCCAAGTGCTTAGTTCAGTGCTCTGCACATAGTGAGTGCTCAATAAATACCAATGATTGAGTGATGGAAATAATAATAATAATAATGATGATGGCACTTGTTAAGCGCTTACTATGTGCAAAGCACTGTTCTAAGCGCTGGGGGGATACAAAGTGATCAGGTTGTCCCACATGGGGCTCACAGTCTTAATCCTTAATCTTCATTTTACAGAGGAGGTAACTGAGGCTCAGAGAAGTTAAGTGACTTGCCCAAGGTCACACAGCAGACATGTGGCGGAGCCGGGATACATGTGGCGGCCCCAGTTTAATTTGACTTAAAAGCTTATTGTTATAGGATTTGACCAAGAGCTGGCACTGTAATATTAACCAAGGAGGAATCTGTTGTCCAAAACTACATTATGTGTTTTATTCTATTCTATTCTATTTATTTATTTTCCTTGTACATATCTATTCCATTTATTTTATTTTGTTAGTATGTTTGGTTTTGTTCTCTGTCTCCCTCTTTTAGACTGTGAGCCCATTGTTGGGTAGGGACTTTCTCTATATGTTGCCAATTTGTACTTCCCAAGCGTTTGGTACAGTGCTCTGCACATAGTAAGCGCTCAATAAATACGATTGATGATGATGATGATGATGTGCCGCTTGAAAAGGCCATAATTAGCCATTAGAAAACAGAAACCTAGCTGTTTGATATTATTTTAATTATAAAGTGAATTTGTGTGGATAAATTGTCCCTCATCTTTATAAAAATGAAAGCCCATGCCAGGAAAAGTTACCAAATGCTAATCCTAAAATGTGCAGTCGGACTTTTCTGGTAAAACTACTCCAATGTGAGATCCGAGTTAGGCCACGGTGGACAAATCGGGAAATAGTTTTCAGATTTAATACTGCCTTCCACCAAATTCTATATCCTCTCCAGATCTATGGGCCACAAAGCACTTCAAAGGCAGTCTGTTCCCTACCCGTTTATTCCGAAAGTATTTTAATTTCTATCTGGTGATTTGGGGAAGATTGTTTTCCCCCTAGAAATTTTAATGGGAGTCAAACCACAGACACTGCATTCTCCTGAGATCAGTTTCTTCCTTATTCTTTATCATTTGGATTTGAGCATTCCGGGAGTGGTTTTAATTTACAGCGGTGACAATGGGTGGAAAGTTTTGTCAGCTTTCCTCTTTATTTCCTTCTTCTAGGTAGGAAAATAATTCTAGGTCATTCTTGACCATCAATTGCCTGTGTGTCGGTACCAAAGCAGTAAACAATGGTGATTCCATTAGTATAAGCCCTAAAGCCCAGGGGGCAAACTGGTTTCACAAGAACATTTTTTGGAAGGCTTGTTAATTGCTTTCATTTGACAACTTGGAGAGGAGTAACTTGAGACTTTAAATTCTAAATTAGCCCAATGTGTTCTGTGTGGAGGCTCACGTTGCAGGTGCAGTTTTATTAATAGCATTTCTCCATCACCTAAATCAATTCCAGCTCTTTTAACCTGATTTTTTCCATTTATATCTACTGTTGCTGAAGGATTTCAGCTCCTATCATACAGCTGGAGCATTTTCAAAGTTCCTACACTTCCCTGTGCTTACAGCCAAACTCCAGATGCCACCTAATATTCACTGTTTAACAAAAATGCACGTCACCAGTGTCTCAAAACCTTCCAGCCCCCTCTTCCATGGTGCTATATTTGACATTTGAAGTCTTGCACCAAGTGGGAAGAGAAGGACCTTCAAGTTGCTCAAAGTCAAGGGAAGTGCACTATTTGAATTTGGGCCTGGAACAAATGGTCGGGCAATGGTTTTCAGATTTAGCAGCTGAGATGTGAAATCCAGTGCTGTAGTTAATAATGTGGGATCCGTTTTCCATAGACATAAATGTAATTTCTTAGTCTTAAGTCTGAAATTCACCGATTTGAAAGCGGTGTGGGGAGTCACTGGTGGGGCATGACCTGCCTTCCCTGCTGCGATTGTACTAAAAATCAGGAAGGGCTTATAAATTCTGGCTACATCAGCAATTAGTGCATAACATTTTTCCAGATTTTAGGTACTGTGGTCATTTGGAAATGGGCGTACACCTTTACTGAAAAACCATTTTCACTGCCTGCCTTTCACCAATTTGGGAAAATGCTATGATGTTTGAAAATTTGACCCCGTGAATTTTTCAGAGGGATTGGTGGGGGGAAAAAAAACAAAAATACAAAATTGTCAACACCTATTTTCTGCCACTAAAGGGTATCTCTTTCAAGTATAAAGTTTACAAATTCCCATCTATCTTTTTGCTAAATTTTAGGTTGGCTGTCTTGCGGTAAGTGGAAAGATAAGGACCTTCAAGGTGCTTAAAGTCAAGAGCAGTACATTATATGAATTTGGGCCTGGAACAGGCCTGTGGAATCTCAAAATGGGCCATATATTCCTTTTATCTGTTTTGTTCTCCGTCTCCCCCTTTGAGACTGTGAGCCCGCTGTTGGGTAGGGACTGTCTCTATATGTTGCCAACTTGTACTTCCCAAGCGCTTAGTACAGTGCTCTGCACACAGTAAGTGCTCAATAAATACGATTGATTGATTTTATCTGTAAAAGCTAAAGTGTATCCATTCAATTGTATTTATTGAGCACTTACTGTGTTCAGCGCACTGTACTAAGTGCTTGGAAAGTATAGTTCAGCAATAAAGAGAGACAATCCCTTCATTCAATTGTATTTATTGATCACTTACTGTGTTCAGCGCACTGTACTAAGTGCTTGGAAAGTACAGTTCAGCAATAAAGAGAGATGATCCCTGCCCACACTGTGCTTCATCCTAGTCTTTGACTTGCCCTGTCTTCCAAGCATCCCACAGTTAGCGCTCAATAAATACGATTGATGATGCTGATGATCCCAAACAGTGTGGGCTACAAATCAAAACCAAGAACCAAACAGAACAGAACTTATTGTTCTTTTAATTTTGCTTAAACTATGAGAATTGCTTTGTGCAAGAACTGTTGAGAAGCTAATTTGTTCCAGTGTCTTTTAGACTGTGAGCCCACCGTTGGGTAGGGACTGTCTCTGTATGTTGCCGATTTGTACTTCCCCAGCGCTTAGTACAGCGCTCTGCACATAGTAAGCGCTCAATAAATACGATTGATGATGATGAAGAACCAGGCTAGATTCTCCCCGGCGGTCCTGTGCTCCGGGCCAGTTGAGCTGGGTCCCCCAGGGGCTACCTTCCACTTTCACTCTCCACAGCCGCAAGCACGACGGGGTCGGTCCCTGTCCTTTGCACTGTCGGCATTGCTACCGGTGTTCCAGCCGTCAATTAGTAAATTAAATTGTTAAATAATTAAACGGTATTTATTGAGTGCCTACTCCCCCTCTAGGCTGTAAGCTCATTGTGTGCAGGGAGCGTGTCTGCCATATTGTACTCTCCCAAGTGCTCTCCCAGTGCTGTGCACACAGTAGGCACTCAATAAATATGACTGACTGACTGATAGAGCACCGCACTTTGTGCTTGGGAAAGCATTGGTAGACATCTCATTCATTCATTTATTCAATTGTATTTATTAAGCGCTTAGTGTAATAATAATAATAATGGTGATGGCATTTATTAAGCGCTTACTACATGCAAAGCCCGGTTCTAAGCACTGGGGAGGTTACAGGGTGATCAGGTTGTCCCACGTGGGGCTCACAGTCTTCATCCCCATTTTGCAGGTGAGGCCACTGAGGCACAGAGAGGTTAAATGACTTGCCCAAAGTCACACAGCTGGCAATTGGCGGAGCCTGGATTTGAACCCATGACCTCTGACTCCAAAGCCCGTTCTCTTTCCACTGAACCACGCTGCTTCTCTAAGCGCTTGGGGAAATACAATGCAAAAATAAACAGTGACAGTGACATTCCCTGCCCACAACGAGCTAACAGTCGAGAGGGGAACTGTCCACAAGGAGCTTACGGGGGAGACAGGCATTAAAATAAACTACAAATAGAGGAAATAGTGGGTTAAAAGGATGTGAACATACATGCTGTGGAGCTGGGGTGAATGCCATAGTACTTAAGGAGTACTTTTTAGACTGTGAGCCCACTGTTGGGTAGGGACCGTCTCTATGTGTTGCCAACTTGTACTTCCCAAGCGCTTAGTACAGTGCTCTGCACACAGTAAGCGTTCAATAAATACTATTGATTGATTAAGGAGTACACAGTCAAGTGCAAAGGCAGTGCAGAGGAAAGGGGATGGGGAAATGAGGGTTGAGTTGGAGAATTAAAGTAGCACCAGTGCCAGTTTATAATAATAATTATTATTATAGCATTTGTTAAGCAATTACTATATGCCAAGCCCTGTTTCAAGTGCTGGAGTAGTTACATGGTAATCAGATTGTCCCACCTGGGGCTCACAGTCTTAATCCCCATTTTACAGATGAGGTAACTGAGGCACAGAGAAGTTAAGTGACTTGCCCAGGGTCACACAGCAGACAAGTGGCAGAGCCAGAATTAGAACCCACGTCCTCCGACTCCCAAGCCCGTGCCGTTTCCACTAAGCCACGCTAGCACAGAGAGCTATTTGGGGAGAAGTCCCCCTCTCCATCCCCCCCATCTTACCTCCTTCCCTTCCCCACAGCCCCTGTATATATGTATATATGTTTGTACATATTTATTACTCTATTTATTAATTTATTTATTTTACTTCTACATATCTATTCTACTTATTTTATTTTGTTAGTATGTTTGGTTTTGTTCTCTGTCTCCCCCTTTTAGACTGTGAGCCCACTGTTGGGCAGGGACTGTCTCTATATGTTGCCAATTTGTATTTCCCAAGCGCTTAGTCCAGTGCTCTGCACACAGTAAGCGCTCAATAAATACGATTGATGATGATGATGATAACAGGAGTGTGCCTTGGAGGCCTGTGTACCCCGATTTCTCCTCAGGAGGGGAACAGAACTTATTGTTCTTTTAATTTTGCTCAAACTATGAGAATTGCTTTGTGCAAGAACTGTTGAGAAGCTAATTTGTTCCAGTGTCTTTCCATTAAGCAAGAAAACATTTTTCTGTCCAGAAGTAACCCGGAAGGAAAAGATTCGTACTAAATTTTCAACATTTCCCCTGAAATCCCATATTTAATTTTCTCCGATTCTTGGGTAATTTTTGTTGCGTTGAAGAGGAAGCTTTATTGCTCAAAGAGCAGGCCCTACCAGGAGTGCAACCAGTCCACTAGTTAATCAATATCTCAAAGAAACAATTTTACCTCTGTAAAAGCCTTGCAATTCACAAAAAGGCTTCCAATTCACACCATTCTGCAGCCTCCAGTTTCCTTAAACTGATTCTTCACTTAAAAAAAAGTAATCTATTAGTTCTATTCTCCCAATTGACCTTCGGATCTATATTCTCTTCAAAGACTGGAACTGGACTGCTAGATGATTTCCATATTTTGGGGAGATTTCGTCTTTGGCGAGTGAAGATGCCTAAATTAAACCCGAAGAAAAGCATCTTAGGTGCGCAGGAAATAAGTGAAAGGGATGGTTTTGTTTCAGAGATTAAATGGGCAATAAAGCCCCCAAAAAAAATTCCCAGGAAGAATTGGTTTCAAGGGAGCTGGCCTGCTATCTCTTTGTAACATGGTGTAATCTGGGCCGGCCTTAGCCCGGAATCAGTGGAGAGAGACACAAGGTGCCACAGGCACTGCGTCTGCTGCTGATATGATAATGATGATTATTATAGTATTTGTTAATAATAATAATAATAATAATAATTGCATTTGTTAAGCACTTACTATGTGCCAAACACTGTACTAAGTGCTGGGGTAACTACAAGCTAATCAGGTTGGACACAGTCCCTGTCCCGCATTCATTCATTCATTTATGAACGAGCACGGGCTTTGGAGTCAGAGGTCATGAGTTCGAATTCCGGCTCCGCCACATGCCTGCTGTGTGACCTTGGGCAAGTCACTTAACTTCTCTGAGCCTCAGTTCCCTCATCTGTAAAATGGGGATTTAGACTGTGAGCCCCACGTGGGACAACCTGATCACCTTGTATCCCCCCAGTGCTTAGAACAGTGCTTTGCACATAGTAAGAGCTTAACAAATACCATCATTATTATTATCATTATTCATTCATTCAATCATATTTATTGAGCGCTTACTGTGTGTGTAGAGCACTGTACAAAACACTTGGAAAGTACAATTCAGCAACATCATCATCAATCGTATTTATTGAGTGCTTACTATGTGCAGAGCACTGTACTAAGCGTTTGGGAAGTACAAATTGGCAATATATAGAGACAGTCCCTACCCAACAGTGGGCTCACAGTCTAGAAAGGGGAGACAGAGAGCAAAACAAGTAGACAGGTGTCAATACCATCGAAACAGATAAATAGAAATATAGATATATACACATCATTAATAAAATAGAGTAAAAAATATGTACAAATATACACAAGTGCTGTGGGGAGGATAAGGGGGTAGGGCAGAGGGAGGGAGTGGGGGAAATGGGGAGGGAAGGAGGAGCAGAGAAGGGGGGGCTCAGTCTGGGAAGGCCTCCTGGAGGAGGTGAGCTCTCAGTAGGGCTTTGAAGGGAGGAAGAGAGCTAGCTTGGCGGATGGGCAGCGGGAGGGCATTCCAGGCCCCGGGGGATGACGTGGGCCGGGGGTCGATGGCGGGACAGGCGAGAACGAGGGACGGTGAGGAGGTTAGCAGCAGAGGAACAGAGTGTGCGGGCTGGGCTGGAGAAGGAGAGAAGGGAGGTGAGGTAGGAGGGGGGCGAGGCGATGGAGAGATTTGAAGCCAAGAGTGAGGAGTTTTTACTTGATTCAAAGGTTGTAGGCAACCACTGGAGATTTTTGAGGAGAGGAGTGACATGCCCAGAGCATTTCTGTACACAGATAATCCTGGCAGCAGAGAGAAATATAGACTGAAGAGGGGAGAGACAGGAGAATGGGAGATCAGAAAGGAGGCTGATGCAGTAATCCAGTCGGAATAGGACGAGTGATTGAACGAGCAGGGTAGCGGTTTGGATGGAGAGGAAATGGTAGATCTTGGCGATGTTGCGGAGCTGAGACCGGCAGGTTTTGCTGACGGCTTGGATGTGAGGGGTGAATGAGAGAGGGGAGTCGAGGATGACACCAAGGTTTCGGGCTTGTGAGACGGGAAGGATGGTAGTGCCGTCCACAGTTACGGGAAAGTCAGGGAGAGGACAAGGTTTGGGAGGGAAGATAAGGAGCTCAGTCTTGGACATGTTGAGTTTTAGATGGCAGGCAGACATCTAGATGGAGATGTCCTGAAGACAGGAGGAGATACCAGCCTGGAGGGAGGGAGAGAGAACAGGGGAGGAGATGTGGATTTAGGTGTCATCAGCGTAGAGATGATAGCTGAAGCCGTGGGAACGAATGAGTTCACCAAGGGAATGGGGCTCACGATCTTAAACCCCATTTTACAGATTTTAAACCCCATTTTAAGCACTTACTATATGCCAAGCTCTGTACTAAGCACTGGACTTGTCCAAGGTCACACAGCAGACATGTGGCAGAGCCAGGATTAGAATTCATGTCCTCTGGCTCCGGGGCCCATGCTCTTTCCCCTTGGCCACGCTGCTTCTCTGTTAAGCCCTTATTGTGTCAAGCATTGTTTTCAGAGTAGGTCAAGTCAATCAGCTCATACCCAGACCCCAACCCACAAACGCATATGGGGCTCACAGTCCATAGTAGGAGGGAGAACTGGTATTGAATCCTCATTTTACAGATGAGGAAACTGAGTCCCAGAGAAGTGAAATGACTTGACCTAGGTCACACAGCAGGCAAGTGTCAGAGCAGCCTCTGACTCCAGGCCAGTGCTCTTTCCCCTAGACCACTGCTTCTCAAGGTTTAAGATTTCCAGTTTACAGCAGAGACCTGAGGCAATACAAACTGAGTTGGAGGAGGAAAAAAACTGACTCATTCCACTCTGACTCATTCTATCCCTCTCCTCCCCAACATTATTAGAGAAGCAGCGAGGCCTAGTGGACAGAGCCTGGAGTCAGAAGGACCTGGGTTCTAATCCTGGCTCTGCCGCTTGTCTGCTGTGTGACCTTGAGCAAGTCACTTCACTTCCTCTGTGCTTCAGTTCCCTCATCGGTAAAATAGGGATTAAGACTGAGCCCGATGTGGGATAGGGACTGTGTCCAACCCAATTATCTTGCATCTACCCCAGCGCTTAGAACAGTGCCTGGCACATAGTAAGCACTTAACAAATACCATAATAATAATAATTATTATTATTATTATTGCGGCTGGAAGGAGTTGGGTCAGGCATCAGGAGAGGTGCTGTTTTTTTCAGGATCCCTGCACCTCTCCCAGGAAATGAAATTCTAAACATAAGAACAACAAAAAAATGCCCTTACTAGGTCAGACCAATGATCTAATCCACCGATCTGTCTGTGATGTGGCCCCAAAAGATACTTGATGGAAAAATGGTTGTTGTCCTTGGTCTTCTCCTAATAGAAATGTAGGAAAGCACCACCTAAAATCTCTAACTTTTCCTCTAGGAACCTATTATGGATCTCTCTTCCATGAGTTTACCCAAGGGCTTATTGAATCTATTAATATTTCCAGCCTGCATTAATTTCCTGTTGTAACAAATTCTCTGTGTTTACTCCCCACTGGGAGAAAAAACTTACCACCTTCAAGCTTCAGCGAGTGTGCCTTTGTCCTGGAGGTGCAGGATTTAATGAACAACAATTCCACGATTGCCCTGACTACCTCTTTCATGGTTTTGTAAAATTCAATCATGTTCTCTCTGTTTTCCTCTCTTCACATTGAAGAAGCCCAATCTTCTTGGTCTATCCTCATCTGGATGATGCTCCACTCTCCCCTTTTTCTTCCCAGTTCCTACTGGAAAATCTAGAGAATTGTATTTGAAGTGGAGTTGGACAGGGGGTTTTGTTAACCAGCTATTCTCTAGCTCCATTCATTCATTTATTCAATTGCATTTATTGAGCGCTTACTGTATGCAAAGCACTGTACTAAGCACTTGGAAAGTACAATTCGGCAACCGAAAGAGACAGTTCCTACCCAACAACGGGCTCACAGTCTAGAAGGGGGACAACAGACAGCAAAACAAAACAAGTAGACAGGTGTCAATACCATCAAAATAGATAAATAGAATTATACATACACATCATTAATAAAATAGAGTAAAAAATATGTACAAATATACACAAGTGCTGTGGGGAGGGGAAGGGGGTAGGGCAGAGGGAGGGAATGGGGGTGATGAGGAGGGGAGGAGGAGCAGAGGAAAATGGGAGGGCTCAGTCCCAGGCAGCTCCACAAAAAGAATGGACTTCAATTGCACAAGAGAAAGTCTGGTTGGATATGATTGAATATATTAGTTTTCAGGGTTATTAAACTATGAAACAAACCGCCAACAGATGTTGCGAAATCTTCTTCCTAAAGTTTTGTTTTTGTTTTTGCTTTTTTTAAGGGATAATCAACAGATGGCCTGAATGATCTGGACATAGGCCTGTCTGGAGGCAGGGGACCGAACTGTGTGACTTTTTTTTTTCCAGCTCTACAATAGTATCTGAAAAACTAAAGTTCACACAGTTGATGTTTATCATGAGATTTTCTTACGGTGGAAGGGTGGATAGAATATATGTTTTGTCTGCCAAAAAAGAGATATTACAAAACCACAAAATTTATTCTCTGCTATCTAAATGGAAGCATAGTCTCTGGAAATCTGGCCCTTTGCTAGTGAGAAAGAACCCAAATTCTACAAAAAGACACACAAAATGAGGAAACAGATTACACGGTCAGTTAAACCTGGAGTTTGAGAAAAAAAGAATTATTTCATTTCAGATGGTATGAAGTGGTTACGACGGTATTGAAATAATGCAAAATTGGCAAAAGATGAGCTTATATCAAAGTACAGTACGGATCATCATCATCATCAATCGTATTTATTGAGCGCTTACTATGTGCAGAGCACTGTACTAAGCGCTTGGGAAGTACAAATTGGCAACATATAGAGACAGTCCCTACCCAACAGTGGGCTCACAGTCTAAAAGATGAACAGTGCTCAGCGCTTAGAACAGTGCTCAGGGCTTAGCACAGTGATTGGCACATTGTAAGCACTTAACAAATACCATAGTTATGATGATGATGATGATGATGATAAAAGTTTGGGTAACTTTGAGCACGTAGACTGTAAGCTCAATTTGGGCAGGGAATTCATTCATTCGATCGTATTTATTGAGCGTTTACTGTGTGCAGAGAGCACTGCCCTAAGCGCTTGGGAAGTACAAGTTGGCAACATATAGAGACGGTCCCTACCCAACAATGTGTCTTATAGTGTGCTGTACTCTCCCAAGTGCTTAGTACCAGTGCTCTGAGCACAGTAAGCACTCAGTAAACAAGGTAAATTGATCGGATGAGGTAAATGCTAGCATTTCTAGCTATAGATTAATATTTTCCACCAACCAAAAGTCTCAGCATGAAGTTAGGAGAGTGAGACAGTTCTACAACCCAACTGGGGAAATACTGACGGTGTTGAATAGTGTTTATTAGGGGGATAATACAACAAGGGGAAAATATCGACCACTCATGTACGCACTGGCCCTCTGGTTTCCCTTCTGAAAGCTGAGGGGGCAACAGGAAACACTGAGGAAGCAGGAGGGAGCAAGTTGTCCTCTTCACCTTCCTGGACAGCAGCAGGGGATGCTGAAGGAAGAGGAAGACAACTATATTCCTCTAACACCTCCACCACTGCAAGCCCCACTATGACCGCCACCTCTCCTTTTAACTCACAGTCCCACGTACAAGCTCCAGGCATATGAAGGTGGGAAAATCTTTATGTCTTAAGTGAAATATATAAAAAGGTAGGTGGCGAGAGAGTAGGGTTTTTTTCCAGGATTCTGAATTCTCAGGAAAAGATGTTGAAACTACCCTAGTATGAAAAGACCCCTGGTGCCATGCAACTGTTCCTTTTTCAAAGGCACTAATTAGGAATCTGAGAATGCTAACATCTCATTTGGATCACAAGCCTCTTAAAAAGAGCATTTCACGTACCCATCTATCTAATATTTAAATGGATTGCCCTCGGCTATCGAAAAGTAGGGTGAAAAATAGGTGTAAATCGGCTGCAGGGTTCGAGAACCCAAGGTGGTGACGCAGATCAATCAATCAATCAATCGTATTTATTGAGCACTTACTGTGTGCAGAGCACTGTACTAAGTGCTTGGGAAGTACAAGTTGGCAACATATAGAGACAGTCCCTACCCGACAGTGGGCTCACAGTCTAAAAGGGGGAGAGGAAAAATAGAAAAAGAAATAGAAATAGAAAAATAGGAGAAAGATAGGAAAAATGATGTGGAGACATGAGTTCAGATAGAACAGGAAAGGAGGAAGGATGACTACCTGCCTGTTCACCTCCCGAGAGAGGTACGAGTGACAAGCAGCCCCGATCCCATTCCCACTGTTCCCTTTATTGAGTTACAACAATACGGGAGCGAGCAACGGGAACTTTAGGGAACCAATTCGGACCAACAGGATGGTTGTAAATTCTCATCAGTCTCTGTTCTCACAGACTTGTACAGGCCGGAGTTACTTGTATCCACCCTATGACCTTGCGTTGACAGGTGTTACTTTTTACGGGCCTGAAGACATTCCGTTGTTGAGCCTTGCATAAAATACGAAAAGGAGATGTTCTCTCGGCCTGCACAAAATGGAGGGTTACCGTCGGTATGCACAAAATGGGGTCAGTCATGTCAAGTCCGCTGGCGGACAACTCCCTCTCACTGAGTAAAGCACTAAATCAGCTCTCTCCCTACTTATCCTCACTTCTTGCTCACCGCAACCCAGTTTGCAAGCTTCCACTCCTCCCAAGCCAATTTCCTCACTGTGCCTCGTTTTCATCTCTCTTACTTCTGACCTGTGGATAACACCCTGCCTTCTGCCTGGAACTCCCTTCTCTTTCACATCTGGCCAACCGCTGCTCTCCCCGTTTTCAAAGTCCTTCTAAATTCCCACCTCCTGCAGGAAGCCTTCCCCAGTGGAAAGAGCACAGGCTTGGGAGTCAGAGGTCGTGGGTTCCAATACCGGCTCCGCCACTCGTCGGTTGTGGGACTTGGGGCAAGTCACTTAACTTCTCCGTGCCTCAGTTCCCTCATCTGTAAAATGACGATTAAGACTGTGAGCCCCACGTGGGACAACCTGAAAACCTTGCATCTCCCCCAGGGCTTAGAACAGTGCTTGGCACATAGTAAGTGCTTAACAAAAACCATCATTATTATTATTATTTCCATGATCAGGATGGCATTCAGTCATTCATTCATTGGTATTTCAATCAATCAATCGTATTTATTGAGTGCTTACTGTGTGCAGAGCACTGTACTAAGCGCTTGGGAAGTACAAGTTGGCAACATAAAGAGACAGTCCCTACCCAACAGTGGGCTCACAGTCTAAAAGGGGGAGACAGAGAACAAAACCAAACATACTAACAAAATAAAATAAATAGAATAGATATGTACAAGTAAAATAAATAAATAGAATAATAATGGTATTTATTGAGTATTTATTGAATGCTTATTGTGTGCACAGCTCTCACACAACTCTCTCCTCGACCCCCTCCAGTCTGGCTTCCATCCCCTACATTCCACAGAAACTGCCCTCTCAAAGGTCACCAATGACGTCCTGCTTGCCAAATCCAATGGCTCATACACCGTCCTAATCCTCCTCGAACTCTCAGCTGCCTTCGACACTGTGGACCACCCCCTTCTCCTCAACATGCTATCCGACCTTGGCTTCACAGACTCCGTCCTCTCCTGGTTCTCCTCTTATCTCTCCGGTCGTTCATTCTCAGTCTCTTTTGCAGGCTCCTCCTCCCCCTCCCATCCCCTTACTGTGGGGGTTCCTCAAGGGTCAGTTCTTGGTCCCCTTCTGTTCTCGATCTACACGCACTCCCTTGGTGACCTCATTCGCTCCCACGGCTTCAGCTATCATCTCTACGCTGATGACACCCAGATTTACATCTCCGCCCCTGCTCTCTCTCCCTCCCTCCAGGCTCACATCTCCTCCTACCTTCAGGACATCTCCATCTGGATGTCTGCCCACCACCTAAAACTCAACATGTCCAAGACTGAACTCCTTGTCTTCCCTCCCAACCCTGCCCTCTCCCTGACATTCCCATCTCTGTTGACGGCACTACCATCCTTCCCGTCTCCCAAGCCCGCAACCTTGGTGTCATCCTTGACTCCGCTCTCTCATTCACCCCTCACATCCAAGCCATCACCAAAACCTGCCGGTCTCAGCTCCGCAACATTGCCAAGGTCAGCCCTTTCCTCTCCATCCCAACCGCTACCCTGCTTGTTCAAGCTCTCATCCTATCCCGTCTGGACTACTGCATCAGCCTTCTCTCTGATCTCCCATCCTAGTGTCTCTCTCCACTTCAATCCATACTTCATGCTGCTGCCCGGATTGTCTTTGTCCAGAAATGCTCTGGGCATGTTACTCCCCTCCTCAAAAACCTCCAGTGGCTACCAATCAATCTGCGCATCAGGCAGAAACTCCTCACCCTGGGCTTCAAGGCTGTCCATCACCTCGCCCCCTCCTACCTCACCCCCCTTCTCTCCTTCTCCAGCCCAGCCCGCCCCCTCCGCTCCTCCGCGGCTAATCTCCTCACCGTGCCTTGTTCTCGCCTGTCCCACCGTCAACCCCCGGCCCACATCATCCCCCGGGCCTGGAATGGCCTCCCTCCGCACATCCGCCAAGCTAGCTCTCTTCCTCCCTTCAAGGCCCTACTGAGAGCTCACCTCCTCCAGGAGGCCTTCCCAGACTGAGCCCCTTCCTTCCTCTCCCCCTCATCCCCCTCTCCATCCCCCCATCTTACCTCCTTCCCCTCCCCGCAGCACCTGTATATCTGTATATATGTTTGTACATATTTATTACTCTATTTATTTATGTTTATTTATGTATTTATATATTTATTTATGTTTATTTCTATTTATTTATCTATTTATGTTGCCAACTTGTACTTCTCAAGCACTTAGTCCAGTGCTCTGCACACAGTAAGAGCTCAATAAATATGATTGATTGATTGATTGATTTTACTTCTACATATTTATTCTATTTATTTTATTCTGTTGATATGTTTTGCTTTGTCATCTGTCTCCCCCTTCTAGACTGGGAGCCCGCTGTTGGGGAGGGACCGTCTCTATATGTTGCTTGTAATCAATCAATCAATCGTATTTATTGAGCACTTACCGTGTGCAGAGCACTGTGCTAAGTGCTTGGGAAGTACAAGTTGGCAACATAATTAATTGTAGCATATTATAACATAATTGTTATATTATATTTATTGTTTATTTATTTATTATTATTATTTATTGTTAATTATATGTTATAATCATAGCATAACAAATATAACATAATTGTTATATTATATTTATTGTTTATTTATTATTATTATTATTTATTGTTAATTATGTTATAATTATAGCATAACAATTATAACATAATTGTACTTCCCAAGCGCTTAGTACAGTGCTCTGCATACAGTAAGCACTTAATAAATACGATTGAATGAATGAATGAATGCAGAGTATTGCACTAAGCGCTCAGGAGAATACAATACAGCAAGCAGCGTGGCTTAGTGGAAAGAGCCCAGGCTCGGGAGTCAGAGGTCCTGGGTTCTAATCCCGGCTTCACCACTCATCAGCTGTGTGACCTTGGGCAAGTCACTTAACCGTGCCTCAGTTACCTCATCTGTAAAATGGGGATGAAGACTGTGAACCCCCCGTGGGACAATCCGATGACCTTGTATCTACCCCAGTGCTTAGAACAGTGCTTGGCACCTAGTAAGCGCTTAAATACCAACATTATTAACACAGTAGCAGAGCTGGCCGACATGTTTCCTGTCCGCTCTCCTGGAAGATGCTGTAGTCCTCTTCCGTGAGCCCTTGCTCCTTTCCCCACTTCTCTTTCCTATTTCTCCCTCTTCCCTAAAATAGCTAAACGCCCCCCACTCTCACCCCATCCCTCGGTTCAGTGCTCCTCTCTCCAAGGAAGCTGCAAGGAACTTCGGCTCGAGGCAAAAGACAGGTTTTCTAGCGGGGCATCATTATGCCTGCCGGTGAAACTGGGGTAGATGCAAACTAATCGGGTTGGACACGTGGACTGTGTCCTAATCCCACCTGGGGCTCACAGTCCTAATTCCCATTTTACAGATGAGGTAACTAAGGCACAGAGAAGCTAAGTGCTTTGCCCAAGGTCGCAAAGCAGACAAGTGTCAGAACGAGGATTAGAACCTAGGTCATCATCATCAATCGTATTTATTGAGCGCTTACTATGTGCAGAGCACTGGACTAAGCGCTTGGGAAGTACAAATTGGCAACATCTAGAGACAGTCCCTACCCAACAGTGGGCTCACAGTCTAAAAGGGGGAGACAGAGAACAAAACCAAACATACTAACAAAATAAAATAAATAGG